>NC_089255.1:79446593-80088966 GCF_963930625.1 Muntiacus reevesi | reverse complement strand
ACACACAAAGTACATACCTGAAAAAAAGAGTTATGCAGCAAGGAAACGGAAGTGTACGCTAAGACGTATTAGGCCAACACAGATAAACCGAACAAAGCAGAGGTTGTGGTCTTAAATACAAGGTAAGCAAAAATTTAAGCCAAAAAGCACTAAGTAAAGCAAAGAATAAATAAGATATAAAGTACCTAAATAATTAATGATATGTCTAAATTGATATATATCAAACTGTGTATCCTAAAAATAATTTAAAATATGCCTTCTTTTCAAGTACCTATAGAACTCTCACAAAAATTGATCACATATTAAATCCACAAAGGAAACCTCAATAAATTTCAGATAGTAGAAATAGTACAAGCAATATTCTGGTCAAAAAGTACACAAGGATACATGAAGAAAATGTTTAAAAGTTACTAAAAGACTGCATACGGGATGGATAAACAAGTTCTTGCTCTATAGTATTGGGAGCTAGAGTCAATATCCTGGGATAAGCCATAATGGAAAAGAATGTAAAAAAGAATATATATGTGCATATAACTGAGTCACTTTGCTGTACAGAAGAAATTAGCACATTGTAAACCAACTTTACTTCAGTTTTTTTAAATGTTATAAAATAAAGATAGTAAAAGACCCAGAAGGAGACGTGATCAAGTAGGGCAGAAATAGGAGGGTCCACGGGGAAGAATCTGGCACTGATGCACCCAGGTGATGTGATCTAAGTGGTTCAAGGAACTGGGAGGCTTTCTCCTCTCATGATTTTGAACTTCCTCTCACACCTTGTTCAGTGAAAACCCACAGAGGATTGCTTGGGGTGCTTCAGAGGTCCATCATAGAAATGGGTCACCTTACCTAGACTGAAGACCCCATTGCAGAGGGATTGTTATAAGGATTGATGAGATGAGATAGTAAAGTGCTTAGAAGTGTTTCCAGCTCCTGTGACCCAAGATAAGTATTACCACACCACAGACTTAGACAGGAGGACGTGGAGAAGTAATAGAGCACGTTTTTGTTTTTCAGTCATTCAGTTATGTCTCTCTGCGACCTCATGGACTGTAGTACGCCAGGCCTCCCTGTCCTTCACTATCTCCTGGAGTTTGCTCAAACTCTATGTACATTGAATAGGTGATGCCATCCAACCATCTCATCCTCTATAACCCCCTTCTCCTCCTGCCCCCAATCCCTCCCAGCATCAGGGTCTTTTCCAGTGGGTCCCCACTTCGTATCAGGTGGTCAAAGTATTGGAGCTTCAGCTTCAACATCAGTCCTTCCAATGAACACTCAGGACTGATCTCCTTTAGGATGGACTGGTTGGATCTCCCTGCAGTCCAAGGGACTCTCAAGAGTTTGCTCTGAAACCATAGTTCGAAAGCATCAATTCTTCAGTGCTCAGCCTTCTTTATAGTCCAACTCTTACTTCTGTATGTGACTACTGGAAAAACCATAGCTTTGACTAGATGGACCTTTGTGGGCAAACTGATGTCTCTGCGTTTTAATATGCTGTCTAGTTTTGTCTAGCTTTAGCCTTATCATAGTTTCAGACATCTTTAGAGGCAATGTTGGGATATTACCTTCCACAATGGGCCAGAAACCATGAGGCTATTAAATCACACACTCTGGAGTTCAATTTAATAGCAAGCAATACCAAAGGAGGCAGGGCTGCTGTAGTGGAAGGAACAAGGCCACCATGACCAGTCCTACCTGGTTATGAACCCTGGTGGTGAACCCCGGCTGCAACACGGATTAACAGAGTGCTCAGGTGCGTAGCTGCCTAAGCTGTGGCCTAAATGTGAAGCCCACTTCTGCCCCTTCCTAGCTGTGTAACCTCGGGCAGGTCCCTTGTACTCTCTGATCCTCAGCTTCCTTACATTTAAAATGGTGAGAATAATATAATCTATCCCATACTGTTGTCATGAGAATCACGTAAGATAATACACACAATTTAACAAAAACTTGATATCTAGTAAGGTGCTAAATCCTCAGTAAATATTGGCTGTTATTATAAATAATCTTGGGCATAAGCATTTGTGAGGATTAAATAGAATTACATGTAATTATACATACTGCGTATATAATAAATGGTCTCTTCATTTCCAACTCTAACCCTCTCCTACCATCCATAGGGAGAGAAAAAATAACGCATATCCATTGCATAGATATCCAGTGTTAGAAAGGAGAAATTTGACAGTAGTGGATGGTAGTTAGGGAAAAAACTGTAAAGGAAAAGTTACAAGACAAGATTAAAAAAAAAAAATTAGGCAAGCAAACCCACAGGAAGCCTAGAGACTATTTAAAATGCTACTTATTAGAAACCCAGGAAAAAGAGTGTGCCAAAGACCAAAAATACCAGGCACTCAAAACCAGCAAAGTCAAAGAGAGTGCCATAATGAAAAGAACACTTTCAAACACCGGCGTGAGAGCCCAAGTACCCCGAGTGGGGAAGCCCAGAAAACACAGCTGAACAACGTTCAACAGTACCTACCAGATAAACTGGGAATTGGGCCCAAAGATTTTAACAGGCACTTTGCAAAGATCTCCTGGGTCAAGAACTCCTTTGACTACAGCACAAAGAGGAAGTGGTCATCACATGACCTGCTTACCCAGGGGTTTGAAAGAGGAGACAGAGGGGAAATGGAGCTGAGCAGTGAAAACCATGGGCTGCCTGGGCAGGACAAGGGTACAAGAGAGAGACATATAGCAGATTCACCATCACTGCAATTTCTCCTCTCTCTCTTCGTGTCATAATATTTATAAATACAGATTTACATAAACCGAATGGATACAATGTTTTTTTTTTTTTTACAACTTAAACATCACAGTAACTGCTGAGGAAAGATGCTATTGTACTGAGAGGCACACGAGAGTGTTTTCAGGATACTGAAACTCAGCTGATGCAAACTTAAATATATCTTTAAGCAGTCAAGTCGCTCATGTCACATTTTGTTCTGAAGGAGCCTCTATCAGGCTTAACAACCTCAGGAAATAATCGCTAAGTGGCTTTTTATAAAAGATCACTACCAATGTTATTCTTTATTTTACCAACAGGGCTGTAATTTTTGATGCTGGCTAAACAGTCTTAAATGATCATAGTCCTTACAACCCACTGCCTTTATCCAACTCTCAAACTACATTTTTACTTGTGATGAAATCAAATGCAATTTAAAATATTTATTTTTGCCTTTGTGTTGAATGAACATACTCAGTCAGCCATGAAAAAGAGTATCTGCCTCAAAAAGGCAACATTGCGAGTTACTTTTCATCATCCAGGTCAATGACAAAGTCATTCGCCTGTTCACAGTTTTACCTTTGCCCCAAGGTCACGTTTTCACCACAAAGACAAACAACCATTTAATTCTTTGCCTGAAAATTTTAATGAGCACCTTCTCCCAGCTGAAATGACATATAGATGTGTACTATATCTATATGAAGGCATTCGCTTTCAACTTCCTCTGAAAAAGTCAGTATTCAAACCACCAACCTTTACAGAGTTTATATACTATTTTTACCAGTGAGTAAACTGGGAATCAGACACCACTGAGAAGATCAAGACTCAGACCCTGAGATGATTAGTTTTCTGTGTCAACTTGACTGGGGTAAGGGATGCCCAGATGGCTGGTCAAACACTATTTCCTGGGGTGTCTGTGAGGGTGTTTCTGGAGAGATCAGCATTGGACGGAATCCAGTATTTATCAGTAGACTGAATAAGAAAGAGCATCCTCACCCACGCAGGTGGGTGTCATCCAATCTGTTGAGGGTCTAAATAGAAAAAAAAGACAGAGGAAAGGTGAATTTGTTCTCTGCCTAGACCAGGATATCTGCCCTGAGACAGCAGCACTTCTCACTCTCAGGCTTTTGGACTCTGATGGGGACTTAGATCAGCTCCATTTGTTCTCAGATCTTCAGGTTCAGTCTAGAACTGTACACCACTGGCTTTCCTAGGACCTCAGCTTGCAGGCAGCAGATGGAACTTCTCAGCCTCCATAATTGCCTGAGCCAATTCCTAACAATAAATCTCATTCTCCGTATCTGTGTGTTTCCTATTGGTCTTTTATCTGGAGAACCCTAAAACAGACCCTCTGAGGAAAGATGATCAAACCACTGTTGGTGCGTGGTAGTGGCTTCAGCATGGGCTGATTCTCCTGCATGTGGACATGAGTAGACATATATGCTAGTTGAATGCATGCTTACTACCTCCTAGGTACAATCTTACAAAAAAGAAGATGGTGCTTCCAAAACCATAACAAGTAAGTTGTGGACAATTTTTAACATGTAGGAGGTACTTAGATGCTTATGTTAAACCTAGGCTTTATAACTGTAGAGATGCAAATGAGCACAAACTTTTATATAATAAAACTTACACAGGAGTTTTTATCACATATAAAACTGATCAATAAAGAACTATTGTTGTAGTAACATTGAAAAATCAATTAGGCAATTTTGAATGAGTCTCAAGAATTCGTGTGGCTAACAAAAAACACCTCTGGGCTAAAAATAAGATGATGGGAACAAATAAAATTGCTCGAAGCTTCTTTCAAAGTTTCAGAATCACTGAACAGGAGAAAACTTGTTAGAGACATGGTATGTGGATCTGTGTTTAGGCTCAAGAAGAAACGGCCAAGCTGAAATGATGCATTTTTATATGTTCAAAAGACATATCTGAACTCTGACTGAAAGACTAAAATAAAGTCAACACCATTTTTACTTCTTATTAGACTAAAGCCATTAATGAATCTGACATTTTAGTATACTTGTTTTGCTTCATTTTAAATTTTGTGTGGATGAAAATGTACTGTTTTGCAAACTCTTATTTGGTCAAGTTAAAGAAATTTTTAATGAGCTATGTGGAATAATTGCTTTGGATACTTGGTACTGCTGTCTTTGCTAGTCATTATGGAGATTCACTATGGAGCCTCAAGATCATATCAAATCTGCTGTAATTATCATTTACTTTAGTTTGCTCTGACTGTCCTTCATTATCATGTGGACATTAAAGCCTACAAGATCTTAAATGGCTTTTAACCATCTCCCAGGCTCCAAGTTGAAAATTTGAAAATTAAATTTTAGAAGTATTCCACTTAAAAATAGAAGGTCATTAAAATCCCTCGCCTTCTCTCTCTCCTTCTCCCTCTCTTCCCTACTCTCTCTCTTACACACACGCAAACACACACACACACAATTTTCCATACTCTTGTCTGGAAATACCAAGGTATGTATGTGTTTCCTTGTGGGTTGATTTAGGAGGGGATTCTGTCCTTCTTTGGTGCAGCATCTAAGCAGAGCTGGATTAGAAAACCACTTCATATCCCATAACCCCGTAACATTTTCTTTCCATATCCACTTGGCCCCCTGCTGCCCCACCTACCACACACACGTGGGGTCAACACAGGCAAGCATCCACTAGCCTCCTGTTGAAACCCAAGAGGTCAGAGTTTGCAGGACACAAGAATATAGGGTCAGGCCTTCTTTATCATGTAGTCAGGAATGAAGCTCTCTAGGAGGACTGGAAGATTGCCCAGGAAGAAGGACTGGGGAATGGCAGTGTGTGTGTGTATGCGTGAGAGACAGAGAACCTACAGGAAGGATCTGAAACAGGAAAGAGAGAGAGGGCAACGAATTTGGGAGGAGTTAAGGACCCTGGAAGGCTAAGGGACAAGACCGTCAGAGAGTGGAAGGAAATGAGTTAACTGAGAGGAACAGCAGCCCCTAGACCTCTGAGCCTGTAGTTCTGCGGGATGTTTACTTGAACCTTCAGAGACGGAAGGTTTAATGCTCGTTGCAGGGCCTGGCAGCATGGGGAGGTAAGAACCACCGGAATTGGAGATGGATGAAACAGCAGCCATTGTTCCACTCATGAATCACTTGGCTCATTGTAGACAAGTAGCCCACAACACAGGTCAGTTAAAGTAGGGAAAAGCGGGTAATGCACCACCGCAAGGAGAGTCCGGAAGCAGGCATCTCAGCAGGACCAGCGGTCTCTGCTGTGGCAGCGGGTCTGGTGATGTGTGAGTTGCAAGTCACCTTCTAAGTCACCTGGGTGACTTTGCCTGCAACAACTCTCAGCAGTGTGGAGTGAGGTCCCCCAGCAAAGAGTCATCAAGAGCCTCAGCTTAGTGGTTTCTTTTTAAGGAGTAACCGTTACCCTAGGGAAGGGGTCTTGGCTATCAGTCCCTCTTTCTGTTCCAGGGACGTCCATTGCCCATTGTACTTTTTATCTAAAATAATTGTCTATTTACACCCTAAGAAATGTGCAGTCTTAGAGCAGATGTTTCAAAATAACAAATATGGAAGTTCACATTGGCCACTGGGACTCCATTTTTAACTACTTAACATATCTTAACATAGTTGAAATTGTACAATCTTCACATAAGATGAGTAGGAATCATAACACTAAAGAAAGCACATTATGATAATCATTCATTTAACAGATGTAGCTAGGAGGGGTGAGCTGGCCCTCAGCAGGTGGGCTGCAGCCATTCCCTATGGTTGAATAGGCACCTCTCAAGGTCCCCAGATAACTCCCCAGCCGGAGTCCCCAAGGCTTCTTCCCCTGTTCTCCCAGCACAATTCCCCGCAGGGCCCTGCCTCACCAGCCACAAGCAATCTGTCCCTGTAGGAAGAGACACCTGTGGAAAAGAGCAGGTACAGATCCCTGAAGCCCTCTTCATCCCCAAATACAGCCTCCTTTACAACAAACCCTGCTTAGTTTAAAATGCATTTCTCTTTCCAAAGAGCATAACCTCTTCATGACAGTGACCAATGTGAGTAGCTGTCATTTTCCAAACCCTTAAACAGATCTCTTTTGGACCATCACAACAGACACGTGAGCAAGTGTTAGGTGGAGTTCTGTGTGAGTGAGGAGGCTCGGGTTCTGACTTGGACTCCAAATCCAATGTGCTTCTCACTACACTGTACTGTCATCCTTGAGAAACATCTAATTCCGAGCCTTCTCTGGCATAAGCCAGATTGTTGAACCTTTCCTTGACACTATTTCTCTTTTGCCTTCTCCCCCTCCCCTGTGCCCCTCAAAACATTCTCTGAAACGTTTTTAGCAGAATAGATACTTCAGGGAATTTCAGGGACCCCAGCTACAACATGGATGAAAAGTTCACTGACCTTTTGCAGAACAAACCTCTTGCAACCCAATCACATTTGGCCCCTTCCTCAACCTTTTGCATATTGAAACTAACTTGTGCTGTTTTCCTGTTGAATCACAACAGCATTCTTTGTTGTAATTTTTTTTACCATTGCTTCCAGAATTAGACATTGTCCTGTGAAGAGAATGCAGATGGGCACAAATGGATTTGCTTTGCTTCTATTTCATTGTTAACTATCTTTCCTTCATTGAAAAAGCCCTGAATGAAAATATAATGAGGATGTGCCCTTTAGAAACTGTGTTTCTGGTGCTGGGCTTGCCGAGATCTTATCTCCCTAACTGAAGCAATCATTCTAGCTTATTAAACATATACGGGAAACATCACATCTTTGTCAATTCCATCCCAGTTTCAAGTTCAAGGAAAATGTTGGTATTTGGAAAAATACGGGGAAGAATAGTATGGGCAAGGGTGAGGAGAGAAAAAAAGGGAGGGGAGGAAAATATGGACTAGTTCTCTGTTTCTCAGGGGGTCATTTTGTCATGGAAGATGGGCATACCAGCCAGGAAATCTGACATAGAATGTTAAAGCTGGAAGGGACTCTAGATAATCATTTCCTCTATCTTTCCAGTCTCATTTTTCGATGTAAGGAAAGTGAGGCTCAGAGATGTTAAGGGGGCTTGCCCAGGGTCACCCAGCAAGTTATGGAGCAGCCAGGGATGGTGATCGTATCACAGTCCAGGGAAGCCTCAAAGGCAATACCCTCCCCATGGGATACCAGCTTTCTCGGGAGTTACTCCTGGGAAGTCAGTCTTCTAAGAACCAAAGGTAACCTTGATTTATTTCAGAGCCAAGGCACAAGGAAGTGGACCAGGATAATCCTATTTCAAAAAAGCTACTCTTTTGGTTTTGTACCACCAGTAAGAGTTTTCAAGCAATTGTGCCCCTGAAGTCACTATAACTGCCTGAGAGTTTTGCCCCTTGGTTGTAGTCTGGGCTCCTCTCTGAATTATGAGCCAGACCTCAGTGATTGCAAATATTTACTTTTTCCATTTCTCCACTTCCCCATCTCTCTCTCCATATTTCCTCCACATGTAAACACACAAGCTGGTCTAATTAACCAGATAATCTAGAAGAGATATGTCTGTTTACTCTGCTTAACTTTTAATTGCAGTTGTGCAGTTGGTCTGAGGATATGCCCAAATGATACTAAGGATAACCCTTGTGAACATTAGAACTCTAACTTCCTGCTATAGCAATCCCCAACTCCACAATGCTTCTTGCCCTGGGACTTCGCTCAATATAATAGAAATGTAAAATAGATGTAAATCTATTATGGACTTCAAAAAGGGAGAGTTTGTTGGTAAAGTGCCAAAGAACCTTGTTATAAGTGTACCAGGAGGTTAAAAAGACACTCAGTCCAGTTTTAGCTCAGCCCCAAGACATGGCTAGCAAATAGTCACTCTAAAGGACTTGCTCAGGAGTTGGTTAAAAGCTAGTTTTGCACTTAGAATGCAGTTAAGTAGTGCTTAAAGGAAATCCATGGCTATAAACATCTACATTACAAAAGAAGACTAAAATAAATATTATATGCATTATAATATATAATATATAAATATTTTTATACTAATAAATAAATATATATATATAATATATAAATATACATAAATATAAAATATAATATTATATGCACTGCTATATTTAAAGCACATAAATAACAAGGACCTACTGTATAGCACAGGGAACTCTGCCCAGTGTTATGTGGCAGCCTGGATGAGAGAGGATTTTTGAGAAAGATGGATACATGTATATGTATGGCTGAGTCACTCTGCTGTGCACCCAAAATTATCACAACATTGTTGATTGGCTATACTCCAATATAAAATAAAAAGTTTTAAAAAAGATAATAATAAATAGATAAATGTACATGAATCCTACCGACACAATTAAGTTATTGAATAAATTAATGAATCACAGATATTCTATGTAGAAAATCTTTAAATAAATTATGTAGATAATTCACTCTAAAATGGAGCAGTGGCGGGGAGAGCGTAACTCCCTATTTCTTAAGTATGGGCTGCATATAACAACTGCCTTCCAAAGAGAACAGTATGGAAAGAAGATAAGCAAGAGTAATTTTACAGTAGATAAACCTGCCAGACACTGCTTCAGTCATGTGTTCAAATTCAAAATCAAGTCATAAATCATGTTGGTAGTCTATACCCTTAATAGGCTGTGATAAAAATGACATCTTACCTCTTTTACTTTCCTCCTAAAAATTCATAGCCCCAGTGTGATCGTGACCAAAACATAACACGAGTTCCAACAGTGGGGCATCCTACAATACGCTTGATCAGTACACCTCAGAACAGTCAAGATCACCAAAAGGAAAGTCTGAGAAACTGTCATAGCCAAGAGGGGCTTAAGGAGAAATGACAAATATAATGTAGTAAGCTAGATGGGATCCGAGAACAGGAAAAGGACATTAGGTCAAGAGAACAAGAAGGCAAATCACAGAGTGGGAGAAAATATTTTCGAAGACGTATCTGATAAAGGACTGTTAGTCAAACCATGCCAAAAACTCGTTAAACTCAACAATAGGAAAATAATCTATCCACTTAAAAAGTGGGCCAGAAGTCATACTTGACAGATATGTCATCAAAGAAGAAATACAGATGGTAAATAAGCTTATAAAAAGATGTAGTGGTCCCTCGTTGTTGATTTAATTTACATTCCCCAATGACATAATATTTCTTAAAATCAAAATTAATGGGAAAGCATTCATGATGAACAAAGTATTAATATTTTAAATAAAGGCAGAATTGGTAACAGTGTTGCAGCAAGCCATATTAGAGCCAGAGGTGAAAGGAAAGACGTGTGTCCTATACATACATTTTTAATATATCTTTTTAATGGTTAATTTTCCCCAGAACATTAGCATAGTTGAAAAAAAATATTGAGAAATGGAAAAATGTTTTGAAACCACATTACTTTAAATTCAAATATTTTATTTATACCCCCAACAGATTTGCTGTTATTTTAATTTCCTGGCTTTAATGGACACAAACTCATCAATAATATTTTCAAAATCAGCTTTTTTTTTTTTTTTTTTTTTACTTATTTTCATTTGAGAGAATTGCTGTGTTTGACAATTTCTCGTGTGTGACTATATGAAATGATTTTAAAATTAATTTCATCTTATTCTGTATTTAAACCATTGACATTTTGTTCACCAGGGATTTTTGCATTTAGTTCTTTAACATGTTGGATTAAGATGTTATTTATCTCAATTTCTAATTAGGGGAACCATTTAATTTTATGCCTAATCCCAGCCCTATGACAGCCATGTCTATACATGTCAGGTAAAACCTCTCCTGACATCCTACTTCTCCCCTTCTCCCCCACTTCCTGGGATGATTAGAAACTCTGTGGTCAGCACACTGAGAAAGGAGGATGCTGTAAGTGCTAGGTTGGGGAATCTTGAAGAATCCAATCAGGTCTGCTTTTCCTGCAGCAGGCCTAACTTCCTTGGTGGCTCAGGTGTTAAAGAATGTGCCTGCATCCATCTCATTAGAACTGATTCAAATGAATTCTTTTTAACGGCTGAGTAATATTCCATGGTGTATATGTACCACAGCTTCCTTATCCATTCATCTGTTGATGGGCATCTGGGTTGCTTCCATGTCCTGGCTATTATAAACAGTGCTGCGATGAACATTGGGGTGCACGTGTCTCTTTCAGATCTGGATTCCTCAGTGTGTATGCCTAGAAGTGGTATTGCTGGGTCATATGGCAGTTCTATTTCCAGTTTTTTAAGAAATCTCCACACTGTTTTCCATAGTGGCTGTACTAGTTTGCATTCCCACCAACAGTGTAAGAGGGTTCCCTTTTCTCCACACCCTCTCCAGCATTTATTGCTTGTAGACTTTTGGATAGCAGCCATCCTGACTGGCGTGTAATGGTACCTCATTGTGGTTTTGATTTGCATTTCTCTGATGATGAGTGATGTTGAGCATCTTTTCATGTGTTTGTTAGCCATCTGTATGTCTTCTTTGGAGAAATGTCTGTTTAGTTCTTTGGCCCATTTTTTGATTGGGTCGTTTATTTTTCTGGAATTGAGCTTCAGGAGTTGCTTGTATATTTTTGAGATTAATCCTTTGTCTGTTTCCTCATTTGTTATTATTTTCTCCCAATCTGAGGGCTGTCTTTTCACCTTACTTATAGTTTCCTTTGTTGTGCAAAAGCTTTTAATTTTCATTAGGTCCCATTTGTTTATTTTTGCTTTTATTTCCAATATTCTGGGAGGTGGGTCATAGAAGATCTTGCTGTGATTTATGTCGGAGAGTGTTTTGCCTATGTTCTCCTCTAGGAGTTTTATAGTTTCTGGTGGGATGCATGAATCAGGTGCTCTTGCCTGGTGCACTGGGAGGACCCTGAGGAGTCGGGTGGGGAGGGAGGTGGGAGGGGGGATCGGGATGGGGAATACGTGTAACTATATGGCTGATTCATGTCAATGTATGATAAAACCCACTGAAATGTTGTAAAGTGATTGGCCTCCAACTAATAAAATAATATTAAAAAAAAAAAAAAAAAAAAAAAAGAGACATGGGTTCGATCCCTGGGTCTGGAAGATCCCTTAGAAGAGGGCATGGCAACCCACTCCAATTTTCTTGCCTGGAAAATCCCATGGACAGAGGAACCTGGCATGCTGCAGTCCATGGGGTTGCAAAGAGTTGGACATAACTGAGCGACTGAACTGAACTGAACACATAGGCCATATGAAGGCCACCTAGTAAATGGTTCTATTAATCTAACATCTAAAACAAATTTCTAACCTGTTTAACTTTGCTGAGTTGACCTAATTATTTTTAATGCACTAAAGGATTTTGTATCCAAAAAAGGTGGGGGCAGGATGTAAACAACAAAGTTTGTTCAAGCACCCCTGTGGCCTGAAGTGAATAAATTGTAGGACAATTAAAAAAAAAAAAAAAAAAAAGAATGTGCCTGCAATGCCGGAGACCTGGGTTTGATCCCTGGGTTGGGAAGATCTCCCGGAGAAGGGCATGTACTTGGAGTTTTAACTACTTCGTGGAATCAGATATCTTAATTACGGAGGTGAGCCTGATTTTGTGACTTCAGGTGACCAGAAGATTTTTCCCTATCTTTGGGTGACTAAGACAGTCTGGCCCACCCTAGATCTCATCTCGAAGTCAGGGAAAGGAGCTGCACAGAGCAGATCTGAGGCAGGACCTGGAGGTGGGGGCACCACTAAAATTATTTGGGGCTACAACTTAAAAGGTCAACTCCTTGTGTTCATAGCATTAGTTATGGAAGATTATCATTCCCTATAGAAGTCTTGTATAGGAAAGAAAGGAGGGCATTTGAGAGTGACTCCCTAAGATTTTATGTTTTCGTGCTTCTCCAGACCCTGAATTTAAGCAGATCAGATTCGTTGTCTGAAAGACTTGCCTCTTTTCTAGCATTCACTGGACTGCAAGAAAACATTCATTCTTCTTTCCCCTTTGAAATGAGTGATCTGTAATGCTATTTCTGCCCATATGAAAGTTTGAAATATTCATTTCTTCTCCCAACCTTTTAATCAAAAGCTAAGCATAGGACCTATTCTAAACTGACAATACCTTTTTAATAGAATAAATTTGAAAATCAAGAAATCCCTTCAACTACCCTCTTTTCCCCTCTCCCCAATTACAGTGTTTCCTTTTCAATCTTATTCAACATAATCTTGATTTTAATATCTTCTCCTTTCAACTATACTTCACAATAATTTCCTAAGGGAGAGCTGAGTCTTCTGTGTTACATATCTCTATTAGCTTTTAAGTCTCCCGTGGCCGTGAACACTTCTAGTGCTATAACCCAATTATTTCAAGGGAGATTGGAAAGGGAAAAGGTACCAGTAAAGACAATTATGTTTGTGTGAAGTGGAGTTAGTGTGACAGGCTTGAAAGTTTGGTGAGAAAGGAGGTCCTTAGGGAAAAAGCTAAAGAGAGAACTGCTAAAGTTTATAAAGTTCACCCACCCTCCTGGCCAGGAGTATTTCAGTGGGTTACAGATGGTGACACTTGTCAGGGAGTCGCAAGCACAGTCGACTCAGGGGTTGCATATTCACAGGCCAGTAGGAACCCCAGAGGCCAAGTCAATGCCTCATGCTGTCCAGGTCTAGGAAAATCCTGCATGTTAAAAACATAGGAAAAGCCTTTATTTCTGCGTAGAAATATGCCTGCTTGTCTTTCTTGAAACATGCCACTCTCTTGATCTTTTCTTTTTCCGTTTTTGCTAGAAGGATGCTGCTGCTTCTTAATGCTACTCTCTGAAAAATAACAAGGCAGGTGTGAGGATAAATAGCAACTGACACTCAATGAATGTCAAGTAGACATAAGGGTAGATGGGGACCGTGGCCGGGAGAGTACAAGCCCCATCTAGTGGGGAGAGCACAGTCACCGTGTGGGAACCCTGGCTGTGTATCCAGGCATTCCTACTGTCAAGAAATCCAGATATTTATTTGCTACCTGTCTACTCCTAAACATTGATTGCTTTTTTCTTGCACATGGACTCTTGCTGATAGGCTGAATGAATCCCATCTACAGGCTATATTTTGCCAGAGTAGAACAATTTGACATCTGTTGCACACACTCAGAAGTTTTGTCAAACTCAGCTAAATATTTTGTAAACAAAAACTTAAGGAATTTCTGTTTAATTCTTTTCTTTCATTTGAACGATATATACATATACCTGTGACGTGTATATACATATATCACATATAGAGAAAATAAATTCAGGCTAACCCAGTATCGTGCTGGAAAATCAGTAAAGTCATATTTAATCTTTCATCTCCGGCCACCCTATACCTAGGCACATGCTCAGGAGAAAAGTAGATCATTGCAAATTGACACCTGTCATTCAAGGTGAATTTTGATTTGAAATCCTTGCTTGTTTTCTCTGTTTACAGAATCTTAATACATAGAATTACTCCTGACCAGAAATCTATTGGGGCTTCCAGGAATATCTGAGTTTCTGCTTCTCTGAAGTCTGATTTCCATTCACTTTGGACGTCCCCAGACCTTCCAAAGTAAAATTGGAACAAATCACATAACGCTTATTTTTAAAATTTAATTTTTATCTTATATTGGAATATAGTTGATTTACAACGCTGTGTTTCAGGTGTACAACAACGTGATCCAGTTATTCATATACCCATTCTCTCTCAGATTCTTTCCCATATGGATTATTACAGAATATTGAGTAGAGTTCTCTGTGCTTTACAGTAGGTCTTTGGTGATTATCTATTTTATATATAGTAGTGTGTATATATGTTAATCCCAAACTCCTAATTTATCCATCCCTCCCACCATTCTCCTTTTATTTTAAAGTCACCCAAGCATACCCACTAAATTTTATATTCAAATGAAGCATTAGGAGACAACTGAAATCTCATTATCTTGAAAAGTTCTGTATTGAAATCTCTCCCACAGAAGAATACTGCCATAATAAGTCTGGCTGTATCCAACTGAGAACCAGCTCCCTGGGAGAAACGGGCTCTGCCTCAGAGGTCTACAAGGCACTCAGCATATAGTGGGGATATTTTTCCTGGAAGAGAGGAAGGAGAGCCTGAAGCCACTCCCACATCCTGCCTAGAGGCTGACCTCCATGTTACAGGAGAAAGCCACGTGATGGAAAGATCTCTGGGTTGTCACTGGACTAAGGGACCACAGAATCTGACAAAGCTCTGAGAAATCCATACAGAATCCAAACAGCTTTCATGAAGCATCTCTAAGAGTTGTGGCCTAGGCAAGGAGAAACAGGAACAAAGGGAAACAAGCTTCAGAACACAATAAGGCAATAAGCAGATGAACTGAATCCAATCAAGCTGCAAAGTTCACTTGCACAGTGGAAAGGGAATGAAGACCTAAGGGAAAAGAGAGAATTATGTCAAACCAGAGAACCTTGGGCTAAAAGACCACGTTATTGGTGCAACAATTTTAAAAGGGTTCAAAATGTAGTGCATATCCAGGGATGACTCCCCTGCATACCTGCTGGTCTAAACTGCTCATCACAGGCAGATCCTTCATGGTCCTTGGTTAGCAACCTCAGTTCATTGAAATGATAACCGTAGCCTGGAAAAGATTTAGTCTTAAGGAGATGGTGAAATCCATCCGTTTCATAGAATCAATACTTTTCTATTCAGTTTAAGAGTATATTTTGTGAACATTGGAAAAACTTGTATATTTGATGATAAAATGTTTAAGAGAATTTGGAATATTAAGGAATAAGACACTACATTAGGATTCCAGTTTAAAAAGTAAGATGGAATGGGAATTCCCTGGAGGTCCAGTGGATAGGACTCTGAGCTTCCACTGCAGCGAGCACAGTTTCGATCCCTGGATAGCACATGGGACAGCCAAAAATAATAATAAGATGATGATGGAGTAGTTAATTTTAGGTTGTGATTTTTTAAGTTCATAGTTGTTAAGAGAATTTCACAATTTTATTGGAGCATTTAAGATTCATAATCACTGATGATTCTACTAGTTTATAAGGTTTGTCCAGTTCAGTTCAGTCACTCAGTTGTGTCCGACTCTTTGCGACCCAATGGACTTGGGTCAGGCTTCCCGGTCCATCAGCAACTCCCAGAGCTTACTCAAACTCATGTCCATCAAGTCAGTAATCCATCCAACAATCGCATCCTCTGTTGTCCCTTCTCCTCCCATCTTCAATCTTTCCCAGATTCAGGGTCTTTTCCAGTGAATCAGTTCTTCACATCAGGTGGCCAAAGTATTGGAGTTTCAGCTTCAATATCAGTCCTTCCAATGAATATTCAGGACTGATTTCCTTTAGGATGGACTGGTTGGAACTCCTTGCAGTCCAAGGGACTCTCAAGAGTCTTCTCCAAGACCACAATTCAAAAGCATCAGCTCTTAACACCTTTCTTTATAGTCCAACTCTCACATCCATACACAACTACTGGAAAAACCATAGCTTTGACTAGACAGATCATTGTTGGCAAAGTAATGTCTCTGCTTTTTAATATGCTGTCTAGGTTGGTCATAGCTTTTCTTCCAAGGAGCAAGTGTCTTTTAATTTCATGGCTGCAGTCACC
Source organism: Muntiacus reevesi (assembly GCF_963930625.1). Lineage (NCBI taxonomy): Eukaryota > Metazoa > Chordata > Mammalia > Artiodactyla > Cervidae > Muntiacus > Muntiacus reevesi. The sequence continues at coordinate 80,072,766 of NC_089255.1, read as the reverse complement.
AACTGCAGTGATTTTGGAGCCCAAGAAAATGTCACTGTTTCCAATGTTTCCCTATCTATTTGCCATGAAGTGATGGGACCAGATGCCATGATCTTAGTTTTCTGAATGTTGAGCTTTAAAGCCAACTTTTTCACTCTCCTCTTTCACTTTCACCAAAAGGCTCTTTGGTTCTTCTTCACTTTCTGCCATAAGGGTGGTGTCATCTGCATATCTGAGGTTATTGATATTTCTCCCAGCAATCTTGATTCCAGCTTGTGCTTCATCCAACCCAGCATTTCGCATGATGTACTCTGCATATAAGTTAAATAAGTAGGGTGACAATATACAGCCTTGATGTACTCCTTTCCCAATTTGGAAACAGTCTGTTGTTCCATGTTCTGTTCTAACTGTTACTTCTTGACCTGCATACTGATTTCTCAGGAGGCAGGTCAGGTGGTCTGGTATTCCTATCTCTTTCAGAATTTTCCACAGTTCATTGTGATCCACACCGTCAAAGGTTTTGGCATAGTCAGTAAAGCAGAAGTAGATGTTTTTCTGGAACTCTCTTGCTTTTTTGATGATACAACAAATGTTGGCAATTTGATCTCTGGTTCCTCTGCCTTTTCAAATCCAGCTTGAACATCAGGAAGGTTCAAGTACTGTTGAAGCCTGGCTTGGAGAATTTTGAGCATTACTTTGCTAGCGCGTGAGATGAGTGCAATGTGCAGTAGTTTGAACATTCTTTGGCATTGCCTTTCTTTGGGATTGGAATGAAAACTGACATTTTCCAGTCCTGTGGCCACTGCTGAGTTTTCCAGATTTGCTGACATATTGAATGCAACACTTTCCCAGCATCATCTTTTAGGATTTGAAATAGCTCAACTGGAATTCCATCACCTCTGCTAGCTTTGTTCATAGTGCTGCTTCCTAAGGCCCACTTGGCTTTGCATCCCAGGATGCCTGACTCTAGGTGAGTGATCACACCATCATGGTTATCTGGGTCATGAAGATCTTTTTCATATAGTTCTTTGGTGTATTCTTGCCACGTTTTCTTAATATCTTCTGCTTCTGTTAGGTCCATACCATTTCTGTCGTTTATTGTGCCCATCTTTGCATGAAATATTCCCTTGGTATCTAATTTTCTTGAAGAGATCTCTAGTCTTTCCCATTCTATTATTTTCCTCTATTTCTTTACACTGATCACTGATGAAGGGTTTCTTATCTATCCTTGCTATTCTTTGGAACTCTGCATTCAAATGGGTTTATCTTTCCTTTTCTCCTTTGCCTTTAGCTTCTCTTCTTTTCTCAGCTATTTGTAAAGCCTCCTCAGACAACCATTTTGCCTTTTTGCATTTCTTTTTCTTGGGGATGATCTTGATCACTCATCCTGCACAATGTCATGAACCTCCACCCATAATTCTTAGGCACTCTGTCCATCAGATCTAATCCCTTGAATTTACTTGTCACTGTATAATCGTAAGGGATTTGATTTAGGTCATACCTGAATAGTCTAGTGTTTTTCCCTACTTTCTTCAATTTAAGTCTGAATTTGGCAATAAGGAGTTCATGATCTGAGCCGCAGTCAGCTCCTGGTCTTGTTTTTGCTGACTGTATAGAGTTTCCCCATCTTTGACTGCAAAGAATGTAGTCAGTCTGATTTAGGTATTGACTATCTGGTGATGTCCATGTGTAGAGTCTTCTCTTGTGTTGTTGGAAGGGGGTGTTTGCTATGACCAGTGCATTCTCTTGGCAAAGATGTGTTCTCCTGGATAAGATTTGTTAGGGTTAAATATTCAGGAAAATTGCTTGTATATAGTTCATGCACTTAAAAACCTTTAAAAATGAAAATGAAATATTTTACCTTTACATTAATGTTGAATAGATTTAAAAGAATTTTGACTGGGTTAAATAGGGCTATTTGATAAGTAAAAATATAAGTAAATTGAATGTAAAAGTTTAGAGAGGCTTTTGAATTTGTGACATCCATAAATCAACTATTTATTTAAAGACCCCTCCCCAAATAGCCCTAAACAGTCCTCAAAGAGGCAGAAGTGTTGCTATGGATATGCTGAAGCCTTCACTCTAATGCTCCTCCATCATTGACTATGTGACCTTGAGTAAGCCATTCTGTCTCTGTTGTCCTTAAGTTTCTCCTCATTTAGAAAATAAGAGAGATGGCCTAGCTGGCCCCTAAAGCCCCTTCCAGATCTAACGTTCTAGAATTCCAAGACTACTGGTTCCATTTGCAATCCATTTTGACATGCCAAGGATCTGACGGGTTGCTCAGGAAGGCTGCCCCTGTTTGATAGCAGTCCTGTTGTTGGCTGTTCTCCAGGGACTCTTTTAGTTTATGACTTTTGATAGCCTCCTACTTATTTATTTTTAAACTTTAGGAGAATGTTTCCTTCCTCAACCCAGCTAGGACAATAGGACAAACCATAAACAGGGAAAGCTTCATGATCTACAAAACATTCTGACTCTTCTTAACTGTATCTTGACGTAGACATTTTGGATCTTAGGTTGATTGTTTATTCCGCCTTGTCTACATAATGCCAAAATATCTGTCAGGGAGGTCAATTCCACTCCCAGATAGATGAGATCAAAGAAATCAAACAAGTCCAACAGTTTTACAAGACTCTCTTCTAAGTGAAGAAACCAGTTGCTTGTCTTTTTAGCCAATTAGCCAAGCCAACTGTTCCAATAGGTTGGATTGACCACAAGCGAAATTGTGAAGTTGGAGAGCTTGTTCTCACATATGGGTGGCATCTCCCACTTCTTTGGGGGGTTTCTCTCAAATCCCTCCTGGAATTCTCTTTCCTTTCCACTTGTCCCTTCACCTGTGTCCCAATCTGACTATATTTGTCCTGGGTCAGTTCTCATCACCATCATTTGTGAGCTCTGTGAACCACTGACTAGGTCATGTACTGCCTAACTCCATAGTCTACAATGTCAGTACCCAGTGATGGGCAGCTACCCTCCGTGTAGCCTTGGACAGGTGATTGACGTCTCTGAGCTCCCATTTCTTCATCTGTAAAAAAGGTACAATAATACCTACTTTGCAGATATCTTTGAGTATTTAAAGAATATATGTAAAATACTTAGCATGGAGCCTAGCTCAAAGTAAGCACCTAGAAAATGGTATCTCTTCTAATAAGGAGTATTAAGAACTCCTGAATTGGAAAGACCTTTAACATATAACGTGGAATTCCCATCAGAAAACCCTGCCCACTTTGCATCTACCAAGTCTAGTCCCAAGACAGCGTGGTGGGAAAAGTTGAGTCTCAGTGCCTAGGAAAACACTGAGGTTGACAGATGGGGACCCACATTACCTCTCTGGATAGTGGAGGTGGGGTCATTAGATCTTGATTAGCCACAATTTCTTAACCATAAACAGAAATATTTATAATACAGGCTTTTGAGTTGACCTGAAGATTGAATGAGGTAATTACATAAAGTGTCTCCCACAGAGCCTGGTACATTGAAAGGTCTTGATAAATGTTGGCAGTAATCAGAATGTAAGCTCCTTGAGTTCTCTTTTTTATGCTCATGCAACCCTCCCTAGCATCTATCCAGCTCAGTGTTTGGTTCAATGCAGGAGTTCAGTAAACACTTGTGGAATGAAATAATACTATTATTACTATCATTAATTTTCCTTTGGAAAATTAAACAATAAAAATCAGTTCCTAGTGGGTAGGATTGTGTATCCTCTTGGACAAAGTGCTCCTGAATCCTTAGGTAAAAGCAGGGCTTGGTAAATTCTAACTGGAGAGTGAGAATGCACTCCCAGAAGATGTCCAGAAATGTGGAGTCTTACTTGGCAAACACCACAGTGTAAATAAAGCAAGTGTTGCTAGCACAGGGATTGATGGTTTTAATGAAACCTGCCCTGTGAAGTTGAGATACATGTGACTGTATTTCTGGACCAGAGAAGACTTAAACCCTTCTTGGCATGAGTGTTGAATAGAAACAGACACACCAGGCTTTTACAGGCTTTTGATGATGTTAAACACCAAGCTCAACCAACTAACTCCCTTGACCTGAAATTGGCTCTGAAAGCAGACTTCTGGTTATAATTTAACAAGTAGTTGCGAATGAGAAGCGTGTAGGCACATTTGGCTTATCCAGTGGGTTTTAAAACTTTAAAAAATTAATTACTAATATTTATAAATCAGGAAATTTCTTATATAACTCTGAATGTTAACTTCTAAAAAAATCAGAAGTTCTATACATACCACCCCTTGAACAGCAATCTTTGGGTGGAGATCATACTGGCTGCATCGTTTAGAAGAGGAATAAGGTCCTCTGTTCACCACAATTCTCACGTCCCCTTTTTACCTCACACCTAGTCAGTTCATTTCTTTAACTGCCTGGTCCCATGAACCTTGGAGTTTCCCATCCCTCCAGAGAGTCAGTATGCTGACCAATTGGCACAGTATGTCAACTGTTATGTTTCTTGCTAAAGATTAATGAATTATCAGCTGGGCTTTTGCATCTTCCTCTTATGCATTTGGTTAGTATAAGTCAGCACTTGGGTCAGCTCACTTTGGAACACACACACCAAAATCAAATGTGTGGATTTGTTCAGGGTAAGACTCAGGTTCCACCTAGGGGCCCTGCCTCAGCTGACACCAACTATTCTCTGAACATCATTCTTCAACTTACCAAATATCTTCAAGAATTCCTCAAAGTCCAGAGAGCTGGCTGCCAGACCATCGATCACCAGCTGAGTTGCAAATAAATCACTGCCCAAGTTAATCTATGCGCCTACTACAGATGCTTGAAGAAGCTCTGTTTGTTTATGACTGCCCTTGAAGAACTCAGCTTTAGATGTCACCTAATTGTCTTGTGTATAACAAAAGCAGATGGCAAATTACCATTGACAGATTCATTCCTTCTCGGTTCCCTTGCCATCTCTTTGTGGCTTCCTTCATTAGCTCTTCTTTCCTCTCAGAGAAAGCCCATGACCTTGGAGGTTTTGGCACTTCCCTTCTGAATCTGCATCACCCCTTCAATGGAATGAAGGTGTCTTTCTGCTACCCCAGGATCTAGAGCCAAACAGAGACCACATATGCCCTCTCAGCTTGCAGCCTATCCCTCTCCATTTCATCTCAGCAGGAAAAGGGTCTTTGCAATCCCACACTTCTCTCTCTCTCTCTCTCTCTCTCTCTCTCTCTCTCTCTCTCTCTCTCTTCACATCAGAGCAAAAGCAAACAATAATTAAATAGCATTGTTTTATGATAAGAAAAACCTTTGACTTTCAGTGTAACTGGAAAGGAAGCCATTTGTTGCTGCCTGGAATGAGCTAACAGCATGCACTTGGCATTACTTTCCCGCGGGGGGTGATGGATACACACTGAGCCATCTGTACTTAAGCAGTTCTCATGACCAGTATGAGGCATTTGCAAATCATGTGAGGGGAATGATTTGTGGTCAGATGTTGAAACTAACAGGCTGAAGTATGGACCAAACCGCTGGTTTCATTCCTGCCGTTCCAATGACCAGTAACTAGCCTGGACATCCTGGACTGTCACAGACAAAAAACCTCAGTCACTCTTCTTCTGCTTTGTTTAAGATATTTTTATGTGGACCATTTTGTAAACCTTTACTGAATTTGTTACAATATTGCTTATTTTTTTTTTTTGTTTTAGGGCCCCGAGGCATGTAAGATCTTAGCTCTCTAGCCAGGGATCACACCCCTGCATTGGAAGGCAAAGTCTTAACCACTGAACCACCAGGGAAGTCCCTGTTTTTCTTTTCCTTTACAGTAAGGAAATAGGTATTGAAAAAGGCAAACTCTCCTTTGGAAATGTGTAGAAAATAGCCTTCTATTCTAAACACAGGAGGCAGGATGTATGCAGCATCTAGTGCCATGTTAATGGATTCTTCTGAAAATATCAAGGTTAAGGATCCACCCAAGGTGTGGCCCATAAATACACTTGCCACCCATTCTTCCCCCAGAGAATCCTAAGAATAAAGGGAACTTGAAGAAAACAGCTCTTGACAGCCTCCAGAACGGTTACACTTTTGTCCCTAGATCACTTACATTTCTATAGCTTACTGACTGCATCTCCAACATTTGTGGAAACTTTATTCCTCAGATATGCTTGGAACATAGCCATCACCTTATTTGCTCCAAAAATCTCAGGACCCAGGGATTAATAGCAACTCAGGGGGCTTGGAGTTAAAAGGAAGTTTGGATTTTCTCTGAGCCTGTATGACCTTGAGATGCACAAAGAAGTTAAATGTTTGTCCTCCTGACAGGTAAGAGTTTAAAAGTCTTTGACTTCTGAAAATTACATGTTCCTTCCTATTTTTTCGTAAGTGAAGTCATTCCAGAGCTGTAGAAAACTCTAAAGAGAGCGAATGTGTTTTCTTTCTCTTCAGTGTGCCCAAGCAAAGGTTCTTATTCCATCATTGAAGATTTCTGAAACTTTACCTTTCAGGCTGAAAGTCAGTCTGCTCAGAGTATCCAAGCCCAATGAAGAGTCTGGGCAGAGCCGTTCAGAACTGATCACCATTTCCCGGGATGAGATAAGGAAACATTCCTTAAAGCTGGAAAGAGCTGGTTTGGGAGCTAATATAAGATTTAAATTCTAGAAATATAGTAGATGCCAAAACCTATGAGAACAAGTGAAGAATTGAAATAGTAACAGGCAAATTAACATACCAACGAATGAATGAACTTATGGAATTCCTTATCCCAGGAAAATATGAAAACCGTAAATCCCCAAAGGGTTTTCATCTTTTGTCACCCACACTCAGACTCCTGCATAGATGAACAGCCTTAGGCACCTTTCCGTTGCCATCTCTCTTGCTAACACTCTGAGTCCACCTCTTTGTCTCTGCACAAGGAAACTCACTTCTGAGCTGGCCGAAGGGTTATCAGGGCTGGCCAGGATCCAGCCCTCCTGTGGCCTCCCCACACACATTTGTGAGGCGAGTAGAGCACCAGAGATGGATAGCAAGACATACATCCTCTCTCTTTCTGGATGCCTAACCTTCAAGTGGTCTTTCCCCTGGACTCAGCCCTCAGAGGGCAGGGATAGGGCAAGAGTACAGGGCCATACACCAGCACCTTGGCTCTCATCTTTCTCCCCAGCTCAGACCTAGGACAGGGGGGTTGGCTGTTACAGCCTCAGGCTACCTTCCCAGGCCTATCGTGTATGGCATGAATGCTGGCTTTGGTACTCAAAACTGGGTTCACTCCCAAATGGAAATGGAAATGTCCCTTTGGATTCAAAACCTAAGAAATATGTGGGTTTTTCCTTTACCCATCACTCTAACAACTCTATCCTGAGAAGGAAGTCTTATCAATGCTAACAGGAGGGTTAAGGACCAAGAGGAGTTATGAATATGAAAACCATCCCCCCACTGCACTTGCTTGTCCAAGGAGCTTCTGGAAATCCGAGAACATGACTACACTACCTTTTTATAAACGGCTTCTCCACTCACTATTTTCTTGCAACTAGGCTGTTTCTCCCCGCGGCCAGCACTCGCTCTGCCTCTATCCCTGCCTCTTTCTCCAATAGAGCATATCCTCATTGTGCTGGCCCCACACCCGTGATCTATCCCTCAACTGCTGCTCCCAAGCCAGGTGCCACACGCCCTCCACATGTCCTGCATTTCTACCTCTTCCCCTTGGTCCGTCACACCTGGAGAGTGGCCGCCAGACAGACAACAGGTTGTTGGCATGGCCACCTTGCCCTGCTCACAAGCCCAGTGAGCTCCTTTGATTTCTGCCTCCTCCATCTTCTCTGCCCACCACAGAGCTTCCTCCCTGACTGCTCACCTTGGATAAATTTCACATTTCAACTTCCTGTCAAGAGGACATCTGACTTTCCTTTCCTTCCTGGGATGAGGAAGAATCAGCAGGCTAGGGATGGGAAATTCACAGATGTTGGATTTGGCTTCAGAGCTGCTATGTGGTCCCTAATCTTTCCTCTGGTAGAAAGAGAGCTGCAGTCTTTAGCAGGGATTTGTCCTTTTGGTCCTTCAATTTGTGTTCAGGGCTTGACTAAAGATGTGATCCTGAATAGTAAGTGTCCCAGTGTTCATTGCTGGTTTACTGAGATTTTTTAATGGCCTAATTACATTGTGATTAATTGGATTATTTTTTTGAAAAATAAGATTTGAGCACACAAAGGTGAATGCTGATAAATATCAATAATTATACTACCAAATGTCCAACTCCAGAGGCTTAAGACACCACATAATATTACTTGCAATGAAAGATATTATTTTCAGAGTCAAATATATGAGTGGAAGGAACCATTTTTATTCATTTCTATAACTTTTTTTCATCCATATAAAATTTAAAGGCTGTTGGCCTATTCAGACAAAAACTTTCCTACTCTGGAGGCTACCTTAAATAGGGGTTACTTAGCGAGGTAATTATTACCTCTCAAAACTCTCTTTAAAGAGGTTTTAATTAGAGCTCTCCAGTGCCTCCGGGTATGAGTTGTTTGGTTTGGTTCTTGTATCTAAATGATTGATACCAACCTACCCCATCCTGTCCCTCAGGAGAATCATTCCCCACAGGCGAATGTGAAGCCAGCTCCAGTCTACTGTGATGAAGAACCCTCTAGTTCTGGGGTTGTTATAAAAGTATCTGTCTTCAGGGTCAGGTAAGAACAAAGTCACATAAATAGGAAGGAGGTAGAGGGTCTGTAAGGTGTGTTTGTAGGTGTTCCTCAACTGCAAATTAGCAATAGGTGAGAGTTTACTCGTAGGAGGCGAAGCCCTGCAGGAAAGCTCATGTGTCATCCCTGTGGGCTGGAGCAGAAGCAATCCAAGGCAGACATCTGGGGACACAGTTGGCCCCATGTCAGATTGTCCCCGTGACTGCCAGAGAGGGCAAGAGCTAGTTACCAGGCAGAAGGTATTTGGAATTAATCCAAAAGTGGGTCTGGCCTCAGATTACGAGTGCAAGGGAATGACCATTTAAGAGGGTCCAGGACTTCCCTGGTGGTCCAGTGGTTAAGAATCCACCTGTCAATGAAGGGGATGTAGGTTCAATCCTTGGTCTGAGAAGATTCCACATGCCATGGGGCAACTAAGCCCGTGTGCCTCAACTACTAAACTCACATACCTAGAGCTTGGGAGCCTCAATAAGAGAAGCCACCACAATGGGAAGCCCGTGGACAGAAACAAAGAGTCGCCCCCACTCACTGCAACCAGAGACATCCCAAAGGCAACCACAAAGATCCAGTGCAGTCAAAAATAGAAATAAATAAATAATTTTTTTAAAAAAGAGAGAGGGTCCAGGTTTGCAGAGAAGTAGCTGAGAGAGAAACCACTTCCAGATGTGAGGAGTTGGAGGAAAGGGCAGTTTCCAAACTGAATTCCAGGAGGAAGGAAAGCCAAAGAAAACTTTTGTTCTTGTCTAGAGTGGGGGTAATCAAGAAGGAAGTACAGGACTTCCCTTGTGGTCCAGTGGTTAAGATGCTGCCTTTGCAAGGTGGGAGGTTGTAGGTTCAATCCCTGGTGGGGGAATTAAGATCCCACATGTCTTGTGGCCAAAAATAATTTTTTTTTTTTCAAAAATGTGTCTATATTGTGGGGGAAAAAAAAGACAAGGAAGTGTAGCTGGTCAGGCTTCAGAAGTGACGACTTCCGATGAGAAGCCAGACATTTCTGTGAAGTTATCGCTACTTGTAAAACTGCCCATGAGTCATTTAATCCTCACAGTGAAGGATAAAGGACTTACCCTCTGACGAGAGGGATTTCATGACTTGCTATGAGTTCACATCGAGGAGAGAAGAGGATCTTGGCAGGATGGCCTAGGAGACAGAGTGAAAAACTGACACAGGTCCCTTCCAGTTCTGCCATTAACTAGGAGAGGGCCTCAGGCATGTCATTCAGAGGCCTGGGACTTCAGTTTGCTCATATGGAGGACAATCAGCCAGTCCATTTGTCAGGAAGGCAATACATGTAATTGAGCAGAGACCAATGCCTGGTCCGGGAGAAGCCTGCAAGCCTTTCACAGTCAAGGGTAAAACTAGGTCAGGTCTAAGTTCCCTCCCAGCTCTATTATGTAACTTGCTGTGGAGAAAAGAGCTTAGGCTGGGGATGCCTTGCTGCCTAGTTTGATTCCCAACCCTGACAGTAACTAATATGAATTGGGGAAAGTTAGTTAACCTGCTTAAACCTCAGGAAGGAGTCTATGAAAAAAATGTTAGATGCTCAGTCGTGTCCAACTCTTTGGGACCCTATGGACTGTAGCCCACCAGGCTCCTCTGTGCATGGGATTCTCCAGGCAAGGATACTGGAGTGGGTTGCCATGCCTTCCTCCAGGGGTTCTTCTCCACCCAGGAAATGAACCCAGATTTCCTGCATTGTAGGCAGATTCTTTACTGCCTGAGTATTCTGTAAGTTACCACAGGAAGTAAAGAAGACAATGCCCCTTCCGTAGCATTGCCACTGGGAGGCCACTTCCAGCCCCTCAGCATCCAGCTCTGGCCAGGTGACTCGTTCCTGCCAGCTGAATGAAGTGCCGTGGATGTGAGTCACACACAGGCTGTGACTTACCAGAGCTTTTCTGTTTGTTTGCTGTCTTCCATTTCCATCGGGGAATTGGGATGGAGATAGTCTGACTCCATAACCCTTTTATTTTTCCACAAGAATTTTGTCACCAGCTTGCCTATTTTTCAATAAAATCCAGTTAACATTTCTTTTGAAAGCAAGGATGGTGGTATAAATGACTTTAGATAAAATTGATGTCCTTAATTTTCTTCTATGGAAATATTTGTCTTTTCCATTTGTCCAAGTCTTATATATGTCCCCGCAGAGGAATTTTTAAGTGTCTTAAATGTATTTCTTTGCACTTTGCCTTAATCACCTGGACTATTCGGTCCTTTGCATATTACAGCAATTTAAACCATTTATAAAAATGGTCTAAGGGATGAAGAATTTGAAATGCTTGGCTTGAGAAAGTTACAGGAGTTCTGTACTAGGAGGATGGCAGCTAGAGAGAGGTTGGAGGTATGAAATACAGAGATGACAAAAGAAAGGAGGAGATAGAGAAAGAATCTCTCCACAGTGCTAAACCCTGTGTTGTCTTCTTCCCCAACCTTTTCCCTCTTTCTTCCAAAAATCAAGACTCCCTACCAAAATCATCCATTTTGATCTTGTCATACCTTTCTGCGCCTTGTAGATATTTGCACCTCAGTCTTATTTTTTCCCCTCCACCCAATACTGGCAGGGCAGCAGCAGTTGGAATGCATTTGTGCCTTGGTGTCTGTTGGCGAGGGTTCTGGTCCCATGGATGAAACTGTCAATGACTGTTCTTTCCTAGATAAAATGTGTCTATGAAGGTAGTATGACCTGTATGAAATGGAAAGTCACCCAGTAGTGGCTTATAAATACTTAGGTTTCTTTGCTTACACAAGGAGTCCGGGTGCATGGTCACCAACGTTAGTTGAGAGGCTTCAGGGTTTTAGAACTAAGGCCTCCTCTCTTCACTGGACCTTTCCCTTTTGGTCTCAAGGTTGTGCTTTGCCTTTAGCAATCAAGTCCATATTCTGAGCAGGAAGAAGGAAAGGAAGCTCTAGAATCTCTATCTAAGAAGCAAAGGGCTTCCCAGAAATACCAAGAAGATGTTGGCTTATACCTCATAGATCAGATTGAGTCATATGGCTCCACTGTACACAAGGGAAGTAAAGAAAACAGCCTTTTTTATTCACAATTGCATCCCCCTTCCCCCCCAAATGGGATTCTGCTAGAAAGGGAGACAGTGAGAATGGGCATTGTGTAAACAACCAGGTTTCTACTATGAATGCAAGATCAAATGTATCACCCACTTCCATGATGAATTCTCTTCTGAGAACTTACACGTGTCTGGAAGAGTGTGGCAGAGATTGCTATCTGCCTACTCATCATCCATTATCCCCTCCTCCTGGGACTCAGAACCTGGATTCAGGGCCATGAGCTATTTCCCAATCTCCTTTGCGCCTAGAGAGGCCATGGGGCTAAGTCCTGCTCTAGGAGATGGAAGCAGGCAAGTTGTGTAGGACTTCCTGGAGGGTTCCTTTAAAGAGAGAAGGCATCTTTAGTCCTTTCCACCTTCCTTCCTCCTGCTGTCTGGATATAAAGGGATATATGGATAGAATATAGTCAAACAACATGTGGGTTATAGCTCCAATACCCAGCCCAGTCATTAGAATTAACTAACACATTATCTCGTTTAATACTGATAACAACCTATGAGATAGGTACTAGTAAGGCTTTATCCCCCAGTAAACACTACTTGCAACATGTTTGGGACAGGATGTCTCTCCAGCCGCCTCCCCCAACCCTGACAACTGTGCCTGTGGCTTCCATCTTCTCTCTTCCAGTAGGTGGGGCCCAGAATCAAGAGAGGCCCTGGGGCCAGAGGTCACTTGTTCCAGGGTCACCCCAGAGATTTACATAGTCCCTTAGGAACCTCCTAGGCCCCTGACTCAGGAAGGAAGGGGGATCCCTGAGTCACAGCACCTCATACCTCTGAAACCTGCCTATCTCCATTTTTTACAGGTTAGGATTAGATGGCCAATTAAGTCAGCTTCTTCAGTAACAACCCATGTGGTCAATAATCATATTCTCTTCAGAAGTTTGGCCTTTAGGTTTTCTCTTCTTTTTGCTCACCTCTTCTCCCACCCCAAGCTTCCCTGATGGCTCAGACAGTAAAGAATCCACCTGCAATGCAGGAGACCCAGGTTCAATCTCTGGTTTAGGAATATCTCCTGGAGAAGGGAATGGCTACCCACTCCAGTATTCTTGCCTGGGGAATCCCATGGACAGAGGAGCCTGGCCGACTACAATCCATGGGATCGCGAAGAAATGGACACCACTGACTGACTGACATTCACTTAATTTCTCTCCCACCCTGTTTCTTTCCATACCTGCCAGACATGGCCCCTGAGCTCCATCTTTTCCTTGAGACATGGTAGATGGTATATGGTGTATATCAGTAGCTAAAATCCTTATCCCACTTCTCACCATACCTGCCTACCCCACCCCGATCCAGGCATGGAACAAGGTTAGGCATGTCGTCTTCTTGGAAACCTCTATGTTAACTCATCTGGCAGATTGCAAACTATCTCATATGGCCATGGCTACATCAGTAGGATTCCACATCACATGGAAGGTCTCAGGGAGAGTCTCCTTTGTGTAGGTTTGTGGAGCTGAGTCCCCTGGCAACTAATTCAGGAATTAGACAGGTTCTAGACAATTCATTTGGCATCAGGGGAGCTTAACATTAACCACTTTCATCCTAGAACATAGAATATCTCTCCATTTATCAGATCTTTCTCTATAACCCTTATTGCAGGCTTGGTATTCTTGATTAATTTTTAGAAACTTTTTATTTTTGATAGTATGGTAAATAGCTTGTTTTGTTCTTACATTTTCTAGTTAATAGTTGCTGGTATAAAAAAATGGTACTAGTTTTTGTAATTGATTGTTTATCCAGTAACATATCTGTGATGATTTATAAATATGTCTACATATTCCTTGATCCTCCTGGAGGAGGAAATGGCAATCCACTCCAGTATTCTTGGCTGGAGAATCTCATGGACAGAGGAGCCTGATGGGCTGCAGTCCATGGGGTTGCAAAGAGTCGGAGACAACCGAATGACTAGCAGACACGCATTCCTTAATCCTGCTTCTTTCAAGAATTACAGCCTACTCCTCTCCCCTTGAATGTAGATTTAATAACCGATGTTTAACAAATAGAATGTGGTGAAAGTGATGGCCTGTGACTTCTGAGACTTTAAGTCATAAAATGGAATTCAGTTTCCTCTGTTTTCTCTCAGGTCATTTGCTGTAGGAGGGCCCAGCTACCATTCTGTGAGGACACACCAGCAGGCTGTGGAGAGGTCTGCATGAGGAGGAGCCCAGGCCCTCTGCCGGTGGTCATGTGAGACAGCCATCCTACAAGACAGGTACAGGCAAGTCTTCACCTAACTATAGACCCCAACAGCATCTTGACTGCACTTTCATGAGAGACCCTCAACCAGATCATTTATCTAAGTCGCCAGTGATCACGTATTATAGGAGTCCATTCATATAAAAGATAAACTTATGGGCTTCCCTGACAGCTCAGTTGGTAAAGAATCCACCTACAGTGCGGGAGACCTGGGTTGGATCCCTGGGCTGGGAAGATCCCCTGGAGAAGGGAAAGGCTACCCACTCCAGAATTCTGGCCTAGAGAATTCACTGGGTCCATGGGGCCCCAAAGAATTGAACGTGACTGAGCAACTTTCACTTTCACTTTTCATAGAGACAGAAAGGTGCTTAGGATTGGGGATTGGAAGAGAATGGGGTGAAAACTAAAGAGAAGGGGTCTCTCTTTATTTTATTTTTTTTTAAATAACCTTGTTGGTAGTATACAATGCATCTATTTTTGGCTGTGCTTCGAGAAGGCTTTCTCTAGTAGCAGCAAGCAGGGGTTGCTCTCTAGTTGTAGTGCACAGGCTTCTCATTGAGGTGGCTTCTCTTGTGGAGCATGAGCCCTAGGGTGCATGGGCTTCGGTAGTTGCGGCACTTGGGCTCGAGAATGTGGGCTCAATGGTTGTGGTGTATGAGCTTAGTTTTCCCCATGGCATGTGGAATCTTCTCAGACCAGGGATTGAACCTGTGTCCCCTGCATCAGCAGGTGATTCTTTACTATGGGACCAGCAGGGAAGTCCTTGGGTTTCTTTTTGAGATAAGCAAAATGTTCCAGTTGACTGCAGTGAAGTTTGTGCGTATCAGTGCAAATTTGAAAATTCATTGAGTTGTATACTTTGTTGTTGTTTAGTCACTAAGGCGTGTCTGACTCTTTTGTGACCCCATGGACTGTAACCCACCAGGCTCCTCCATCCATGGGATTTCCAAGGCAAGAATACTGGGATGGGTTGCCATTTCCTTCTCCAGTTGTATACTCTAGATGGGTGAATTGTATGGTGTTGTGGGCTGAATGCTTGTATCCTCCCCAAATTCATATGGTGAAGTTTTAACCCCAACATAATGGTGTTTGGAGGTGGGGCCTTTGGGAAAAAATTAGGTTCATGTTGGGTTATGAGGGTAGATCCTTGTGATGGGACTGGTGCACTTATAAGGAAGACCGCGAGGTCCTCTCTACACACACATTCTACTCAGGGAAGGACTTGTGCATACATGGTGAGAAGGTGCTGTCTACAAGCCAGAAGGAGGCCCTCACCAAGAGTTAGATCTTTCAGTACCTTGATATTATCTTTCCTAGCTTCAGGAATTGTGAGAAATAAATATCTACTATTTAAGCCACCCATAACAGCCCAAGCAGACTAACATATGGCATGTGATTTTATCACAATATAGATTTTTTAAAAAAGAAAGAAAGAAGGCAAACACAAGGATGATTATATCAGTTCATTTCCTCCTTGGAAATCCACTCAGACTAACATGGAATAAGGTAGCTTTTTCTAGGACTTTCAAAAAACTCAGGAATCTTGTTGTCCCTAAACCTAGATTCATGAGGCCAAACTTCTTTATAATTTAATAACAAAGAGGGACTCACAAGAGAATTTCTCTCAATCAAATGAAAACATACCAAGCTACACTTGTCAATACACTGTCAATAAAAATCCAAATAAAACTATAACAGTTTTATATGAAACAAAAAAACCCATTTTTGATATAAGTACAAAGGTGAAATAAATATTGTATATCATTCCCGAATTTCCCTGCTTTGTATGTTAACACTGTTGATAGGAAGTGCCCGTATACATCTTTCCCAAAGCACATATAATCCAGGGTGGGGATGGAGTCAGCATCTGTATATATTTGATGTTGGCCCAAACAACATAAGTGATTCCAAAGCTGATACTTCATTTCCCTAGTAATTAGAAAGAAGTGCTATTTAAAAATTGTGTTGCTTTACAACATAAGACAAATTTCTTCTTTGTTAAATGGCCCTAGAGGACTCTATCTTAATTCCTAAGCCAGCTCAATCTGGAAAGGCTGATTGCTCAGTTCATGGTGCTAAACTATATTGTCGTGCTGTATTTAAAATGTTTAAGGTGAATTAATTCAGAGTCGCTGCTAAGTGTGAGCTCATCAATAAAAGCAAAACAAATCCAATTTTTCTCCTGGAAGTGGTTTCAACAGCTGTCTTTTCACCCTCCCTGCTCCCCTTCCCCGACACTTGTTATCTCTTTAAGAAATCAGCCTCCTCCAGAGCCAGGAGTTTCACCTTCCAAGGGAGTTGGGGGGGGGGGGTTGGTTTGGGGGGAGGGGGAGGTTGGTTTGGGGGGGGGGGTTGGTTTGGGGGGAGGGCTGGTAACAGAGACAAGAGTCACCCTGCAGAGCAGACCTCTATGTGCGTGGCTGTCATGTCAGTGCTCCAAACGCAGACTCTTGATTCTTTAAAAGAGCTTCTCAATCAATCAAAGCCTTTTTTTTTTTACTCTTTTTTTTTTTTTTTTTAACACATAGTTATGCAGTTTTCTCACCACCACAATACTAGAAGTAGCTAATTCACTGTTGGAGGTAAGCTCCCATCAGAGATTAAAAGCATCTGGTAACAGAAAAGGAGAAGGTAGGAAAACCTAAACTTGAAAACCATAGCTATCACTTAATGCAGATGCAAAGAAACATATCTCAATAGGCACTCGGGAGTTTATGATTCTATAGAAACAGAATTCCTATTCCAAATCATGGTCCTGAGACTTGAAAAGAGTATGCTATCCTCAGGATATTCTATTTCAAAGAGCAGAGAAATAATATAATAATTATATATTTATGTATATATGAAAAAGTTTTATTCAAACAGGTAAAAAGAAATGTAAACATTGGCATTTAGAGAAGAAAATATTGTATTTAAGAGTTAGCCTTTTTATGGAGAAGGAAATGGCAACCCACTCCAGTATTCTTGCCTGGGGAATCCCCAAGGACAGAGGAGCCTGGCGGGATACAGTCCACGGGGCCGCAAAGAGTCAGACACGACTAAATAACACACACACACACACACACACACACACACACACACAGGTAGAATCTGACATACACATACACACACACACACACACAGAGGTAGAATCTGACTAATGCTGAAGGCATCCTTCTGGAAGCAACACCCCTCTGATACAGTAATAATCTTTCCCTCCTACAGAAGAATACCATAAAGTATAAAAAAAAAAAAAAAAGAGTTAGCCTTTTTAAACAGCTTTTTAAACTGGTTACTCTGAATTAACAAAATGAACCTAATACAGAAAACAACTGCAGAACAAAATTCTAATGATAGCGATTCTCACGTAGGAATCTTTGGTGAAGACTTGCATTCTTTAAACAAATATGGAATACCTGGGATGTGCCAGACGCTGAATTAGGTGATATGAGGAAACTGGATGTGGAAATCAGAGGTTGGGCCCAGTGAGGAGGATACCTAGATCAAGAAATAATTATCATGCACTATGGTGCTACGGTTAAGTGCCTCAGAGTCATAAAGGGAGTAGTGTGTTCTGCTTAGAAAGGATGAGAAAGACTTAAAATAAGGTGTAACTTTTGAGATGTGTTTTATTGGGGTTTTAAGGGTGATAATAAACCTTATTCACCCCCTTGGAGTTTGAACCAATTAAGAAATAGAATAGGGAGTGAAATGTTGCATGTAAAATTGGATTTGAGAATGAGGTGTGAGCCTTTGGGTGAAAAAAAAACTTCACATTTCTCTCATAGTCTAGACTTAGGGACCAGCACACAGGGAGATCATGAGAAAACCAGGTGAGCAGGGCAGACTGAGCCAGTAGCAGGCTGGCTGGTGAACTGAAGCTCACAAGTTGAGCACAGAAAGAAGAGAAAGGCCATGGGTGGAGACAATTTTAACCTGTTAGCCTCACCAAATAGAGAAATATAACTGTGGAGGAGGGTGTCCAATTTCTCCAGTCAAATGAATCATGCCCCCTTCTATAAGGAGATACAGCCAAGAGGGAAAGAGAAGGGCCAGCTCTCTCCCTGAGACACAGTTTCCTTCTGGCAAAGGCCGCAGGAGTGCCTCCTCTTGAACCCAAAATGATCCGCAGGGATAAGCATCACACGCCACAGGACTTGAAGGCCAGAGGTTCAACAGGTGGGTGAGAGGGAGCATTCCAAGTAGAAAAGTAAAAGTCACTCAGTCTGGAGTGGGTAGCCTTTCCCTTCTCCAAGCAGATCTTCCCAACCCAGGAATCAAACCAGGGTCTCCTGCCTTGCAGGCAGATTCTTTACCAGCTGAGCTATTAGGGAAGCCCATTCCAAGTAGAGACTAAAGCAACAGCAAAGCAGGGAGATTTCAGGGTTCAGAGTGCCACAGGAAATAGAGAGTAATCATTTAAGTTTATGAAACATGTCAGTTTTCTAACCAAAGATGGTCTATGGTCTAGAATACATCTCTTTCTCTAAGTCAAAGTCCTTATTTCTTATTGTACTCAGTCCAGGATCTAAAAACAGCACAGAAATGCTCCACAAGTTTGCATTTATCTTGCTTGGGGTTCACTAAACTTTCTGAATCTCTGGGAATCTGTCTTTCATCAGTTTGGGAAATTTTCCAGCATAACCCCTTTAACTATTGCTTCTCTCCATTCCCTCTCTCTGCTCCTTCTGAGATTCCAGTGACCCCACATGTCACGCTGTTGATGTTTGCTTTTCATATTTTTTCTTCTGATAATTTGTACTAAACATTTTTAACAGCCTGTCTTCCAACTAGTTAGCAAATTATGTTCACAGTCTTCCATTAAACCAATTCATTGAGTTCTTATTTTTAGCTATTGTATTTTTCTATTGTAGAATATCCATTTGATTCTTCTTTTTATAGATTATGTTCCAAATATCTGGTAAAATTGTCATCTTTCCTCTACATTCTTGAATATGTTCATCATAGGTATTTTTAAATCCTTATTTGTTAATATCTGAACCATCTATGGGCTTATTTCTATTGTCTAAGTTTTTAATATCTTACCTGAGATACAATCTTGGTTTTCACATATTTGCTAATTTTTTTATCATATGCCAGACATTTTGATGAAAGACACCAGATGATGTTAGCTTCCCCTTTTCCTCTGCTAGGTATCAGGCAGGAGATTGTCCATCACAAATTGAGTTGAATCAGGACTTGGATGTGATTTTGGAAACTTGGTTAGACTCAGTCTACCTCCAGCTTACCCCTGTGCCAAGGGTGTAATGCTGAAAAGTTTTCAGTTAGAGCCTGTTCTTGGAGAGCCACCAGTGAGCGGTGGCATGAGCCAGGATTCTCGTTTCCTCCTCAGGAACTGAACCTGGGTAGCCTGGATGAAAATCAGGAATCCTGATCACCAGAGCAACAAGGCCTAAAGGCTAGAAGCAAATTTTCCCTGGATCTTTGCTCTCAATGAAAACTGCATTTCCCAAGGAGGCAGAAACTATTAAAAAAAAAAAAACAAAAAAACAGGTACAGAGTTTATTATTAAACACACAGGACAACAGCAAGTGAGAGTGCACACAGAGAGACTCTTCTCATTGAGACCGAAGCAAGGCAGAGATGCATACCCAGAGAGGAAGGCCTCCTCCCTAATCAGAAGCATGGTAAAGAGGTGGCTCAATAATTCATGTAGGACAGTTCTCCCAGGCCTTTATTTACCTGTGGCCAATTATCTGACCACACCTGACCTACCTTAGGACCCTTCTAGATATACGTGTGCAAAGTTTTCCAAGATGGACTCCAGCCCAGAGGCCGATGGGGTGGCCTTGGCATCACATATTATGGGGTGGTGCCCCCTACTATTGACCCCCAAGGAGCCTTTCTGCACATGTGCAATGTCTCCTTTCCCCAAGGATGGGAAATACATGACCTCTTGATCTTTTACTCAAACAAGGTTTAGCCCTCTCTGTTTTTGCCATGACTGTTATCTTAAAGTGTCCTCAGGAGACAAAGAGTGGCTATTTACTGTTTCTGTTGTTATTTCTATTTCCAAGTGCAAATGGGAGACTAGTTGTGAATCCCCAGCCTGGAGCCCATCTATCAAGCCTAGAGACCACAGGAGATTCAACTCTGCCCTGCACAGGTTTTCAGCGTAGCTTTGTAGCATCTCTTATGGTACAAACTCAAAGTTTAGTACATTTCCTGAGAGAGAGCCCAGCCATCTTTGTGAGATTCCTCTGGTCTTCAGTTGTATCACACACACACCCCCCAACTCCAATTTCTTATGAATATCATACGCTCTCTGCTCTCCAGCAGCAGACTTAGGAACAAGTCTTGACTCGAAGGCTCTAGTAGCTTCCAGAATTCATAAGTGACCCCGGGTTAAAAGGGCCTATGGCGTGACAGTGTAGCCGTCTCCCTATAGCTTTCATCTGTGGCCTTTTTGTTTTCCGTCCATTTCCACCTGGCCATTTTAGTTTCTTCAGGACCTGCAGACCATAGGATATTTCACTCTCTTTTAAAACATGCCCCCTGACTCATTTATCACTCCCACAGCCTCGGATTCAGAAAAGCTTTCGGGAGCCGTGCGTTCGAGACTCCTAAAACCCCTGCTAGGAGCGCAGCCCCACAGGGCCAGTGAGTTTCGTGGCTCCCTCCCTGGCATGGAGCTCAGCCCAGCCCAGGATCAGAAAATGAGCCCGGAACACAAAGGGCAGCCAGGTGTCCGCTCACCTCCAGACAGTTCTCCCCTTTCTGAAATTTTAGTCCATTTATCCTTGTAGCTTCCTCTACTCTCTGATGCCATGAAAAGCAGAACTTTCGTTATTTACCCAGCTTTTCCTGCTCCTTGTCAGTGGGTGAGTTGGTGTACCGTCACCTACTCTAGCCCACTCAGAAGCAGAACTCAGCTTTACAAGTCGGCTTATGTCCTGGGCTAAGCCACTGCTCACCCTGCCCCGCTCCCCACTCCCAGTGAAAACCCTCAATACGCCCTTCCCCTGCATCTGTGAACTCACTGGCCTCTTCAGTTCTATAAAGACTTCAGAGGAAGGGCATGGATGGACCTTATCGTATGAAGTCTGTATTATACTGCTCAACAGATGATAGCACATTTGGGTTGTAAAAAACAATTTCTTAAGCAATTATGACTTTTTAATTTAAGAGCCTTTGAATCTTTTAAAAACTGGTACTAATATGGTTTATTTGGTCTCCAGCAACTTGGAGATTTCCAAAGAATATAAAACTACAATTTTTTCACTAAGATAGTAATACTGTGAATCATAAATTGAAACTCCTAATAAAGCTTCTTGGAGTGATAAAGAATTACTTTTAGAAGCTGATTTGACCATTAAATGCTATATTGTAGAAGTATTTAAAGAAGCTTCTTGGTAAGTTTTGCCTCCATTTGCTATGTAAATATATACACCTGCCTTTTTATGTCCTTTGTTCCTTAATATACTCATATTTCTTTGTAATTAAATATGCCTTTTTGGAAAAAAAAAATGTCAGAGAAAGACAAATATCCACGTGATATCACCTGTAAGTGGAATCTAAACTATGAAACAAATGAACTTAGTTACAAAACAGAAACATAAACATAGAAAACAAGCTTATGGTTACCAAAGAGGAAAGAGGGATAAACTAGGAGTAACATATACACACTACTGTATATAAAATAGATAAATAATAAGGACCCACTGTATAGTACATGGAACTCTATCTTGTAATAAACCATAATAGAAAAGAATTTAAAGAAAGAAAGAGAAGGCTCATTCTGAAAACTCTCCCTCTTTCCTTCGTGACTTCTTAAATGGAACGTTTGTATTAATTACAAACAGTGTCATTATGCAGTAGAACAGCAAATCTGAGCCCCTTCAGTGTTCCAAGTTCCCACACAACTCAACTGCACCTGGCAACTGCTAGGAGGCCAGCAGGCAAACTTCAAGGGACAGTGGTTTCTACTCTTTCTCTCTGAACTTCTCTATCCAATCCCAGCCCAGACCAGCCTATCAGAACTTCAAGAAAAATAAAAATGGCAAGCACACACACACATACTCCCTTCCTTAACTTCAAAGGAGATTTTGCCTGTATTGTTAGAGAAATAACAAAATTGTTTATTAACATAGAGTGAAATATGGTCTAAACTTTTAACGTTTTACCTGCAACTCTGCTATCTTCTTTCTTTAGGCATACTGTGCTGCTAGAAATCTCTATGAAGCTGTAAGGGCTTTTTTCTTTTTCATGTTCCTTCTTCTAGAAATATGAAGGTGCTGTGTTGGAACACCTAAAGAAACCTAAAAAATGTAAAAGAACTAGGAAACTCTTCTACACTGAATTTGCAATGTAAAGACAACTTCATCGATCAAATAACTTGGGATTCTTTAGAAGATATGTGAATCCAGTTAAATGATAGAAGTCCTAAAATAGTCACAAAGAAAAATATGCAGCATTAGTAAGAAATTATTAAATATTATGTACCAGAGACATATCTAATTTTGTCCTTCCAGTGGCAGATGGTAAACAGGATGTTGAGAAATTGAGATTGGGGTCTCTGAGTCTGCAGGAGTCCCTTAGCGGGGCTCATTTGTAAACAGGAACCGTGCCAGGCATCCTGGGTTGGGAACTCTGTGATCTCTTTCAGCACTTCCTACAGCTTTTCCTTTGGGACTGGCTGACCCCAGTTTCATACTGGAACCTGTGCTTTGTGCTTGAAAGAGTTGGAAGGGTTGGAAGCACAATCTAACCTAGAGAGACTAAAATATTTATAATCTAGCCCTTTACATCAAAAGTTCGTGCAACTATGCTTTCAATGGTTGCCTGAAATTTAAACCTTTTTAGCTCTCCTCTTAGAACAAGAGTATTATCTTTTACAATGTTTGCAAAACCAATGAAAAGTGTTAACTTCAACTTCCTTTTCTTCTTCTGATGCATGCTTAAGTCATAACTTAAGTCATACTTCGGTTGTATTCGACTCTTTGTGACCCTGTGAACTGTAGCCCGCCAGGCTCCTCTGTCCATGGGAATCTCCAGGCATGAATATTAGAGTGGGTTGCCATGCCCTCCTCAAGGGGATCTTCCTGACCCAGGGATCAAACCTGCATCTCTTACCTCTGCCAGCACTGGCAGGTTTGTGGGTTCATTATTACTAGCACCACCTGGGAAGCCCCTCTCTTCTGGTGGTTCAGTGATATATATACATATATATATAAATGTTATGCATCATGATTTCGTCCCTCCTCAGTTCAATCTCGTTGAATTGGATATATGTATGGGTCTTTTTTGGGCTTCCCAGGTGGTGCTAGTGATAAAGAACCCACCTGCCAATGCAGGCAGTTATAAGAGATGCAGGTTCAATCCCTGGGTCAGGAAAATTCCCCTGATGGAGGGCATAGCAACCCACTCCAGTATTCTTTCCTAGAGAATTCCATGAACAGAGGAGCCTGGCTGGCTACCATCCATAGGGTCGCAAAGAGTCAGACACGACTGAAGTGACTTAGCATGCACGCGTGTGTTTTTCACTTCATTATTCATATATTAATAATCCCACTTTGAATTCTTGATCCTAGAGAGGCATTATTTAATTTTTGTTCAACATACATGTTTTGGTTATTCTAACATCACATTTCAAAATCATCTGTATTAAAAAACTTAAAAATTACCCATTGTTTTCTATAAATACTGCACTATTGCTGCCATCAAAAGCATTGTTCAATTTGGCTAAATATTGGACTATAATATTTCAAGCCTTGACACCTCTTTCCTTGCCATTGTTGAATCCCTTGACTGTTGGCTGCTTATCCAGTCTTCTGTTTTCATAATGGCCTGAGTACATTTTGACCTGCAAACCTACTCATGTTCAATGTTTCCAGTTTTTTTAAAAATTTAAGCTATCAGTTTCCTTTCTCTTTTCAGCCTTTTTTTCCTGAGTTTCTCTGTTAGATTTTGTACTTTTTCATCATCCTGATTCATTCTTCTATTTTCAAGGATCTAGAAAAATTAAATGGAATTGAATCCCAAGTGCACACAATTTTAGTATCTATCAAAAATTAAATACAATGAATGTAAAGATGAAAAGAATTTGGTATATTACTTCAAATGTGTTACCCCTATACCTTTACATACACACTGAAGAGTAATATGAATTGTTGATAAGGAAGCTATGGTACATATACACCATGGAATATTATTCAGCCATTAAAAAGAATTCATTTGAATCAGTTCTAATGAGATGGATGAAACTGGAGCCCATTATACAGAGTGAAGTAAGCCAGAAAGATAAAGAACATTACAGCATACTAACGCATATATATGGAATTTAGAAAGATGGTAACGATAACCCTATATGCAAAACAGAAAAAGAGACACAGATGTACAGAACAGACTTTTGGACTCTGTGGGAGAAGGCGAGGGTGGGATGTTTCGAGAGAACAGCATCGAAACATGTATATTATCTATGGTGAAACAGATCACCAGCCCAGGTTGGATGCATGAGACAAGCGCTCAGGGCTGATACACTGGGAAGACCCAGAGGGATGGGATGGAGAGGGAGGTGGGAGGGGAGATCGGGATGGGGAACACATGTAAATCCATGGCTGATTCATGTCAATGTATAACAAAACCCACTACAATATTGTAAAGTAATTAGCCTCCAACTAATAAAAATAAATGAAAAAAAAAGAGTAATATGAATTGTTGAATAGTGCAAAATGGTCCTCAGCTGCCATACACACCTGTTGTGAATATCACAGAATTGGAACCATGAACTGGATCATGAAGAGAAGCTAGAAGATGGACACTTTGCACTATCAAGAAGTAACACTTTGCTGTGCATACTATTCCTTTGATGCTACTTAAGAGGGCATATTTGGCAAGCCCGATGTGTTTTTTACACCCGAGACTCCCAGTGCTCAACTCCTTCCCACATTTCACAGAAGCATCCATCTCCCTTCAAGCTTTCTGTCACCACCACCTTTTGTTTCGAAACCATAGAGCAAAAGACAAGGGCAGGCATTTCTCTGAGGCCTGATGGGTTTTTAGCAAGGTGAGTGTTTAGGCTTTATAGGTGACTCTGTGCCAGCACTGGGATTGCAAACCGAGTGTGTGTGTGTGTGGGGGGGGGGTGTGTGTGTGTGAATGAGTGTGTGAATGAATATGTGAGTGTGCATGTAGTGTGCTTACATGCAAGATCTGTGGGCCTTATATAGCATGATGCCCTTCTTGCCCAGGTTTAAAGCGTGGTGCTGAGAGTGGTGGACCATTTGGGGGGTGCCCCTGCCTCAAGCTATGCTGAGCATAAAGAAACAGGAAGACTAGAATGAAATTCTGAGAGCTTCCCCCATGCCCAGAGGGGGACAGGAGTCCTTAGGTTCTGAGCAGAGCATCCTAGGGATGTGGCAGGACCTTGAGGGGAAGTATCTGCTGGCTGGGGAGTGACCTCCAGGCCCTGGCTCAGCAGGTGACAACAAGGAGCATATCAAACCAGCATGCAGGGCTTCCCTGGGGGCTCAGCGGTAAGGAATCCACCTGCCAATGCAGGAGACATGGGTTCAATCCCTGGGCTGGGAAGATCCCACACGTCACAGAGCAACTAATCCCGTGCACCACAGCTGCTGAGCCTGTCCTCTGGAGCCTGGGAGCCAAAACTGCTGAGCCCACGTGACGCAACTACTGAAGGCTGTGCACCCTAGAGCCCACACTCCGCAACGGGAGGAGCCACTGCAGGGAGAAGCCTGCACACCGCAACAGAGAGTAGCCCCAGCTCACTGCAGAGAGAAATCCATGCAGCAACAAAGCCATCAGTTCAGTTCAGTCGCTCAGTCATGTCCGACTCTTCGCGACCCGCTGGATGGCAGTACGCCAGGCTTCGCTGTCCATCACTGACTCCTGGAGCTTACTCCAACTCATGTCCATCAAGTCGGTGATGCCATCCAACCATCTTGTCCTATGTTGTCCCCTTCTTCTGCCTTCAATCTTTCCCAGCATCAGGGTCTTTTCCATGAGTCGGTTCTTCGCATCAGGTGGCCAAAGTATTGGAGTTTCAGTTTCAGCATCAGTCCTTCCAATGAACCTTCAGGACTGATTTCTTTTAGGATGGACTGGTTGGATCTCCTTGCAGTCCAAGGGACTCTCAAGAGTCTTCTCCAAAACCACAGTTCAAAAACATCAATTCTTCGGCGCTCAGCTTTCTTTGTATTCTAACTCTCACATCCATTCATGACTACTGGAAAAACCATAGCCTTGACTAGAAGTTATTTATAGGACAGCCATATATACATAAATAAAATCACTAAAAAAAAAGTGATATGGTGACCAGAAGACCTGGGACCTCCCTGGTGGGACCCCCAGAACCTTTATGACGCTGGGAAGGCAGGAGAGAGACTTGATCATTACTAAGCTGAAATTCCATTTCAACCTAACCAGATTAGAGCAGAGAGGCTAGATTTGGATCAGGAAGAAAGGAAAGAAATGCAACATTTCTTACACATTGTTTTGTTCAATAAAATCGTGAATAAGTTTGGTGAATCCTGACACTCTTCACATCCTTTTCTCTCTTGAAGTCGGGGGACCTCAGAATCTGGGGAAGGGTGGTTCCAGGGCCTTCCCTACTGGACTACCCTTGATGTTTCTGGAACTTACTTTAGGGGGGAAAGCAGTCTGTGTTTTTGCATCTGGGTACTTAGCTGACCACTTTGTGGAGAATTCCTGGCCAGAGAAATCAGTGCCCCGGTCGCTCATCCCTGCCTCAGGGATGCAGGGGACAGGAGTTCCCTTGTTGTCCCAGAGTTGCTCTGGCTCCCCCCCCCACCCCCGACCTTGCAGATGTTGGTGGAGAGAGGGAGGCTTTCCCACTAGGGAAAAGGGAGGAAACTGGAGACTCTGGGCAGGAAACTATGTGAAGTCATCAACAGAAGTTCTCTCTTCTGAATACCTTCTGGGTTAAAGCAACGTCTTCTTTAAATTGAGGTACAGTTGATGAACAATATTAAATAAGTTTCGGGCATACAACATAGTTATTCAAAAATTTTAAAGCTCATACTCCATCTATAGTTATTACAAAATATTGACTATATTCCCTGTGTTGTACAATATATCCTTGCTGCTTATTTATTTTATACATAGTAGTCTGTATGCCTTAATCCCCTACCCCGTCTTACCTCTCCTCCTTCTCCCCTCCAGTAACCACTAATTTATTCTCTACACCTGTGAGTCAGTTTCTTTTTCATTATATTTGCTAGGTTCATTTAAAAAATTTTAGATACTACATACAAATGATACAATACAAATATAGTGTTTGTCTTTGTCTGACTTATTTCACTTAGCATAATACCTTCCAAGTCTATCCATATTGTTGCAAATGGTAAAATCTTATTTGTTATGGCTGAGTAGCATTCGTGTGTGTGTGTGTGTGTGTGCGTGCGTGCGTGCGTGTGTGTGTGTGTGTGTGTGTGTGTGTATACCACATCTTCTTTATTAATCTGTTGAGGGGCACTTAGTTTTCTTCCATATCTTGGCAATTGTAAATAATGCTGCTGTGAACACAGGGGAGCATGTATCTTTTTTACTTACTGTTTTTGGTCATTTTGGATATATACCCAGGAGTGGTATTTCTAGATCCTATGGTAGTTTTATTTTTAGTTTTTTGAGAAACCTCCATTACTGTTCTCACAGTGGCTGCACCAACTTATATTCCCAACAGTGTACAAGGGTTCCCTTTTCTTGACATCCTTGCCAGCATGTTTTTTGATGATGATGATGACTTTTTGATGATGACAGTTCTGAGAGGTGTGAGGTGACCTCTCATTGTGCTTTTAATTTGCATTTCTCCAATGACTAATGATGTTGAGCATCTTTTCATGTGCATGTCAGCCACCCAAATGTCTTCTTTATAAAAATAAACATCTATTCAGGTTGAAAGAATGTCTTTATCATTTGCTCAGTGCTCTGTGGATATCTTTGCTCTCAGAGACGGCCTCTTCACCGCCACCCCAGGTACCCAGAAAAGTCCTTGAAAGAGATTGTGCTCTGGGGGTCACCTGGTCAATGAGTGGGCCACTCCCAGCCCTGCCCATGAGCCCAGACACTGACAGGACTGTGGGTCCTGCTCAGATCCAGAACAGGGGCTATCCCAGCCCTGGGAGAGCCCCGGGTCCAGGCCAAGTCGCTGAGGCTTCAGATTTTCTCCTGATTACCTCTCTTCTTCCCTTGAAGCAAAACTCCAAATTGTCCAGCAGAGGGAGTCAGCAGCCTGCTGTTGGCATTCAGGCCCGGCTTCTGAAGAGTGCTAACTACTCCAAGGTTTGTTGGCTCTTTCTCTGGGAACCCAGAGCGCCCGGGAAATGCACACTGACTTAAGTGAATGCCTCCCGAGAGCCCGCTGTGGTTTCCTTCTGAATTCATCACCTGTGTCGCTCTCCCACCTCAACCCATCTTTTCACAGCTTCTTTGTTATTAGCAGATAGAAATACAGCTTTTGTCTATTAAGGCTTGTTTTCCCTCAGATTTACAGAGGGAGCTTACCTTCATTTATGACTCTTTTGCATTAGGCAACCCCTTCCCTCCCCCTGGAACTTAAATATTTTGCTCCTTCCCGCTGGTCCTCTTTGAATGGCTAACCTGCCTGGAAAAGCGTCAGGGGAACTTGCTGTCTCTGAGGACTCTGAATCATTTAGAAGACACACCTTTTGGTAACGAAGCTAATCAACTCCTTAGTCAACTATCTGACTTTTTTAACTTTTTATTTTCCATTGGAGTATAGTGGATTAACAATGTTGTGTTCATTTCAGGGGTACATCAAAGCGATTCTGTTATACATCCACGTGTATCTATTCTTTTTCAAATTCTTTTCCCAGTTAGGCTGTTACAGAATATTGAGCAGCATAAGATGTTCTTCAGGTGAGAACCCTGTGCTTTGTGATGCAGTAACATCATTTCAAAAAGGGGCTGAACCCAATCGGCAGAGCCCAGGTGAAATGCCTTTGGAGGAAAATGTAAAGAAACAGAGGCAGCGTCTGTCCACCCGCCTCTCCACCAGAGGCCCGTGGGCTCCGCCAGGCCAGGACACCTCTCTTCCTTCCCTCCGCTGAGAATTCCTTGCCTCTCCCACTCAGGGTCCTCACAGAGCTCTCCCAGAGGGTGCTGTGAGTTTTTGAGATCAGGACTTGCCATTCGACTCTGGGTTTCAGAAGCACCTCTGCTTTCACCTTCCTCTGCTTCATCCACTGGGGTGGATGAAAAACTTGGCTGTTTTTCAAGGTCTCAGTCACCTGCACCCTGATCCTCTACAGGGCATTACAGAGGTCTTTGCTCCACAACTTTCAACTCCTGTCGGGAGACTCTGCAGAAAAAAAAAAACAAAAACACAGCTCCATGATGTGGGGCAGACATCAACGATATTTAACAAAGAAACCGGAGCCGGCAGCAGAGACCAGGAGGAAACCTGGAAGGAGTGGGGTGAGTACTCAGGTGGAGTACGTTGATGGATTCATGTGGCTGAACGGTGCTTCCCAAGGGACCCTGTTGAAAGGCAATGGATTCCAGTCTGACTATGGTGTGGGGCGGCCAAGGCCCTGTCCTCAGCCAGTCAGCATTGTCGTCACTGTCCTCCGTGAGGCTACATTGAGTGGTAACACTTTGAGGGATAGCGTTTGTGCTAAGTGACAGAATCGGCATTGTAAAAGTTTTCAACAGACTGAAACAATCAAATCGAACAAGATGAAATTTGATTGAGATAAATGTAAAATTTTGAATGCAGAAGGAATACCCTAAAATACTGCATGTGAATAAGTATCAGATGTTGGAGTTGCCTCTGTGCTCACGTGGGATAGAGACCAAAAAAGAAAAAATCTTAGGTTGTATCACTAAGCTTAGCTTAGCTTCCCAAGTGACGCTAGCGTAAAGACCCCTCCTGCCAACCAAAGCAGGAGACATAAGAGAAGCGGGTTCAATCCCTGGGACGGGAAGATCCCTTGGAGGAGGAAATGGTAACCCACTTCGGTATTCTTCCTGGAAGAATCCCATGGACAGAGGAGCCAGGCAGGCTACAGTCCAGGGGGTTGCAAAGAGTCAGACACAACTGAGTGTCTGAGTACGTAGCACAGGTTGCATTACAGGGCATTTGGGATCCAGAAGTGAAGAAGTGGTTACCAGTGCTGGAACACTGCGTCCATTTCTGCCTATTGCCCTTGGAAGGGAGCCAGTGACCAGGATGACCAGGTGAGGGGACTAAGGCCAAGATTGGTAACTGGCAATGAGAAGCCCAAGGATGCTTGGTCCAGGAGAAAAGACTGGGATGTGGAGAGACCTAGAGAAAGAGGGGTGATGCTTGTCGTTGGGGTTTCAGAGGACAGAGCCAGGCCCCACAGGCTGGCAGGCATTTTGGTCCAGAGCATCCCCCAAACCTGTGTGCAAACCCAGCTGAGTGGCCTGGCAATCGCCTTGGCCCTCTGAACCTCGAACCTCAGCTCTACAGCAGGGACGCTGGTCTGTCTCTGCTCCAGAACTGCCCCCAGGATCAAACTGCAGCCACAAAGTGCTCAGCAGTAGCGCCAGAAGCATTGTAAGGGCTGCAAAGAGTGTACTTCTTGTTTACTATTAGGTAATAGTTAGAGGCGGACAATTTGGGGTTTCATGCAAAAGAATCTTCTAACACTGGGCGCGTCCTGTCTCCAGAGTGCAGTTTTGGCAGGTTACGGACATTCAGGCAGCTTATAGTACTGAGAAGGGAATGCTCTTGTGCGCTTTGCCGCCCTGGCGAGGCTGGTGCCAAGTTTCGCTCTTGGCCTCAAGGGAGCCTTTAACCCTGCCTTTGAGAGACTGAAGCTTGATCCCTTCCGCCACTGCGCTGCAGAGCAGATGTCTCCGCGGCTGCACCTGGAAATCTTAGGGCAGTGGTTCCCGGTACCCCCACTAAGGGAGGCTTAAAGGGCGTGAAGGTAGAGACCGTGGACGTGGCTGGGAAGTTGAAAGGCATGTGGGCATCGGGGGGAGGTGGCTGTCCCTGGATGTGCCCTCTGAGGGCCTCTGTCACAAAGAGTCACGTGGTGAGGGGGTGGGTGTCACTGGGGTGGGGGGCTCACCACACCCCAGCTGAGGACTTTCCTCGATGCCACTTCCTGCTGCTGCTTCTGGGCAGTTCTCCGGCAAGTTAAGCATTGGGGCCCAGCAGGCAGGCCGTGTGACTTGCAGGAGGAAACCACTTAGGGGATTAAGCTGACAAATCTACCACACAAAATTCACTGGGGCTTGAAGCGCAGGAGGCAGGACCTCCAGGCTGCCTCCCATACCTCTAGACGGCAGGCAGAGGGTGTCGCAGCCCTGCAAACTGGAATTCTGGCACATCGCTTCCCTGGCAGCAGAAGGGAGGCTGTCACGGGTGCTGCAGAGGCAGCGAGGGGACTTCCCCTAGAGCCCTGGGCACGGGCTCCCTGCCTCGGCGGACAGGCTGCCTGCTGGCTGGAGTTTACCCTACTGTACCACTTCCCAGCCAGCCACCTCCTGACCACACTGCTTACTCTTGTCCTCCTGGTAGCCCTCCGATGGCCTTTTCAAGGTTGAATCCTCATGCATGTGTGCGTGCTCCGTCGGGTCTGACTCTTTGCAACCGCACAAACTGCAGGTTCCTCTGTCCGTGGAATTTTCCAGGCAAGAATACTGGAATGGGAGGCCATTTCCTTCTCCAGGGGATCTTCCCGACCCAGGGATCGAACCCGAGTCTCCTGCATCTCCTGCCTTGGCAGGCGGATTCTTTACCCCTGAGCCACGTGGAAAATTCTTTGGAAGGAAGTAAGGGCTGCCACAAATATACAGCAAATCCTGCGATCTTGGAATGTGAGGATGACCGAGGAAGTCTGCTCTTTCTTGGTCCTTCAGAGTCCAGGACCTGCAACAAGTTGTCAAAATTTGCTGGGGTGTTTGGGTGGAGATTCTTGGACTTAGCAGGAAGGGGGCTGACGTGATGGTTGACAGCCTCATCTTCTGCCATGGTGATGGCACACCATGGCACTTGGACCAAGCTGGGGATAAAAAGCAGTGTTTATCAACTGGTGAAACTGAGACACGTGGGTTGGGGCTGGTGAGAGAGCGGTGAGGACCAATGGGGCCTCTGTCTAGCAAAGACACTGAAAAAGGTCTGCCTTTGCCCCCATGACCACATGAGGAGGGAGGGAATTGTCCACAGGTGAAGTCTGTATCCGTGTTTTTATTTTTCTACAACTCCTAATGAAACTACTTCTAGTCGCTTAAATTGAGAAATAAGTGACCATATAACACTATGTTAATTTCAGGTATACACTATAATAATCCAATATTTGTATATTACAAAATGATCACCACCAATAAGTCTAGTTAACAGGCATCACTGCAAAGAGTTAAACATTTTTTTCTCATGATGAGAACTTATAAGGTCTACTCTTAGCAACGTTCAGATATGTAAGGCAGTATTATTAACTGTTGTCATGCTGTACACTACATCCCCATGACTTACTTATTATATATCATTTATTATGTAACTGAAAGGGGAGATTTCTGTTGACCCCTTCACCTATTTAACCCACACACAAGCCTCCACTGCTGACAACCATCAATTTTTCTCTGTATTTTCAGGTTTAGCAGGAGGCTTTTTGTTGCTTTTTAGGTTCTACGTATCAGTGGATCTTATTTTTTCCTTCTCTTTATGACTAATTTCACTCAGCATAATGTCTTCAGAAGTCCAACCATCTCATCTCAAATGGCAAGATTTCCTTCCTTTTATGGCCTAGTAATATTCCCATGTGTGCATGTGCACACATACCACTTTTTCTTTGTCCATTCATCCATCCATGGACACTTGGGTTGTTTCTGCATCTTGGCTATTGTAAATAATGCTGCAGTGGAGGTGTATATCTTTTCAAGTGAGTTGCTTTCAAGTCCTTTGAAACAATACCAAAAACTAGAATTGCTGGATCATATGGATGTTCTACCTTTAGTATTCTGAGGAGCTTCCATACGGCTTTCCGTAGTGATTGCACCAGTTTACACTCCTACCAACAGTGGGACATTCTTGTCAATATTTGTTGTTTGTTTTTTTGATAATAGCCATTCTAACAGGTGCGAGGTGATACCTCATTATCATTTTGATGTACATTTTTTTGATTAGTGGTATTGAGCACCTTTTCATGTACCTATGGACCATCAGTACGTCTTTTTTGAGGAAATGTCTATTAAGATCCTCTGCCCATTTTTTAAAGTTGAGATAGTATTTGTATATAACATTTTATGTTTCATGTGTGTAACATTATGATTCTATATCTGTATACACTACAGCAGATCACACCAAAAATGTAGGTTCCATTCATCACCATAGAGTTGATCCCCTTTAGCCATTCACCCATGCCCCCTGCTAACCACTGCTGTTTTCTGTATCTACATGTTTGCTTTTGTTTGGTTTGGCTTGTGCATTTATTTATTTTGTTTGTTTGTTTATATTCCATGTATGAGTGAAATCATACAAAATTCGACTTTCTCCATCTTAGTTTACTTAGCATAATACCCTCCAGGTTCATCCATGTTGCTGCAAGTGGCAAGATTTCATCTTTTTATGGCTAATATTCCATTACTATATGTATATATATAATGGGGTTTCCCTGATAGCTCAGTTGGTAAAAAAATCTGCCTGCAATGCAGGAGACTCCAGTTTGATTCCTGGGTCAGGAAGATCCACTGGAGAAGGGATAGGCTACCCACTCCAGTATTCTTGGGCTTCCTTTGTGGCTCAGCTGGTAAAGAATCTGCCTGCAATGCGGGACACCTGGGTTCGATCCTTTGGTTGGGAGGATCCCCTGGGGAAGGAAAAGGCTACCCACTCCAGTAATCTGGCCTGGAGAATTCCATAGACTGTATAGTTCATGGGGTCTCAAAGAGTCGGACATGACTGAACAACTTTCATTTACACACACACACACACACCCTTTTATCCATTCGTCCACTGATGGGTGCTTAGATTGTTTCCATATCTTGGCTGAAAATAATGATAAACATGGGAGTGCAGGTGTCTTTTCAGATTAGTGTTTTCATACTCTTTGGATAAATACCCAGAAGTGGGACAACTGGATCATATGATAATCCATTACATTTTGGGGAACCTGCATACTGTTTTCTATAGTGGCTTCACTGATTTCTTCTTGGTGTTGTTTCTTGTCAACAGTGTTCGAGTGTTGCCTTTTTGCCGCAACCTCATCAATACTTGTTTTTCTTGACTTTCTGATAATAGCCATTCAAACAGATATGAGGTCATAGCTCGTGATTTCAATTTGTATTTTTCTAATAATTAGTGATGTTGAACATTATATTCATGTGTCTGTTGGCCATCTGTAATTTTTTTTGAAAATTTTCTATTCAGAAGATTCTCTGCCCATTTTTTAATTGGTTTGTTTGTTGTTGTTGTATATGATGTGATGTGTTTAGTCGCTCAATCGTGTCCGACTCTTTGCAACCACATGGACTGAAGCCCACCAGGCACCTCTGTCCAAGGGGATTCTCCAGACAAAAATACTGGATTGGGTTACCATTTCCTTCTCCAGGGGATCTTCCTGACCCAGGGATCGAGCCCAGGTCTCCTGCATTGCAGGCAGATTCTTTACCAACTGAGCTACAAGGGAAGCCCCGTTGAGTTGTATGAGTTCTTTATATACTTTGGATATTAATCCCTTATTAGATACATGATTTGGAAATATTTTCTCTGATCCAGAAAGGGGCCTTTTCATTTTGTAGGTGGTTTCCTTTGCTGTACAGAAGTTTTTTAGTTTAGAGTACCACTTGTTTAGTTTTGCTTTTGTGGCTTTCGGTGTCAGATCCAAAGAAAATCATCATGAGACTGATGTCAAGGAGCTTACCTGTATGTTTTCTTCTAGAAGTTTTATGGTTTCAGGTCTTATATTCAAGTCTTTTATCCATTATGAGTTAACTTTCGTGTATGATGTAAAATAGTGGTACAGATTCATTCTTTTGCATGTGATTATTAGTTTTCCTAGCACCATCTATTAAAGAAACTATCCATTCCCCATTGTATATTCTTGCCTCCATTATTATAAGTTAACCATATACGTGTGGGTTTACTTCTGGGCTATTTATTCTTTTTCATTGATGTGTCTTGTGTTTTATGCCAATACCATACTGTGTTATTATAGCTCTATAATAAAATTTCAAATCAGAAAGCATGATGCCTCCAGTTTTTTGATTCTTTAGCAACCCTGATTTGCCTATTCAGGGTCTCTTATGATACCATACAAATTTTAGGATTGTTTAATCTATTTCTGTGAAAAATGCCATTGGAATTTCGACAGGGATTCCTTTGACTTTGTTGACTGCTTTGGCTGGTATGGAAATTTTAACAATACTCTTCTAATCCATAAGCATTGAATACCTTTTCAATTGTGTCTTCAATTTCTTTCATTAACATCTTGTACTTTCCAGTGTACCTGTCTTTTACCTCCTTGGTTAAATTTATTCTGAGACATTTTATTCTTTTTTTAATGTAACTGTGCGTGGGGTTGTTTTCTTAATATCTTTGGATAATTTGTTGGTGGTGTTAATAGAACCACAAAATTTTCGTGTGCTGATTTGTGTCCTGTAACTTTACTGAATTTTTTATTAGTTTTTTGGTGAAGTCTTTAGGGTTTTCTATATATAATGCCATCTTCATATGGTGATAGTTTTACTTCTTCCTTTCCAATTTGAATGACTTTTGTTTCTTTTTATTGCCTAATCTAACTAGAACTTGCAATACTATATTAAATATGAGTGGTAAGAGTGGGCATCCTTGTCTTGTCCCTGACCCTAGTGGAGACACTTGCAGCTTTTCAAAGTTGAGTATGCAAACTGTGGGCTTGTCATATGTGGCCTTTATTATGTTGAGGTATGTTCCCCCCATATCACATTGCTGAGAGTTCTTATCATTGATAAACATGGAAAACTCTAAGGACTTTCTCTGCATATATTAAGTTAATCATATGATTTTTGTTCTGCCTTTTGTCAATGTGGTGCATAACAATGATTGACAGATTGTGGGTGTATCACATTGTTGAACATCCTTGCATTCCTGGAATAAACCCACTTGATCATTATGTATGATCCTTTAAATGTAATGTTGAATTCTGTTTTCTAGTATTTTTTTGAGGCCTTTTTGTATCTATGTTCATCAGGGATATTGATGAACATCTATTTTGGGGATTATTGAGAAGGAAGCTGCCTGATCCTGGACTTTTGTGTGTTAGGAGGTTGGTGGTTGCTGATTCAGTCTCATTACTAGTAATAGATTTGTTCAGTTTTCTCTTTCTTGATGATTCAGTCTTGGTAACTGGTTTGTTTTTAAGAATTTATCCATTTCTTCTAGGTGTCCAGTTTTTGGAGTGATTAATTTTTCATAATAGTCTTTTATGAATCTTTGTATTTCTGTGGTATCAGCTGTGATGTTTCTTCTTTCATTTCTGATTTTATTTCAGTCCTCTCTCTCTCTCTTTCTTTTTTTTTTTTTAATTTTGATGTGTCTGGCTATAGGTTTGTCAATTATGTTTATCTTTGCAAAGAAGCAGCTTCTCTGCTGATCATCTTTTTAGCCTCTGTTTCATTTA
The DNA here is from genome assembly GCF_963930625.1 of Muntiacus reevesi. Lineage (NCBI taxonomy): Eukaryota > Metazoa > Chordata > Mammalia > Artiodactyla > Cervidae > Muntiacus > Muntiacus reevesi. The sequence continues at coordinate 80,036,316 of NC_089255.1, read as the reverse complement.
TTTCTGCTCTGATTTATTTCCTTCCTTCTACAAACTTTGATCTTCATTTGTTCTTTTTCTAGTTCCTTGCAGTGTAAAGTGAGGCTGTTTATTTGAGGTCTTTCTTGTTTTTTGACATAGCCCTAATGGCTGTGAACTTCCCTCTTCAAACTGCATTTGTTGAATCCCACAAATTTTGGTATGTTGTGTTCCCATTTTCTCTTGTCTCAAGGCTTTTAAAAAATTTCTCATTTGATTTCTTCTTAGGCACTTTGGTTGTTTATGAACATGTTGTTTAATCTCCATCTATTTGAATTTTCTAATTTTCTTCTTGTAACTGATTTCTAGTTTTAAGATGCTTGATATGATATGATTATTTCTTAAATTTATTGACTTGCTTTGTGGCCCAACATACCTATCCTGGAGAAATGTTTCATGTTCCCTTGAGAGAACGTGTATTCTTTTGTTTTTGAATGAATTCTTATGTCTCTATTAAGTCCATCTTGTCTAATGCAACACTTAAGGTTTGGGTTTTCCTATTGATTTTCTGTCTAGATGATCTATTCAATGATGTAAGTGGGGTTTTTAATTTTCTACTATTTTATTGCTATCTATTTTGCTTTTTAGGCCTGTTAATATCTGCCTTATATATTTAAGTGTTCCCAGGTTGGGTGCATTGGTATTTAGAAATGTTTTGTTGAATTGATCCTTTTAGAGTTAAGTCAGGATCTTCTTTGTCTCATATTAAAGTTTGTTTTAAAACCCACTTTGTCCAATTTAAGCACTGATACCCCACTCAGCTTTCTTTTGGTTTCCCATTTGCATGGAATATCTTTTTCTATCCCTTCCTATTCTGTCTGTTTCATTACATCTGAAGTGAGAGTCTTGGAGGCAGCATACAGTTGGGTGTTGTATTTTCTTGGAGAATTTAGTCCATCTATGTTAAAAGTAATCATTGACGTGTATGTACTTATTATCATTTTGTTAATTGTTTCCTGGCTGTTTTGTAATTCCTGTTTCTTTTTCTCTTGCTTGCTTCCTTTGTAATTTGATTTTCTATAGTGGTATGCTCAGGTTCATTTCTTTTGTCATTTGTGTATCTGCTCTAGGTTTTTTGCTTTGTGGATTTTTAAAAAAAAAAGATGTTTTACATTCCACATATAAGTGATAATGTGCACTATTCTTCTTTCTCTGTCTGACTTCACTAAGCATATATTAGATTCTTTAGGTTTATCCGTGTTGACACAAATAGCAGAATTTTATTCTTTTCTATAGATGTTTATTCTTTATTCTTTTTTAATGAATGTTTGGGTTCCTTTGTGTGAGACCCTCTGATTTCTGTGCTTTTTTTTTTTTTTTTTAATTTTATTAGTTGGAGGCCAATTACTTCACAACATTTCAGTGGGTTTTGTCATACATTGACACGAATCAGCCATAGAGTTACATGTATTGATTTCTGTGCTTTGATATATTTCTTTTTTCAGGTTTTGGAAGGTTTTAGCTGTAATTTCATCAGATGCATTTTTGACCCATTTTTCTCTCTTCTCCTTCTGGGACCTCTATAATGTGAATGTTAGTATGCTTGATGTTGTCTCAGATCCTTTAAACTGTTCTCATTATTTAAAATTTTTGTTTGTTTGTTTTGTTTGGGTGATTTTCATTATTCTATCTTTCAAATCATTTATGCATTCTGTATCATCTAGTCTGCTGTTAATTCCTTCTAGTGCATTTTTTCACTTCAGTTATTCTTCAGTTCTGAGTGGTTCTTTTTAATATTAACAAATTCCTTGTAAACTTTCTTACTATCTATTTTCTCTAATTCAGTTAGTATTCTTATTACTAATGCTTTGAACTCTTTAGCTGGAAAATTGTTTTTTTAAACCTCAGTTATCTGACCTGAGTTTTTGTTTTGTGTTTCATAACTGTATTTATTTTTTTACTTTCTGGCTGTGCTGCTCCAGGGCACAAGGGATCGTCCCAGAACCAGGGACTGAAGTCGTGTCTCCTGCATTGGCGGGTGGATTCTTTACCACTGAGCCACCAGGGAAGCCCTGGTATATTGTTTATTTCTGTTTTGCTCACTGTTTTCTCAGGGGTTGTCTCTTGTTCTTTCAATTGAAACAAATTCTCCTGTCTTCTCAGTTTGCTTAACTTTCTGCATCTCTAGGAAATTAGGTCAAACAGTTACCCATCCTGGTCTTGAAGGGGTATCCCTGCATAATCTTTGTGTGTTCCCAGAGTCTTTGGATCTAGCCTGAGCATGAGTCTTATCTTCTGCAGGGTGGGTTAGTAACTATCACCTTGGTAGGAGAGAGGACTGGAGATGGAAGGGCTATGGTCAGAGCCAGATGTGAGTCAGGTCTTCTCTGCTCAGAGGCCAACACCACCCTATTGGGGTGTAGGGTCAGGTCCCAAGCTGCTGAAATAGAGGCACTGAAGACAAGATCCATGCTGGCTTCATTCCAAGTGTGTGCTCTCCTCCCTCCAAGCACTGGCAAAAGGGAAGCATTGCAGGAGCAAGCGGAGCCAGAGTGGGTGTCTGACATGGCTGTGGGTGCAGGCTCTGGCAAGTGAAGTCAGACAGATCACCAGGCTCAGAGCTCTGGACCTCTCCTAATCCTCTGCCCCTGTGAGCACCAGCAGCGGACACCCTCACCTCATACAGATGCTGTGCCAGTTCTGAGATGGTTCCACCTCCCAGCTCCCTCCAGGGCACTCCCCTTGACGGCAACAGGCCTTGCCCCCATGTGGAGCTGCACCAACAGAGCGAGTGTGGGCTGGAGTGGGGGCTCAGCTCAGGCTGGGTATGTGCGAGGGCAGTAACAGGAAACCCACGGGGAACTGGCAGAGTCCTGGACAGTTTCCGTCTGCTTCCTCTGCCTTCTTTCAGGAGTAAGCAGTGCACGCTCTTCATAAGCAGAGCCTAAGTTTCTTACAGCTTCAGTGTCCACCCCTCTATTTTCAAGCCAGACAACCACTCCAATGGCAGAAAGTAGAGAGGAACTAAAGAGCTTCTTGATGAGGGTGAAAGAGGAGAATGAAAAAGCTGGCTTAAAACTGAACATTCAAAAAACTTACATTAAGGCATCTGGTCCCATCACTTTATGGCAAATAAGGGGAAAAAGTGGAAGCAGTGACAGATCTTATTTTCTTGGGCTCCAGAATCACTTTGGGCAGTGACTACAGCCATGAAATTAAAAGATACTCCTTGGAAGGAAAGCTATAAGAAACCTAGACAGTGTATATTAAAAAGCAGAGACATCATTTTGCCAACAAAGATCTGTATAGTCAAAGCTATGGTTTTTCCAGTAGTCATGTATGGATATGAGAGTTGGACCATAAAGAAAGCCAAGCTCTGAAGAATTGATGCTTTAGAGTTGTGGTGCTATGAGGAAACCAGATCTGAAAGAGACATGTGCACCCCAATGTTCATCGCAGCACTGTTTATAATAGCCAGGACATGGAAGCAACCTAGATGCCCATCAGCAGATGAATGGATAAGGATGCTGTGGTACATATACACCATGGAATATTACTCAGCCATTAAAAAAGAATTCATTTGAACCAGTTCTAATGAGATGGATGAAACTGGAGCCCATTATACAGAGTGAAGCCAGAAAGATAAAGACCAATACGGTATACTAACGCATATATATGGAATTTAAAAAGATGGTAACAATAACCCTATATGCAAAACAGAAAGAGAGACACAGATGCACAGATGTACAGAACAGACTTTTAGACTGGGAGAAGGCGAGGGTGGGATGTTCAGAGAGAACAGCATTGAAACAAGTACGCTATCAAGGGTGAAACAGATCACCAGCCCAGGTTGGATGCATGAGACAAGTGCTCAGGGCTGGTGCACTGGGAAGACCCAGAGGGATGGGATGGAGAGGGAGGCGGGAGGGGGGATCAGGATGGGGAACACATGTAAATCATGGCTGATTCATGTCAATGTGTGGCAAAAACCACTACAATATTGTAATTAGCCTTCAACCAATAAAAATAAATGGAAAAAAAAAAGAATTGTGGTGCTAGAGAAGACTCTTGAGAGTCCCTTGGACTGCAAGGAGATCAAATCACTCAATCCTAAAGATAATCAACCCTGAATATCCATTGGAAGGACTGGTGCTGAAACCAAAGCTCCAATACTTTGGCCGGTTGATGCAAAGATCCCCATGCTGGGAAAGACTGAAGGCAAAACAGAAGGAAGGAGACAGAGGATGAGATGGTTATATAGCATCACCGACTACATGAACATAAGTTTGGGCAAATTCTGGGAGATAGTAAAGGACAGGGAAACCTGGCATGCTGCAGTCCATGGGGCTACAAAGAGGCTGACAGAACTGACTTAGTGACTGAACAACAAAAGGTCATCCATCCTCCCAGTGGCAAACCCCAGGGTTGGGGTGTGAAATATGTGGATCAGATGGCTCACTCCCCAGGAAGCCAGTTTTCCCCATCCGAGGGTGCAGGTCCTGACCTAACTGCTTCTCTTCCCTTCCTACAGCCTTGGTTGTTTAAGAGTCTCTTGGCCAGTCTCCAGTTCGCCTTCAGTGAGAATTACTCCAGATGTATCTTTAATGTGTTCATGGAAGGGAGGTGAGCTCTGCCATCTTGATCTCCCTCCCTCTTTTTTCTTAACTTTTGACACTTTGTAATGTAGGTCTAGGTGTGGGTTTCCATGGGTTCTTCTTATCTGAGACTCTCAAATAAGATGTATGTTTCCTTATCCAGGTTAGGAAACTTTTCTGCCATTATTTCAAATAAGTTCTCTTCCTCTTCTCTCTTCTCTTGGGGCCCTTAAAATACAAATGATGGTCCACTCGACTCTGATCCATAAGTCCCTTATTTTTATTTTTGACTGCTCTGATTGGGTGAGTTCTACTGCCCTGTCTTTGAGTTCAATGATCTTTTTCTCTGCATCACCTGTGTGTCAAACCCCTCCACTGTATTTTTCAGTTCAGTAACTGTATTCTTCCACTCTGTGACTTCTTGGTATTTCTTATATGTTCCGTCTCATCACTGAAATTCTCACTTTGCTCATGCATTTCTTCTCCCAAGCTTCATAAGCACCTCTAAGACAATATATTTGAAGTCTTTATCAGGCAGATCATCTATCTCCATTTCATTCAGGTCTTTTTCAGAGGTTTTATCTTGCTTTTTCATTTTGAACATTTTCCTTTGTTTCTTCATCCTTTTTGACTGTGTTGGTTTCTATGCATTAGATAAAACAGGTACCTCTTTAGTCTTTAAGGAGTGGCCTCGTGTACTGGATGAAACTTATCATTCTACCCTGTCCTATTTTTCAGAGCAAACCTTTATGATTGTCCAAGATTGTTTTTAAATTTTTAACAGCCTCTAATAGTTGAGGGTGTGAAAAGACCTGCCAGTATTCTAAGGAGGAGGATTTCGGTCAGCACCTCTACTCTGGCTAATTGGAAGCCAGACCTTCAGGCAGCAGCGTTTAAATTGTGCAAATATACCTCTCTACAGGGAAGACTGGGAGATGGGCATTTCTCCCTGCTGCTGAAACTTGATAGCTAGTTAAGAACTATTTCTTTCCTTTTTTTTTTTTTTTTTTGCTGCCAATCCATTGAACCCATGAACATGAGTTCCATTGGCCACTGGATCCAGGCAATCAAGGGGCATCCCCTGGGTAGCAGCCATAAAGACAGAGTACCAGATATAAAAACTGGGGCATCGAATACAGACTCCATTCCCAGAGATAATGGTGCTCTGGAGAACAGCAAAGAGAGAGTGTGAAGATAGTGCCTGTCTCCCAAGGTCTCTGGAGAGGGTTACAGTTGGCCATTAGATGTGTGTTTAATTAGAAGCCACCCCTCAGGCTTTAACTAGGAAGACAAGCCAATAGGTTTCTTTCACAGAAAGGCTGGGCACTTCTATCTGCCACCTCTCTGCTATGCCCTGCAAATGATAGCCAGTTAAGGACTTTTTCTCCATTTGTTACAGTCTTGTGATACCCACGAACATAAACTCCACTGGCCACCCAAGCTAGGAGACCCAGAGGAGTCCCCTGGACAGTGGCCACACAAACCGGGGGTGTTGGACAAGGGTATAAGCTCCATTCTGGGAGATGTTAACCAGCTGGAGCAAAGCGAGGGATAACACAAAGATATCAATAGTAACAGCTGGCTCCCATCTTTGGAAAGTACTTCAGTAGACCCCTAGATGTGTTTTAAGTTAAATGCCTGCTCCTCAGGCCACTGCCTTGAAAGTAAAAGTGAAGTTGCTCAGTTGTGTCTGACTCTTTGCGACTCCATGGACTGTAGCCTACCAGACTCCTCCATCCATGGGATTTTTCCAGGCAAGAATACTGGAGTGGGTTGTCATTTCCTTCTCCAGGAGGTCTTCCCAACCCAGGGATTGAACCTGGGTCTCCCACATTGTAGGCAGACACTTTACCGTCTGAGCCACCAGGGAAGTTCTTAAGAACTTAAGGTCATTGCCTTGCTGCTGCTGCTGCTAAGTCGCTTCAGTCGTGTCCGACTCTGTGCGATCCCATGCATGGCAGTCCACCAGGCTCCGCCGTCCCTGGGATTCTCCAGGCAAGAACACTGGAGTGGGTTGCCATTGCCTCCTCCAATGCATGAAAGTGAAAGTGAAGTCGCTCAGTTGGGTCTGACTCTTCGAGACCCCATGGACTGCAGCCCGCCAGGCTCCTCCGTCCATGGGATTTTCCAGGCAAGAGTACTGGAGTGGGTTGCCATTTCCTTCTCCGAAGGCCATTGCCTTAAGATAAGCTAAAGAAACCTCTGGGTGCTTTTCAGTTGCCAGCCTTGCGTCATCCATTTAAGGACTGCTGCTCAATTCACTACAGCCTTGTGGGCACAAGCCTCATTGCCTTTCAAAGCTAGATGTTTTTGGGATTCATCTCTCAGCTGCAGGTCTTAATAATTTGGGAGCCAAGGGGCTCCAAACCCTTGGCTCCTTAGGGAGAAGCTGAGGTGTGTCAGTCTCCTCCTGATCCTGTGCTGCAGGGTGGTTTATGGTGAGATTGTGTCTCAGCCTCTCCTTCCCACTGTCATGTGGGATTTTCTCACTTGTCTGATGTGTAGGAGTCATTCATCCAATCTAGTCTGGGGTTTTGGACTTGGTGTGTTCTTGGGAAAAAGCAAGTTCAGGATCCTCCTCCATTGCCATCTTGGAACGGGAGCCTTGTATTCCGGTGTTGAGGATTTAAGGTAGAATGGCTCTGAACCCATGGGAGCCAGAGGAGAAGAGGCCTGTGGGAGAAAAAGATGGTGCATATTCTCTGACCAGCCTCTCCCTGAGAAGTAGGGTGTGTCTGTTTCTGCTCCCCATGACTCTGGGCTTGAGAAAACATGAGCAAGTGACAGGAAGCCATTTTTAGACCTACCTTTTAGGAAGACTGGCCCTGTCCACCTCGGTGTCTTGGAGCTCTGAGTATCATGTTAACAACCCAACCACTGTGCTAGAAAGAAGACAGACAGAAGCTCTGAGACCATACGGAGAGGGGAGCTGGCCCCGCTGGGTTCAGTCTTCCACTGTTCCCACTGAGGGGCAGGAATGTGAGTGAAGCCACACAGTGCTTTCCAAGCCAGTCCAGCCGAGTATGACTGAGTCACCCCAGTTAATGCCACATGGAGGTGAAGAATCACCCAGCTGAGCCCTGCCCAAATCCCTGACCTGTGAAATGGTGCATAACACAATGGTGGCTGTTTGAACAACCAAGTATGAAGTAGCTCAAGTGGCCATAGATACCCAGAACACTGGCTGCAGGAAGAGAGCCTGGCTGGTAACACTGACTCCCAGGTGTCCTGCTCCAGCCTTGGCAGGCAGTCGGGAGGCATTTGGACTTTTGCCTAGGTTTATACTTGGGAGCTGAGCTTGTTTTGTTCTTCTCAGTCTGTCGCTTTAGCAAACAGACTGCAAAGACCTTGGGCATGGTTTTCCAACAGATGGGTTTAGTAGTATAAGCTGAAAGTCTCTTCTTTGACTTTCAATTGCTAAAAACAGGGACCAACTTTGAAATCCATGACTTCTATCTGCTCACTGGTAAAGATACAAAGCTGGTAGCAGGTTATTACAGCAACATCAGTAATGAGATGTGATTAGACCAGGGTGTAAAATTAACATTGTTGCAGTTTATCCTAAGGAAGGAAGAGTGTTAGATACAATATTTAGAAGTTGGTTTTAAAACAAAGATTTTAATTGGCTTCTGCTAAGCAAATGCTTCTCGGTTTAAAAAAAGGAAAAAATTGGGAGTAGGGTGAGGTGAGGCTAAGAATTCTCAACCATTGTACAAATGGCTGCTCAAAGGATAACTCTATCCTTTTGGCTCTGCCTACTGAAGAATGCCAAGGCCTCCAGCTATCTCAAGCCAGATGACCCCTTTGCCTGTAACACCTGGCATTTATGTGGCATTCCTTTATTCAGAAGAGTTGGCCAAGAATTTTTGAAAGCTGAGAGGAGAGTTTCTCAGAATGGTTCAGAAGCCATCTATGTCATAAATACTTGGAATTCTTATTAAAATGAAGCTTCCATGTCTTCACCCCAAACCTAATAATACTAAATTTTTGAGCATGGGGTCCAGGAATTGGAAATTAGACCACCGCTCCAGGTGGTACTGATGCATTCTTAAGTCTAGGAACCATTGGTATAGCTTCTCAAAGCCTATTTCCCTCCAGATTTGGCCTGCGATTAGACGAAGATGTTTCTCTGAATTGAAGCTTTTAGGGAGGACATCTATGTTTCTTTGGTGTAATATTTTCATTTTTGGCTGCAGTAGGTCTTTGTTGCTGTGTGAGGGCTTTCTTTGGTTGTAACAAGAAGGGGCTACTCTTGGTTGTGGTAAAAGGGTTGCTCATTATGGTGGCTTCCCTTGTTCTGGAGCACAGGCTTTAGGCACGTGGGTTTCAGTAGTTGCACAGGATTAGTTGCCCTGCAGCAGGTGGAAACTTCCTGGACCAGAGATCAAACCCGTGTCTCCTGTATTGGTAGGTAGATTCTTAACCTCTGGACCACCTGGGAAGTCCAGAACATCTGTGTTGAATGTTGAAGCACTTCAAAGTTTCCTCTCTGTTAAAGGGTCCCCAGGAGAGGTGGTTTCCTCTGAGTCCTCTGGCCTCTAGGGACACTCTATTGTCTTCCCTGGCTCCTAGCCCCACCCCATTTACACCCCAGTATCTGTGATGCTCATTTTCTAGATCCCTTTGGTGCAACGATCTATGCAACCAGGTCATGCAGGGGACCCATAGGTTGGGAATAATACAACTGAGAAAGTACAGATTAAGTACTGGCTCTGAAATTAGAGGCGTAGGTCTAAATCCCAGCTCTACCATTCATCAGATATTCTACTGCCAACAAATGATTTGATCTCTCTAGGCTTTGGTTTCTTCTCTAGGCTTCACTTTCAGTAAAGTGGCAACAATTAAAGCACCCTCCTCACAGGGCTGATATAAGTACTCAGGGAGCAAATGCATATATGGCAATCGTCTTTATTATATTATGTGATTAGATTGTGGAAGGGAAGGGGCTGGAAACCACGGCACATGAGGACAAGTTGAGAGAATAGAATTCTTATCCTGGGGAAGAAGTAATATTGGGAAAACTTGATATTTTCCAACATACTGATGGTTACTACCTGGGAAGGGAAATTTATATTTGTGTAATTCAAAATGGTAGGGCTGGAGGTAGTTGCAAAAATGAAAGGGAAATGGATTTTCCCTGAATAAAAGGAGGGACTTTTTAAGAAGAGGAGGAGGAAATGTAAAGATAAAATGTTCTGTGTCAAGAAGTAGTGAGCTTCCCATCACTGGATGTATTCAAAGCCACCCAGGTGCCTGCACTTGTGGCTGGGTGATGAAGAGATTAACTACTGGGAAGGGAGGTAGAAATATAACTGTGAAGATTCTTTTCCACCTTGAGTCTATAACTCATGACCCCAAGTTTATTTAAAGAGAGCAGAATCTAGTAGAAAAGGCGATGAGATGGCATCTTTGCAAAGTGGTTCCTGGCCTCACTTAATTCTTGGCTTCAAGCCCAGGAAACCACTTAATCACCATTGATCAACTAACTTGGAGACATAATCTTTTTCCTGTAACTTACATCCACCAGTCCATTCCCCCCCCCCCCCCCCAGAACCACAGAGATCAGTCCTGGTTTCTCCTTCACACTACAGTGTCAAGTATTTAAAGATAATGATCAGTAGTTCTGTATCCCCGAACCTCTCTATCCTCCACCAGATCTTTTCTCTTTTGGGGTAGAATTGCTTGTTCCCAATGCCTGTATATGAAATTCAATGTTCATACTCCAGTTGAATCTTTAATACTAAGCTAGACTGCATTTACAGCACATGTTTTAATAGGCATATCCTTATTAATTTGATGTACCCAGGTGTCTCAGTGGCAAAGAATCTACCTGCCAATGCAGGAGGCACAGGAGACGTGGGTTTGACCCTTGGGTCAGAAAGATCAGCTGGAGGAGGGCATGGCAACCCACTCCAGTATTCTTGCCTGGGAAATCCCATGGATAGAGGAGCCTGAAGGGCTAGAGTCCGTAGGGTCAGTCAAAAAAGTCAGATACACACATTAATTTTATCTGTGCCTACATAGGTCTGAATTTATTTTTGTACCAACTAAAACAGAAGAGTTTGCTAAGCATATTCATTGTTTTAAGATTGTAGAGCAATGCTTAAGTGGTTTAAGAGAAGTAACTTGTTCAAATACCCCTAAGCTCCTCAGAAAAATTACTAGGTCAGTTACAAATCCATTCCCACTCTTCACTGTGACAAGGGACCGAAGAACTGCCTCCAGGCAACTTTATTAATAAGCTATCTCTAGCTTGCTATTGGGAGAAGGAAATGCCAACCTGCTCCAGTATTCTTGCCTGGAGAATCCTGGGGACAGAGGAGCCTGGAGGGCTGCTGTCCATAGGGTCACAGAGAGTCGGATACGACTGAATCGACTTGGCATGCATGCATGCATTGGAGAAGGAAATGGCAACCCACTCCACTGTTCTTGCCTAGAGAGTCCCAGGGAGAGAGGAGCCTGGTGGGCTGCTGTCTATGGGGTCGCAGAGTTGGACACGACTGAAGTGACAGCAGCAGCATCAGCAGCTTGCTGTTCTGACTTGAATAAAACTCCTTTCTTAAATTTGTTTTCTCAGAGCTTAGATTCCCAGGAACACAGAATAGGTGAGGGTAGGGGTGTGGTGGGAGTGTCTGTGTGCAGTGGTGGGGGCTAGGCTTGGTGAAGGAAAGGACACTCTTGGGTTTGGCATTAGTGATCTGGAGGCACGCACTCAGATGTCCACCTACCCACCATCTAGTTACATAAACGTGTGCAGCGAGTTGGGGGTATGAGGGCAGTAGGCAGTGGAGGTGTCAGTGCCGAATGAGAGAACCCACACCCTCCCAGACATTTATACTTTTGCCTAGGGAGCTGGATTTGATTGATGGATAGCCATTTTGTGATTCTTTTCCTACATGCTGAGTTATAGAAATGCGTAGGAGAGGTGCTGTTGGCTGGGCTCATTAGAGATTCCTGCGTGCCTGCTAAGTCGCTTCAGTTGTGTCTGACTCTTTGAGATGCTAAGAACTGTAGCCCGCCAGGCTCCTCTGTCCTTAGGATTCTCCAGGCAAGAATACTGGAGTGTGTTGCCATGCCCTTCTCCAGAGGATCATTTGGACCCAGGGATCGAAATTGCGTCTCCTGTATCTCCTGTGTTCACAGGCAGGTTCTTTACCACTGGCCTCATTAGAGATTCAGGGGTGTTCTAATGTGTAGGGAGATCGGCCTCATCCCTAGAACATGGGATGAGCCCTGTTACGGAATGCATTTAACAGTACAGAGTAAGATACCCAAAGCTTTGGGGATTTTGCCTGGGAGATTCATGGGTCCTGAGAGATACATCTTGGAGGATAAAATGAACGGCATGTTTTTGAAGGTGGGGCTGTCCTGGCAGAGCAGTTCTTTAAGGGGCATAGTGAGGTGTGCTCATTTAGAGGAAATAATGGGAGGAAGTTTGAGACATGCATGTTCACAGGACCAAAGGCCAGCATGAAGGAGATTGATGAGAGGCATTTATGAGAGGCAGGGAAGGTGAAAGCTCTCTTGGGTCCCAGGTATGATGGCTCAGATGTGCTAAGTAAGGCATGAAAGGGGAGATGTTGGATTTTTAAGGATGGAGGACCAGAAGGGCTAATCTGACAAGGAAACAAAGGAGCCTGACATTGGCAGACTCTCCACTGGGGAGACAAGGGAGATGAGTGGGAGAGCGAGCAGTGAGGGGACAAAGCAGCAACTAAAACCAAGGTTATGATGATCTCCGAAAAGGCAGCCGGTGCCTTCAAGCCTTTGAGCTGCAGTTTACCTAAAGCACACAGAGAAACGAGCATCCCTTTCCTTCTCTCTGGACACTGGTGCAGAAAATGGGCTGTGATGCAGCAGAGGGTTTAGCTAAAGATTCTTTAAGTTTGGAGCAGGTATGAGGGCAGTCGGGAAATTTGCTGGTCTAGTAACTTTTAGGTTTGATAGGTTCTTGGAGATTAGGGTAAGCGGGCTGGGCTGAACCTTGAAGTTCGTGACTGGGATTCAACACTCCCAGCCTGGGACTGAGTCTCCCAGTCTTTGTACGCCTGTGAGGACACACACTGTGCACTTGACTGAAGGTTCTCCCACTGGCTCCTGAGTTCAAGCTCTCTAACCTCCTCAAGGTCACACCAAGGTCATCCCTTGCTGACCGGGTAAGTGGTCTCTTGTCATTCATGGTGATCAGGACATTCCAAGTCATGTTCAGGTAACATAAGAATTTAAAATAGTCATATGGCAGAAAGTTTCATGCAAAAGGGGCTCTAAATTATTTTTTAGTACAAAAAGAAAAAAGTTCTTTATTTTGCCTAGAATCTCTTCATCTATAACTTCATTGTTTCCTCCTGTAACCGGTGTCAGCCAACTGTCAAAATCATACGCAGGTGTCTGGACATGGTTAACATATTATTAACCACGGGATTTTTGCAAAAAACGAATGCCTGTGGTTGGTGATTTGTTATGTAAGTGAATATTGAAATGTCTCCAGTCAATAACATTTGGGTAACAAAAGACATATTAATACATCTCTGGTTAGTAATGAGTTAAGAAAGAGCCTTGTGCTATAGGATGTTTTTAATTACTAATGGGCATGAATATCCTCTTGTTAATACTATTCCTCAAAAACCCTGCTTCTAAATCATCACTTGGAAGTTGCAAAAAGTATAAAGTTCTCACTCCAGGCCTGCTCAATCACAGATCCTGGGCATGCAACCGTGTGACCCATGTTTTACACAACCCTCCAGGTGATGGTGATACAAGCTCAAGTTTGAGAGTCACTGTTCTAAAATGCACAGCAAAGGGTTAAAAGCACCCGACCAGTATTAAGCAGAGTGGACGAGCTCATTCTGGCTCTTCCATCCTCTAACTAACATGTCAGGACTCTCTACTAGAAAAACAACATAAAGGCCTTAACATTTTGGAGATATGTTTATTGAGTGCCTTGAATTTGCCAGTCACTGGATTTACACACATGATCCCACTTAATCCTTAACATAATACAAGGTAAAATAATAATTTTACCAGATAGGAAACCGAACTCAAAGCTATTAGGTAATTTACCTAAAGACATAGCTGCTACATAATGGATGTGGTCTGCATGCATCCTCAGTTGCGTCTGACTCTACGACCCTTTCTTTGGATGGTAGCATGCCAAGCGCCTCTGTCCATGTGATTTTCCAGGCAAGAATACTGGATTTGGTTGCCATTTCTTCCTCAAGGGGATCTCCCCGACCTAGGGATTGAACCCATGTCTCCTGCATCTCCTGTATTGCAGGTGGATTCTTTAATGCTGAGCCATCAGAGAAACCCAGATGGGATTTGAGTCCAAGTCAAATGTCTTTATCAGAGTATGTTGATTCCTTATAGAGAGCTCAGTAGTGGCATAATTCACACAGGGAAAAGGTAACCAATAATACGGTGCTATTATTCTTTTAAAATAACACAGCTCATCTTTAACAATGCCCAAGTCTTTACTGTTTAAGCACATTTCTGACCAAAGTGGGCCACTTTAATCTCAATTTTGCTCATTCTGGGGAGACAGCACCAGGTAGACACACATGTGTCTACTGTGTGACCGTAATCTGTTCACTGTTAACTAGAGGCAAATGGCTTCAGCTTGCTGGGCCCATTTCTTTTGCTCTTGTGTTACCATTTATATCTCCACCTACAGAGTTAGTAATCCAACCCAACCCACTCTGTTTACCACCCGCAGCAGATTCAAGAGCACAACCAACAGGCTCCTGCAGTCAGCTCACGGATGAGGATCCTCCATCAATGTAGGTCAAAGGCGCTTTCTCCCAGAAACCGGCAAGCCACACCCAAGCCCTTCAGAAACAACGTGTAAACCCTCTAAGCCAGGTAAAACAAAACAAAACAAACAAAAAAAACCCCTACTTTTCACTTGCTAATTAGGGTATCCTGTGGCATCCACTCTTAGCCTGTCTTGTAATTCTAGAGTTTGTAGAACTGTCGAACCAAAAAAAGGAAGCAGCTCTGTCTGCTGTCAATTAGCTGCACCACTGGAGAGGAACAGTGGCGTGGCAGATTTTAAGAATTTGGTTCCATCTGGCTTTGGAATGCATTATGACTTTTTCAGTAGATTAACTTTCCTAATTATATTTTGCACAGTCTAATATTAACAGGCATTCATATTCCCTGAGCATATAACATCTAACATTGAGAGCTGGGAGATGCAGTAGACGAGTCCAAAAATGTGTTGGTCTCAGGGAATGATGATATTGGTGTGGAAAAATCCACATATGGATAATGAAGAGGTAACTAATTATAAAGTGCTCTGCAAATATTAAATCATAAGCAGAAGAGGCAAATGAGAATTCTCTATGGATATGTGAATAGAGAGGAAAGAAAACTTCTTAAAATTCTAAAAGGGACAAACTTTCAAGAATCATCTTGGGTGATATGGAGTGTGATGGAAAAATAAGGATACGAGGAGGGTCAGTGAGATATACTGGGTGGTCTTTCAAATGAGAATACCTCAAGCAATAATACCAAAGCATTTTAAAAGAGCATTTAAAATGAATTTTATTATTTGAATTTTACAAGTAGTCTTTAAAGGCTTCAAACAAGAACTCTGTTGCAAAACTCTAATAAATAGCTTGCCCCAAGTCCCCAAACAAAATGTGAGACAAAATAAAAACTAAACTCAGAAGGATAAGCAAGACTTCAGAATGCTTGGATGTTAGTGCTATTTCTCATTTACAAAGAGATATCAGGCAATGTACAATCTCCTTCATACAAGTCAAAGAGAGAAAGAGACAGACAATTGAGATCTTTACAAAGCACTCCGAAATCTTCCTATTTCCATGAGAGAAATGTCACCAGAAAGAAAAAAACCCCATGAAGAAGTCACAATTATGAATGAAATTGTAGCATAAGTCTGGTGATGCGGGTTGGGGGAGAAGAGGGAAACTCCACCCCATTTTTTTTCAGGGATGGAGAGAGGAATGGGTGGAGATTATCTGGGGCAGGGAATTTCCGAGCAGATACCGCTGGATTGCTGAACATTCCCTTGGACCAGAGGCACCACTGAAGGGCGCAGGTGACAATTTGGTGACAACTGTGAAGGCAAGAAAGAAGGCCACCAGGGGCTCCCCGGGGCCTCTCAACACTAGTGACCCAGTGTCTCTGTTCTGTGCAGGACCAAGAGCCTTCGAACAATGGCCAGGGGCCCAAAGCAGCTGCATCACTAGACAAGAAAAGTAGCACATTAATCGTTTCTGCAGCAGGATCCTGTAGCTGGCCACACAAGGATGCAGGAAATGCTGGGCAGAAATTGTACACTGGGACATGCGGGTCTCAAATGGCCATTCCATCACCACAGTCATTGCTCCTAACAAGTAAGTATTAAAGTTCACAATTCAACATTCATTTTTTTCCTAGACACAAATAGTGGTAAAGTCTTGCTTTGGAGAGAAGGATTTACTAATCCATCGTAAGATCATTTTGAATGAGCAAAAAATACAACTTTGCCACATTGGTAACTTTAAAAATCTCAAACAAAAACTATCCTTTTGACCAAAATGCATACAAATCTTAAGATTTTTTTTTAGTTTGGAGGAATTCTGAAACCAATTACTGTTTGGACCCAGGAAGCGACAGAAAGGCTGATTCCAATACAGAGGGACTCACTTAAGCCAAACAAAGGGCTCCGGCTCAGAGGAGCACACAGCACCTGGGACCATTTTCCCAGGGAAAGGTAGGAGGAAGTAGTGATGTCATAATGCAAGATGGAAAAGGGGCGTGGCCCGCAGGCTCCGTCTCTGCCTGTCTCTGGTTCACTGATTTGTTAAGTAACCCTAATCCTGCTGATCTCTCTAAGACAGGGACAGACATCACTGGCTCATGCACAAGTCATTTGAGGAGGCAGGCATTTTCTGAAAGCACCTCCCTCCCCCAGCATTTTTAGGAACAACGGTAAGGAAATCCCCCTCCCCAAATAAGCAGTTTTTAAAAACTTAATTTTCCTAGGAACAATGACATTTGTCAGGATAACAAAGGAAAGCTTGGGTTGCCTGAAACGGATAAGAAAGAGCTGATGGAAATGGAGGCAGATGGGCCGGGGGTGGGGGTGGGGGGCGCGGGGAGGGTCCTAGGCCCAGCTTCTTTTTAAATACATAACAGATAAAGATATTGTGCAAAAAAATAAAGACATTCACATTTTAGCAGTTAAACTTTTATTTTACCTTTTTAAAATTTTTATTTACCTTTTTCATTTTCTTTTCTACAAAAGGCAGATAATGATTGTTGATCTGCAATTGTCAGGTTGTGCACTCCCCAAAAGGGGGCAAAGTCAGAAGCTGGGGCGGGAGCTCAGAGGATGCCTCCAACGGCGGGACTAAGGGGAAGGAAACCCCGAGGCCGCCTCTTCCGGCCTAGCTCATGTCGATGGTGTTGAAGACCCACTCCGTGAACTTCTTCAGCTTGTCCGAGGCATTCTGGGACTCCTCCTGCAGCCTCAGGTTGTCCTCCCGCAAGTGCTGAACCTCTGCCTGAAGGTGAGCTTTGTCTTCTTTTTCCTGGGAGGGTGAGCAGAGCAGGAGAACTAAGAGGGGGGGTCCCGCTCTGCCCAGCCGCTAGGCGTGGCTGTGGATCTTCGTGCACCCTTCACTCCACTAAACAGCTGTCACAGGGCCTGGCGTTGGATCTTAATTATTGACTGGCGGATTTCTGCAGGAACTAAAGCCTATGGCTGGCAATTTTTATTTTGGCCGGCCCAAAATTATTTCACTGACATTCTGCAGGTTATTACATTCAATAGCTACACCTGACACACCTGTAAAGTCTTCTCCAGCACTGGGGGTTTCATTTTCATATTCCATATCAGAATCAATCACTAAGGTTTTTTGTCTTTTTGCTGGTCTAACAGGCACATTGTCCGAATCAGAACTATATTTTGAAGAACTATTATCTTCTGAGACCCTACATATACGTCGCTAGGACAATCAGAAAGTATCAGCATAAAATTCACTGAAAAATTCTTCCTCACTCAATTTCGCAATGCATCATTTTTGAAAATTTTATGGAAATAAACTTGCATTTATAATATACACAAAGTTGGAGCAAAATGTGAATGATAATGACAATCATAACCTGTATACAGTGATGTTAACTATATCACTCTAAAAGATACTGACACATCTCTGGTCAATAATATGTTAAGATGTCCTCACCCAGGGAACAAGACTTCCAGAGACAGTTACTACAGGTTTATTTTGGAATGTAAATACACGAGTGCATCGTTTAATGTCTGTTAAGTTATAAGGGCTGTCTTACATTCTAGGTGATTGATCTAGGGGCTGCTGTCTTAATAATATAAAGTCATTCAAGAAACTAACAGCAACTGGTTCATCTGGTGCAAGAGCCTGAATAACACTGGGGATGTGTGTGTGCATCTGGGTTGTGGATCAGGGGTAAGGAGACTGGGATAGGGCCCAGAGCGGGCTGGCTGAGGTTTAAAGGCATTTTACAAAAAAGGGACTGCTCTCTCTGTATACACATGACAATGAAAGCCTTCTTGCACTATGCATCTCAGTGGGAACCAAGCTCCAAGCAGACCCCTAAAACGTGTGTACTGAGACAGCAGGGAGAACGCCCACAACTTATTCCCCTGAGACTGTTGACAAAGGGCTCTCTCAGTTCAAGGCAGCTTGCGTGGACAGGATAACCTGCTTGGAGAATATGTTTACCTTCTTCAGGTCTTCTCGAAGCATCTTCAGCATACCTTCCAGCTGGTCCACTTTAGAAGCCAGAGTGGGAGAGGAATCTTTACTGCTGGGAACAAGAGACAAAAGACCATGTAGGCAGGAGTTCTCCATGGCTGTGTTTGTTTGGTGGTTCTGTTCTTTTCTTTTTTAAAGGAGTTGGCTGTATTTGTAAAACGGTTTTCAATGTCAAATTACTCAGTATGGTGACACAATGTACATTTTCATTTTTAAAAAGAAATGGCAGTTTTAACAAAAGGTAACATAGGCGTGAACTATAGCCAGTCAATAGCTTCCTTAAAGATTCTGGATCTTTGTGACAAAAAGAATATGCGACAATAAGTGAAAATGGTCTCTTTGGCAGTGTAAGAGGGGCTTTCTGGCAGATACAGCTGTCAAATAGTGAAATGAATCTCTCTTTAGTGGCTTTAAGAAGAGTCATTTCTCCGTGTGTACCTGCTGGGTGGGGCAGGGTCAGTACAGGCCCTATCTTGGGGCCACTCAACTCAGCACCAGCTATTGTTATTGCATCCATCTCTTAAGACTAAATATCTTTAAATATTTAAAAAAATAAGATACATCTTTCAGAAGTTTGTCATATGCATGTGCGCTCAACTGATCAGTTGTGTCCACTCTGCAATCCCATGGACTGTAGTCTGCCAGGCTCCTCTGTTCATAGGATTTTCCCAGGCAAGAATACCAGTGTGAGTTGCCATTCCCTCTTCCAGGGGATTTGCCCCATCCAGGGATTGAACCTGGGTCTCCTGCACTGGCAGGAGAATTCTTTACTACTAATGTCTTAAGCTCTTCACTATTATGATCAGCAAACTCTTAAGGCTCGCAATTTCCCCCTATTTCATTTTAGTGCTAAAAATGCCACGCCATTGAGCACCAAAAGGAGAGGAGGCTAGAGGAAAAGAAACATGTGTAACTGGCTGGACAGACCACACAGCTGGGCAAGGGCCGGAGACCTATCGACTCTTCTTCACGGACTCTTCTCTACTTGAATTCAAGCCTCTGAAAGTTTCTGGGTGAATTCTAGCCAGAAACACCACCTCAGTCTCCTACAACCAAGAAGCTGAAGGCTCCCATGGAGCCAACACGCAGATGACTCTTTCCAGAGGTCAAAGAGGGAAGACGTGATGACTGAATGAACTCTTGGCATCATGAAATAAAAGGTACTTTTTATTTTGTTTTTTAATTAAAAAAAAATTTTTTTTTTTAACACCAAAAACATTCCATGCCACCATGCGCCTGTTGTAGATCTAGAATTAGCAGAAGACATGGACAGAGCTTATTTAAAGTAAATTTACTTTAAAAATCAAAAGTTCAAGTTAGAATTCCCTGACCTAAAATAAGTTGTGTCCATGTCTTCTGCTTATTCTAGATCAGCAGGCCCAGCACAGATGTCACAAAGCTGTGAATAAAATGGAATGATAATGACCTCCCAACTTCTAAGGCAGGATGACCAATTAAAAGCTGACAGTAAATGGATTTTAAAAGGGAAGTGGTCAGCTGCAATCCACAACCTCAAAAGCCGGTCAGGTTTGGATGTGTTGAAGGCTAAAGATGTGATAGAGTTAAGAGTGGTTTCGAACAGAAAACCATGAGGCTGGGGGCATGGCTATCCTTCACAAGCCGTTGGGTCCACTGTCCCCGTCTTGGCAGGGCTGATACAGCCATTGTAGGTTGTCAGTAGCTCTCAGTAGCCTATCTTGACTTCTGAAGGTTTGCAAAGATCAGTACAGTCACAGACACAGAACTAATCATCTTTAAAAACATTTAACTCCATTTGCATCTGCTCATCCACACTGAACAAAGACCCAATCGTCACCCTCATCTTAGGCGTCTATAGATCCCATAGATTTAAGAACTGTTTAATAACCTTTTTCACGAGAATAGTCTTTGCTCACTTAGACTTCTCTTCATCCTAAGGGACATTTGGGGCTCTCCTCTCAATGCTGTACATTTTTTTAAAAAGTTCTCAACAGCCAAACTAACCACCATTTTACCTCCCTAACTGTCCCAACAACAGGATAAATGCAGCATCTGTCTGTTACACTCACAACAAAAGATCCATTATGACACTTTCTCCATGAAGAGGGTTTCCTTACAGACTTGCTTAAGAAGTCTTCAGGCACAAGTCCCCAGGATATCTGTGCAATCTATGCCAACCTCACTCTTCCTGTTACTGGCTGTTTCTGACCAAGTTTTATAGATACCTGGATTCTTGTTGTTTAGTCACCAAGTTGTGTCTGACTCTTCGTGACACAAAGAACTGCAGCCCACCAGGCTCCTCTGTCCCTGGATTTCCCAGGCAAGAATACTGGAGTGGGCTGCCATTTCTTTCTCCAGGGGATCTTCCCAACCCAGGGACAGAACCCATGTCTCCTGCTTGTCAGACGAAATCTTTACCACTGAGCCACCTGGGAAGCCCAGACCTGGATTCTTAATCATCCTCAAAAGGTCTTAAGAGACTGCAAACTGATGAAATTATTCTGCATCAAGGGGAGGCTTACTATGACTGTTGGGATGCTTTTATATATAGAAACATCACACATTTATCCAACAGCCTCACCATTTGAAAACTGACAGGAAAGTGAAAAAGTCAGCCTCTACATAGTTAGGAGAAGTCAGAGTCCATATTAATTCAGTTATGGCTTTTCTTACTTATTTTACATAAATCTTACTGATCCTGGTGACCCACTTCTAGTGTAGGTCTAAAGCACAACGTTGGGAGTCGCCAAGATGCAGGCTCATTTACAAGCATGACCTACTGACAGCTTCAAAATGGACAGACTCAAAGACTAAATGCATAGGAGCCCAAGGATATTTAGCACAAATGGTTTCTCTTACTTAATAAACCCTGAGGGCATAAATGTATTATGGCATTAAATAATGAATATTCATAATGATGACTTTAAGTCATCAAGAACAGTTTAAGGGTGTTTATAGAGTATTTGGTTACAAAGCACTCTGACTAAAAAGTGAAATGTCTGGCACTGCAGTGATGAGCTTCACTCAGCTAATCCGTGTGACCTCCACCGCCCCTTTCCCACACCTGCTCTCTGTCACTAGCGGAGGTGATGCTCGGTGTAGAGTGATACCCTCACCACCGGGTGACTAACCTGCTATAGGACTTCATCTGGACAAGGGCCTGGTCCTCAAGCTGGTCACTGTTGGATGCAGCACTCAGAGGCCGATGGTTTTCATCACTAGCAGCAAAGAACGAGGCTCTCTGGACTAGAAAGGAGAGGAGAAACCATTCAGCGCTGTGGAACCACATCCTGGGTCCTCTCTATCAAAAGTCAAGAAATGACCAACATGCACAGTCAAACCTAATCACGGGGCAAGAATGCACTGGAAACTTTATTTTTCCCTTGTAGGAATTTTTTTTTTTTTTAACTGTTTTAGCTGGAAGAGGATAGTAACATTATGATTTCTCTTTTAAAAATACTTGCTGTGACTTAATTTCTAGCTTTTCCCTTGCTTATAAAAGTTGCATTCTATTGTTCCCCTGGAAACAGGCCTTGTGCTAAATTTGCAGACCAGTACTTTCCACTCGGTGACAACACAAAATATATTAAAGAGCTAGTATAGTACTAAGCTTCTTGAGGCTTCTTGAAGTATGTTTTCCAAAAAGACTTCTGGCCACCTTGGTGGGCTTTAGCTTAGGTTCACACCACCTCTGTTTCAAAAAACACTCACTTTAAGCCTGAGCCAAGAAACAAAATCAAGTTTTAAAAGAATCTCTCATTAAAAAACCAAAACTTCTTTGCAGTAACATGGATGGGCCTAGAGATTGTTATACTGGGTTTCCCAGGTGGCGCAAGTGGTAAGGAACTTGCCTGCCAATGCAGGAGACCCTAAGAGACCTGCGTTCGATCCCTGGGTCAGGAAGATCCCTTGGAGGAGGGCATGGCAACCCACTCCAGTATTCTTGCCTGGAGAGTCCCATAGACAGGGAGCCTGGTGGGCTGCAGACAAGCATCCTAAGAGATCCAACTGTGCGTTGAGCAATGATGTCTTCACGATGTGATGAAAAATGCTTCCTGAACACGTGCTATTTTCAGTTAAGTGACAGCTGGGATGCCGCTGAGCTCTGCCCTTCCCAGATCCGGGGAGGTGAGGCATCTGTGTTATGAATTCCCACTTAAAGGAAACCCTGGATTCCACCTGGTTCAAATCAACAGTGTGGGCCCTGAGTGTTTGAGAACCGCGAGCTCAACTGCTTTCTGGCTGTGCTGAAACGCATGTGTCGTCAATGAGTCCTGAGCACTGATACTGCTCACGACCCGCACGTGGCCCAGCCGGGATCGTCTGCGGACTCACCCTCGTAGGCCTTGGCGGCGTCCACCAGGTTGGACCAATCCAAGTCCGCAGCAGCGTCGGGCAGGGGCATCAGGCCGGGGTCGGGCATGGGCGGCCTGCGGGTCTCCTGGACATCGGTGAGGGAGCTGTCCGAGGCCGAGAACTCTCCTGCAGGAAGGGGTGAGGGATAAGAGGCTTCAGGCCCACTGGAGACCCACTCAAAGTTTTACCCATTTTCTGTGACCATAGTAGATAAGCCATTTGTTACCTGGAATCAGTTTCTAGTCTAACAGACCATTAGCGGTCACTCTAAAGCTGAGCAGAACTAGGAACTGACTTCCTCCAATCTTAATTCCTTTTTGTGTAACCTCCCAGTGGCCCACTTCTAATGGTGTGGGTCTGGAAAAAGTTCTGCACTGAGGCGATGTGTCTACTTTTGCAGGAGCTGCTTGTCTAACAGAGACCCAGGGCAGCTTCAGCACCTCACTTTTCCTCCCAGAGTCAAGGGATTCAGACTGAGGTGAAGGGACCTACATCCTGAGGGTGTTGGATTTTGCAGCCAGACCAGGGAAGCTTGGTGATGCATGTTTGAGGGGACCGTAAAGCCAATTTTTATCTGCCTTGGAACCTGGGATCTGACTCCCTCCATGTGGACTCTCTGCGTCCCTGGGACTGCTGAGGGACAGGCATATCCCTGGCTCGTGTCTGCCTTGTGTCCCAGCGATGGCCCACTGGTGTCTGCAGTTAGACGTATCCAGGGTAGTGTGAGAACCAAATGAGAGCGCCTGAGACAGGGTGCTGGGCCGCTCAGTGGAGTTCACACTGGTTCACTGGTGTTGGCATCCTTCTTTCCCAAGGACGTGCTAAGCAACTCTTGGCATTGGTTTTCAATTTACAGCAGTCCAACATCCCAAACCCCTTCTAAGGTGGCAATTTTTAAAAACACAAATATTAACCTATAGTAACACCCAGTCTCTGCTTAGCCTGGGGGTGGGCAGAACGCGTGCAATGAGCCCCTCCGTGCAGTGGAGCGCACACTGCCACTCTTCAGGTTCATACAGGTGGAGGAGACGGGCACAGAGTTCGGGCAGTGCAGATGCTCTCAATGGGGCAGAAGCTGTGAGGGCAGAGCAGGCGCCTCCATGGGAAGGGCTGCCTCACAACGTGACCATGACACTGAAATCCACTCAGACACGGAGCCAAAAGCGAGGCTCTCAGTTGAAATCTGTAAGCGACTCTGGAAGTAACTGTTTACAAGGAGTTAAAAAGTTTTGCCAATCATGATAGTCTATAAACCGGAGTATATTTAGGGCTTGCTTTCCCTTGCAAATTACATAGAGGACTGCTCTGCAGAGCAGCTGCTAGTCATTAATGTGCTTCAAATTACCAAAATGATGAGAAAACCGAAATCAACAACTACTGCCTGATATTAAAGGCTCAGTTCTATTTAAACTTGCTCCCACCAAGGGTAAAGCTGGAATAATTTTTTAATTTAAAAAAAAATTGAAGTAAAGTTGATATACAATGTTGCGTTAGTTTCTGATGTGCAGCAAAGTGATTATACACACACACACACACATTTTCAGATTCTTTGGAATAGACAGTTTTGTTATGTCATACGCAATCCTTCTGCTTTTTTATCTCTGGGTCCTAAATTTCCATCTGGAAAAAAAAAGCAATTTCTCATTCCCCAAATGCATCTCAGTGGTGGTCACACCCATGACGTCAAGGACGGCAGCCCACCAAGGATCGCTCAAGTTAGGGCATGGGGTCACTGAGGCTGCTGCCTAACTGTCAGGAAAGCAAGAGGGGGTGGCGGAAGGGGCTGCGGAGGCTGGGCTGCCCCTCCCCTCCCTCAGAGCCAGCCTTCAACCCCGGGACAGTAAGGTGGGTGGGAGGCAGGTGCCCAGGCTGTCCTCTTAGCATGAGAGCTTCTAGAGGACAGGGCCTCCTGTGACATGATGCATGCAGATAAAAACTTCCCAGAGGGCTTAATTTTATCACTATAAAGGTTTAAAAAAAAAGGAAGTGAAAGAAGCATTTGACGTTGGCAGGAAGTTGTACGAGGAATGGAGTGCAGGGAGAGTGGTCCCAATGTAGGGAGAGAAGGGGAGAAAATATGGTTACTATTGAGGTCACCACACGGAGGCGCTTCCTATTGTCCAGATGGTAAAAGTGGTCAGTTCACGTGTCTACCTTGGTTCACTGCAGGTGGCCTTTTAGAGCAAAGAGAAACCAGGGTCATGCTGTAGGTGGACCTCCTATAAAGAGGGAAGAGAGAGAAGCTGGTGTGACCCTTGAGTGATGTCTGCCCTGGAGAAGGGGACCGTGTGGGGAACAGGACCGAGAAGAAGAGGAACAGTCATGGACGTGGGTTAGGGGTGCAGGAATGATGCAGGGAGAAAGCTAACCAGGAAGGCAGGAGATTTAAAAATACTGCTACAGTGCAAACTGTTACACATAGAACGGATACAAACAAGGTCCTACTGTATAGCACAGGGACTATATTCCATATTCTGTGATAAACCATAATGGAATTTAAGAACATATATATATAAAACAGAATCACTTTGCTATGTAGCAGAAATTAACACAATGTTGTAAATCAACTATACGCCAATAAATCTTTTAAAAAATGAAATTTTGTCATCTGCAATAACATGGATGAACATTGAGGGCACTGTGCCAATGAAAAAAGTCAGAGAAAGATAAATACTGTATGATCCATCTCACTTATGTGTGGTTAGGTGTGGAATCTAAAAAAATGTGAGCTCATAGTCACAGAATAGATTGGTGGTTGCCAGAAGTAGGGGTGGGGGTAGTAGAAATTGATGGAGGGAGTCAAAAGTACAGCTTTCCAGGGATAAAATAAGGAATTCATGGGGATATAATCTGTAGCATGGTGACTACTGCTAATACTGTATTGCATATTTAAAAGCTACTAGAAAAGTAAATTTTAAAAATTTTCATCAGAAAGAAACTTTTGAAACTGTTAAATTTTTAAAACTTTTAAAAAACTTTTAAAACTTCTAGTTTAAAAACACTTTTAAACTATGTATGGTGGCAGATGTTAATCTTGTGATTATTTCGCAATATATACAGATATCAAATCATTGTGTGGGACACCTGAAACGAATCCAAGATGAGTCTTGTGGTCTGGTGAGGCCCAGGGTTCACACCCTGTGGCTGGGATGCTAGGTGAGAGGCTGAATGGCGGGGTAGGGCGCCCAGATAACCTGAGCAAGCAAGCAGGACTTCCTCTAATTAGCACCCTTGAGCAAAGTGAATGGCAGGTGTTTTGGGGGACACGGGTCAGCATCAGCAGGGCTGTTAGCTGCAGCTAGAGATAGGCTTACCGTGCAAGGACTTCATTCCCAAGGTGTATGAAGGCCTCCGCAAAGGAAGAGATGTGGGGAGAGAGGGGTACGTGCTGCTGAAGAGGACGTCGTTGGGCAGGGCCTGGTCCAGGAGCGAAGCCCTCGAGGTGAAAAAGTGCTCCCTCTGCCCGCTGTAGATGCTCTCGTCGGACAGCGTTCTGTGCAAGGCCCGCCTTGACGTGGGGGTGGTGGGGAAGGGCGACTGAGGAGAGGAGAGCGCGTGGAACTGAAAAACAGCATCGGGACCGCAGAAGTCAGTTTTCTGGGTCACACACCCACGACCTGGGGTGCGGGATGGGCAGGTTAACAAAATCACTCTCATAGACACAACCCTTCAAATCCTGGAGCCCAGAAAGGAGGCCTCAGGGTCCACCATCTCTACACCCCCAAGGGCAAAGCAGAGTTCCTGGTCGTATCAGCCTCACCCAGCCAGCCCAGCATGCCGGCTGTGGTCAAAGAGTGCTCAGTACAAGATTCAGATGTAGGATGAAGCGGTTTCATCACTATTGTGCCATGGTTACAGCAATACTTTAAGAACAGATAAATACGGGTTTTATTTGAATCCCGTGTCACTGACCAAATCATGTTATCGCTCAGAACCCAATTCTTCATCTACGAAATGCGGGCACAAAAGCACTCAGGATTATTCTGAGGATTCCAAGAAATGCTGGACTGGTCACAACGGCATGCATCAGTGGTGCTCCAAAATTACGTTATGGTCCCCAAGGAAACAGCCACGATGCCGGAAGGTATCCTCAGAAGCTTGTCAAGTGACATGTGTTTGCCAGGCAACAAGAGCCTTTGATCTTCACAACACAGTCACTCAAATAATAGGTGACTCTTGAAAGCTCGAACGACTAATATTATTTTTAATGAGCTCGGGAGATTATTTTTTTAGGATGGATTTCTATTGGTGAAATAAAAATAGGGAAGTTATCTTTATAAAAGACAAGTATATATACAGTTATATAAAAATGACAAAAGCTCCGGATGGCTGTATCTCTTGTTAATGTCTTTTGCCTTAGTGACCAGATTTGACTTTTATTTGAGATTTTCGTGCAAACAGCAAGCTTCTGAGAAACCCATTCATGAAGGAAAAAACAGACATGTTAACAATGTTGAAATATCCAGCATCCTGCAAGCCAACAGAGTATGTGGTCTGTTAACGGAGTTATCCTTATTCAGTTCCTCTTAGTCGACTGTTCACCTTGGCAGGGAGAACAATGTGGGGAACAGGTGAGGATGTGAGTAGGAGGGTTGAGTCACTGCTGGCAGGAAGCCACTGTGAAACTTTCCACGCTGCTTTGAAGGGACAGAGAGATAGTGATACGGCAACGGCTCCATCTAGGAGGCTGAGAACAGAGCTGATGCTGAGACTAATTCAATGGGCTCCGGGGTCTAACACACTTCCATGCACCAAGCCAAGGGCTGATCAAGTCAAAGCTGTCCACAATGTGGCAGGCATAGCTGCAACATCCATATGAAAAAATTAGTAATCAAATGCATTGTCAATGAGCTCCAAGTGTAGCCGACTGTGTTCACTTTTTAAAATTCATGAGTTAAACCCAAAGTACGTATGTGCTTACCTTGAAAACTAAGCTGCTGTGATAAATGCTATGAGGGTCTTTAAGAGGGCAGGGACTTGGAATGGAAATGATGATTTCCTTTCTCACTTCACCCACAAGAGTGGGCGTTAGAGAGGTTAAATAGCTTGCCAATTGTAAATTAAAAGAGAAAGCAGACCATCTCGCTCCACCTGCCCAAGGTTCCAGAACTGTTACATAAAGCTCCTGCCTACCAGCTCAGATCTCAGATCTATTAAAAAAACTGCTCTCCATCTTTTTTGGTGCCTTTGGGTTTGGCCAAGGGATTTCCTTTTCCAGTGAATATCCCCACCCTGATAAATTTATAGAGGAGAGAATTTTCACCAGTTCTAATCTCAGCCTCTTTGAAAAATATTAATATACTTCAAGCTAAATAGCTACTTGAAGAGATCCTTTGGACAGCATGATTTATTAAGTTATAACAGCTTGCACTAAGGGAGGAGAGGGAAGGAAGCGGTCTGCCTAGATGCTTTCTATCAATTAAAAAATAGCAGGACTAGTCTGGTCCAAGCATATGCAATGGCTCCCACCCTCAGTCCCCTTCAATTCTAGCCTCAAAGGTGTGTGTACCTACCCAGTTCCCTAGGGCACCCTCTGCCTCCCCTGGAGGTCATACTGAGATCGCTGAGTGGCGCTGCCCCATGCTGCCAGCCCCCAGCAAAGAACCAAAAGGCAGGGGGTGGCAGACTCAGAAAGGATTTTAGAGAGCATCTAGGAAGGGGGATTTCAACTCTGTTCCAAGGAGCCCTAAGGGTTCCTCCTGGCATCACTGCCTGGGGAAACGAGGTGCTCAGGCGGGACCCAGGAGTCCAACACACCCCACCCTTCCTGTCGGAGAAGTTCTGCCATCTCAGTTCTATGTGCTGGGCTTCTGTGTGTAACTGTTAGTAGGAAACAAAAAGATTCTTAAACTTTAAAATCATTTGGGCACCACTGATTGAGTCCGATCGAGCCAGGCCTAGAGAGGTGGCCTCCTGCTTCAGGGTCCATCTCCTTCCTCTCCTCACTCTTTTCATGCGCCCTGGCTCTCAGTGAAATGGGTCGCTCTTGCACTTGGGATAAACAAAAGTACCATCTCTTCCTAAACACTAGGTCCCTGCGTGACACCTCTCCTCGGGTCTGTATCTGAGAGTGCCGGCTGGAGAGCAGGGATCTGGGTTTGCACTACTGTTCTGTTCGCTTGCTGGACTGCATTCAGCCCTCGGGGAGAATACGGTGATCCCAGCTCTGCCTGCCAATGAGGTTTCTCAGAATGTTACAGCTCTGCCCTCTTCCTTGAGATACGAGTTTCACAGCAGCTGCCTTGGGGTTCCCAGACACCCACCTCCCCGCTGCAGCCTGCCCAGCAGAGTGTGGCCATGTCCTGCAGCGGTCGTCTCTCTCTGCTGGCAGATGAGCCTGGGAACAATCTGTCATTTGATATTCATGGTGGCTCACAAGTGGCCCTTGCCAATGTGGCGTGAGTGGGTTCCAAGGATCACTGCCCAGAGTAGGCTACTCCTTGCACCCTGAAGCCTGATGCAGTGGCTTGGAGCCCTGAGCCAGGCGTGGCGGGGGAGACCTCGCAAGGGCGCACTGGCCTCACTGACACAGCAGAGGCACGGTCACTCAGATGAGTCTCAGAAGACACACAGAGCTACTTAGCTGAACTCATCTGAAGCCAAATGAAAAAGGATGACACAAGAGAGAAAACAGAGCAGTTTTCCAGCTCCTGCTCCCAGCCTTTTCCCCATAATAGTTCAACCAGCAGAAGCACTTTCTTTGCAGAGGGTCTCATGGCAATACAGTCAACACATAAAGCATGTGCATTCCTGTTTCAAATAGGAATGTTAAAGTAATTCACTTTGGAAATAAAAGCCAAGGCCTGGAATAAGGGCAAGACAGACATTTGCTTTCAATTATTTTCACTGCAGGAGTAAATCAAAAGAAAGAAAGCTCTGAGCCTGCCCCTTTCCAAAAATGTTAAACTAAGAATTGGAGGAAAGATTCCTTTCAGGGCAGATTTTATTTTCCTTTAACCTCAGGAAAAATCTGAAATAATTTTGAAACTGGTAGTTAAAAATTTTAATACACCTCTTTGGTTTTTGATGGGTAAAGAAAGAAGTTTCAAGTACTATCTTTTGCAGGGTTGCTAAGGAAACCATTTGTGCCCTGGGTGATGAGTCAGAACTGTTAAGTGCTGGCTTATAAAACAGAAATGATAGAAATCCAGAATGTTAAGTCTTTAAAATGATTTATGATGTTAATGCTTATGTTAATAACTCAGTGATTTCTCTGCAAAATTCCAGAATGGTCTTTGGAGTACATTTCATCTCTGGAGACGTTGATCTGTCAGGTTCAGATGTATACCTGACCTATCTAGAAGAACGCACACACACGTGTTGCACACGCAGACAAAGAGGAACGTGTGTGTGCACAGAAACTAGAATGGCGCTGAGGAAGCCTGGATAAGACGAGACCACACGGCTCATCACGCTGGGCACGTCTCTCGCCCTCTGAGGATGGTAAGTGGTTAAGGAAATATGTCAGCTTCCACTTTCCATCAATTCTCAAAGGTCCTCTTAAACTAAGCTTTTTAGTCACTTCAAACAGACTACAAATCATTTAACTGAGAACACAGAGAACAGAAAACATCAAAGTGTGCACCCATGACCCTCTGGAGTGGTGGACTCTCTTCTTGTGGGGCCACCCAGTACACTCCAGACAGGAACACCTTATGCTAAATGTGAAATATAATACCTTTGGGCCCAGCTCAGCCAACACCAGCTGCTGGCTCATTTGGGAGTGAGATGGCTCGCTTTAGAGACAAGAAAGCAGAGTCTGAGATGGGCTTGAAGGGTCCTCCCAAGCTGACCATACCCACAAAAGAAGCAATGTCGTCTTGAGTGATAATGTCAAGAAAGTATAGCTTGTGCATCCTAAGTAGGATACAGTGGAAGAAAAGGAGCCTTGGGGGTGGGGATAGGTTACTATAAACCCAGACTCAAGGGATGTGGCCGCAGGGACAGGACACTTGGAAAACACATGAATTAAATATTGAGATGGCTGGGTGATGGAGGGGAGGGAAGGGAGGGCCCGATGAGGAGTAGCTGGGAACCACCACTTCCTGGAGAATTTTTGCCCTGTCTGGCCTCTCTCTGACTACTGTAAACCCCAAGCCCTGACCGGTACCTTAAAATTCTTCTGGGATTCAGGGGTTGGGCTTTCCAGGTCAATGAGCTTCTTGAGATCCTCCTCAATGGTGGACTTGGAGGTCGGCTTTGGGGACGCCCGGAGGTCCCTGGTGGAGGCACGCAGCCTGGGGTGGGCTATTTCATTGCCGTCACTCTGATGACGCCTTGAAAGAAGGGAAAGAGAGGGGAGAAGTTAATTTGATGAGGTGGACTCAAGGGTGTGATGAGGTCTGAAAGAGGTAAGTCAATGGAGACCTATTAGAAGAGAGAGGAGAATTACTTCTGTTCAATTATATTAATAATCTATTTGGATAAGTGCTTGTAAAGAGAAACAAGACCAGTTTGAAATACAAAATAAAAAGCCTGATGAATAAATCACTCTTTCACAGGAAATGATAAAACTCCACAAGCCAAAATTAGCAACAGACTTACTAATAAAAAAGACCACAGGGTATGAATCCCAAATGTAATCTCTATAGAAACAAAAACAATGTCATTGACTGGATCCTTTATTTTTTGCTGTACTATTTTGTCAAAAGTTCTTTTATGTTCAGAGGTGGTCACTTACTTTCTAATAGTCCCTCCTGGGCCAGTTAGGAATTACACGGGAGGGCTGTGATTAATAGCATCAAAAGGACCAGTGTGGTCTTAACACCCAAGGGGCGATTATTCTGAAGTTTGTTCTTCAGACAGACTCTTTCCTAGGAGACTCTGAGATTCTCAGATCTGAAGGTTTTCAATACATCTTATTTAAGGAATGTGGCAGAGAAACAATGTAAGACACATTTCATGTGGGAAGAAAAATAACTTCCCTACAAGACCACCCTCTCCCCCGTCTGGAGCCCGGCCTCCTCTCTTGCAGGAAACTGCCCCAGGCAGTTCTGTTCACTGTCCTGTGAAACGCAAAGCGCCCAGCAAGAGAAGCAACAGAGTCCTTACTTTCTCGTGTCCATAAATCCCACGGAGTTTATGGTTCCTTCGGGTTTCTTCCATCCAATCAGGTACTTGCTGGTAGCGCCCTGGCGGGGGTAGAAAGTCCGAGGGCCGGAGGAGGAGGACGAGGAGGAGGAGAAGGAAGGCGTGAGCTGCGAGGGGGCGGCCGGGTGAAGCTCCTCCTTCGGTGAACTTCTGGCACTGGTGAAGACCACCGGGCTGGCGGAGTGTCG
Source organism: Muntiacus reevesi (assembly GCF_963930625.1). NCBI lineage: Eukaryota > Metazoa > Chordata > Mammalia > Artiodactyla > Cervidae > Muntiacus > Muntiacus reevesi. The sequence goes on along the minus strand of NC_089255.1, from coordinate 80,004,411 downwards.
CGAGCTCATGGTACTGAGGAGAGGCAGGACAGAGAAAAAACGATGGGGTTTGTGTGTGCCTCTGGGGGTTGGCCTGCCAGCGGTAAAAGCATCGTCCAGGACAGGGGTTGCGGCCCGGTTACAGAACAATGAGTATTTCATAAAATATTAATGGGGCTGGCTGGCCTGCCTTCGCCTTTTCGCTTCAATTTAGATGTCCGCTGTCAAAGTAAAACATGGTGATGGGGCTGCTTCTGCACTTTCAGCTGAAAAGTAAAAATAGTTAAGACTGTCAGGGACACTCTGAAGTACACCAGCACCGCTGAAGTGTGGTACAGAGGTCTCGCAGAGGTGTGTGTGTGTGTGTGTCTGTGTGTGTCTGTGTGTGTGTGTGTCTCTGTGTCTGTGTGTGTGTATGTGTGTGTGTCGGGGGAGTTGGCAAGAAAAGGCCTGGCAGTATCCAGAGCTCCCCGCCCTCCCTTCCTCAGAACTCAGGGGCACAGTGACACTCCCCAGGCCCGAGCTCAAGAGGGGAGAGGAGGCCGGCTCAGCCACAGAGCTCTCCTCATGCGCACGTCCAAGGCCAAAGGGGCACCCGGAGGTCTCCCTCCCCCCAGAACCCGATAGTAACGCTCTCTAAAAAGCTGTTTATCAGGTTAGATGATACCACCACCCTGCGTCACACACACACGTTAACTCACAATGGGTTAAAGACTTGAATGCAGGACCTGAAACAGTGAAACTCCTAGAAGAAAACACGGGCAGGAAGCTGCCTGACAGTCATTTTTTGAATCTGACACAAAAAGCAAAGGCAACAAAAGCCAAACTGAAACAAGAGGGTCTACATCAAACCAAAAGGCTTCTGGGCGGCAATGGAAATCACCCACAGCGTGGAAAAGCAACCTACTGGACAAGAGAAAATATTTGCAAATCATGTATCTGATAAGGGGTTAATATCCAAACTATATAAAGAACTTATACAACTCAAGAACAAAAAAAAGGAAACAATCTGAATTTTAAAAATGGGTAGAAAAATTTGAATAGACAGTTTTCCAAAGAAGACATACAGATGGCTGACAGGTATAGGAGAAGATGCTCAACATTACTAACCATCAAGGAAATGCAAACCTAAACTGTAATGAGAACTCACACCTGTTAGAATGGCTATTATCAGCAAGATAAGAAATAACAAGTGTGAGTGAAGATCTGGAGAAAAGGGAACCTTTGTGCATTACATTGCTGTTGGCAGCAATGTAAACTGCTGCAGACAGTCTGGAAAACAGTATGGAGGTTCCTCAAAAAATTAGAAAACCAAACTCCTAGAAACAGAATAGGTGTCAAAGGTAGAGGCTGGAGAGTGGTGGGTGAAATGGTTAAAGAAAGTTCAAAAGGTACAAACTTCTAGTTATAAGATAAATAAATCCTGGGATGTAATATTAGGCATGATGACTAAAAATGAAAACCTGCTCATCATCGGTATATTTTAAACTTTGGTTAGAAGTTACAAAATTAAAGTCCTCAAGGACTCAAGGAGAAGACTGCTTATTGTACTGCTAAAACTCAGGCAGGATTTTCAAAACTGGAGATGAAGAGTTTAAGGTGATGTCAGACCTGCTGCTGCTGCTGCTGCTAAGTCACTTCAGTCGTGTCCGACTCTGTGTGACCCCATAGATGGCAGCCCACCAGGCTCCCCCGTCCCTGGGATTCTCCAGGCAAGAATACCAGAGTGGGTTGCCATTTCCTTCTCGAATGCGTGAAAGTGAAGTCGCTCAGTCGTGTCCGACTCTTCGTGACCCCATGGACTGTGGCCTACCAGGCTCCTCCGTCCATGGGATTCTCCAGGCAAGAGTACTGGAGTGGGGTGCCATTTCCTTCTCCAGATGTCAGACCTGGAAGACCTCTGATTGCAGGATTTCCACAGTTCCTTCCTAGTGGTCTCATGGGACCTAGGTTCATGCCTCTTGAGCCTGGCTGAGTTCTCCAGCTTAGGCTGAGATCTAAGACAAGTCACTCCAGTGGAGCTGGTTACTGAAGGTTTAGTTAACAGGATGTGGTCTCAAAGCATTCCTCAATAGCACTCGCACTGGTCAAAACCTAATGATCCTACTCTGAATAAAGCATGGACTTTAGTTAATAAAAATGCATTGACATTGACTCCTTAACTGTGACAAATGTATGATAGTGACGTAAGATAATGAGAACAGGGGAAAATGGGCAAAGGGTACGTGGGAATTCTCTGGACTCTCTTTGCAACTTGTCTGCAAATTAAAAATTACTCTAAAATTTTAAAAGTTCACTATAAAAACTAAGCAAAAAGCAAAACAAAATACAACAAAAAGTAAAACCCTAATGGTCCAGAGATTTTATATATATATATATATATATATATATATATATATAAAGTATGTGCATATACACACACATACACACATTATATTTTCATATGTGTACACACACATATATGAAAATGAACTGAACTTCACCTCAAAACTTGCATAAAAATCAATTCCAATTGGACTTATATTTAAATGTATGTCTAAAGATTCTAGACTGTAACATGGAAGAATATCCTTATGACAGAGGTTTCTTTAACTGGATCATAAACAAAATGATTGAAATTCATTAAAATTAAGAACTTCTATTCATCCAAAGACACAGAGCAGGAGAATATACATAAAACATATATCCAACAGTGGGCTCTTATCCATGCATAATTAACTCCTAAAAATTAACAAGAGAGACAACCCAACAGAGAAATGGGCAGAGATCTGGAAAGGAATTTCACAAAAGAGGATATCTAAAAGCCATTAAAGATGGACACTCAACATCATGAGTTATCCGGAAAATGCAAATTAACTCCACAAAGAGGGACTACTACACAATAGAGTGGCTAAAATTAAAAAGTATCAAATGCTAGAAAGGATGTGAAGCAACCAACAGTCTCACACACTGCAGGAGCGTACGGCTACAACCACTTTGGCAAACTGGTTCACAGTCTCTGCTGAAGTTGAATATACGTAAATCCTACGATAGCCATTCCACTCCTAGGTATATACTGCAAAGAAGTACATACATATATGTATCAGAGGACATGTAAAAGAACCTGTAATATCCTCAACACAGAAATACTCCGAGTGCTGAATAACAGAATGGATAAACTAACTGGTGTCTTCTCACAATGGACATATAATACAGCAATGAAAATAAATGGACACTGTTTGCAACACAGACGAATCTCACCAACATGATGTTGACTTAAAGACACCAGATGCAGAATAATACATATGGGATGATTCCACCGACATGAAGCGCCCAGACAGGCATAGTGAGTGTGTGACTTCAGGATTCAGGATAGTGTTCAGCTGGGGAGGAAGGGGAGGTGATGGAGAGGGGGCCGTGTGGGAGGAAGGGTATCCGGCTGCTGGGCAAGTTCCAGCTAGTCCTTGACCTGGGTAGTGATGACATGGGTAAGTGCACTTTGCGAAAACCCACCCTGATGTACACGGATGATCTCTGCCTTTTTCTGTATGTCTGTTACACTTCAATGAAAACACGTCCACAAAAACAAAGCAAAAATAGATGACCTGAAAGAAGAAGGCTGAATCAGTTCCTGAGGCTCTCCAACAGACTCGAAGAGAGCAGGACAAAGTTGGAGGGGTGGGGGGGAGGAACAGGACACAGGGAAAAGGTGATCTCAAGGGTTTTCCACACTAACTGGGCCTTGAAACGTCAGATTAAACATAACCATCTCCTTTATTTCTGCAACTAAAAAGGAGGAACCAGGTTCAAACTACAAAAAATATCATCTTAAAAATGAGTAACGAAGGGGACTTCCTTGGTAGTCCTGTGGTCAGGACGCTGCCTTCTAGGGAAGAGGGCATGGGTTCAATTCCCGGTCAGGAAGCTGAGGTCCTAAGTACTTCTCGGCCAAAAAACCAAAACATGAAACAGAAGCAATCCTGTAACTAATTCAATAGAGACTTAAAAGCCTAGCTGTACTCTCATTATCCCTCTAACAATAACAATTTTTTCCCCAGAGATTTTTCTATTTAGGGAGAAGGGGAAAGAGAAGACCCTTCACAAAACCTCCAAGGGCAACGTAACTTTAAAAGCAATGCAATCTCATTTAGTTTTTACCTCTTGATAACATACTCCATTTGTCTGCTTTAAGAGTTAAGGAAATGCAGAACTCCTCCACAAGTGCAGTATATTAAGCCAGTAAGAACAAAATAATAAAAGTAGGATTCTGTTATGGAAAAGAGACAAAGTGGAAAGATGAAACAAGGGGATGGTAAAAGACAGATAAAGATATAGGCAGGCAAACCCATAGATAACACCACCAGAAATCGAGGTTAACCGCAAATGCATTATCCACACAGGGAGCATCAACCCAGAGAAGTTTCTGAAATAGTATGAGAACACAGCCTTTGGGGTACTTTAAAATCAGGTGAGAGGTGTACCACTATTTGTTACATAGTGACAAGACTTAATCTTTGGTTAGCAGATTTCTTTCACCTGACTAGGACAGCGAAAGCGAAAGTTGCTCAGTCGTGTCTAACTCTTTGCGACCCCAAGGACTATACAGTCCATGGAATTCTCCAGGCCAAAATACTGGAGTGGGTAGCCTTTCCCTTCTCCAGGGGATCTTCCCAATCTAGGGATCTAACCCAGGTCTCCCGCATTGCAGGCAGATTCTTTACCAGCTGAGCCACAAGGGAAGCCTAACTTCATATACACCTGACTATACCCACCTCATATACATTCACAACCCAGATGTGGAGATGTCTCAAGCCTCAACCCTGGTTAGTATCTGAAGCATATTCTAGAAAAGTGCAAAGCCATAAAATCAGGATCTAGTGCACTCACCTTGGACAATCACACACTTGCTTCACCTGCTTTGATCAGTATCCGCCAGTGAGTGACATGTGTTTGAATGACTCGAGCCATTCTCCCTCATCACCACATTAAAATACAGACTGGAGGGCCTCACCCCAGAGATTCTGACTTGGGAGCCTGGGTGGGGTGGGGGACACGAGACTTTGTGCTTCTAACTTGTTCCCAGGATGATGTGGCGGCCCTGATCTCACACCCTGAAAACCATTATACCACAGGCACATTTGATTGCCCTTATTTTACGTTCCTCAGCAACAAGTATGTTGATGTGATAATATCGATATTCAAAACCCTGCGGCTTTCAAAGGACCATAAATGTATGGTCGAAATAGAAATAATTAGCCATGGGAAAAGAATGTAAATTGCACAGTCTGTTAATTTATACATCTTTCCCCCATGTTTCATGACACAGCTATGCCGTTTTTAGCCATAATGAATGTGTGGCATAAAAGGGAGTGTTATAGAAAAGGCTAAGGAACTTCAAACGCAGAGTAATGTGTACAGCACATACAGTTTTTGGAGCTCTGTCCTGCACTATGTAAATTAAATTACTACCATAATCTCTCTTGAGAAGCATTTAGTAAGTTGCTGTACTACATGATAAACTCTTTGAAGGCAGGGATATCTTTGTAAATATATTTAACAATACCGGAATGCAATAGACTCCCAGTAAAATACTAATTGCACAGAGGGATTCTCTTTATTATCTACAGAGCATACTATATATTTAATTTCTTTATCTTGTTTATAGTCTGTCTGCCCGCAAAGATGGCAGACTAATGTCTCAAAAAAAAAGTGTCTTATTGGAGTCTGGATGCCAGTGTCTTTTATAGAATAGAGGTGGGGGTGTAAGGGAGTAAAGTAAAAGATGATTAATCTTACAAATCTCCTGGAATGGCCAGCCTTGGGGAGAGGATGTGTTCATTTTTCTTATGGCCGTTCACAAGTGGACAGGGTCAGGACAGTCTGTCCCTGTTTAAATATAAATTCCACAAGGGCTGAAATTTTTGTTTGATTTGTTCACTATTATATCTGTTTGGAATAGTCCCTGACAATTATAGGTACTCAATATTTGTTGAAGGAAACTGTTGAATAAACCACAAATTAGCCATCCGTTTTAAATACATGGGATATTCTTGCACAAAGATAGTGTATTTTATTTACTATTTAAAACTGGATGTTGCTTTATTCTTACAGAGTATGTTTCTGTTTATAAGTGTATTATTAAAAGGATAACTGCTTAATTATCCATAGACCTTGATTACTGGCTTTATTTGTGACCACAGGCCCTGATTATTGGTTTTATTTGTGAACAGGACAACTGAAACTAGCTCCCAGGTGTGAAATGTCAGCATACTTTTGTTCACTAATGGTTATAATCAAGGACCGTCCTACTTAACAATTGATTAGATTTGGGAACAATGGTAAAGGCAAAAACAACTGACTGATGCAATGGTAGTTCTTCCTTAACTGCGTACAACTCACAGCTTGAAGGTGAGCACTTTAGTTCATTTGTCCCCTAATTTGTCATCACAGGAGGATCACTTGGAAGCCTTAAAAATACACATTCTTAGGCCTTAATTCACAGCAAACTGTGGAAAATTCTTCAAGAGACGGGAATACCAGACCACCTGACCTGCCTCCTGAGAAATCTGTATGCAGATCAAGAAGCAACAGTTAGAACATGGAAATGGAACAACAGACTGGTTCCAAATCAGGAAAGGAGTGCATCAAGGCTGGATATTGTCGCCTTGCTTATTTAACTTATATGCAGAGTACATCATGAGAAATGCTGGGCTGGAGGAAGCACAAGCTGGAATCAAGATTGCCGGGAGAAATGTCAATAACCTCAGATATGCAGATGACACCACCCTTATGGCAGGGAAGAAGAACTAAAGAGTCTCTTGATGAAAGTGAAAGAGGAGACTGAAAAAGTTGGCTTAAAACTCAACATCCAGAAAACGAAGATCATGGCATCTGGTCTCATCACTTCATGGCAAACAGATGAGGAAACAATGGAAACAGTGACAGACTTTATTTTCTTGGGCTCCAAAATGACTGCAGATGGTGAATGCAACCATGAAATTAAAAGACCCTTGCTCCTTGGAAGTAAAGTTATGACCAACCTAGACGGCATATTAAAAAGCAGACATTATTTTGCCAATAAAAGTCCATCAAGCCAAAACTTTGGTTTTTCCAGTAGTCATGTATGGATGTGAGAGTTGGACTATAAAGAAAGCTGAGTGCTGAAGAACGGACGCTTGTAAACTGTGGTATTGGAGAAGACACTTGAGAGTCCCTTGGACAGCAAGGAAATCCAACTAGTCCATCCTAAAGGAAATCAGTCCTGATTATTCATTGGAAGGACTGATGTTGAAGCTGAAACTCCAATACTTTGATTACCTGATACGAAAAATGGACTCACTGGAAAAGACCCTGATGCTGGGAAAGATTCACGGTGGGAGAAGGGGATGACAGAAGATGAGATGGTTGGATGGTATCACCGACTCAATGGACATGAGTCTGAGTAAGTTCTGGGAGTTGGTGATGGACAGGGAAGCCTGGTGTGTTGCAGTCCACGGGGTCGCAAAGAGTCGGACACAGCTGAGTGACTGAACTGAACTGAGGCCCTGATTCCAAAGATTTTAATATAAGAGAATTGGGGTGATGCCTGAGTTGTGTTTGTTGGCAAAAATCTCCCCCAAGTATGCACCCCCATTGAGAACTGCTTGAATCCAGTTGAATTATCATATTATTATGACTTCATCAAAATCCAGCTTCACACAGTCAAGATCAAGAGGGGAAAGACACCCAAATAGTGTTTCTGTAGCCGTGAACTTTGGTCCTCTGCAAGTGTGGATATAAATAATGATTCCTTGGCTCATGTCCCATCTCATTGAACCCCAGAAATGTGCATTTTAACAATCCCCAAAGGACTCCCATGTTCTGAAGAGCTTAAGAATAATTCCATTAGCCCACAACTCTCTTCCTACTCCACAGTGGGTTGTCTCCTCCCTCACCTGTGGCCCCCTCTCCAGGCGTGTGTGTGTGTGTGTGTGTGTGTGCGCGCGCGCGCGCGCGTGTGTGTGCATGTGTGTGTGTGTGTGTGTGTGTGTGTGTCTCCTTGAAGTAGCTCAATCCTCCTGGCCTTGAACCACACAGAGGGCCCTGCCTCCACCTGGCCTTGAACCACACAGAGGGCCCTGCCTCCACACACTACCCCAAGTAATCTCTGAAGTGGTTTTAATTACAAACAACTGAAATGAAGCTGTCAGCTTCATACTTTCAAAGCGGAACTGTGTGGCCGAGCTGTTTCATTTTCCTGGAGATTTTCTATTAATTCAATGTGCTGCAATCTAGTTGTACCCATGGCAAATTAGATCTCTCCCCAGGAACTGTGTAAGAAGGTAATGAGCCAATAATATGGAACAAAAAGAGAAGATATGTTAGATGTGACAAGTGCAGTATCTGCTACTTTTCTGTCTGTAGAAAAATGTGAGTCTAGCTGTATGTATGTCTAAACTGGAAAAGTGAAAATGAAAGTCAATCAGTCATGTCTGACTCTTTGCAACCCTATGGACTATAGAGTTCAAGGAATTCTCCAGGCCAGAATACTGCAGTGAGTAGCCTTTCCCTTCTCCAGGGGATCTTCCCAACCCAGGGATCAAACCCAGGTATCCCACATTGCAGGCGGATTCTTTACCAGCTGAGCCACAAGGGAAGCCCAAGAATACTGGAGTGGGTGGCCTATCCCTTCTCCAGCAGATCTTCCTGACCCAGAAATTGAACTCAGGTCTCCTGCATTGCAGGCGGATTCTTTACCAACTGAGCTATCAGGGAAGCCCAAGAATTATTCAGGATGCTCCTGGATTAGACATGAAGAGACACGAGTTTTCTTTCTTACATGAAGTATATATAGGGCCCTTTCCCTCTCTTAAAAATGGACCAACATTTGATTTATTTGGTCTTTCCAGGACATGAATTTAAAAAAAAATTTTTTTCAACTGAAACAGTTGATTTAAAATGCTGTGTTAGTTTCAAGTGTCCATCAAAGTGATTCATATATCTATCTATCTATCTATCTATCTTCTTTTTTAGGTTCTTTTACACTATAGGGTATTACAAGATATTGAATAGAGTTCCCTGTGCTATATAGTATGTCCTTGTTTATCTAATTATATACAGTAGTGTATTAATCCCAAACTCCTAACTTATCCCTCCCCATCCTTTCCCCTTTGGTAACTATCATGTTATTTTCTTGTCTGTGAGTCTCTCTCTTGTTTTATAAGTAAGTTCACTAGCAGCATTTTTTTTAAGATTCCACATATAAGTGATATCATATAATATTTGTCTTTCTCCGTCTGACTGACTTCACTTAGTACGATCATGGGTCCATCCATGTTGCTGCAAATGGTATTATTTCATTTTTTTTTTTATGGCTGAGTAATATCCAACTGTGTAATATACCACATCTTCTTTATGCATGCCTTTGTCAGTGGATATTTAGGTTGCTTCACGTCTTGGCTAATGTAGACAGTGCTACTATGAACTAGGGGTGCACAGGACATGAATTGTGAAAAGGAAGAGAGAACACACACATGCATGATTCGTCTCATAAAGAGAGAAGAGGCAATGGGGTGTCGGAGAATCTGAGACAGTCTGAATCTGTCCAAACTCCTCATCTCGACCTGCTGCTCGAAGGAAACCATGAAACAGAGTGCTGCTACCTGGCTATTCACATTCCCAGCTGTGGTCAGACTTTACAGGAGACAACGCTAGAGGACTAGCTCCCAAAAAGGGCACTAGTTACGGTGGGCGCACACCGCAGAGGAGGAGCTACACCTGCTTGTTGATCTCGGGAAGGGATGATCCCTACAGGACAGGGCACCCTGCAGGTTGGGAGTCAACGCCCCAACTGATGAAGCTACGAGGGCCTGGGGAACCGTGCTGCAATTTCTGGGTCATGAACGAGGCCACCACTTCCTACAGGAAACATCTGCCCACCACTCTGTACCACTGAGAGCTGCCGAAGAAAACACTTGGAGTCCCCTACTATCCAGGCATGACAGAGAGGGGTGGCTTTTACAGAGCCTGGGATGGTATTTTCAGGAGGGGGAGAGCAGCAATTAGTCACTTGTCAAGCAGCTCTGGCAAGGTCTGCAAAGGCTGGAAGCTGGCCTGATACCAAGGGGAGGGAAGCTGATCGGGTTTCCTGTGATGACTTGTACAGATAACAAACAATCTTGGGTGACAGATAATGTGGAGGATAACGATTAGGGAGGACTCCCCTCACTGTGTGCAGCACTAGCCAATTCTGTCTGATACTGGCCCTGAACTTTAGGAGGGCTCTGAAGACGCTAATTCTAAAGAACTGGGCGGGGGGGAGAAATGCAGCAGGAATGGTGAAGCTGGCAAAGGGGATATCCAAGTGACTGCCGCAAAGAAAACTGTTCGCCTATAGAAGGGAGATAGTGAATAAGGACAAGAACACATGGACACATAAGGTACTGGGAAATGACTGTCTAGGCCTACCCAGCAGAAGAGACCTCATGGGTCATGGTGGACCTAAAGCTGAGTAGGTCTACAATGTTGAGCTAGTTAATAGGGAGCTAACAAGATGTAACTATGAACATTATCACTTTATTAGGCATAGCCGAGAAGAGAGTCATGTCCAGAATTGGCATCTAAAAAGGATGAAGAAAAAGCAGGAAACTGGAGGAGCCAAGTTTCTTGGGAGATACATGTTTACTGAAGGGAAAGTAGCAAGATAAGTATACTCAGTAATGGAAAGCCCTTGAAGAAGGAAACGACAAAACCTTTCATCTTAAAAGTACACCTGCAGTTTGCAATACCTTTGATAACCTTTTTTTCTTAACCCTCAGCAAACACAGAAACAACCATTTAGTAAGGGGACTAGGTATTAATTAGTTACAGACAGGTGGCACTAGTGGTAAAGAGCCTGTCTGCCAATTCAGGAGTCCCAAGAGCTCTGGGCTCAATCCCTGGGTTGGGAAGATCCCCTGGAGAAGGGAATGGCAACCCACTCCAGTGTTCTTGCCTGTAAAATCCCATGGACAGAGGAGCCTGGCAGGCTGCTGTCCATGGGGTTCGTGAAGAGTCGGACACGACTGAGCAAATGAGCATACGAATCTAAGGGACAAGCTTGGTGAAACAGCAGGATTGGCCAAAGGCCCTGTGGCTGGTCAATGACAGAACTGAGCCTTGAACCTGAATCTCAGGATCCAAGTCTATTTCCCCTACATTTCTCTCTGGACTTGGCTGGAAGTGAAGGACTATTACCATATATACGGTGTTATATATTATTTCCAACTGTCTCTTATTGGCATAGAGACGTTTCATAATCTTAGACTTGAAAAATCTTCAATCTTTAGAAAAGACAGCTCAGAAAAAGCTGCAGCCAGAGAAATTTCAGATAGGCAGACACAGGACAAACTTTTGAAGAGTGAGGGGATTGACATACTCAGATTACTCTGAAAGATTATGGAATCTCTCTCCTTGCTATTAATGACATCTGCATCAAGAAATCTGATATCTGGGGCTTGATGAGAGCTCTCATTTTCTCAATGTTGAAATTTCAGCCACAGTAGTTGTGATTTTCACAGTTGTTGAGGGGAGCTGAATATCACCAATGTTCTGGCTAAAATAATCACCCACTCTCATAAGCTTTCATAAGAAATGGAAATGGGGCAAGACAGGCCAGATCACCTGGAGTTCTGATGTGTTCAAGAAAAATAAAATAGAACCCTGATGTTCACGGTGTGTGGGACGACAAAGCAACAATTATCAATGAAAACGATTCATAAACATGGTAAGTAGAGCCAACCACGTGTTGGAGAGGAGTCCTGGGGGATTTTAGAGGCTTCACTTTAAAGTTTAAGCCCATTAAACTTAGAAAAATAATTCAGTCTGACTCTTAAGAAAAAAATGTAGAAGAGAGACATTGACTGTTAGTAATTTAAAAAGATTCCAGGCAGAAGAGTTTTAAGAGGGAAGCATTATAGATAAAGACAACAGAGTAATCTCTAAACAAAGAAGGAAGGCCCATTTTCCATCCACAGTGCCAAAGAATGCAGAGAACAAAATTTAAACTCATAAGCTCTGACACATTACATACAGACACTCATACATAAATTGTTACTATGCCAGGGTAACCTGAGGCATTTCTTAATCTTCCATGTAAACTGAATATAAGAAATGCTTCTTTACCCTACTCTCAAGAAACATATACCTTTTCTGGCATGAATAGTTAACTTATTAGGTCAACCAGAAGAAAAAAACACATTCATGAAATTAAACAGTACTGACATCTGTGGGCAGCCATTTTTCCTGGCTTTTAATCACTGGCTCTAGTGAAAGTCAGACTTATATCCAGATTTTGAATGATATTTGTAGATAAGCTGTTATAAAGTCTCCCCATGTCATATTCTGCAGGATAAAAAATCTTATATAGAAGTGACTTTACTGAAAAACTCATGCCATACAAGGACTCTATGTACACTCTTAAATATGTACTTTCATAAAAAACCACTGTAGCTCTGGGCAAATACTGACACATCTATACAATAAACTTTGGAACGTAGTGGTAGTTTTCCAGAGGAGTCAGGAGTTAAGAATTTATGCTATTTTCAAACTGGTTTATTAGTAAGGACCTTGAGACGTCAGGAAAAAGTAGGAAGACTAAGGGAGAAATTATTCCTAGTTGGTCATCAAAATGTACTAAGCATCCATGATGCTGGTGCATTGAGCACCTAGCTTTTATGCTCATAGTATAGTATGGCACATACTATGCAAAGGTGCTCAGGATGAATACACTGGGTAAGAAATCCTCTTCTACTGGAGGGAAGTAAAAATGTGTATGTGAGATGGCCAAGAGGTACTTGAAAAGATGCTCCACATCATTAATTTTCCCTTCCTTATTTGTGCTCAGTCATGTCCAACTCTTCGCAACCCCAGTGGACTGTCATTTGCCAGGCTTCTGTCTATGGAATTTTCCAGGCAAGAATACTGGGGTAGGTTACCATTTCCTTCTCCAGGGGATCTTCCCAACTCAGGGATCAAATCTGCATCTCTTGCATTGGCAGGTGGATTCTTTACCAACTGAGCCACCTACCAAGCCCAATTAATTGTTACAGAAATGCATATCAAAATGGTCAGAATGGTCATCATCAAAAAACTTAAAAACAATAAATGCTGGAGAGGGTGTGGAGAAAAGGGAACTCTCTTGTATTTTGGTGGGAATGTAAATTGATACAGCCTTTTTAGAGAATATGGAGTTCCTTAAAAAATTAAAAATGGAACTTAAAAAATTAAAAATATAACCCAGCAATCACACTACCGGCATATACCCTGAGAAAATTATAATTCAAAAACACACATGTACCCCAAAATCACTTCAGATGGTGATTGCAGTCATGAAATTAAAAGATGCTTGCTCCTTGGAAGAAAAACTTGATCAACCTAAATAGCATATTAAAAAGCAGACATATTACTTTGCTGACAAAGGTCAGTCTAGTCAAAGCTATGGTTTTTCCAGTAGTCATGTATGGATGTGAGAGTTGGACTATAAAGAAAGCTGAGCACTGAAGAATTGATGCTTTTAAACTGTGGTGTTGGAGAAGACTCTTGAAGTCTCTTGGATTGCAAGGAGATCCAACCGGTACATCCTAAAGGATATCAGCCCTGGGTGTTCATTGGAAGGACTGATGTTGAAGCTGAAGCTCCAATACTTTGCCTACCTGCTGTGAAGAACTGACTCATTTGAAAAGACCCTGATGCTGGGAAAGATTGAGGGCAGGAAGAGAAGGGGACGGCAGAGGATGAGATGGTTGGATGGCATCACTGACTTTATGGACATGGATTTGAGCAATCTCAGGGAGTTGGTGATGGACAGGGAGGCCTGGCGTGCTGCAGTGCATGGGGTCACAAAGAGTCGGACATGACTGAGCGACTGAACTGAATTGAACATCTTATACAGTGGAATATTACTCGCCATAAAAAGGAGCAAAATGAAATTGGATCATTTGTAGAGATGGGGACGGACCTAGAGTTGGTCATGCCGAGTGAGTTAAGTCAGAGAGAGTAAAACAAATGGTCGTATATTAACACATGCATGTGGAATCAAGAAAAATGGGAGATGAATCTAGTTCCAGGGCAGGAACAGAGACAGAAGTAGAGAATGTATGTGTGGACACAGCGGGGAAGGAGAGAGTGGGATGAACTGGGAGATCAGGCTGACATGTAGATGCTGTGCTGGTGCTCAGTCTTATCTGACTCTCTGTGATCCCAAGGACGGTAGCCCTCCAAGATCCTCTGTCAGTGGGATTTTCTAGGCAAGAATACTGGAGTAAGTTGCCATCCCCTTTCTCCAGGGGAGCTTCCTGACCCAGGGATCAAATCTGTGTCTCTTGTGTCTCCTGCATCGACAGGCAGATTCTTCACCACTGAGCCACCCGGGAAGCCTATATATATACTACCACGTGTAGAACAGATAGCATGTGGAAGCTGTGATTTAGCACAGGAAGACGAGTGCAGTGCAATGTGATGACCTAAACGTGTGGAACTGGGGGAGCAGGAGGTCACAGTCCCAGAGGGAGGGGAATCTATGTATACAAAGAGCTGATTCATTTTGTTGTACAGCAGAAACTAACATTGTAAAGCAATTATACTCCAACTAAAAAAACAAAAACAACTTTGATTTTGTAGTTAATAAACCTTCTTATCCCTCTCCCCAAATGTATATGTGATCACATGTTTTTCAGTCACCCAGTCGTTTCCGACTCTGGGACCCCATGAACTGGGGCTCACCAGGCCTCCCTGTCCCTCACCATCTCCCCGAAGTTTGCCCAAGTTCACGTGCATTGCATCCGTGATGCCATCCAGTCATCTCTTCCTTTGACGCTCTCTTCTACTCTCAATCTTTCCCAGCATCAAGGATTTTTCCAACGAGTCGGTTGTTCTCATCAGATGACTAAAATACTGGAGCTTCAGTTTCAGCATCAGTTCTTCCAACAAGTATTCAGGGTTGATTTCCCTTAAGACTGACTGGTTTGATCTCCCTGCTGTCCAAGGGACTTTCAGGAGTCTTCTCCAGCAACAAAGTTCAAAGGCATCAGTTCTTTGGCATTCTGCTTTCTTTACAGTCCAGCTCTCATAACCATATGTGACCACTGGGAAGACCACAGCCTTGACTGTATGGACCTCTGCTGGCAGAGTAATGTCTCTGCTTTTCAACACACTGACTAGGTTTGTCATCATTTTCCTGCCAAGAAGCAATCCTCTTCTGATTTCATGGTTGCTGCCACTGTCTGCAGTGATTTTGGGGCCCAAGAAGAGAAAATCTGTCACTACTTCCACCTTTTCCCTTTCTATTTGAAATGTAGTAATGGGGCTGGATGCCATGATCTTAATTTTTTTAACATTTAGTCATAAGCTGGCTCTTTCGCTCCTCCTTCACCCTCATCAAGAGACTCTTTAGTTCCTCTTTGCTTTCTGCCATTAAAGTGGTATCATCTGCATATCTGAGACTGTTGATGTTTCTCCTGCCTATCTTGATTCTAGCTTGTAACTCATCCAGTCTAGCATTTCTCATGACGTGCTCTGCATATAGGTTAAACAAACAGGGTGACCGCAGACAGCCCTGTCATACTCCTTTCTCAATCTTGAATCAATCAGTTGTTCCATACAGGGTTCTAACTGTTGCTTCTTGACCAGCATACAGTTTCCCGGGAGACAGGTAAGATGGACTGCTATTCCCATCTCTTTCAGAGCTTTCTACAGTTTATTATGATCCACCCAGTCTGTTATGATCCACACAGTCAAAGGCTTTAGTGTAGTCGATGAAACAGCAGCAGATGCTTTTCTGGAATTCCCTTGCTTTCTCTCTGATCCAGCAAATGTTGGCAATTTGATCTCTGATTCCTCAAAACAGGTCAGGTCAGGATGTTACAGACGAGACGTGTGTGCAAGTCCAAGATGGGGTTTTTAACATTTTTTCTTTTTTTGCCACACTGAAGCATTTGGGATATTAGTTCCCCAACCAGGGATGGAATCTGTACCCCCTACAGTGGAAGCACAGAGTCTTAACCACTGGACTGCCAGGGAATTCCCTTTAGCTTTATACTACGTGGTCATGAACTTAGTTCTGCCATCAGCGGTGGCCGCTGGTCAGCAGGATGAGAGTTCTGTAAACTAGGAAACTCTTCAGTCACCACACAAATAGACACTGCCTACTTCCGACGCCAGAATTCTAAGACAAAGTGAACCCAGTTGATAAGAGTATACTAAAATTGAAACTATCTTCACCTTTCCTATGCTCACCACGAATCATTTTTCTGGGTGGTTTAAGACCTGCAAGTGAAACACCCATTACAAAAACAAATTTCTTTTTAAAAGATCTCTCCCTGAATTTCCAAGCTTCACAGACAATGTATATTCTAGCAGTAACACTTAAGAGCAACTAATAGACTTTTTAATTGTAGAAAGCTTTCAATGTGTATGGCTCCTCTCAATGACATCCAGATAGAATAACCCTATGTAATTACCAACCTACATTATAAGCAGTTCTCATGGGAGGGCCACACATAAACTGCACAGCCATCAACAGGCAGATTGGGGGACAGAGGCAGCAGGAACACAGCCCAGGCAGAAATGCGCAGTGGAGCTTAATCACTGTAATTTAGATTTTGTCACCAAGTCCCAGGTACAAGCTCTTTTATGCACTGTCAAGAGATCTCCACATTAATTGCTGTTCCTGTCTTCCGAGGACACAAACACTCTAATTTGCAGTGATTTTAGTTTCTCGAGCAATATGCATTTGGTGGCTACGTCCCCCCTTTCCTCCAGAAAAGGAAGTCTGCTAAAGCTCTGATTATCCAGCTCCCTCTGCCAAGATCAACAAACTGGAGTCACAAAGCATCCGTATTTACCGGAGTCGCAAACAAACGTGACTCAACCTACCAGTGGGTGGGAAGCCCTGCCATCCTCCCTAAAAGGCCACATTCTTCCTGAGCAACCTTGACTTTCAACAGAAGAGCTATTTCTAAATGATGATTTCAATGATTTCTGCATGGTCAGTTGGAAGCAGAAAATGTGGCTAATCCTTTAAGACCTTCAGGCAGTCGCAGTCAGCACATTCAGACAACGCTAACCCAGGTGCCGACTTTTCAGAGGGGGCTTTGTACCTCCCCTAGGATTTGGTAGATCTGTTAGATTGCACGGCCCACGTTCTGAGCTTCGGCTTCAGAGGCCCAGCACTTTTTAACTTTACTCCAGAGTGATGCCATTCTAGACAAGACCTGTGACTTTCTTCTGCCATCCAATTAGATCAGAGATACATTCCCCAGATGGAGTACTATTTCAAAAAAGACATTCTCTTTTCAGAATGAAGAACTGAAAACCAAATCTAAGAGTCAAGGTAAACCTGAAAACCACAGAGGAACTATTGTGAACTGAAAAATGTTCTGAGTCAGTGCACAGGCTGTACTTAATGAGACAGTGGGTGTGCTAGAAACAGCAAGCCAGTCACATAACTGAGTCAAGTGATTCTATGTCTATATTATATTATCATGGTATTTGACGCCTGGCTTTCTGTTTTCCAAACACTCCCTTATTCCATCTGTATCAAACATTCTATTTTCTGAATTATGGACCGGAAATTGGATACATGTTACCTAAGAATCCTGAGATGGCTTTCCCAATTGCTTTTCTGCTTAGGGGGCCATGCAGTTTCCAGGCCTGTCACAATCACTTTTTATTACTGCAACATGGTAGTGGTAAACAGAGATAAAACTCAGGAAATGCTTCATATCATCAACGTTTTAAAAGATGGGAAGTGTGTGAATCTTATCAGTAACGATACAGACAACGGGCAAAGTTGACTATTTAACTGATCAAGTGAAACAAATCCAAATTAAGTCAAGGATGTCCCCTCTTGTGAAGATTAACTGGGGTTTACTGACAGATTATGTGCCTGGATTCCCACTGGAAAAGTAAAACTAAACTCAACTTCTCTGCTGCTTTTCTTTAGCGCATAAAAGAGGACTGGAAGACGGCAAGGTTAGATGCTATCACACAAGCTGATCAATGACTGACAACAAAAAAAGGTAAAAGGAAAAACCACCACAGAGATTAACAGGTCCCCAAAGATAGTGATGAATGTTTCCTCCCTAAAAGGATGAATATCTTGTCATATTTTGGATTGCAGGCTCAAACCCAAAAGAGGAAATGAAAAACAGTATTTATTCTGCCTATCAGCATGATTGCCGAGGATACGGGGGAAACGTGTACGTTTCTATTCTGAAAGGTAGATGGGCTGTGTCTAATTTTAGCCACACTTTCCTGTTGGACACCCTCACCCTCAACACATCACTGTCGGGAGCCAGTCACTGAAAACAGATTGCTGTGCAAACACTGGATGAGCGATGTCCTCTGATAGAGAGCGAGCGTTAAGGATGCATAGCCAGCATCATACATGATATGCCCTGTTAGTCTTGGGAGAGACTCCTTCCTTTCAAAAATATGGTCCAGATTTTCTTACGTCTTCAAAAGACTGTCTCATTTTACATTCTCTATCACTAGCAGGAAGCCACAGGACAAAATTCTCCTCATTCTGGTATGCAGTTAGGCACATTTTTATAAAATCAAATACAGCTACAAAAAAAACAGATCTGCAAACTTTTCTCAGAGTTTAAAATAATGCACTAGGATGGTAGAAATAAAGGATTTGGATGGTAAATAAATATATAAAAATTAACTGTCATTGTGCAAAAGACGCCACTTCCCACCCCCCCTTTTTAAAAATATACTCTTGATGGAAGGCAAGCGAGAAGAGGCCAGAAACTGGATGCAGGAGGCGGGGAGTGGGAGGGCCGGTTACCTGGTGTGGGAAGCAGCATCACTGATACTGAACGTGGGGTTCTCCCTGGTCAGAGGGCTTGAACCGGCCGGGCTCTTGGTGTGGATGTCCAAGCTCAGGGAGGACTCGGCTTTGCGGTCCATGCCGTGGCTGTCTGCCTCTAAAGTCCGGTCTGCCATGGAGATGACTTCGCTGGAGCTGTGCCACAGCGGGGCCACCTTCTCCTTGGCCGGCCCCGAGCGCGGCGACGAGGTGGCCGCCCCCAGGGAGGCCGTGCTGCCGTGGCTGGGGCCGTACGAGGTGGTGTCGATGCCGCTGTCGGCAGAGGTCCCCTGCAGGTAGCTGTAGCTGCTGAGCTCGGCCTCGGCGCGGTCCCCATCGTACCACTTCTCGTCGCTGTGGGCGCTCGACGCGTTGCTGGACAGGGTGTTGCTGCTGGAGTGGCTGGAATAGTGGCTGTCGGACTGCAAGGGAAGCAGGGCTCCTTAGAACAGGTTGGCTTCTCGGCGAGCAGGCAACAAGTACCGGGGGAGTGACTGCGAAATGTGTCCTCCTAGGGGGTTCTCGAGGCACAAAAACGCCTCCATGATGACAAAGAGCAAGGCGGGGGTACCTGGGAAAACCTGTTCAGAAGATTTCATGGCAGGCAGTGCTGGAAACTTTGCTCTTTTAGAATCGGCTTTTCATTATTTAGTTTGTTTAACTTATGCTGAGGTAACTATAGTATTGAGAGAGTCTTAATCAGGGGGAAGAAAACCAAACAAACCCTAAACTCTCACTGGATGTGTGCTTAGTCGCTCAGTTGTATCTGACTCTGCAACCCCATGGACTGTAGCTCTCCAGGCTCCTCTGTCCATGGGATTCTATAGGCGAGAATACTGGAGTGGGTTGCCATTCCCTTCTCCAGGGGATCTTCCCGACCCAGGGATCAAATCTGGGGCTCCTGCATTGCAGGTGGAACTTTACCATCTGAGCCACCAGCGAAGTCAAAACTGTCATTAGAGTCTTCTAATATCTCAGTCTTAAAATAGAAAGTGATACTTCCAAGGGGCTTATAATTAGAAAGACTGTATTGATCAGAGTAAACAGAAGGCAGAATATAAGGCTTTTTCTTAGAAAGAAAAGATATCTTTTCTTGGCACAGATGTGCCAAGACAATTCAATGGGGGAAAATATTCTTTTTACCAGTGTTGAGAAATTAGATATCCACATACAAGAAAGAATGAAGTTGGGTCTTAACCACGTAGAAAAATAAACTCAAAAAGGTCAAAGACCTAAGTGTCAGGGCTAAAACTATAGAACTCTTAGAAGAAAATATAGGTATACAGCTCCATGGATTATGTATACAAATTAGGTGTACAAATGATTAGACTATGCAATGGTTTCTTAAATAAGACACCAAAAGTAAAAAAATGAACACAAAATAGATAAACTGGGCTTCATCAAAATTAAAAACTTCCATGCTTCAAATAACTCAATAAAAAATGGGCAAGGGATTTGAATAGTCATTCATCCAAAGAAGATACACAAATGGTCAACAGCATATGAAAAGCTCAGTATCATTAGTCATTGCCGCTGCTGCTGCTAAGTCGCTTCAGTCGTGTCCGACTCTGTGCGACCCCATAGACGGCAGCCCACCAGGCTCCCCTGTCCCTGGGATTTTCCAGGCAAGAACACTGGAGTGGGTTTAGGGAAATGCCAATCAAAACCACAATGAAGAAACACTTCATACGCACTAGGATAAAGGCAGACAGTAAGGATGGTGGGCATTGTTGGCAGGATATAAAACAGGGCAGCTGCTGTGGGAAAACAGCTGCAATTATATACTCAAGAGAAATGAAAATCTATGTTAACAAGAAAAACTCCCACATGAATTTTAAAGCAGCATTATTCTTAATAGCCAAAAAAGAAGACATCACTCACATGTCTATCAATGGATAAAAAAATGTTGCTATATCCATGCAACGGCATATTATTCAGTCATAAAAAGATGCGAAGTGCTAATACGTGCTACAACAGATGAACCTTGAAAACATGCTGAGTGAAAGAAGCTGGACACAGAAGGCTATATGATTCTATACTATATGATTCCATTCATATGAAACGTCAAAACAGGCACATCCACAGGGACAGAAAGTAAGCTCATGGTTGTCAATGGCTTGGAGGGGATGGAAGAGTTAGGCGTTCTTTTCAAGGTGATGAAAATGTTCTGGAGTTAAATCACAGTACTGGTTGCAGAACTCTGTGAATATACCAAACACCATGAAATAGTACACTTTAAATGTGTGAATGTTTCGATATGTGAATAATGTGAATCAAATCTCAATTTAAAAAATGTGGGCAGAACGCTTGTTGGACAGTGGCTTGGTTGCTCAGAAAGATTTTACAGTTTATCAAAGAAATATGATTTCAAAGGATATCTGTGTAAAACACTATTTAAATTAGAGGGTGGCTGAAAGTTCAGATACTTGGTGGAGATTGAGGGAAAAGAAGAGGAAAGTTTGTGTGTCTTTACTGGTTGCAGGAAGGGGGCTGAAGGAGGACAGACCTCACAGTCAAAGATCTCCTCCCCTTGAAAGAGGATTGATCCCAGTTACTTCACTGGAGCTACTCTAGTTTCTCTCAATAACTACTTGTATTACAAGGCCATCATTTATTTTTCCTAGTTGCTCCAGGGCAGAACCCCTGTAGCACCTGGACCTGGGCTATAGAATTTGCTAGCTCCAGGCCATGCATGGCTACCAGACACTTAAAATGTGGCCAGTTCACATTTAGATGTGTTGAGAGTGTAGAGTAAGTGACAGATACAGATGTAGATATAACTCAAACCACATCTGGAATTGTAAGTGCTCTAGCCAAATTTTAGAAAAAGAAACAGGTGAAATTAACTTTGAGAATATTTTTTATCTATCCAAATCTAGCCAAAATACTATTTGATCATGTAATCAGTTTAAAAAGTGTTAATGAAGGAAGGGAAATTGACAGATGGACTAGGGTAATCTCACATTTACAAGTGGAACTGTGGCAGCATCACATTTCATCAGTAAATCTCTCTTCCACAGCCCAGTACAGGATGCTTGCTCATGAACCTGTGAAGTTTACACTTCAAAACTCATTTCAGTTAAAAAAAAAATTGAGCCCTCTCATTATATTAGTGAATATTAAATTCAGTTATGTCCTCAGCCTATAAAATGACATAAATATAAACAATCACATTCCAGTGAACAGACAGTCCAAGAAAATCCACTGCATTTAAAGAGGGAGGAAATGAGAGTCTCTTATTCCCAATTCTACCTGTAAGTGATGGGGAACTGTGTATAATTACGGTAAAGAGACAACAATCAGTGCAGCCCCGGAAGGAAAGAGAAGCAGTAGGGTGAGTTGTCAGGAAGCTGTCTGTCTCCTTGACTGATGCTTCAACCATTCATATCTCATGCTGGCAACTGTGTAAGCAAATAAAATCTTAATCAAGTACATTCTTATTCCAGACACTAGGATTGTCTGTGATTGCATCACATGGCCTTCCATCCAAATCCATGGGGGTAGCAGGTGCATCCCAATGAGGAATTTCAGTTTAATCTCAAAACAAGCTTAAGGCCAGGCTTCCCAGGTGGCTAAGGGGTAAAGAATCCACCTGCATTGCAAGAGACTCCGGTTCAATCCCTGGGTGGGGAAGATGCCCTGGAGATGGAAATGGCAACCCTCTCCAGTATTCTTGCCTGGGAAATCCCCTGGACAGAGGAGCTTGGCAGGCTACAGTCCACGGGGTCACGAAGAGTCGGATACAACTTAGCGACTAAACAACAACAAAAAGCTTAAGGCCACTGGCAGGAGAAATTTCAGGGCTATGGCAGCCAGCGCCCACTTTCTACTGGGATGACTTCCCCTCTGACACCGTGGAAGAATAAGAGAGCAGACCAGTACCGTTTTCACTTGGCAAGAAAGGCACAGGGCTGGGAATCTACCACTTTCATTTGCTGCTGTTCAGCTGGCCCGCTGTGTCCAACTCTTTGTGACTCATGGCCCGCAGCACACCGGGCCTCACTGTTCCTCACCATCTCCCAACGTCTGCCCAAGTTCCTGTCCATGGCATCAGTTTTTACTGCACCATTTTGATTACTTTACAGTTAACTTACGTGCCCTTGTTTGTTTGGAGACAAATGGACCACCGGATCCTGACGCATTAATCTCCCACTGGGGCTCTCTCGGAAAGCTGGCAGTACCTTGGATACTGCTGGGAGGTGGCAGGTCGGCTCTGGAACACAGCAGAGGACATTACGGTGCAGGCACTAAACGGGCACGCGCGGGCGGACACATGAGGACGGCCTGCCCCTGCACCTCTCAGTTCACTGGCCAGCACACTCGGAATTTCAGCGAGAAGCTTGTTGAGAGTTTACACGAGAGACAGCAAGTCAAGAGCTAAGTGGCTGATGGATAAAGCTTGCAGCTGGTGACAGTATGTCACACCATACACATGAGCAGAGCCAAGTACCACCAAACCAGAGGCCATGAACAATGCGGCAACGTCAGGAATCAATTTTCGGCTTGGGGAGGCGGGGAAGTCTCGAATATATGAATCAAATTTATGAAATCCATTCATTGCAAAGTGTGGCTAACCTCGCTTGGTCTACGTTACCTAGACAGGCATGGATGCAATCGCGCGTTACTTACCATGACACTTTGGACATATTTTACCTGTATATTCATGCTGCTCGAGGACAAAAGAATTGAATTCCTGAGGTCCTCTATAACTGTAAGCTAAGCACAACAGAAAAGACACACAGCGACTAGTTTACTTAAAACAATTGCTTCCTGTTGGACTCCACTGGTGTTCAG
Organism: Muntiacus reevesi; assembly: GCF_963930625.1. Classification (NCBI taxonomy): domain Eukaryota; kingdom Metazoa; phylum Chordata; class Mammalia; order Artiodactyla; family Cervidae; genus Muntiacus; species Muntiacus reevesi. The sequence goes on along the minus strand of NC_089255.1, from coordinate 79,980,830 downwards.
GATGGGGTTGTTCCAAAGGTGAAAGGTAAGCGACTTCGCGTCTTTAACACACCTAAGAGCTGATGGCAACAATCGTGCAACGCCATTTCTAACACGCACAGGACTGAGCAGTGTACTCTGACTCTCAACTGTGTCCAAAAGTGGAGAGGCAGGAAAAACAAACTGAGATGAGTGAGCCAATTCAATAAGCTAAGCTCTGGGTCTCCCCTGGGAATCAGCTTATCATCTGCTGATGGACAAAGACGGGGAGCCTGGCTAATAAGCAAGAATCTGCTTCACGTTTTCAACCAGTGACCTGAAGGTCGTTAGAGAATTGTGTTCTTACAAATCGAGCATAGGAAGGTCAGTCCCTTATCCACTCAATACCGTGTACTGAGGAATGAGAACATAGCAATTATTTGTCTTGATTCCTCCCTAGCATGGTTTGTGTCGGCTAAGCCCCAGATTCCTTCTGAAGTGCCAGGCAGAAAGGGCTGGGTTATCCTTCTGGGATGCTAGAATATCAAAAGTTATAAAAATTTATTTGAACATTTTCTTTGTAGCCTTAGATTTTGGATCAAGAAAGGTCTTGGTTTTAAAAAAAACAAAAGGCTTCTCTGGCAGGCTCTAGGAGTATCTTCCTTTTTTAAAAGAAAAGGTATAACCTTACAAAAGGGATGAACCAATGTGTTAAAAAGATTCACCGGTATTCATTTCCGAACCTTATCTATGAAGCGTGGGATGCCACCAAACTAAAGTGGATGCAAGGGGAAAAAAAGACTAGAGGCAGGTTTATGCGAAAGAATGACTATGGGCCTAGGACGAACCTTGTAATTACCCCTTCCAGTCCCAAGATACTGTTTCATTCCCTGTATGACTTCACATGAGTGGGAAGCGTGACCCTGAACGGTGCACAAAGGCCCGCTGGCAGCTTTGTTCAAAGCCTGCAACCAGGAGCCAAAAAAAGCTGCTAAAGTCATGCTGAAGGAGGGATCCTGTTCACATGTGTTGTTACCATCTCAACGGTATCAAAACATATGGGATTCGAAACGTTCTGTCAAGAGCGGAACAGTGGATCCGAATATGCTCAGGTTTTTGGTGGGGGGTGGGGAGTGGGACGAGAGTAGGGAATGACAGATGGCTTCAATAAGGAGGCACACATCGCACTGAAGGGGTGGAACAAAGCCTATCTTCAGAACCTGAGGGTTTTGCTTCTCTTCTTCAACTCCTGCCTTAACTGAATGCATCTCCACTCCCTTCCATGTTCGTGGGTTTTTAAGAGTCCCAGCATGGTCCCCACCTCTGCACTGAGGATGCCCTCCCCCGCCAGGTACGGAAACGTGGGCACAGTCACTAAAACAGAACAAAAGGATGCGTTTGCAGAGAGGATAAAACGATGAGGGCTTTGCCGTGAACGCTGATCTGTTTCCAGCCCTGAAATTTACTTCTTTTTATTCCACATTGATGGGAAAGCTACTAGATAGAGGCAAAAGGAAAAACCTTTAACAGTGGGGATTCAAGTCCCTGATGTATCAACTGTGTTGATACTAAATCCCTGGTGCTACTGTGTTGAAACTCAATGCTGTTTTATGGCAAAATGTTATTGTATCAACTAGTATTTAGATGTCATCAGAGAACTGTGCAGAGAGATGGGGAGAAGGAAAGGGCCATGTGCCAGAAACCCAAAGGAAGGCTCACTCATGCAAATCTTTTTCCCTTCCAGCTGGTTTTACCCTAAGACGTTTCCTTAGCTGACAGCTTCATAGCAGAGTGGGGGGGTGTGAGGGGGGAAGCCTATAAAGGGAAGAAAGGCATCCTCAAGAGGTGACTAGAGAACAATTATATCTCTTTCCCATTTTGTACACAGCTTTTACATTTTTTAAAACTCAACATTAAGAATATCAACTAATCTCCCAGGGCCTTTATACTAGGCAAAATCAAACAGATAAATAAACAAGGCTGGGGAGGGAGATAGCACATAAGTGTCTTAGGACTCTGGCATTTCAACCTTGGTGCTGAAAATAATTCCTATGTACTTTCTGTCTTCAAAGTCAAGGTCACTTATGAATAGAATTCCTTGACTTTTCTCTCAGGTCTTAATTGCTGCTTTGACTTCTACACACATTAACAGACTTAACGCTCATTCCTATTTATGACCCAGGGCTGTACTAGAGAAGAGGATACACTGATGACATCAACCAGAGGCCGCCAAAGTCATCTGGGTATAAAAGCAGCTTGCTCAGTGTACGAATTAGTTACTTACCCATCTGGTCAGCGATGCTGTCTTCACTTCTCTGCCAGCTGGGTGTGGATTTCCCGCTGCCACCAATGTCTGACTGGGTGTTCTGCCTGTCGATGGAGGCGGGGGATCTGCGGCTGATTCCAAACCTGGGGGGATTTCGCCAAAGGCAAAGACAACATCAGGGACCTCGCCCACACGGGAAGGCAGTCCTGGGTGTAACGCACTGAACTCTAGTGACAGGTACTACTAGTTTTGCTCACAGGTCTGTACTCATCCTCGTGCATGCATACGTGGATGCCAGAACTGTGGATGGTGTGGTCGGGATACCCCCCTCTGTTCAGCAGAGTATGTATGCTAAGTTTGTAAACTGTGAACAAGGGCAGGAGTCATTAGCACTGAGCCAACCTAGAATAGATACAGTAAAAAGCCAAAACCTTCTGGCCCTTGTATAGTTAAAGCTCTGACGGTCATTCACAGCCAAGAGAAAAATGTCACCATCCTGGTGTTCCTTCTGCATGTGCTGTCCAATGGGCACATTCCAGGGGTTTCTCCTAACTCAGTAATCGGCTACATCACTAAGGCACTCATTCTTGGAACAAGTATTTTCTGAAGCTGTCACTCTAAGGTCTGAAAGACAAAGATTGCTAACATTTACATTACATAGGGACCACTTTTCAGATGTATAAATTTCAAACTGCCTTTGGAAGAGCAACTTGGAAGTGGGTGAGCTGGCATATATAAAGGCCAACGTCTATTTCTGGGAAGAACATTTATCTATTTAATGAGCCCATTTTATTAATAATGTTTCCTATGTAGAATAATAATATAATGTATGCTTAATGAAAGTATTTGTCTTGATTAGTAGCATCAGCAAAGTAAATGCTGACAGAGTCCAGGAAAAAGGCCCAGGGTATAATACTCAGATTCACATGGAAATTTACAAATCTGTCTGTGGGCACTAATGAACTTATAAGTAATCGATACAATAAATCACAAAACAGGACCTGAATTAACTGATGCATGTGACAGGTGTCTTTGTTACAAACTGATAAATGTGTGGGGAGAAGCACCAATCGGTGTGTTGCAAAGAGAAGGAGATTAGGAGGAGGAAGATCAGTAGTTAAGTTCAGCTTCCCCACCCAGAGTCACTCAAGTTCTGTCTTTATTCATTTTTAAAATGGCAACTCTTATATGGATCCAGGGAGAAAAACTTATATAAAAGCCTCTGCAACATAGGGAAGGCTATGGAATATTTTAGTAAAACTCCTACTATAATATCTCCCTTGTTACTTTTTGCACAAATGACAGTTATTTACAAGCTTAACTCATAAGCATCACTAAACAAAGTTACCTCCATTATTAAAAACAAATGAAAACTTGAATTGATGAAAATTTCAGTGAAAGGGCTCATCAAAAAAAAAAAAAAAAAAGAATTCACTAATTATGATGTTTGTCACCTCCTAAATCAGGTCCTTGTTTAGAACTGTGAATATCCTCCAGTTTGCTCCAATGATCCTATTTTAAGTAACCAAAATTACCCTTTTTTTTTTTCCCCCCAAAAGGCACAGAGATCAAAGAAAGAAGTGAATTGGAATCTTAGTTTTACTTTTTGGTAGCAGTGGAAACCCAAGACTACTTTTTAAACCTCTATAAACTGAAAGCCAAATGCTTTTCTGGCTGTCTGCTTTTAAAGAAATGATAAAGTAAGCCTGTCTGTCTTTCAACTCTGCCTTGAAAAAAGTTTGACCCAATGAACTTTTGGTTTTAGTTCTCACACCCTTTCACCAGGCCATCAGGGCTACGAAGGCCCCATCCTTGAGGATCTCAGACAAAACCTGTTCTAACTTTACACTGTGCCTCTTTTTGAAGAACCTAATTGTCCCTTTGTTTGGAGGAGCACTTTATAACACTCTAGGAGTCACAGTTCCCATCTGAAGGAGTTTTTAAGTAATCATTTGGCTGATACACGAAACGTATTCAATGATCAAGGAACTTCTCCCTCATGAGTCAGTCTATAGTTCCCCAGGGCAGGCTGACAGCTTTGAAATATCTTCCTTACAAGGGGCTGGAAACTTCTTCTCTATGACTTTTCACTTACTGATCTCAGTTACCCCCAGAGACAATTTAACCCCTCAGCGAAGAGTGCTGGGAGGAAGCCGCCGTGGCCTCCCTGACTCCACGCGCCGCCTGCACGCTGCATATCCTTGGCTCCATCTCACACCACGATCCTCAGACTCTGTGTCTGCCCATCCGTCCCTTTGCACGTGCCCTGCTTCGCCCACATTCCTTAGGGTACGTGGCCCAGAACACATCTCCAAGGGTGGCAGAAGAGACCCCATGTCTTTTTGTCACTGTTGCTTTTTAACTCTCTTATTCCCATCCAAAACTGTGCACGTGCCCTTTTCCCCTTCACCCAAGTAGAGCAGTTTTATTAACAAGCCCGTGAAACTGCGCCTCTCAACTGATGTGGATGCTCTCCACATCCTTACACCAGCAAGCGGGTGGCACACTCCACACACAAGCGGACACTGAGTCTGCTGAAGCACAGGCCAGGCGACAAAGGGGGCGGATTACACTTACGGACGTCAGTGTATCTGGACCTGTGGTCACTATCTCACACCGTGGATCCTGTCCAAGTTCAACAGTCATGAGTTCACAGCAGACTCCATACACTCCTGCTTCACTTCACCCTGGACCTATCCACTTTTACTGGGCTAAGTTACAGAGTAGATGTAACAGTTGTTCCCTTGGTAAGTGTAACTTCAGAATCAAACCTGGTTCATGAGGAACACCTGTCAATCAGACAGCGAATACTAGTCTCTTGCATCACTGATACAGACAACAATTCACTTGGGATCTAAAGGAAAACACTGTACCAGCATCTTCCTGTAAAGGTTCACTGCAGATAAAACTGATGTAACACAGTACAGTAAACAGTCACCAGTTAACCTTAAAAGTGATGGGGGAAACCCTTCATACCAGCTATGGGACACTTGGTATCAAGCATCATGTCAAATAATTACCACCTTATTAAAAAAATGGTATAGCATGAACATTGGAGCCGTTTCTACCATTAATAATCACCAAAAATTACTGTTTCAAATTACATCTTAGTATGTCTTAAGAGTGTATATCAAATGTAGAGAAGACACTAACATGATTTTGTTGTTGTTAGCTCATTTATACTTTATTGCTGTATTAACACTGAAGTTGCAGTGAATTTTTACTTTTGAAGTCAAACAAGGCCATTTAAAATCTACCAAACCAAACAAAAAATAATCAGTTGGGCTTGTGGTATGGGATAATACTACTACTTACAGGGGTCTGCAATAAGAGCTAGAATTTTTTACTAATTGTCACTGAAGTAATTAAAGTAAGAAATGTACATTTTAGACATGCTACCAACGGACTCCTTGGGGAGAGAGCTGGGGAGGGAAGTATGTTTTATTGTAGTTTTTTATTACTTACTTTCTGCTAACATAAACATTTAGCAAAAATATCAACAAAATTATTCTTAACAGCTGTAAAAACCAACAAAAGACTATAGGATAAAAAAAAATACCCATTATGAAACTATTCTCATAAGCAGAATTGTTTTATAACATAGTAAGATCTCAAGAAAGTAAACAAATCATATGTGCATCTGTTAAAAATAATTTGGAGAAAACTTGGAACAGAAACATCCTTTTTCCTCCCAACATGCCATTTTTGAATTTCAAGTGGTTTCAAGTTCTTCAGAGGTGTCCCGGCAGGAGGCCTATGATGGTTCTTTTACTCTCCCTCTGAGCAAAGTCGGTTTGTGTGTATCATGTGATGTTTTCTGCTAATTCCTTTCCAGCTTCAGACATGCCAATTCCCCTCCCCGCCTTTTAGTAGCCTTTATAATCATGTACACTTGGCTTTTTACTTTGTAAGTCTTGTCAGAAGCAAACGGTTACTTTGGGTGTTTAGTGTTTTCAAAAAAGATGGAGAGAAAAGTTCCCAAACAACCCACAGGCTGAAATCACAGATTTGTAGAGTGTGAGAAAAATCCTTTTAAGCTTTGGACAGAATGAACATTTTTTTACTTTAACATCAATATAAACTCTACCCAGCGCAAGCAGCATACTCCTAAGTTCACTTTGGAAGAAATTTTAAGAAGTGGCAAAATCCATATGATGAAACAAGATCAATACATATAATGGAGGAATCGATATAATTAGATTTCTTTGCCATTGAGTCCTTAGAGGCTATAGAATGATAAACTTTCTAAGAAGTGGTTGGAACTAGCCATGAAAACATTTTTTAATGCATAGTATAAACTGTATTTCCCCTTTTGTGAACTGAGTCCGGCTGAATGGAAACTATTTTGCAAGTCTGAGTTACACATGGAAGGAGAGACAGTGATGCTGACTTTACCTACCCTTCAGGCATGGACTTCTGCCTGTAGGTGCCCCCTCCAGAGCCAGTCTCGCTGGACGAAGACAGACTGCTCGGGGAGTTGCGACATGGCTGGGATCTTGCTAAAGCCATGGACGAGACCGTCACATAGATGTCCGAACCAGGAGACAGCCTGTGTGTGCAAACAGAAGACGTGAAGTCAGCAACTCAAAGGGAAAATCCCAAGGCGATGTGATGGGTAATATATGAATGCGACAAACGCAGCCACTTTGTGGAGATAGTGAAAACAAAGCCAGCTGGAAGCCCACAAAAGAACCTTCCCCATAAAACTACTCCCTTAAAAAAAAAAAAAAAAAACTACTCCCTTAAGGGGACGGCTGGAAAAAGGCCTTGAAGGGGGAGGGGCGTCAAAAAATAACAGTGGGAAAAAAAGAAAACATGTATGTTTCCAAAAGCTGCCAGAATTCAAGGGCTGAAATGCTTATGCAATTTTGCAGTATGGCAGCCCAGAGAATATAATGAGTCCCAGTGACATTAACATGGCAATTAATTCAATTTCCCCACTGGTTCTCCCAGAGTATATGACCACAGTGAGACGGGTACATTCTTTGTAAGCTTCTTTGTTTTCCAATTTTATTACTAAAGGTCTAGAATGAATATCCAGACATTGCTGTTTAGTATGTATAAATCTGGTTGATTTATACATCACCATACAAAAACCTCCATGGAAACATGCCTAGAACTACAGTTCGCTGAATTTCATTGGGATGACTGAGTTGATAACACAGCAGAGGTGTGCTCTGCCTAGCCCCTAGTACATCTCTTTCTAAAATTATGGATCCCTCACCCCGTGGACTGGCTCGGCACAGAAAACAGAGCTTTGTGGTTAGGACAGACATGATTTTTGCCGCCTACTTGCTCCATTCAAGTAGTCACTGGGGCAACCGTAGGATATTAATAAGTGAGGCTGAAGCCTGTGACAATTTGTCAGCTAAATCACGACATCAGCTAAAACAATGATATTTTATTTCAGAAGCAAATGCTGGTCCAGATCATTGGCTCTTGTAAAGGGGCAGCAGGGCAGGTCATTTCCATTTTATAGTTGAGGGAGGGGAATCAAAGTCATTTTTTCACTAAGCCAGGCTTCTTGAATTTCTGAGTCCACTGCACTCTGCGCCAGGCTATTGCTATTCTCTAGAGAAAGATGGGTTTTCTGTGCTTAATAAGACAGCTTGCAAGGGGTCTGCAGGGTCAGACGATTTTGCACATAAAGGGGTCTTAATGCTGAAGCCGAAGTTTTGAAGCCCTGGGACCTTCACTGAAACACAGGTTTCCTTCAGGGAACCTACATACCTTCTGAAATAGAGCAGAGGGCTCCAGGTACAGGAAACTGACAGAAGGGATAACAGAATCACACTCAGAAGCTTTTCTAGCAGAAAAAGGATAGACACCCCAAAATATGACCCCCAAAGCTGGTCTATGTCCAAGAGGCAGATCTCTCTTGGGGAGTCCCAACTCTCTCCTCAATGACAAATTTGTTATCAGGTGTGATTCCGTTATCCCTTCTTTCCCATTAAAACATCTCCCAAATTTCTCACTGTTTATTCTGAAGTAACTGGAAAGGGATGGGAGTGGGGGGATGAAGGGAAGGAGTAGGTTACAAAGAAAACTAGGACAGCATGAACCACTTCTGCCTGAAGAGTTTAGTTTTTGCACAGCATGCTCAGTCGTGTCCAACTCTTTGCGACCCCATGGACTGTAGCCCACCAGGCTTCTCTGTCCATGGGATTCTCGATGCACCTAATTCAGAGAAGGGCTTCCCAGGTGGCGTTAGTGGTAAAGAATCCACCTGCCAATGCAGGAGACCTAAGAAACAGGAGTTCCATCCTTGGGTTGGGAAGATCCCCTGGAGGAGGGCATGGCAACCCACTCCAGTAGTCTTGTCTGCAGAATCCCATGGACAGAGCAGCTTGGTGGGCTACAGTCCATGGGGCTGCAAAGAGTCGTAACAACTGAAGCAACTTAGCACGCATGCACAATACAGAGAAACTTCAAATAGTTTCATTTTGCCGCTGCTTTGCTTTTCTTGCTGCAAAGAGGAGGTGTTACATAAAGATGAAAAGAAGGGAGATGACAGCAGATATGTGAACGCCGTTGGGGCCAGCGCAATGTCTGGGGGCCTGGAGATTTTTTAACTCTTTTTGGAATAAACAAGTAATGCCACTGAATTATATTCATGGTGAGTGTTTTTGCTTCTACGAGGAAGTAACAACAAGATTCCATAGCCAAAGTCAAGATGTAACTTTCGTATTTATATTTAGAGCTTGCTTTTCTTACCCTGCTCTCCAAAACATACATTAAAATATCTTATGCTACTTCTCAACCTCAGCTCTTTTATTTGGCAGATATATCAGAAAATTCTACTTGGTTACTGGAGTTATCCCAAAGTGAAAAAATAGCATTTCCAGAAGGCCAGCATTCATTCCCAGGCCTTTTCTGCACTTATATAACTCAATAGTGGCATTGTTTTGGACTGTCCACACACAGAGAACACACATACAGCAACTGATGGAATGCCACCCAAATGTTTTTATGACTCTAGATGTATGTAGGGCAGGCAAAAAAAAAAAAAAAAAAAATCAGAATTAGCCTTTATTCTGATGACTTAGTATTCTTTCCAAATACTCTGAATTTGATACCAGCTCACAAATATTACTGGAAAACAGATCTCGTTCAGGGAGAGGGAGGTTCCTGCATTGGCAGTCTACTACCAGAAACCACGGCTGATCATTACTGGAATTTGGACTGGTTGCTGTCTTGATACTTTGAAAAGAGTAACCCCCAAATTGGCTCACAGAGGAAGTCAGCATGCTAGTCTCTTGAACCTCTGAGCTCCTGCCCCCAACTCTACCTGAGGGGATCACAAGTCTTTTCTTTTCTTTTGAGATAAACACAGATCTTTCTTTCTACTTTCTCTCACTCTTAACGAGCCCCTATTAATGTCTGAATAGGTTTACAGGACTAAGATGAATATACCTATCACTTGCTGTGACATCTTTTGATTTTGTGGAATTTAAGAAATAATCTTCTTTGAGAATGCTATGTTCACGGTTAGAAAGGAAGTATCTAAAAACCTTTTTAGCATTTATTTCAGTAGATTCTCTTCCCTACATTTTTATCAATTTAGCCAAGAAATAACTAAATGTTTTTAAAGTAACCAATCTTAAATTTTCTCTATGGCTATGACTTCCCTCTGCAGAAATGAAACAGTAGGGGCTTTTGGACTGTTCAAAGAATGCAGCAATTTAAAAAGTCACGATCATCAGCCCAACAGACAATACTCCCATAGTCTGCAGGACTACACTCAACGCCAGCTTTCCATTTATATGCAGTACATTTCATTGCAATGAAAACAGACAGTTGACTGGGATGGACATTTAGGAAGAAATGGTCCAAGATCAATATCTCAGTTCTTCATTTTTCCAGAAGCCTTCTCATGTCAAGATAAAAGGGAGGAGAAGCGCCAAAAAAAAAAAAAAAATTCCAGCTAACAAACGAAATAACCCACATCCCACCACACCCTTCCCATGAATCAATTCACAGGACTACACATATGATGTTAATATTGATAGGCTTTTATTAAATTGATCTCTTGAGACTGTGATTTATCAATTTATAGATAAGGAACTCTCAGTATCTGCGTAATTGATGCTAAATTTTTTCCCTGCATAGTTATGTATGGGTTCAATTATGTTCCTGTTTCCCGCCTTTTACTCCAAAGGGATAGCACTGCTTGGATGTGTCCAAGGAGATAAGGCCCTCTGTAACTCAAGTGTAAACAGCGGAATGATGGCAAGAACAACCAAGAGAGAGTAGCAATGACTGACAAATTAGATATCCGAGTCCATAATTAAACACAGCATTTTACCATAACTTAGCAATTAAAACGCTATTCACCCAGGGAACAGGATTCAGTTCAAGTCTGTCTTTAGCAATGCATATCAGTCGGGATTCTTCCCAGAATTCTGTTAAAAAAAATTCTCCAAAATGATTCAACGTAACATCACTTGGTGCTGTATTCAGACTAGAGTTTGAACAAATTGTGTTCGAATCCGAGCAACTCACCCCTCCGTCTTTTCGTCTCTTCCTAACTTTGTGAACCAGAGCTATCCCTGGCTTTCTGACCATACAATTCCTACCAGCTATTCAGACTGGACCACTGAAATCCTGTTCTGACGAGCCTCCTGGGACAAGATCAGTTTACAACCATGCGTAACTCTCGTACAGTTAGGAAAATACCGTGGTTCATCACACTGAGATAAGTGGATCATCACTTCCCAGCTGCTGGCAAGCCGTCAGAGGTTCACAGCCCAGCACACATCGTGGGTGCCTCCTGAGATGAGTCAATTTTATATCTAAGGGTGACTCTACAGAACAGAACATAAAAATGGATTGCAGACAGCACCAGCTACATCATTTGTGGGGCCCAGTGCAAATGAAATTTCGGGTCTCCTTGTTCAAATGTACTAAAACTTTCAAGACAGTGACAGCAGAGCATTAAACCCAGCATGGACCCTTCCAAGTGTGGGGCCCTGTGCACGTACCTGAAGCTGCCCCTGACTGCATGTGGCTGGGCCCCCTTAGCATGTAAACATAAATGCATTTATCTAGCAAATATTTCTTTCTTTTTTTTAAGACTTAAGTATTTTTTTAATGACACATTTTAGTAGTGAAAGTTGCTCAGTTGTGTCCGACTCTTTGCAATAGTCCACGGAAGTCTCCAGACCAGAATACTGGAGTGGGTAGTCTTTCCCTTCTCCAGGGGATCTTCCCAACCCAGGGATTGAACCCAGGTCTCCTGCATTGCAGGTGGATTCTTTACCAGTTGAGCCACAAGGGAAGCCCAGGAATACTGGAGTGGGTACCCTATCCCTTCTCCAGAGGATCTTCCTGACCCAGGAATCAAACCAGGGTCTCCTGCACTGCAGGTGGATTCTTTACCAACTGAGCTATGAATGTTCTACATGAAACGCACGTTAATAATCTACAACAAAGTCAACTTCTATTAGTTTACAAACACTGGTGATTACTCATTTCACTCATTCTCTTCGTCACTTTTTACTAATTCTCACTTTCAAACTTGGCAAGTATTTCTTCAACACCACCTATATATGGTGGTAGATTTCATTCTTGCAACATGGTGGCTAAGATAGGGGCTCTGATGGTGCTAATCTCAGCTTCACCACAAACCAGCCAGGACTCTGCACAAATGATTTCATCTCTCAATCCCCGGGCATTCTTATCTGTAAAAGGAGTAAACAGCAACCAACTTACTGGGTGGCTGGGCGGATCAACTGAGAAAAACTCAACATGAGAGACTTTGATCAGAGCGTTGCACAGAATATGAGCTCAGTAAAAAAAAAAAACAGCTGCCTATAGCTCTTAAGCAAAATGCAAGTAGAATGTTATTGTCACAAGGGCAGTTCAAATTGAATGCAGAGGCAGCTCAGGCAGGTTAGAGGTCAGATCCTATGGGGAAAGCAAGCTTTGTGAGCAAATGCATTTGAGATGCATTTTGTAGGAAACAAAGGATTTTCACAGAAGTCAAGACTTGGGACACTGGAACAGGAAGGCGTATGTGGCCACCACAGCGGTATCTTCGGCTGGAACACTTGATGCAGGTAGGAGATTGGTGCAGGCTGCGCCTAGGAGGAGAAATGTGTCTGGTAGGGTGGGCCCACGTCTGGTAAACTGAGGGAGCACAAACTCATCTATCAGGCAACAGGGCAGCCTAGAAGGTTCTGCAGCAAAGCAGCAGAGTGGTCAGAGCTGGCCCTGTAGCCCCTGAGATGGCAGGCAACGACCAAACACAGCCCTTTATTTTTTGCCAAGGCACAAGAGAACTGATGACATGAGCCTGAAATTAATGAGATTTCCATATAGAAAGAATCTGTTAGCCCACCGCAAATACTAGCGTCTTTAATTTTAGTTGGTTCTTCCCTTCACCAATGTTCAAATACTTCATGAAGAGGGTCACAACCAAATCCTTTGGTGAGGAGAAGTTAAGTGGTCTCCTGGAGCATGCTAGGCTTTTACAAATTGGAAGAAACTAAAAATAAACTCAATCTCACTGCATCACACAAAAACAGGGATGCAGAAGCCACAATGCAGCAGGCGGGGATGGCCTCTGTGCTGGTGGTGGTTGGTGCGCCCCTTCCTCAAGGGGTCCTAAGACCCCCACCCGCTCTGCGCAAGTGCCCGAAGCGTCTCTGTTCACGCTCACTCAGCCACGCCGGACTCTCTATGACCCCACTGGCTACAGTCCGCCAGGCTCCTTTGTCTATGGAATTTTCCATGTAAGAATACTGGAGCGGCCAATATTTTAACGACAGGCGGATGGCAGACTGCCACTTTCTCACCACACGGAGGGATTTCCACGAGTGGAGGCAGACCATGGTCAGACTGGTCATTATCCCAGGTTCTCAACAAGAGGCTTATGGCAAAATTTCACACTGATGACCGTGGGGTAGGTCTAGGTGGCTCACCTGTGTTCAGTATCACTAATTTCCACATATTTATACACGCACGCTGCAATCGACAAATGTTAAAGAAAAAACGTCAGTGGTTTCAGATATAAGGGAGCAGGATACACTTTTTTTTACCCGAGAGTTGTTTAAATTCCTGATGGTAAATATGTCTGTATGGGTTATGTGCCCTCGTCGGACAAAGGGCCTAGGACGCCTGCTACCTTCTCACAAGAGTGAGGGCTACAGCAGGACATGGGTCGCATCTGGCTTCTGGGAAGGCCTGCCCCTCGTCAGGTGTGGGCCGTGGACAAGGGGTGCTTCTGGAGGAAGCCTCAGGGCCACTATGGGCCCTTCAGACCCTTCCCATAAGGTGTGAGCAGGCCAGCCTCCCTGGGTGGCTCCTAACGCAGAACTCCCTTAAAAGGGATGAGGACAAGACCCCACTGCTGGACACACTCAGAAGAACAACTCTCCGACACACAGAACAACACGCCCACTGGCCACCTTGCTGCCCTTCCCAGAGCACAACCGCTTTTTTCAAACTCATCTCTCAGGCTATTCCAACTCACCGGCTGGTTTTTGCAGGATTTCCTTCCACAACTGCACAGCTCGCCACGATTGTTCCCAGCACCACAGGTCTCCTGAACTCATCCTCCGTCTCACCGAGGTTAGCTGGTGCTCAAGACGGCACAACCCGCTCCTTGCAAACACACTGACTCACACCACATGCATGGCCTGGATTAGCTGCAGACTGACTCATGAGCCGGTCTGGCCAGCTCTATCCTCACCCCTAAGTCCCCAACTGGAACTAGAGCCCCCTCCCACCCCCAGGCAGCTGTATTTAGAAGAGCACCCACAAAACGACACCAAGGAAGACGGCAACTACCAGTTTCTAAGACGCACTATGTGCCAGGCCTGTCCGACGAGCTCAGACTGAACACAGTAACTATAGCATCTCCGCTTTATAGTACCCTGGGCTTGTTCCCCGGGTCACTCTATAGTTTGTAAAAGAAAGGGAGCTGGGAGGCGTCCCAGGCTCAGGCCACTGCATCCCTTTCCTGAATGCTTGAATAGAAAACACCTTCACACTCTAATCATACTCTAATCTAAAAGTGCGTGAGTGTGTGCTAAGTTGCTTCAGTCGTGTCTGACTCTTTGGGACTCCATGCGCTGTAGCCTGCCAGGCTCCTCTGTTGATGGGATTCTCCAGGCAAGAATACTGGAATAGGTCGCCACGCCCTCCTCCAAGGAATCTTTCTGACCCAGAAATCGAATCTGCATCTCTTGGGTCTCCAGCAGCGGCAGACGGGTCTTTACCACTAGCACCACCTGGAAAGTCCACTCTAAAAGTGTGAACTTGCAAATCATCTAAAGTGATGCCAGTGTGGATGCCAGAGTGCATTCACTCCTTTGACGAGCTGGGGCAATTAAGTCAATAAAAAGCAAAAATTCTACTTAAATCTAAGCTTCAATTCTATGGCTTTATCAGATTATAGTGTTTCACTTTTACCTTCTTTTGAATTTTATAAACTGATTTACCCAAGTGTCCATTAATGGATGAATGGATAAGCAATGTGGTACATACATACAGTGGAATACTACCCATTCTTGAAAAAGGCAAAGGTTATGGACTTAATGTGCCCCTCCCCCACCCCTGTGCACGTGTGCTCAGTTGTGTCTGACTCTTTGCCCACCAGGCTCCTCTGTCCATGGGATTCTCCAGGCAAGAACACTGGAGTGGGTCGCCATGCCCTCCTCCAGGGGATCTTCTTGACCCAGGAATCAAACCTCTGTCTTCTGTGGCTTCTGCACTGGCAGGTGGATTCTTTACCACTGTGCCACCTGGGGATCCCCCCACCCTCACTCCTTACCGAATTCCTGTGTTGAAATCCTAACCCCAGTGTAATGACATTAGGAGGTGGGGCCTTTGGGAGGTAATTAGGTTAAGATGAGGTCATAAGGGTGGAGCCCCCATGATGCAATGAGTGCCCTTATAAGAGGGGCAAGAAACCAGAGCTTCCTCTCTTTGCCATGTGAGGACACAGCAAGAAGATGCATTTTACAAGTCAAGAAGAGGGTCCTCACCAAGAACCACACCTTTTGGAACCTTGATTTTGGAATTTCCAGACTCCACAAATAAATGTCTGTTGTATAAGCCACTGAATCTATGGTATTTTGTTACAGTAGCCTGAGCTAATAAGCAAGAAGGAAAACTCAACATATGCTACAACATGAATGAAGCCTGAATACATTATGCTAAAGTGAAATAAACCAGTCCCCAAAGGACAAACAGTGGATGATTCCACTAAGGTAAATTTTCTATTTATGTGAGGTACCAAGATAGTCAAAATCACAGAAAGTAGAATGGTAAGGGCCTAGGGGTGGGGGAAGGGGAGTTTTTGTTAATGGATACTGAAACAGAAATAGAAGAACTATTTGCATTTGTTTCAACAATATCCTCTAGGCAGGATCTTCATGCCCTGCATGGTGCAGACATCTGCAGAGGAGGGCATTAGGGAGGCTGCAAGTGTAGCCAGCTGTAACTCTGTTTACGAAGCAACATTCCATCCAGCTGATGAAAACTAAATGCAGTGGAGAAAGGGGGAGAGGATGGCATCCAGGTAAAATGCAAAAGGAGCATTGGTTCAGTATGATCTGACTTTAAATATTTATAGAAAGCTTGGCAATACTTCATCTACAAAAAGGAGAAAGGAAAATTCTTTTATATGCCAACATGCCTGTTGTTTATGCAAAATCCCTGAAATACTTAAGCTTTTCTGAGCATATTAACACCGATTAGGGTTGTGTTACTAATCCCATATTATGTTTAAACACAGTAATGTGTTAAGTTCAGGGTACCACAGCCAGTTAACTTAATTTCAGTACTATCCTTACACTCAAGATATATTTGAGGCCAAAATAGAGATTGCACCATATCACCTGTTTTTGTTAAATATTAATTTTGTCAATTCTTGATGCTTTTGAATTGTGGTGCTGGAGAAGACTCTTGAAAGTCCCTTGGACAGCAAGGAAATCAAAACAGCCAATTCTAAAGGAGATCAACCCTGAGTATTCATTGGAAGGACTGATGCTGAAGCTCCAATACTTTGGCCACCTGATGCAGAGAGTCAACTCACGGGAAAAGACCCTGATGCTGGGAAAGATCGAGGGCAGGAGAAGGGGGCAGCAGAGGAGGAGATGGTTGGATGGCATCACTGACTCAATGGACATGAGTCTGAGCAAACTCTGGGAGTTGGTGATGGACAGTGAGTCTGGCATGCTGCAGTCCATGGGGTCAAAAAGAATCGGACACAATTTAGCTACTGAACAAAAATAATAATTCTGTCAATAAGAACTTCTCCCACAAATACCATAAAATTATATACTTGAAAGGCCACCTAGATAGCATAAAGCTCCTATATTTAAACCAAATCTAATCAGACTTTATTCTATTTAGATGGCAAATGGGTCATCTACTCCTACTGTATCAGTTTCTCTAATCAATGTATAGAGAGCAAAATTCAGTTAAATAATTCTTGTTAGAAACTCCAAATAGGAACAATACCTTTTAGTTTGTCATAAAAATTGTGAAAAAGGATAATCTGTTCCACAAGCATTTTTTTCTTTAATTGTTTCTAATGACTGTTAAGTCTGGGAACTTGCATACAATTCAAGAAAACTATGCTTCTACAAGCAGTAAATTAAGTTTCTACAAGCAGTATATTCAGTTTTCATTTAAAATGAATTGTGCTGTGTCCAGTCATGGTGAATGAAGTAGGCAGATTTATGTAGCATGTGCAGAGTAGGCTTGAGGTGGCTGCACACTTCATCCTAAATAAGCTGGTTCTCTACAGTTTAATACAACTTGCCTGACCTGGGGGAGAAAAATAAATGAAACAAACCAACCACGTAAAGGCAATATAGCTGACCCTTGAACAATATGGGTTTGAACTGCATAGGCTCATTTCTATAGGAAATTTTTTTCAATGCATATACTACTATATTCATGATCTGCAGACCTGCTGAGGATGTGAGGGTTAATTACAGGACTTGAGCAACTGCAGGTTTTGGTATCCAGGGAGGTTCTGAAGCAATCCTATACTGATACCAAGGGACCATCCTTTAGTCTCAGTATCAGGCATACGCTACTACTGGTAAGGTAAGATTCAGGGAATGGCAGACCTTGGCATCTGTTTTGACCACTTATAATTCATCTGAAAGGTCCGTATCACTCTACAGACGGCCCAGGTACAAAGGCAAATGGTATCTAGGCAGGGCTGGGATGAAGGGGGAGAGTCAGATGGGGAGGTATGGATAGTCAGGAGCATCACATCCATGTTGCAGTAAGGTAATTTGTTCTCAGTAGAACTAGGAAGGGAATGCATAAAATTTTTAGTTTTATTTTATATGTTTCATGGAGGAAATGATATTCTCAGGTCTATTTTATGACTCTAGGTCTTAATGGAGGACTCGGGAAGTATTCCTGGTGAATGTCAGGAGTCTACTGAATACTCACTCGGTACTGTTTCTCAAACAGTACCTTCTATGTATGCCTCAAAGTTAAAACTTAAATAAGAAATACTGCTTTACTGAAAGTTAGGAATGATGGGATAGGACATCAAACTCTTAAATTTTTACAAGAGAGGAACAGCCATCTAATTCCATACCCTTCAAAATGAAGAGGAGACAAATAATCTGAAAATTTAGAGCTTAGTGTTACAAGTCCTCCATCGTTAGATCTGAAATCCTAGTCCAGTGTCTTAAAGGATATCTGAAACTAAGAAGACTCAGTAGAGGTCAAATTTTCCAAAAACCATTGGCAGCCTCGCTTCTGCCAGTTTCATCTTATGCCTTGGAGAGCCACAGGGCTATTAGAGTCTTACAGGGAGAGCATGAGAATTCCCTATCCTTCGGATAGAGTTATGGGAAAGGTACACACAAACATCCACAGAAAGAACTTCTATAAATGGAGTGATGCAGTCTATAGCACTTGCCTGCGTCCCAAGAGGATAAGAAGCTACAAAAAATATTTTCACTTTCGCAGGTCAGTACATTCAGCCATAAGCGTTAGTTTCTGTTGCAGAAATTAAATTCAACATGGGATCAAAATACATTCTGCTATTTTATTATATGGAATATCATATAAAATAACGTGAAACTGATTTCTCTCGTAAATTCCTGATGACTGTCTTGGAAAGAAAGAAAATAGCATTGAGAGGAACAAAAGGTCCTTCTCTAAACAATGGTTTCCTAGGTTCATCTTTCAAAATGTGGGCCAAATCATGAATTCCACTTAACACACACCTCAGAGGGAGCCAAGTTTGGGATGTGCAGAACAAAGAATTTATTCAGCGATCACTTGGATGCTATTCCTTCCTGAAAATAATGAAAGCAAGAGGAGTCCAGATGGGAATGTAGCCACTTTGGGAGAGGAATCTTTTATTGAGATAAATAGCAAGGCTCTGTAAATAAATCCCCAGGATTATATGAGGAATTTTAGAAAGACAACTAGGGTTTTTTTTTGGTTGTCTGTTTTTGTTTTGATCAGATTATTTCTACATGGTATTCTAGTGTTTCTGAAATAGTTAAGTGTCAATGTTTTATGTCTTTTAAGATAAAAGACATCATAGTGTGGTTTTGAAAACCTCCAACTTTCTGCTCTCAGTCTGAACCAATGACTTCTGAAGCATCGCTGGGACGTTTTCCTTGGCGCCCTGTTCTGGCTGGAGTCAGGCTCACATTTTGGCTCCATAGGGACCTTTCTTCATTCCACAGCAGCTTCTGGAACAGAGACTTCTCCCTGCCAGCTCTGAGGGTTCCTGATCCCCTCTGTAGTGTGGGCACCACAAAAACACACAGAGATGTGATCAAGACAAGCACAATGATGGGGAAAGGGCAGTACATGTACAGAAAGAAGTCAGCTTCTTCTAGCAGAGGACTAGCAGACTGCTGTGTTAAACTGTAGTCGAGGTAATTTGGAGTGTCTGAATTTACAGTACAATGACTTAAAATTATATAGTTCATATGTATTCACATTTTAAGAGCACTTACTCTATTTTAATTTTTGCCCTAGGTTCTTAGTTCATGGTGCTGCATTTTATAGTGAATTTGAGACAAAATGCTAGGGCATCCTGATTAAGAAAGAATTAACCAGTATAATTTGTAAGGAAATCCACTGTGACTTTCCACTTAACGACCAACCTTGGTCTGTTACTTTCTGGGATCCCTCAATCCCTGCCTGCTCTTTTTAATTACTTTACTCAGGACTGAGTGTTCTAACATCCACTATTTTCTTCTGCATTCAGAGCAGTGGAAAGTATGTTTGTACTATACTAGTGGCTTTCCCTTCTCACAATTCTTTATAACAAAGTAACACAAACACAAACACAGACACTCAACCAAAAACCTTCTGTTGCTGCAATCATATCACTAATCCTCTACAAGTCAAAGACTGCCAAAGATGATGATGT
This sequence comes from Muntiacus reevesi, assembly GCF_963930625.1. Classification (NCBI taxonomy): domain Eukaryota; kingdom Metazoa; phylum Chordata; class Mammalia; order Artiodactyla; family Cervidae; genus Muntiacus; species Muntiacus reevesi. Next base: position 79,961,232 of record NC_089255.1, on the reverse strand, counting down.
GGTCAATGTCACCTCAAAGTGACTGACAAGTTCTAGTTCATATGGCTCCTAAGTGTGCAATGATGATTTCTGTTGGTATCATAGCAAAATGAAAGAGCGAAGCCCAGATGCCATTACACAAGGCCAAATGCTTTGCTGGAACACATCTTCATTTACTCTGCTGGCTTCAGAATGCTACCATGGTTTGAAGACCACTAGTGCAAGCATCTCAGTTTTAATTTTTGATTTCTAGTAAAATATGGGCAGCTCAAATACTGGTACTTCTGGGCCTGGAGATATTTAAATCTGGGGCAGAGATTCAGGGCAAACCTTGAGAAACACACTCACCGCCTCTCCAGCGGGCGCCCATCGCTAGAGATGCTGCGGGGGATGTTGGCAGCTCTTTCCGGAGGCGGCATCTTCCCGTCCGCCTTCCCGGTGTTCAGCCTCGAGGTCATGGGACTCTGCACCTGGGACGGGACTTGAGGTGAATGCGGCCCCTTGTTGGCATTCCTCTGCCACTTGTTGTTATTTCGAAAGGGAAACTTGAATTCGTAGGAAACCCCTTCGTTCATTTTGTACTCCATCACTGGCATGCGGTAGGTCTCAGAGCAACTCCTAGGGGGAGGGCATAGAGAGAAGAAACATCAATATTGCTTCTGCTTGTTGGCAGAACCACACGGATTCTCATGAACAGGAACAGTTAAAACGCATCAAACACTTCATTCCTGGTTTCAAACCACTTTCAATCATGAAGCCCTACAATCATTTTCCTTTCAAAAACCAGAATCCTCAGAAGCATTATACCCATATTTTCCTTTGCTCAGTTCCAAATACTGGACTTGAGATACGGAATCCTGGACAGACAGTGAGACCTGTGGTCGCCCTGGTGGGGGTGGGGGGTCGGGTGGAGCAGGGGTAGAGTTGGCACTGTGACCTGGGAGGGAAGGTGCCAGGATAGTATATGGGGGGAGCAGACCTCTTAAGACGGGGCCTCGGAGGAAACAGGCGGCTTTACATCCTTTATCACAAGGAAGCTTTAGATCCTTCCCTTATGATCAAGGATCGAAAAGGGTATATAGTTTTGAATTTCTTGGGATCCCGACAGTCAAAAATAAGTAGGGAGAAACCTTGAAATCCAAACCGAGAGCCAAATTTAGCTCAGGAGGAGAAAAAAAAAGTACCAGTTATTGAAATTAGCAATTATCAAATAAAAAATTATCAAATTGCTGGGGAACAAAGCATAATCTAAAATCAGGCCTCCCCCCAGCTCCCCGAAAGTCAGAAATCTCTCATAGCAGGGCCGGCCCCAGGCAGCAGCCTGAGTGAAATGAATGGCGGGCACGCAACTGTCTCCCATCATTTTACCCTCTTTTTGTGCCATCGCCCCAACCCCCAAACCTTAAGAAAGGAGGAACCCACTTTCTAGTCCCTTTCCCCAAACAACCAAGGAAGGTTCAATCCATTACTGACTTGACTGATAGACAAATTACTGGGGGAAAAAAAAAAATCTATTCTCACCAAAGCATTAACTCAAACTGTGCATTTGAATTTCATCACTAAGTGGGGAAAAAAAAAGACTTTTTTTCTTAAAGACATTTCGAAGATTGAGAAGCATGTGGAAAAATCTCGAAAGGAAAGGTTAAGAGTAATAGCAAAACAGTCCTTTAAGAGGAAATTTAGAGGCAGCATAAGGGAAGTCCAGACCAGCGCCGTCCAACAGAAATATAGTAGGATCCACCGACAGAAGCCATGTACATAATCTTTAAACGTCCAGCAGACACATCACAAAAGCAAAATGAAACAGGTGAATTCAGTTCAAGAATACATTTTACTTAACGCAATATATCCAAAATGCTATCATTTCAACAAGCGATCAATAAATCAGTATTTAAAAAATTAACGAGAGATTTTACATCCTTGTATACACTTTGAGTGCATTTTACACTTGGAGCACAGCTCCTTTGGGACCAGCCACGTTACAATGGCTCTGTAGCCACAGATGGCTCATGGCTCTTGCACTGGACAGGCACGTCCATAGAGTCTCCAGCTGAAGGCCTGGTTTTCATCTGGGGAAGGGGCTCTTGTTGGTGGGAAAATGGGCAGGATGGAATGGTCCCCCCTGCTCAGGACCTTGCCCGTGTATTTCAGGGTAAGACTCCCAACAATCACAAACGTTCTTTCCCTCACCCTCATGACAGCCACAGGTTTTGAAAAGCGCTGCTTCTGGACACGTGGGTTTGCTGGGGTCCTTGCCCTCCTAGTCTCAGCCCAAGCCTCCAACGGGCACCTCTGCTTGGAGCTTCTTTGCCACTCCCTCCAACCCCTGCCAGAGCCAGGGTCACCCCTAATCTGACCCTATGCCCAAGACTCTGCTGTGCCTCTTTTATGCTTGGGTGACAATGGCTTTTGAAGTTTTTGGACCACAATCTGAGTGACAAGTACATTTTATATACTGTGATACAGCACAACCATAAATACACATAACCCTCCTCTGATAGCTTCCATTCTGCTATGTTCCGTGTTAATCCGTTTCATTAAAGAAAAAAATAGACTGAGTAAAACCTCTTAAACAGATTTCATGATCTTTTTAAGAGTTACACCCTGCAGTTTGCAAAACACTGTATGGCCCACTTGACATTACTTTCAGAAGTTACTGACTTCTTACATAATGAATCCTTTTCTCTGAAATGAGGGATTATCACCTTAGGCTCTGATATAGTATCCAGCTTTGATTCAATATTTCTGACAAAAATATGCATTGCCACATGGTTGGCTGTTAATACAGGTGCTACCGTAGTATATATGAACCTTTCATTTCTGATTGTACATTATCTAGGGTTCTGGATCAGGAAATACAATGCAAGAATGTTGTAGCTTGCCAAAAGAATCTTAACACGAATTTATTATAATGCATGGAAAAATTTCTCTCCACCTCAAAATTATGGCGAGCTTTGCTTCTCCTCTGCGATGGTCTATTTAACTTATAAACTCAATGGACCATACCATCTACACCCCTTTCTGTCGGCTGCAAGGAACCAACACAAACACAGAATATGTACCGAACTTTTTTTTTTTCATTTATTTTTATTAGTTGCAGGCTAATTACTTTACAATATTGTAGTGGTTTTTGCCATACATTGACATGAATCAGCCATGAATTTACATGTGTATGTACCGAACTTTACTACATAACCTGGGGCATTAACTTTTCAAAATTTCCCCCAGGGAAGTTTTCAATTTACCTTCTCCCTTTCCCCACCCACCTTCCACACATACACAGAGATCCCCTCAATGAATTTTAATTCCATACCTTCATAGGCTGATTGCAGCCCATAATGCATCAGGATAGAAAAGTAAGTAAATAAGTAAAATAGAAACAATAATAACATAATACCAAATAGACAATATCTGCTTTGAGGCCTTAGTTTCTTTGTAAAATGGAAGACTTGCAATTGATAATTATTCTATTTTCTTCTAGTTCAAGTACTCTTTAAGCTGCATCACATTTAAAACTAAAACTGGTCAAAAGATCTCATTAAGCCAGAGATTTTGTCTTCTCTGTAGTCTATATTTCATCCCCACTGCTCTTAGCATATTACTAGAAACCTTCTGCATATTCCATAATTATAGAATCAAGCATGATAAGGCCAAAGCAGGGGGGGAAGATGCATTTACAGAGACTGAAAAGCAAAGATTTCACAGTGCTAAACCCTTGCCATCCTGCCACTTCTGACTGCCCTCCATGGCGGCAGGCCACCACTAGCTTCTGCTCCCTTACTCATCTCTGTAAAATATAAGAATGATATATGGAATCCAGAAGTGGGCAGTACACTGAAGGACAAAGATAAAAGCTGGCTTTTCATGACACGTGTGAAAATTCACAAAGGGATTTGTATTGTATTACTCCAAGTAAACTCTGGCATTGAACAACAAAAACTCTTGATGCTTACAGCTCATGACTGTCTAGCACTAATCTGGCTCTGCTATAACAACTCTCAGGTCTGAGTATCACTATCCCTGTGGATCAGACGAGGAAATGGAGGCCTGCAGAGATTAATTTGCAAAGACTACACAGTCAAGAAGTGGCAGAGCCAGGATTTGAATCCACAGAATAAGTCTACTTGTAGGTTAGTCTTATTTCAGTCACTAACTAAAGAATATCTCTATTCCAGATCCCCAAACTTCAACTTACATCTGACTATTGCATTTCATTTGGGGCATAGCCCATGACAAAATGCCAACAGTTGTCAAAGAGCTACAATCAACAGGAATTAAACTTGAAGTATTAAAAGTGACACAAAGTGACAAGCTGAAACCCTAACTTCATTGAAAAGTCACCCTATCTTCTTTCTCCTCTTGGCTTTTTTATTCCAACTTTTTCCTTTAATTTCTTACTACCCATTGCTCTCTCCTTCATCCTTAAGACCTTAAGAAATACAGATAGAAAATCAGCTGAGTGGTATACTGAACAGACCATCACAATACTGGACTCTTGAATCAGAAATGTTGGGTGCTTGGGGACAGCTGTATCTCTAATAAACCATGTGATTTTGGCTTGGGAATTAAAAAAAATCAACTTAATTTCTTTGAACCAAAGTTTCTCATCTAAAAAAATTAGAGACTTGAACCAGATGGTTTCTAACAGCCCTTCTCACTCTAAAGCAGGATGCTGCTGTACCTTGCAATACTTGTTTTTTAAAATGAGGAAAAAACCTTTGCAATCAATTCTTACTTAAAAAATAATTTGGTCCTTTTAGGTAACTTGTTTTTAGCTTTTCCACTTGAATGGCCCTTGATTGCTTTTTCCTGAGGGAACTGTATACTCAATTATTTTGTAGTAACCTATAAGGGAAAAGAATCTGAAAAAGAATATATATATATATATGTATATATTAACTGAATCATGGCTGTACATCTGAAAATAACACTCAATGTAAATCAACTATATTTCAATTAAAAAAATAATCCAAAGGCTGGTGACCCTCAGCAGAATGAAGGGCCACCGCTCCCATGCAATACCATTCAGAGCATCGCAACTGAATCTGCTATCTAGGTATTTATCATCTTGCCGCAAGAATGTCTGCTCGAGCAGAGACATTGGTCACAGACACCAAGACATAGAGCTGGACATACACTCCCACTGGCGATGGATGGGGTGGGCACTCCCCCAAGCAGTGCGACATCTCACTCCCTGGGGGGAGCCTTCTGGGGAAGTCCACAGCTAAATCCCAAATCTGTTTCTCCAGGACTGCTTCCATCACGCCATCACCCTAGTTGCCCATGCTCACTCTCTGCACAGTAACCAAACCTCTGCAACCCTCATTCTGCTCACTGTTTCAATGGAAATGAGGCTGCTATGAAGACTTTTCAAAAACCCAGTACCCAGTAGGGCCTCAGGAATTTTGCTTTACTTCCCCTGTCCCATCTTCTCTTTAATACACTTTCCTGTGGGAGCAATCATGGAGGGTCTGCTTATTTCCAAGGACAAGGAGAAGAGTTGGACTTTACAGGTATTGCTGAAGCCCCACTTCATTGTTGTTTAACTGGCCTTTTCATTAAAAACAAACAAAAAAAACTTTGCCTTTCCAAAACTAGTGATGCCTCCATGTGAGCATACATGGATGTTGGTGATTACATACAATCCCCACGCTAAAGCCTGGGCCCTATGACCCCAGGGTCCCGGGGACCCTGAGAAACACGCAGCTGGGGAGGGAGGGCAGCGTGTTTCCAGCAGGCCTGCTCTTCCTGGCCATGGAGCGGCAGCACCAGCTGACAGAGGGGCGAGTGACTAGTCAAAGAGCAGAGTAATTAGCTGCGAGCAAAACAGTCGTGGGAGTGTGAAGTGCGGAGGAGAGGAAAAAAAAGTGACAGAAGAGCATTATCTTATTTTGCTGAAAATTGTAGCAAGGTGTTAATGCTTCAGCTGTTCCTTTGAAGTTGTGTCTAAGGGAGGGAAGGGGAGACCGGGCTTCTGGTCCTCCAGAGGCATGCAGGGCATCATTTCAGACCCACCTAGAAGGTCAGTCATGGTGTCTCAGGTGGAAACTCTAGTGAAAGGGCCAGAGTGCATCTCCGAGGCCCGCGGGGCTGTGCAGTGAGCTTATCAGTCCCCCATCCCACGCCTTCATGGGGGCAGGTTCCTAACACTCTTCTGTCCCAGCACTGCCGGCTCCGTGGCTACTGGAGGATGACAATGATGCCCCAGAAGTCGTAAGGGGCGATGAAGGAAAATACAGCTTATTCACAAAGGCTGTGCTGGAGCCGGCCAGCCCTGGTTTGCAGGATCAGACTCTGAGCATCCATCCCAAGTGTGCATTCAGGGGTGTCATGTTGGTAGCTTGAAATCAGCAACAGCGGGAGTATCTGCATCATGGGAATCAGCAAGTACTACAAACCAAGGTTCTTTTCCCCAGAAAGCCAGTTTACCAGCATATCCTGCTTCCACTGGTACATAGGAAAGGATTTCTGTCCCAAGCATACAAAGCTAAGAGTTTGGATTCTCAAGTTAGACCTGGACTTGCCAGATGAGGCTGGGGAGTTACTAACCTTTCTGACTGTGGGTTTCCTTTAACTAGGAGTAATATTAATACTATTACTTCACAGGGATGTTACATGGATTAAATTTGCTAATTCATTTAAAAGTGCTTTTTTCTAGGTCCTGGCATATTAAAGTAATAACTCCGCAAATATTACTTGTTTTTATCAATACACCACAGCAAATATACCTAGTCTAGTATTTTACGGTAGACAAACCACCTCCTGTCATGGACCCATCTTTCTAGTAACTACTATTCACAGTTCAGTGTCAGTAATGTTGCCCATTCCATCCCATTTCCTCTCACATACATATCTATTTCTCTCTCCCCATGAACTGAAGAGCCAAGAAACATGGGGAAAGACCCCTGAGCAGACAGATGGCATCTGACGATCAACAGGCTTCCTTTTGAGTAGATTAGTCCTTAGACCAGAAGCCTCTGTACCTAAGGCTGTCAAGTTACATGAAAAGTGAAAGTGAAAGTCACTCAGTCGTGTCTGACTCTCTGCGACCCCATGGACTATATGGCCCTTGGAATTCTCCAGGCCAGAATACTGGAGTGGGTAGCTGTTCCTTTCTCCATGGGATTTTCCCAACCCAGGTCTCCCTCACTGCAGATGGATTCTTTACCAACGGAGCCACCAGGAGGGCCAAGAATACTGGAGTGGGTAGCCTATCCTGTTTCCGCCGGATCTTCCCAACCCAGGAATTGAACTGGGATCTCCTGCACTGTAGGTGGATTCTTTAACAGCTGAGCTACCAGGGAAGCCCAGGCAAGTTACATAGCTTGGTTATTTTCTCCAGTTTATCAGTGACTGCTTAGACATATAGACTATTAAGTAGACAATTCACAGCAGAGACTATGGGATGGAAACAGGCCAAAGAAAGAGAAAGAGGATCACAGAGCACTTGGAGAGTGCTGCAAGGACCCAGCTGCCTTTCCGATTGCACTCAAGAGTCATTCTTGAATTGCAGTTAAGCAAAATACTTAACATTTATACTATGTGCTTGAGGAAATGAAGGTTAGTTTCAGAATAAACCCTCCCTGCCCTCGAAATAGCTAAAACAAAAAGTTCTGGATATAAATTTTGGTTTCCAGGGAAATCCAGTCATCAGAAAGGGAGCAGTTCTTGAAACTATGAGAGAAGGGGATTTTCACCACACTCTGACATCGGCACATCCACCTAGGAGGTAAGCAGTACTAAATACCATCCTGAGCACAGCCTTGCCTGTAACACTTGGTCTGAAGAACTGAAATACACCGATACTGCCATTGCTGTTTACTTTTTAAAGGGTACAAATAACCCATCCTAACTGTTTACACATTCTATCATTTGACATTCGTGAATCTATAAAAGCTCAGGTGCAGGACTGGTCCTGTTTTTGGGGGGAAAAATAGCATAAGAATATTGTCTTGGCCTTAGAAAGTCTAAGCATTAATTGCCAAAGCCTAAGAGGAACTCTTAGAAAATAACGGGTTTAAACCAAATTAACAGATTGGGGAAAAAAAAAAAAAACCCTAGCAAAAATAGCATGTGCATGTTCAAAGGAGGAAAGAAACAGTTGATTAAATCTGTTCCATCAGGAAATCTCCCCAGAGACAGAGAAATTAAATTTTCAACAGTGCTGCAGGCTTGGCAGAAGCTGGGAGGGGCGGGGAGCTCCTGGGCTCCCCTCTGTGAAGTCGGGGAACCACACTGTCCCGGCATCACGAGCGGGGCTAGCTTCTCTGAAGTCGATTTCTGACACATGCAGATGCACTTAAGAAAAAGCTTGGGAAGTCACATTCAGCCCTCCAGATTGAAACAGCAGGGGTCAAAAACAGTACTTCAAGAGTTCTGGACAGCAACTGGCTACAAATGGGAGATGCAGGAGAAGCAGGGTCACAGAACACAAAAGAAAAGAGTCTGACAGTTTGTCAAGCTGAGTGTCTCTTAACATCAGATGTTCCATGTTTCTCAGCTACTGGAGCAAGATGTTTAAAGGGGATATTTACCAGACTTCTCTGTCTGTGACGGTGACTTTATATACCCAGAGATGTAAATCCTGGGAAGGGTCCAAGCTGGTGATTCCTTCCAGCTGCTGTTGCCACATGCTGAAAGGGAGCTGTGTCCTGAGTCAGACCTTCCGTGGAGGGAACTTTCAGCATCGCCTGTAACCGAGTGCTCTTCACACGCCCCCCTACACGCCCACCCAGTTGGGGAATGTTCTCCACGCTACACCAGTGGCCCCGGACTCTCAGACCTACCTCCGCGGGGTGCAGTCGTCATGTGGGGGGATGATGACGACCTTCACTGTGACCGATGTTCTCAGGAGGTCGATCATCTGCTCGTGGCTCAGAGTGGCCACAGCCACCTTGCAGATCTCTACCAGCCGGCTGCCCTGCCTCAGCCCTGCCTGCCAGGCATAGCCGTAGGGCTCCACATCTGCCACGATGCCCTCGTAGTTGACATGGAAGCCGAGCTGTCCCAGCCCATTCCTTCGCAGAGTCATCTCCACCGATTCACAGCCTTTTGACACAAACTAGACAAAGAACACAAAAGACATCACAGTCTGATGAACCCACTAGGGTCTTAAGTGGTATGCGTGGCCAGCAGCGTTATTTCTGAATACTCTTATGCCAGCTGAAGAGCAGGCTGGTTATTTTGCCTTCACTAATCTCCATTCATTAGGCCCAAAGGAACACACTTCTTGTGTCCAAAGAACTCAATGGCTTCTCTGAAGTTACAATGAAACCTCTAACAGAGACTTACAGGGAGCTGGCAGTGAAGAAAAATGGGTGTTCTGCTACTCATTTTGCCCTTAAGACATTCAAAGCAGCAGATACTCAATCCAACAACTGTTTTCACCCGCTGAAGCCAACTGGCTGGGCTACATCATCAGTCACCACGGCAATGGGATCAGGTCACATGCAAATGAGTTCCCAACAAAGATGGACAGTCAGGGTGTCTTCCCCCACTTGTTCTGCTACTTGTCCTGCTGAAAAAAATGATGGGAAGCGAGTGTGACATAAACTCTGGCTTCCTTCCCACCATGAAGGGAGTTTTCAGAGGGCCTAATAAAACAGGACGGGCTTCTGTAACTTGGCTCTCACCTGCATGGGAAGCTTGATGAAAAAGGGACATGCACGTAAGTGGAAGGAAAATACTGACCTGAAGCCTTCTGACAATCTCTTTGATGTCATCGTTGCTAACGAAACTCTCCACGGACACACACTCGCCTCTCTCGTAGAAGACTTTGAGGCTGGCGTCGGTTGAGGTCCACCCTATCACATCTCTGCAGGAACAGTTGAAAACCACACTCTTTGTTTCCTGTTCGATGAGGACGACGAACTCATTGGAGACCCCGAGGAGGCAGTCGATCTCCATAGCCTTGTTGTAGTCCTTGGCCCGGACGGCCCACACAATGGCCCCCATGCTGCTGAGCTCAGCTCCCGGGTATGGTTTAGACTTCTCCTTCTTCTTGGAGGCCAGGGAAATGAACGGAAACTTGCCGGATGGGTCAATAGGGGTGTTGGTGACATTCTTCTCTGCCAGGTCTTTCAGGTATTCCTGGCGGGTCCGGGTCGCCATGGCCCGGAACTTCTCCGACTTATGAGCGGCATTTTCTGCATTAATCACTTTGGCCAAAAGGAAGTCCCTGAAGACATTTGACTTAGGGAAGGTGACCCCTTTGGGGATGGGAGGTCCAAAAGAAGGCACGTCTCTGGACCTGGTGACAGCCACACTACAGAGAGAAGGACCAGTGAGAAAGAGGCTGGTCAATATTTCTCAGACTCACAGCAGGAGGATAAAACACACTTTCTCAATGACAGAGACATCCTTCAAAAGGAAAATAACTGGCATCTTCCCACAAGGAACAATACACATTTCTGCTTAACACGAGCAGACTTTTCCATCAATCGTATTTAGGACTTAGGAAACAACATTTTTTCTAGGTCAAAATACCCAAAAAATTAAGGTAAAAACTTTCATTAACAGGCAGTAAATCAACCATAACTCCATGAAAAAAAAGATTTAACTGTAATATTTTTTACAAGAGACAGCATTTAAAATACTTAGTGGTTATTCCCAAGTGGGGAGGGGTGGTTACTATAACCACCTTTCAGAACAAGTGTAGGTTTTATAGTAGGGCTTCCCAGGTAGCTCAGTGGTAAAGAATGCACCTGCCAATGCAGGAGACACGGATTTGATCCCTGGGTTGGGAAGATCTCCTGGAGAAGGAAATGGCAACCCATTCCAGTATTCCTGCCTGGGAAATCACATGGACATAGAAGCCTGGTGGGCTACAGTCCATTGGGTCACAAAAGAGTCAGATACGACTTAGTGACTAAACAACACAGATTCTGGAGGAACACAAATGCAGTCCCCATTTCAGACAGGATGACCACAGAAGTCATCTTCTAATGCAAATATCCAAAGATATGTATCCAAAAAAGAGGAATGGATTAAAAAAAAATTAAACATATTGTTTTTTCCTATGTGTCAGGCCTTAAGCAACCAGATCAAAAAGCATGAGTTTATTTTATTTTTTAAATTATCTTTTATTAAATTGCTTTGGCTGCACCAAACAGCTTGCTGGATCTTAGTTCCCCAATCAGGGATTGAACCTAGGCCTCAGCAGTGAAAGTGCCAAGTCCTAACCACTGGACCACCAGGGAATTCTCCCAAAAACATAATTTTAAAATGAAACTTGATATTTGGATAAGAGAAAAGGATTATCATTTTTATGTGGTAATACCAACAGTGCTTTAAAACCATATTTTTAAATGAAGCTATTCTTTGGTCCAAATTCTCTACTTTTGGTCTTTGATTCTGACGATTGGTAAGGAAAATACATTCCTTGCCCCATTCCTTTAAGCAAGATTGAGTTAAGAAAGCCTGTTCCAGTCACTGCCTTTGCATCTATATTGCTAAAATTGGGTCCAAGACAAGGATCTACAAATATCTATACTAATCTATTATTTTTAATCTCAAAAGGAAAAAGACTTAAGTTTTTCCTAAAACAACAGGAATTAAATGAAAGTGGGGCAGTATAATGTGTTTTATATCATATTTCAAGATCTCCTTCCAGGACCTGAACAAAGTTTGAGAGGACTGGAAATGATGATTCTAACAGATCAAACATCCTCTTTTCAAATTATCCAATTATTTAAAAGTGAATCAATTATGCAACTGTACTAAGAATACAGAATCTGTTTCTCTAGAATTCTCAGAATCGAAAGGACATAATCAAAGAGCATGCAACTTTCAAATTAAACTTGCACAATTTTTTATTTCAAGGGTTTGCTCGAAGATACTTGGCTTCGCTTTTCCAAAAATGATTACTGCTTGTGAAAGTAGGATAAATAAATAAAAATCAGCATCCTCAGGAGACAAATTATATATTTTGTCAGAATATGCCACAAGATGGCCTATTTCTGAAAATGGCTTTTTACAAATTTATTAAAAAAAAGACTATATAGTTCATTTCATGACAAAGAAAGGTGGCAGGCAACATCCCATTTTCTAACTGGAGATGAGAATTCACAGAAACCTCCATCTGCACGATAGCTAATTACATCAGTATTAGAAAGGCAGTTTTTCCTGCCTAATGTGAACTGTCTGGCTTGAATGCTGACAGCTGTATAATTTTAATTTGATCTTTTTTTTTTCTTCAAGTCAAGCAGATGATGCTAAAATCCAGATTCACTTGCTTTTCTAAGAGGAATCCCAGAAGGACCCAGAAATACTTAATATCTTTCCCTTTTAAATGGACAATTTCTTCTCTTGCTAATTTCATATCATTATTCTTTCTCAAGAAACAGCAGAGATTTTATTTTAAACAAGGAGAGAAAAATGTTTAGCAGAAGGTGTTGATATGGGCACCATCCATCCACTTTCCCCTTAAATTCACGGGTTGTCTAATAGATCTATTTATTAGCTAATAGAATGTTAGACAAACATATATTGAAAAGCCACTGATAATTAGAAGACTGGAGAATGAACTATAAGGGAAAAAACCTGAACCCTTAACATATAATTATCAGTGATTCATCACGGTAGGGAGGTAAATGATACAGACACTAAAATCAGCTTTGCATCATTAGAAATAGAATCCTTACAGAAGACGAGGAAGATGATACCCTAGAATGCTCTTTTTAAACAAAGGGTTTTATGTTGGATAAATCTAACTTTCAAGGTTTTCTACAAGGTTAAAAGCTCATTAATTTAGATGCCACCAATTCTGAACTCTTGATAATAAGGTCTGTTTTAAGCTAAGTAGAAAGATTTTTTTCTTTGCCTTCATAAGAAAAGAAGCCTTTCTAGAATTTCAGTGTGCTATATATAGATACTTGAGATGAATTAATTATAAATGGCTTTCGCTATTTTTAAAAGCACATTCCAAAGAGCTTCTTGGCCACACTTAGCCTAGTATGCAATGCTGTATCTCTTGAGAAATAATACATTCTTTAAAATCATAGCCATGCCTTACATGCTCAGCACTGTCAAGGACTGGAAGGGTTATCTGCTCAAGTGGGTTATCTGGAAGACAGACAGAAGATCAAAGACTGAAAGGGTTATGGAAAGTTAGCAGTGGGTCGGGGGAGGACACTTAAGAGAAGTCAGGGTTCCTCAAACTCTTGTCAACAGAATCTCGAGTTTCATCTTAACATTCATCTTGATTTTGCATTCCACTGAAGAGTATCTATATTCATTTTAACACAAAAATCTGTTCTGTTCCCCTCATCCTGAAACCACTGAGGGACCAGAAAGGTGTTCTCTTTCACTCTGCCGTTTGACACATCCCTGAACCTCCGTCTGAACAGCTGGTACATTCTTCACTTCTCCAGGAAACAGACTCGGAGAAGTACAACAATTTGCCCAGAGCGTGTTAGAGCGAGCCGGGATGGGAATCTGAGCTTCTGGATAACCGGCAGTGTGACAAGATCACATTTACTCCCTGGGGCTATGTTTTTAAATTTCCCACTCTTTTTTTTTTTTTTTTTTAAATATTATTTTATTAGTTGGAGGCCAATCACTTTACAACATTTCAGTGGGTTTTGTCATACATTGACATGAATCAGCCATATAGTTACACGTATTCCCCATCCCGATCCCCCCTCCCACCTCCCTCCCCACCCGACTCCTCAGGGTCCTCCCAGTGCACCAGGCCCGAGCACCTGACTCATGCATCCCACCTGGGCTGGTGGTCCGTTTCACCATAGATAATATACATGCTGTTCTTTCAAAACATCCCACCCTCACGTTCTCCCCCAGAGTTCAATAGTCTGTTCTGTACTTCTGTGTCTCTTTTTCTGTTTTGCATATAGGGTTATCGCCACCATCTATCTAAATTCCGTATATATGTGTTAGTATACTGTAATGTTCTTTATCTTTCTGACTTACTTCACTCTGTATAATGGGCTCCAGTTTCATCCATCTCATTAGAACTGATTCAAATGCATTCTTTTTAACGGCTGAGTAATATTCCATGGTGTATATGTACCACAGCTTCCTTATCCATTCATCTGCTGATGGGCATCTGGGTTGCTTCCATGTCCTGGCTATTATAAACAGTGCTGCAATGAACATTGGGGTGCACGTGTCTCTTTCAGATCTGGATTCCTCAGTGTGTATGCCTAGAAGTGGTATTGCTGGGTCATATGGCAGTTCTATTTCCAGTTTTTTAAGAAATCTCCACACTGTTTTCCATAGTGGCTGTACTAGTTTGCATTCCCACCAACAGTGTAAGAGGGTTCCCTTTTCTCCACACCCTCTCCAGCATTTATTGCTTGTAGACTTTTGGATAGCAGCCATCCTGACTGGCGTGTAATGATACCTCATTGTGGCTTTGATTTGCATTTCTCTGATGATGAGTGATGTTGAGCATCTTTTCATGTGTTTGTTAGCCATCTGTATGTCTTCTTTGGAGAAATGTCTGTTTAGTTCTTTGGCCCATTTTTTGATTGGGTCATTTATTTTTCTGGTATTGAGCTTCAGGAGTTGCTTGTATATTTTTAAATTTCCCACTCTTAAAGTGTTTGCAAAAGGGACCATCTACAAGAATCACACAGCCAAAGAGATCGCCATTAGGCTGCTGCCAGTGGGCCTGGGCCTTTGCTGGCATCAAAGACCTTGGATGAAGCCACAAGCTGATACACGGGAATGTTGCAGAGACATCTAAACAGAGGTCTCAATGAAAAAGAGTGAGAAGAGTAAGACTCTTGAACTTCTGAAGCACCGTGGCAACAGCAATAAAGAACGACATTTAAAAGGAAGGGGACTTAGCATCAAAACTGTTGAGTTTAGAAGCTCAGATCAGACTGCCAGCTTGGGGAGCTTTCCAAGAAAGTAGACCCTGGCAAAGGACAGGAAAGATGAGCGGCAGAACAAATGGGCACCCACCGTCCCCTCCCTGGGGGTTCTCTACTGCGAACAGTCTTCAATCACTAACCCCTGACTATATGCCAGGACCAAGGGTGAGATGTCACAGGCTCAGTCTTCCAGAAGCTCAGATCCTGGGGTGGGGCTGCCTCTGCTGGGGTGGGCACTCTTCTGGGGAGAGTTCAGCATGCTACTGGAACACAAAAGATACTTTATCCAGTCCTGGGAGGTCAGGGGAGCCCTCCCAGGGAAAAGAGCAGGCATTCCTGGGTGAAGGCGGGCCAGGGTGTGTGTGAGAAGAGGCACTCTTGCCCAGAGAGTGGCATGTGCAGAGAGGAAGGACTGATACGTAGCTCCACGATGGGGGGTGAGGGGCAGGGGTGGGAGGACTGGGAGAGGGGCCAGCGGACGCTGAGGGATGGGAGAGGCCAGACCTGAAGGACTCCACGCAGTAGGCTATGCCAGCGAGTCTCAACACTGCCTAAATGGTTTTCAGCACCAAGAGTGACATTTTCAGAATCTTGTCGTAGAAAGGTCAGCCACACGAGACAAGAAGGATTCTGATTAATGATGGCTGGGAACAGACTTTCTGAAAGAATTTCACCACTTGATCCACTCTGATTTTTCTTTTGTGAGACACAGTTGATTTTTCAACTGTGAGACACACAGCTGAAGCTGACGTATTTGTTTATTTTTATTTAAGAGAAGGAAAGAAGAAAGGCATGGTCATTTAATGTGCATATACCACACTCCCTGCCTACACCAGATACTTAGGGGATTTTTAGGTAGGGGTCAAGCAGTCTTCTACTGCACAGAAAGGGAAATTTAAGATCTGAAATGTTTAACAGTCTGGTTTGGTTCAAAGTGCTTTCTGCACTACATCATACTGACTCATTTCAACATTTACTACATCTTAACCACTGAATATGGAAATCTTCCTGAGAGGAATAATATATATATATATCTACTTCCTAACCTGACCACAATTTAACATGTTTTGAAGATGAGTATTTATTAAAACTACTTATTACAACACTCATTTTAAAGTTAACAATAATTCTTTAATTTCATCAAAAAGCAACTTTCAACTGTTAAAGATGTCCTAAAATTTTTAAAGAGTCTGGCTGAAATGGATCCAAATAAGGCTCATACATTACAATTAATTAATTTTATCTTAAAATTCTGAATTCTGTTAATGCTCCTCTACTTTTCTCACTTCACTGCCCTTTTATTTCTAGCAATTCATTTGTTGAAGAAACTGGGCTATGTGTTCCAGAGTTGTCCAGAGCCTGAATTTTCCTGAATAAAAATATGTTCTGTGGTCTTTTATATTTCTTACAACTTGGCTTCTCTAGATGTTTGATCAAATTCACATTCAATTTTGGAAAGAGGGGTAAGACTGATTCCTAGATGGGGTTGTGTTCTTCCATTACGAGACACACATTTGTCTCTTTTTATATTTGCAGCCTTTGATGATCAATGCCTAGATCCATCCATTCATTAGCTGTTTAAAAAAATGGTCATAAAATTTCTGCACTGTGTTTTTATAAATTGAGGCCCTTGGGGTAAATGGCGTACATTTGGTTGTTTGGTACCAAGTCAAATGACCTTGGATGGCTATGCTTATTAAATCTGTACATTAAACATGACTCATTTTTCTGTATCTCCCTTTATCAGTCATCACTTATTGATGCTTTCAGTACATCCTTGCCACTAAATGGTTCATCTTTTTGATTTGTTGCTTCTAATCTATTCTGTCAACTGAAATCAGCCAATTAAGCTCTTTGTAATGATACAAGTGAACAGAGACCAGAGGGCTCTCTTATCAGGTATGGTGATAAGCTTTAGTACTCAGACTTGGTGATTAATTTGAGTTCTTGGCTACGTCTACTATTCAAGGTTAAC
The DNA here is from genome assembly GCF_963930625.1 of Muntiacus reevesi. Taxonomy (NCBI): domain Eukaryota; kingdom Metazoa; phylum Chordata; class Mammalia; order Artiodactyla; family Cervidae; genus Muntiacus; species Muntiacus reevesi. Next base: position 79,944,444 of record NC_089255.1, on the reverse strand, counting down.
TAGACTCTGGAATTAACTTGGATTAGTCAGATTTTCCTGTATAAACATTCTATTATAGTTCCCAGGGTGATACAGCACACATTATTTCAGAGTCTCATTTCCATGTTCACTATAGGGACTGTTTTTTTCCTCTCTGCTCCCCTGTTGAATCCTAGAGCCTAGAATACTGCCTAGCATATTTTGATTAGGGCTGCAAAGAACTAGTAAAAAATAAATGAGTAACAATAAACTCTTAAGTTTGCACTTTTGTATATAAATTACTTTGCATGTTGACAATGAGCGAGTTGTCCTAAAAGTCTATTTATATAGTGTTGTCTGAAGGCCTAGGACTTCAAGGACCTCTATAGCCCACTAATCTCTCCAACAACACAGCCTTCTTACTGTACTTACCAGTGTCCGTCCTGTGTTTATGTGTCCATCTGTACCGCTATCCACCCCCTGACTCACAGAATTATTTCTAATTTGCCACTGAATTCCACCATCTGTGCTACACAACATACACTGAATCTTATTTTCCCAGCTAAACGTTCTTTGTATCTTTAGCCTGTATTGACCCCACAGCTCTCTACACAATTACAGCAAGACACTCCTTTGAGGAACTAACTGTCCACACTCTCTGGGCACCAAGTATATGTCAGTGAATAAATGTTGAGTGTTCACAGTGGAGAAAGCTGGGAACAAGAGACTTTAAATGAGGAAAAGCATTTGAATAGTCTAACTACATCTCTTACAGATAAAATTAAAAGTAGATTTAAATAAAATTTGTATAAATTAAATGTATCACTAAGCTTTCCCACCAGAATCTCCCTAATGAAAGAGGTCTATGAATTCATATCCCTAGTAGTTTGGGGGAGGGACTGGAGTATGAGAAAAACCCACATGTATGAAAACTCTTTGAAGACCCACATTTTATCTTAAAATTGGTACAAATTTTCCACTCTACTTCCTAATACGTTTTCATGAGAAAATAAACCTTCACATCCCTTTCCCAAGCGTTAAAGACTACAAGTGAGGTACCCTAGTTATCCTGGGCCTATAAACATCTGGCATCACCACATACCCCAGGAAACATGTCTACCTGAATTTGAGAAGGACTGAGAAAAACCCAGGTACCCAAAGTTTTTAATAGGAAAAGATCACTAGTATAGTTCCAAAATTCACAGTGTACTGGGTTTTCAAGCAAGCTTGGCAACTAGGGAATTCCGGACGAGCCCGCGTCTTGTGAGCTGGGGAGTCCAGTGTGCTCCTGCAAAGGCATCCAGCCAGCATCACAAGGCGGGCTAATGACATGTGGTCTCCAGGAAAGAGGTTAAAAATGAGGGAGAGGAAAAAAAGAGCAAGCAAAAATCATGATTTTCAGGCTGGGGAGGAGAGTTTGAAAAGAATAAAATACATATCACTTCCTCCACCAGTCAAGTATTGAAGAAGGCTCAGACATCTTTCCTCCTTATTATCAGTGTATTTAGACTTGCCCCGGACATACTTCCAGTGGCTATTAAGCACTGAAAATGTGGCTGGAATGGTCAAGGAGTGTTAAATCATACTAAATTTTAAAAACTGTCACTTGATTCAGTTTTCCAAAAGTCTTTTAAAAGTATGCTTGGAATAAGCTATCATGAATGTACTTTTCCAACTGCAATTTTTATGAAATCTAAATACATATTATTTCCAATGAAAATTGAGCATCCTAACTGAGGTGAGCTGTAAATCAAAAATTCACTTGAGATTTGTCTTGACCCAAAAATATGTAAGATTTCTCAATGATTTTTAAAATTTAAAAATTATATGTTGAAATTATAATATTTGGATATCACAGGTAAATAATATATATTATTGGGTCAAAATACAGTCCATGGGGTCACAAAGAGTTGGACATGACTGAGGGACTTTCACTTTACATTGGGCAAAAACCTACTGGTAAAATTAATTTTACCTATTTCTTGTTACTTTAAAAAATATGGCTATTGGAAAATATAAAATGAATATGTGACTTGCACTATATTTCTACTGGACAGTGATTTACTAAGACAAAGACCTTTAAAAGAAGAATCTCTTTTTAAAAGAAAGTACATAGCTTTCCATTCCCCAAACATCCTAGAGATGATTCAAAACAGGATTTAGCTTTCTATCCACAAAGTCACATGAAATCCTTTGCAGGAATCCAGTACACAGCACATTTCCATTGCTTGGGTGTAATTTCTAAACTCAGTTATCCACCCCAATTACAGTCAAATGTTCTACATTAATTCTTTCCTTCTACACCTAACTAACGCAGCTTTTGGAGACCATATTCTTGCTAAGAGGCTTCAGATCTAGGCTTCCTTTGCTTGAGTTTCCATCCACTGAGCCTAGGAAACTACAGACCTCCCTGGTTTGGGGTTTTCACATAGACTTGGCATCTGAGAAATTCAGGAACAGCCTGCAGGTTGGCAGTAGGGGCAGCAAAGACCCTATTTCACATGGCATGGAGTGAGGCAGCAGGGCCGAGTGGTTAAGAAAGACTCTAAAATTATACTTGGTGCATTCAAACCTACACTCTGCCCAGTACCAGCTGACCTCAGGCAAGTTACCTATCCCCATGCACTTATGTTTTCTCATCTGAAAATGGGGATTAAAACAGCACCCACCTCCTGAAAGTGTTAGTCGTTCAGTCGGGTCCGACTCTATGTGACCCCATGGACTGCAGCCCGCCAGGCTCCTCTGTCCATGTGATTTCCCAGACAAGAATACTGGAGTGGTTTGCCATTTCCTCCTCCAGGGTATCTTCTTGACCCAGGGATCGAACCTGGGTCTACTACATGGCAGGTAGACTCTTTATGGTCTGAGCCACCAGGGAAGCCAACTCACAGGTTTTAAAAATGGAGTGAGGCAATGATACAAATAAGATACCTAAACTAGAGCTGGGCTTATAACAGGAGCTCATCAGACGTAGTTACTGTGGAATGGGCAGGGATGATGGCAGTCAATAGGAGTAACCTTAACTTGTTCTGTTCCCTGAACTTGCTTGTTCTCCTATAATTAACCTGCCTTACCCCTAGGATTAGACAGTTGTAGATTTCACAACAAACCAATTAGCAGCCTAGGTTGGCCACTTTCTGTATAGATGGCTACATTAAATAAAAAACAACTATTCAAAATTAACAAAGCCCTGTCTCCCAAATTTCAGGGATGGAAAAATACAACAAACTTTCATATTCTAAAAGGACAGATTCCTCTTAGGACATCTTACTCATGCTAGAACATCCTCAAAACATCTTGGCATGACACTCATGTCAATCCAGCATCACAGGTTCTTACTCTCTTCAACACTAATCCCCTCCAGGATTCCTGCAGAGGCCAGGTAGATCTTGAATTCTGTAACTCATAAGACTACATCAGTAAGGGACATGGAAACAATTCCACCAAACACAAAGTCTCTAAGACTGAAGTCAGAAATGTTACAGTGAATCAAATCAATCTGAAGCAAAGGTTTGGGTTTTTTTAAATAATTGCAATAATTTAAAAAAAACTAAACTTCTCTTTCCTACTTATTTGGCTTCCCTTGTGGCTCAGCTGGTAAAGAATCTGCCTACAAAGTGGGAGACCTGGGTTCGATCCCTGGGTTGGGAAGACCCCCTGGAGAAGGGGGAGGCTACCCACTCCAGCATTCTGGCCTGGAGAATACCATGGACTGTCTAGTCCACAGTCCATGGGGTTCCAAACAGTTGGACATGACAGAGCGACTTTCACTTTCACCATTCCCTACTTATTATGATTATTCTTCTCTGCTTTTGCCATGGCAAAAGCAAAATATAATTAGCAGAATGAGTAATTAGCTGGTGGCCAGATGGTGTGGATGAAGGACACCACCTAAGGAGGAGGTGTGAATGCAAACAGCAGGTGTCTAACCAACATGTTTAGGGAATGTCAGTGCACCAGGTTACATCATCCTGTGAATCTGGCCATCCGCACGCACAGTTTAAAGGCAAAAATAAATAGCGATAGACTTCCCATCGCCACTTCCGAAAGAAAAGCTGGAGGGGCCTTCGATGTGACCACCCGCCAACGCCCATCCAGTCACCTATGGAGTCATTACCTGTAACAGACACTGTCAGTGCAGGGGTTGTGAACCCTGACAATGACGAAAACATGCTGAAAGTGGGATCGTATGTTTTTTGGGCTGAATGGCTGTGCTCCGGGCTCTTGGAAAACAATCGTTACAATATCATTTCCAATGTGCCGCTTCCGTAGGAGCTAAAAGAAAACAAGCAAACAACATAAATGACGACGCTCTGCTTTTTCCTCTTCGATTCCCTTAGGTAACTGTATTTAAAACATTCATTATTAATCAGTGCATATTAGGGGAGGAAATCTACACAGTTATTGTCATTATTTTAGCGTGTCTTATCATTTCCTCTAAGGAAGACTATGGAAATGAATATTCAGAAATTTGCATAAAATACATAGTCCATTCAAACAGATCTAACCAATCTCTAGCATATTACGCCAAGTCCCAGCATCTCCAAATCCTCAGTTTCCATAACAACAGTTTTGTTCCATTTTCGTATAAGAAAGAAACTTGCCATGGGGAAGATTTTTTTAAAAGATGAGAATTGCTGAAGTAATTACAACATAATTTATGTTCTGATTCAATTAGCTTATTTAAAGAAATGGGGCTAAGGTGTTTTCTGATAATACTTTTTGTGGCACAAGCTGGGGATGCAGAAATTAATAATATTTCAGAATGTTCTAACAGTTTTATAGCAGGTTAAATTTCAAGTTTAAATAACTGCTTTAATTACAGTGAAAGCTGTTTAAGACCACCTTCTGTTTCACATTAAAAGGTGTTTAGGGAAGGTGGTTTTCAATTTCAGACCCTCCGAATGAATCATCCCAGGTCAGTGCCTCTCTGGGAGGGGTCCTTAAGCAGTTTAGCTCAATCATCTGAAGAAAAACTGAACAAAATTTGTATTACTCATATTTATTACATGGCGCCTCCTACCAGGAGGAGAACAACTAAACACGGCCTTTACATAAACTATTCATTAGAGACAAATTTATATTTATAAATCCTAAAGAAAAATTTCTCCAGTGACTTTAACTTACACAGATTACATACCAGTAAAATCAACGATCAAGTACTGGCCGCTGGCCAATACTGGAGAAACAACAGCATTAGATTAGGGTTGAGAATTGGGAGTTAGGAAGTTCGTGAAATGTAGTTTTAACCTTAGGAATTTTAAAGCATCCCAAATTATCTTCTAATGAGGCTGTCTACTTCATTTCTAAACATGCTATATTATCAGATGTGACATAAATAAAGGCGACTCCCTATTGATTGCTAAATAAAATATACCTGTTATCAAAGATTATTAATCCATTCAGGATCTTGAACACATCTAACTCAAATACATCTATCTTTGTATATGCCATTCCTGCATGGATGTCATTACTTTTTGATGCATTGTCATCCTTCCTTCAAAATATGGCTTGATATGTAATCTTACTTACTAAAGGACCCACACAGAAATAAATCCATCTATCCATCTTGCAACATATATAATGAAAAAAAGACAGTGTTTATAAATCAATACCTGCAAAAAGATTTTAAGACCTTCTTTCTGGTTTTTCTAATCATAATGTAATCTATGTAGATTACAATAAATTCTTTAACTAGAGAATTAAAATTTATTAATATGCAGAATACCAATTATTTCTTTCATTCTGATTTAGGATCATAATACTTTTGCTTTGATTGGACCCCAAATTAAACAATTTAGATAGCTGTCCACTTCGATGCCAACTAACTCAGCTCAGCACTTTAACTTACTTAGCTGGATATAAACAACTGAATCTTGTTACTGAATGTTTCACCCCCACTCTCCCATGTTACTTTTCTCTGCTGAGTGTTGGTTAGTCCCTAAGTCGCGTCCGACTCTGCGACCCCATGAACTGTAGTCCTCCAGGCTCCTCTGCCGATGAGATTTTCCAGACAAGAATATTGGCGTGCTAGTTCCTTTTCCAGGGGATCATCGTGACCCAGGGATGGAACTTGCATCTCCTGCACGGGCAGGTGGATTCTTTACCACTGAGCCACTTAGGAAGCCCTTCTCCATTGAGTAATCAGGTAGAATAAGGCTTCATCTTCCCTTTGAAGATCATTTGCTAATGTTTTTAAAATCTCTCTACTGTCTGGTCAGAATGAGTTCAGTATATTTTTCTTAGCATGGTATTTTCCTCTAAGAAATCTAGAATTTGGAATGTGCATAAAATAGTCAACAAATTCCAGATCAGGGAATTTATCTTAAAATGGGTTTATTTCAGATTTATAGCTGACTCACTGCTTTGTTTCCTACTCTTGATTACTTTGGGAATCAAGAGAGGTAAAATTTTGTTACTGACATGTGTGATGTAATCAAACTGAAGTGACGACGTGTTAGATTTGAAGAGGATGTGATTCATTCTGCAGCTGGCCTGTGTTCTGTCAGAACAACAATTGACAATAACGAAATCTATGTCTGTTTTAAGGTCAGGAGTGACTTAAGACTGCTGTGTTTATAAGAGCTATTGAAAGTAGAGTCTGTTAGTTCTCTGGGTCTTTTAAGTTTCAGTTTGGTATCATTTGTTTTAAAACATTTCTAAAACCAACTACCACCACATACTCTTTAAAACAATACTGCCAGTTTCCATCTTGCTCTGTAACCATCTGCCATTTCTTAGTTTTCACATTTTATCATCTCACTGATTACATTTTAGTAATAGGCATTGTGCTTTCAGATCTTTTTAAAAGAAATCTGTATATGAGGTACACAAATGCAATTGTTACTCATGCCGTTTTCTGAAGGATATGTTAAAAAAAAAATTTCTCTGAGATCCCAGATTTGACATTTATTTTGAATTTTCTCCAAGTAAGTAGAGGAAACCTCCTTTGAAATCTGAAATGAAACATCAGAACTTTCCTGCCTTGTACACTGGCCTCTTGAGATGAAACTTCACCCACTCATATGTGCTCTCTGTAACCCTGCAGAGTCATCTAATCACCATGACTTCAACTTGTTCTTTTCAGATTTCAGGAAAACCTCAATCCTCCTGGGTGAAAAGCAAATGATTAATTCACAAAGCCATCCAGCTGGCTGTTAACCTAGAATTTGTGTCTCTTCATTTGTTTTCAGCTCATTTGCTATTACTTCCACACAAAGTACAAAGCTTCCTGCTGCGGTGACAGGTGCAACATTAAATTCTGGTTTAAGATTTTACAAACTTGCCACTTAGGCTTCTGGGGGAAATGAAACAAGGGTGAAAACACACAGAGAAAACACGGGGATCTCTTACCTGTTGCTTGTTGTTCGGTGTGTATGGCAACATGGTAGAAACATGGAACATGATCTCATAGTCTTTGTATGTTGTGTACAGAGAATGGGTTCCAGTGGAGTCAGCTACAGTAAAAAAAAAAAAAAAAAAGAGAGAGAGAGAGACAATTGTAAGAATAGGAAAAATAGCTCATTTAAGAGAGACATCTCAAGGGGCGGGGGGGGGGGGGGGGGGGCCAGGAAATGGTTTAGGATGAAAAGATCCTAGATAAGATCTGGTATAGGGGTTTTTACCCATCGTTTATACCTGATCCCCCTTTGGCAGTCTAGTGAGGCCTATGGATTCCTTCTTAGAAAAATATTTGTAAATGCATAGGTATAATAAAATATGGGCTTCCCAGGTGGGCTCAGTGGTAAAGAATCTGTCTGCCAATGTGGCAGACATGGGTTCGATGCCTGGGTGGGGAAGATTCTCTGGAGAAGGAAATGGCAACACATCCCAGTATTCTTGCCTGCAAAATCCCATGGACAGAGGAGCCTGGTGGGCTACTGTCCACTGGGTCACAAAAGAGTCGGACACAGCTTAGCAACTAAACAACAACAACAAAGACAAAATATATAAATTTCAACAGAAATCAATGGATTAAAAAATACTGCTATCAAAAATAATTTTAAAATGATGTCATAGCATAAGATTTCTGCAACAAGTTTTAGCAGCAGGTTTAATAACTACTATAATTTTGACCTAGTGAAGTGCATAAGCAGTATCTTGAGATACCTCCAACAACAACATGATATGAAAATACCTATACTTTCGGTTGGTAAAATCACAGGTGGAGCCTATACTGCTGTGATTTGCTGCCTAGATTCATAATTGAAGGTAATGCTAAATTTCAACTAGAGATCAGTGAAAATAAATGTAAAATTATTTCCCACCCAAGTTCACAGACCCCTGAATTCTGTCCACAAACTTCAAGTCCAATACTTTTCACTCAAGCAAGAGAACCATTATTTTCTTCTTAACAAATAGATGGAAACTTAACAAGATTGTAACACTGAAAAACAAAGGTATTATAGCGATGTCTAACAGTTCAAGTGGAAAATTCTGAAAGAGATGGGAATACCAGACCACCTGACCTGCCTCTTGAGAAACCTGTATGCAGGTCAGGAAGCAACAGTTAGAACTGGACATGGAACAACAGACTGGTTCCAAATAGGAAAAGGAGTACATCAAGGCTGTATACTGTCACCCTGCTTATTTAACTTCTATGCAGAGTACATCATGAGAAACACTGGGCTGGAAGAAGCACAAGCTGGAATAATCAAGATTGTGAGGAGAAATATCAATAACCTCAGATATGCAGATGACACCACCCTTATGGCAGAAAGTGAAGAAGAACTAAAGAGCCTCTGGATGAAAGTGAAAGAGGAGAGTGAAAAAGTTGGCTTAAAGCTCAACATTCAGAAAACTAATATCATGGCATCCAGTCCTATCACTTTATGGCAAATAGATGGGGAAACAGTGGAAACAGTGACAGACTTTATTTTTCTGGGCTCCAAAATCACTGCAGATGGTGACTGCAGCCATGAAATTAAAAGACGCTTACTCCTTGGAAGGAAAGTTATGACTAACCTAGACAGCATATTAAAAAGCAGAAACATTACTCTGCCAACAAAGGTCCGTCTAGTCAAGGCTATGGTTTTTCCAGTGGTCATGTATGGATGTGAGAGCTGGACTATAAAGAAAGCTGAGCACCAAAGAATTGATGCTTTTGAACTGTGGTGTTGGAGAAGACTCTTGAGAGTCTCTTGGATCCAACTAGTCCATCCTAAAGGAGATCAGTCCTGGGTGTTCATTGGAAGGACTGATGTTGAAGCTGAAGCTCCAATACTTTGGCCACCTGATGTGAATAGCTGACTCATTGGAAAAGACCCTGATGCTGGGAAAGATTGAGGGCAAGAGGAGAAGGGGACAACAGAGGATGAGATGGTTGGATGGCATCACCGACCTGATGGACATGGGTTTGGGTGGACTCCGGGAGTTGGTGATGGACAGGGAGGCCTGGCGTGCTGCAGTTCATGGGGTCGCAAAGAGTCGGGACACGACTGAGCGACTGAACTGCACAGTTTAAGACTACATGTGTCTGCGCTCACTTTCCTCATGAAAAAAAAAAAAACAACTTTGACCTCCTTGACTGTTGACAAATCAATGTGTCCGTAAACACTTGGAAACCAAAGAGAATTATTAACTGTCCAGTTGAAGGGAAGTCTCTTTAGCCTTAAAGGACTTGGACTTACAGGCAGCAAAATGAACGGAAGTGCATTCATTCTGGGTAAACTCAATCCTTCATCAACCACGCTGTTGAGGAGCATGTTAGAGAATGACGCAGCAAGTCAAAGCCTCTGGCATGTAGCATAAAGCAGCAGTTCTCAAACTGGAGTGTGCTTGGAGTCACCTGGGGAGCTGCTTAAAAGGCAGCTTCCCATCCCCCATGCCCAGAAATACTGCTCTGTAGGTGTGGGGCTGGGCAGAATGATCTATTTTAATAAACACCCTTAGGGGACTCTAATGCAGTAGCTGCACTGCCCTTAGGCACTGTTCCAAGAATAGACCATAACAGCAGTTTGCAGAGATTTGCTAAGATATTCTAGGGCCCTTAGTTTCAACCCTGAGCTTCTTAGAGGATCTTAATTTTGAAGAGGGCATAAAATGCCAACGGTTTTAAAATCAAGATAAATGTAGAATAAAGCAAGGACTACTTTTGAAAAACTGCAAAAATACGCACCAAAACATAACTCCCCAAGAAAAATATCTTCTAAATGTTAATGACCACTACCACAAAAAAACTACAAATTAATTACAATAAATCACTGACCAGCTTAAGACAGGTCTTGAGTATGAAGAAGGTATCCATTGTTAAAGACTCTTGTATAAATAGCTCCAGAGCTGAGAGGCACATTTTACAACTTTCAAGTCAATGTGTCAATCTGATGAGTACTTACGTGTGTCTCAAGTCAATTTTAAGCAAAATTAATGAACTAAAAAAAAAGATTTTTTTATTGCATTTTGTTTTATATGTCTAATTCTAAAGGCATTACTATCATGAAAGAAAAGTGAAGACGACCCTGAAGATAATTTGTTTTATATTTATTGTCCTTTCTCTCCTTCCTATACTTGCTGCATTTTATACAACAGATGCTATATGACCAGTCTTCTTCTGGGGACCTTTGAAAATCCCAGCCTTGTGGATAATTTTAAACAGTTTGAAAGCCGTTTCAAAACTTTTAGCGATGAAACTAGGGTCAAAACAATGAAATTTTCTTTTCTGAGAAGAAAGGAATTCCAGAATCTTGAAATTACTATGTACACAATAGCATTGCTAAACTTTATCAGAGAAAATGGAAAATGAAGGTTTGTTATATTCTCTGAAGAATAAGGCATCGGAATTAAACAGAATGAAAAGGAAAGAAAATCACAGAAGATGATCATTGTGACAAAAATCTTTTTTCCTCTGGTTGAAAAGAATATGTACTGAGTAATTTCTAAAGGGAAAATATGCTTATAGAAGAGGGATAAAAAGAAGATAATGCTCCTTCATATTTGTATGGAGCTTTAAAAGTTAAAAAATAAATTCAGGCATCTTATAGGTCATCTTGATAATCACGTGATTTGCCTCCAAATTATACTACCAGTGAGTGGTGTATATCCACTAATAAGGTCAGCCCTCTACACTAAGTCATAGAAAGTAAAATTTCTAATATTCAAACTAGATGATAAGAAGGCACTGAGTAATTGAGGAATGATAAGAATATTCTTTTCAGCTGCTTTGAAAAGGTGTAGATAAGTGATAGTATTCTACAATAGGCACTTCTATTTAAGATGGTAATATATAGGTTAATAAGTTTGTAGAAGCAGTTTCAGATATGGTCAATGTCATATTCATTCTTGACCTCTCTTGGTGAAAGTCTTTTGCTTTAAGGGGGATAAAACTTGAATGATAAAGGTGGATATATATGAATCTGAATCAGGAAAAAGTAATTCGACTTTTATATAACCACTTCCTGGTCACTAACAGATACGTCTGAGTTGAGAAAAGCTAGATAAAGGAAAATAAGCCTAAGCAATTTGATTTTGTGCAAGTTCCTAGTTTTAAATCTTTATGACTACAAGGAGAAAAGCAATCTCATGAGCTAAACGCAAGCCGACTAAGAAAGTCAACAGAAGACAGTTTAAGCTCAGTTTGTGAAGGTCCTCACCACTGTAGGACACATAAGATGCACAAGATGAAATCCCAGACAGGTAGCGGGACTGCTTATCATCCATAGTTTGAAATACCAATAGAATAATCATCAGCTGGCTGCTAAGGACCATCCATTTAAAGACTCCAGCTCTCCCTAGTACATAAGCATGCCTCTGGGTTTGGGATGCAGAGGTCAGTGCTTGGAAGGAGCACAGTTGGGAACAAGTATTGACACCTGGAACACTGGCATGCATTTTAGATGAGACATGCATCTGCCCTTCAGTACTATTTCATCTACTCACTAACGAAGTATTTGGGCAAAGCAAGAATCCCATCTGCTCTGGCATCTACCATATTTACTTGCATTTTTTTCAGTGTATCTTTAACCATCATCAGGAGGTGGCTTACTTCACTGAGGATGGGATCAAGAAGAGTCTGTAATACCACTCTTTGCTGTGACAGGAGAATTCACACTGGGTGTCAGTTCAAGGAATATGCATGCATGCATGTGTACATGCCTGGAACTGAAGGCTTCTTAAAACCACTACATCCTGTGAGAAAAGGATAAGCAATGATGCGGGGTGGGTACTCAGGAATCAGTCTATTTTCTATATACAGAGCACTCTGCAAAATATCTGCAATTACCTGGATTCCAACTTGGAAGTAAGACAATCTGAATTCCAACGCCTCCAGCATCATTTGCTAAATAACCACAGACAAGTCACTTTACTTCTCTGCCCCTCAATATCCTCATTGTTGTGAGGACTGAGTGAAACAATGTCTATTCAAAGTACTAGCCTATAAAAGATGCTTAAGAAACGCGCTGATTGGAATTTACAATTTTGTGTAGCTGAGATTAAAAGCATAGCTGCCTTAAACAGGGCCTTTTACATATTTCAATTTCTTGGCCAAGTTCATCTCAGTCACACTCAAGAGAAAAATCTGATACTCTAACACAGTTCAAAGTTAAGGAGGTGAAAAAAGTTTTCTTCATTCATCAGTCTCTGCAACTCCAAACGGTCCTTTAAATGTACAAAGCATTTAAATAATGCTAGTTTCATTCTTTTCTTTATCAAAGGTTAAATATCCCAAATAAACGATTTATTTTCTTTATGAAAAGTCTTATATATCTATTCTAAGACCCTGAATCTCAGTGATCATTATAACACTGATGAAAAATGAGGGAAGCAACATGCGTTCACTAAAACTGTGGCAAATGAATGAAGGCAGAGCTCTGAAGGAATGCTTTTCCAGAGTTTCTAAGTCTCCTGCATGCTGACTTGACAAACGCGCCTTATTTAGGAAATAATTTCCCAAATAATAATCCACACACACAACTTAAAATGAGGGTGGTCTCCTGGCTTTCAAATAACAAACTGCTTGGTGGTAAGCTTATTTTTGTATTTACTGTAGTGGGAGGAAATGGCAATATCTAGAGGTTATGCTATCCAAATAAGGAAACAAAAACGGAGAAAAAAATTCACTCTGGAAAGATTTTTCATTGCAGAACTGTTCCAACCCCTGACACAACTGTAGCTTGTTCGCTGGAAGTCCTTATTTATGAAACGGGAAATTGGGACTTTGTACAGAAAACTGGGAGTAAGAAGAAATGGTTCAACAGTTTCACCAAACCTTCCTTTCCTGAGCCTCTCTTTCTTTTACCAAAGCACTAAAATCTGAATACGTGACATGTGGAGCTATTTCATGAGACTGCTTGAGTAATTTTAGCCCAAGGGCTCAAGAGAGGGGATGGCACAGCCACAAAGCAGAGCTCTGGGCGTCACTGTTCTTAATTCTACATTTATGCTTTCTCTGAAAACATCATTAACCATAGCACTAGGATATGTTCTCCCTCCTTAATGCTTACTAGCTGCCTAACCTTGGGGACACTAGTTAATCTAAAGAAGCCTAGTCTGTAAAGTGGGGATGATTGGCATCTAGCAGAGTTTGTGGAAGTTAAATGAGATGACATATAGAAAGTATCCAGGACCTTTGCTTCTGGCCATAACAGTACTTGGTATAGGACCTGCTCTCCTATTGTAAATAAATAGAAAAATAAATAAAATATCTGAAACAACTTTTTTTCCCTCAAGACATCTTACAATAGGCAACACTGGATAGTGATCTTGCAGGAAGAAGTATCAAAGGAGACGAGCCTATGATCCTACCCAGCTTTCTACTGGAAAGTACTTTCAAAACAATCACACAGAGGAGGGATCTGAAGAGAGAAGCCAAAACATGCTGGAGGTCTGGAAGGCTGAGGTGTGGCTGATATTTGCTGGGCACAATACTGAAGAGGAGGAAACTACGCAGTGAAAGAGGCTCAGAAATCTGCACAGGGGTTCCCTTGAGTCTTGGGCTGAATATTAAGCTGCACAAGTGTAGAGTGGGGTCCCAAAAGCCAGGAAAAGAAAAAATATCAGGGTAATGTACATCATGGTGACTATAGTTAACAACACTATACAGAATAGCTGAAAGTTGCTAAGAGCGTAGATCTTAAAAGTTCTCATCACAAGAAAAAAAAAAAAACTAGGAATGGTGATACATGTTAACTAGACTTATTATGATGACCATTTTGGAATATACAAAAACACTGAGTCATTATGTTGTACACCCGAAACAAATATAATGTTGTATGTCAATTATACCTCAATTACAAAAAAAGAAAGAAAAGAAAAACTGTTGGGAAAATAACTGCCAGAGAATTGTCAGCCACAGTTCACACAGGGCTGGAAGACATTGAAGTTCTGACCAGTCATAGTAGAGATACTTCACTGAATATGCTGGTATTCAGGTGCAAGAAAAGTCATGCCTTAGTAAAAGCAGTAAATTAGCCAAAGAGTATAGACTACTCACGAGCTGGAGTCAAGAATGCTGGGAGAAATATCAACAATCTCAGATATGCACATAATATCACTCTAATGGCAGAAAGTGAAGAGGAACTAAAGAGCCTCATGTGAAGAGCTGACTGACTGGAAAAGACCCTGATGATGAGAAGATGAAGACCAAAGGAGAAGGGGGTGGCAGAGGATGAGATGGTTGGATGATATATCTTACTCAATGAACATGAGTTTCAGCAAACTCCAAGAGATAGTGATGGATCAAGAAGCCTGGTGTGTTGCAAAGAGTCAGATACAACTTAGCGACTGAACAACAACAACAAAAACTACTCTATGCTTTAAAAACATGGAAGAACAGATTCATAAAGATCAAACTCTTCTGTAACTAACTTAATTGCCTACCAAAATAAAACAACATCTTTAAAGAAGAGGACAAAATCCAGATTCGCAATGGTGAAACATTCACAATGTCCAGTATCCAATCAAAAATAATCAGACATATGAAGAAATAAAATGTAACTCAAAGCATGAGAAAATCTGTTAAAAGGAGACCCCAAATGACAGAGATGGTGGAACTAGCATGTGAACAGCTTGAAACAGCTATTATAAATACAATCAAGGCTTTAAAGGACATGAACCTATGAGAAGAATATGGGAAATATAAGATTACTCCAAACAAAGGGGGGCAGGTAACGGAGAAAAGAAAAAAAAAAAAGAGAGAGAAAGCCCAAATGCAACTTCTGGACTTGAAAATCACAATATCTGAAATAAAAATTTCACTAGATTGACTAACAGCAGACTAAGAAACAGTGGGAGAAAAGAAAACACAGTGAACTTGAAAACATTAATAGGAATTTCCCAAACATAAGCATGGGGGGCAGGGGAGGAAGAGATGTTAAAAATTAAATCACAACTAGTAAGTGACTTAATATGTGTATAATTGGAGATTCAGAAGATGAAGTGCAGAAAAATAAAATGAGCTTGGCAAATAATGTTTGAATTTGATTAAGACTACAAATCCACAGATCCAAGTGACAACTACACTGGCACACAGAGAGGGAGAGATCCTTTAGGAACACATGTTCTAGAAAGCATTTTCTCTTTTTTAAGCATTATATTGAAAGAATTTAACACAATTTAAGATTAGGTAAGATGTGGTGAGATCATCTCACAGCACACCAAACAAGTCTCATCTCTGGGTGTGTCATGGCCAGTAAAGGCTGCTGGGGTATGCAGGGGCTGGTTGATCTCTATGTCTTTTGGTCTATTATTGTTTAATACCCCTTTAAGTGATGACACTAATAGTCCTTCTCAGCTGAGAGTAAGAGAGATAAATATGCATACTGTCTTCTTCAAGCTTTAGAGTGGAAACACTTTCCTAGTTTTCAGTGACTTTAGGAAATGACTCTCTGAAAGGACAGAAAAGGAACCTGTGAACCCTCCTTTCCAGGAGCTATGCCTCAGAAGGTTACAAGGAGCCATAAAGGAGAGTAGCTCAGTGAAAAGGAACCTGTCCTTGATTAATGTATTACATAACCATAAAATGTGCCACTAGAGGCAGTTTACCAATCAAGGTCTTTGCAGTTATTGGGATATTGGGGCAAAATGTGCAAAGTGCTTATTTTGCTTATTCCACTGCCTTACATGATGCCACATTGCTTAGGAATGGCCCTGCTATCTACATTTCTCATACTGTCCTTTCATCAAGAGATGGCTAGGAACGTGTAAATACACAAATAATAAATGGACTCAATGGACATGAGTTTGAGCAAAATCCAGGAGCTAGTGAAGGACCAGGATATGATAAATAATCTTACCAACTCCCAATCTGACCATTCATTGATAGAATCAAGGCTCTTATTACATTTTCCTCCCAGACCCTTTTAATAGTTCTTTGTGGTGACTATAATTTACATAACACAACAAAGTGGGACAGTGTGAACAAATGACAGAGTAAATGTCAGAATATCTTGATAAAAAGAATTTATGGGCATATTGAGATTTAATATTTTCTACAGTTGCAAGCAGAGTATGGAACGTTAAAATAATATTTAAGAGTCTAGGCTATTTATGGTTTTTCATAGGCTCTCTTGCATGTCGTTTCCAAGTTGGCAACAGCAAAACCATGGCAACAGGAAATTCTTCCCTGCAGTGGAGTTTATGAATGCTTTTCTGTTTTCATGACTCGACTCCTTATTTAATTTCCTGTACAGAAAATGAGAGTGATTACTATAGACTGCAATACAGATGTGCTAATCCAAAGACCCTCTCAAAGAAAAACAGGTCACAGGTGTCTGTGGATGGATACTGAGATAAAATTTAAAATTTGCTTCCACACAGATATACAGCAGAAATCAACATACTCTAGATACTTGAGAACCTAACTCTTTTATTAACCACCTGGGAAATGGGAATGGACAAACCTCCATGTTCATGAGCTGTAGATAAACAGACTGCTGCACTGGTGTGATTTTAATCAACACATTTTATGAGCCAAACTAATACCAAAGCTAAGAAGCCTGTTTGCTTGGAGATTAAGTTAGACTATGAACAATAACAACAGAAAATAAAAATATCTCAAGACAGTAAAATATAAAAGTGATTAAGAAAACTCTACAATAGCTGACTACATAGATATGGAGAAGGATTATAAAATGAGTTAATGAAAGTCAAGACTTCTGGGGCTTATGATCAGATGGTTGTTAAGCTGCAAGAGTTCTTAGTCACTCTAACATTCAGCTAAATACATTGAAGCTTAGGCAACACTACCCAGGAGGAATTCTGCACGATCTCCATCCACTGCTTCCTACCTTCCACGCTTCTGATAACACTACTTTTTCTTACACTCCAATCCTAAATGCTTTAATTATGGTCTTCAATTGTGTTAAAGCTACATCCTCCCCCACTGGCTTCCTCTCCCCCATCACCAGCAGTATTCTACAGTTAGTGGCTGTGTTGTTTTAGGGGTGACTTAGCAGGCGAACATCAACACAGCAGGAGGACAATAAGTCTGGTAGGAGGGTATAAGTATTTCTTACTTTTGGTGTCAAGCTGCGCACGATACTTCTCAAATCCTTTGAGCCGAACGCGTTCTCCCAACAGCTGGAGGAATTCCTCAAAGGCTGGGCCGGCTGATTCATTGTTGTACATCTCTTCTTCCGTGCTCTGTCCAGCTTTGCAGTACATGATGCCTACTTTCTGCTGATAGTTCAGCTGTGAAGGCAGGTGATACAACGCATATAAATACAGGCAGATCCACTCTGCCCACTTAAATGCTAGTAAGTCCTGTAGGGCATATGCCCATCAAGTAGCTAACCTCTTTCTTCTCTTGAAATCCTTCTGCTTTTGTTCTTCTCCTTTTAAAAAAAGGAGGTCTTATGACTTTAAAAGTAAAGGTCTACTTTACAAAAGATGCCTTTGAAAAAAAAACCTTAAGTTGTTTTACAACACTGTGTTAGTTTCGCGTGTATAGCAAAGTGATTCAATTATACACACACACACACACACACACATTCTTTTTTAGGTTCCTTTCCTCTATAGATTATTACAAATCATTGAGTTCACTGTGCTATACAGTAGGTCCTCATTGGTAATCTATTTTATATAGTACTGTGTATACGTTAATCCCAAACTTCTACATTTATCCCTCCTCTGCTTCCTTCTTTGGTAACTATGTTTACAAAAAAACTTTGGTAAATAAATAACCAAGTTTATTTCTATGTCTGTGGGTTTATTTCTTTCACAAAATATACTTTAAACTGTTTTGCACAAAAAACCCATTAAAGTTCTTTTAAAATTTTGGGAGGTAAAGTTGGAAAAGACTTATGTCCCAAGGCCATTTTTCCAATATACTAAGTTATAAACCTTGGTTATACGTTTGTGACAGCATGAGCATCATCAACACTGTACTTTTCAAATTATTTTTCTAAAAGATGAGTCTCTAGATAGAAACTTTAAAAGGGGCCTCATAATGGCAAATCACAATTAAAACAAAGCATTCAAGAAATTTAAATACAACATTAATCAAAACATTTATTCATCATTGAAAAGTTCAGTCATCCTATAAACAAATTTTAAAGTTGTATTAGTCACTTAAGAAATGAATTTGAATATTAAAATTCAGACATTTAATTCTCCAGTGAAATCAGGGCAATCCATATTCGTGAAGTCTATTTACAGACTAGCACTGCAACAACTGTTATCAATAAATTATTATCTCATAAAAGGAAAGGGGGAAGAGGCAAAATTTTAACAGCTAACATTTACTGAATAGCCATTATCTGCCGATCACTGTTTAGTGATTATATTACATTAGCTTTCCTCACAAAAGTCTGCAAATATTACCCCATATGACCATATCACAAAAGTCTGCAAATATTACCCCATATGACCAACAAGCAAAGAGAAATTCAGAAAAGGGAACAGTAAGAGGCACATAAGATCATACACTGTCAACCCTGTGATCTGGCTCTATTCAATATAACCAGGATTCAATCAGGCTTGTCTTGCTGTATTTCTGTCACTCCAACATATGTCCACAGCTCCTTATTTGCAACTCCATAGTTGAAAGGTAAAAACTAAACTTAAGCAAACATATTTGGCAGCAAAACTTCCTATGAGCTGACAGTGAATGCTGTTCCTTTCTGTGAATATTCATACCTTTGGAAATACTGATGTGTTTGACGGTGGGGTGCTGCCCCAGATTCCACTGGAACTCACTTTAAGTGTATGTATTTTATTACCCTTCTAAATCTGGACCTTTCTGAATTCTGAAACATATCTGCTCCTATTGTTCTACACAAAGGACTGTGAACCTAAACAATTCTTTTCAACTTTCTAAACCAAAAGATTCAGAATGGTGGTTAACTAGAAAATGTTATCAGGGAACTCCTGCTTGCTTTAGCCCCTTCTCACTAACTAGTTGACAAGGAAGGTTCAGCAGCTTTTACATGACCCGTGGACACGAAAGCTGCTTAGGAGTTCTGTAATTGTGCAGAATTGACTCCCCTCTGCCTGCTCCAGTGAGTGCAGGCAAAGTTCCAAACCTGAGACTTCCAAGAAACTGTGTCTGCAGATGTTGGAATTTTTTAAAAACAGCATACAACCTTGCATTATCACTGTTTCATTTTAATTATTAACAGAAACACTTTGAGGATTTGGTTCACCTTTTTGTATGCCACATGCAGTTTAAAAAAAAAAGAAGGTAAGAGTAAAACCTGCCACATGCCACTGGCAGTTGCACTCCTTCAAAGGTCTGAATGTGACTAATAGAGGGGAACTTAAACAAGTGGAGCCTTCATCTTGGCTTTTGGATTAAGCCGAGTATCCTATTAGGTCTCAACAAATAAAAAAGTAGCAGTAGGCTCTATGTCTGTTTCAAAAGAAATCCTTAACACAGCCAGCTTCTTACTCTCTCCCTGCAGGGAGAGCTACCAAGGAAAGGAAGCAATCTGGAGAAAGGAAGGAGCTTGGAGTTATTTGCTATTTGGCTCTGTGCCTCCCAGATCAGCCTTCTCATCCAACAATGTAAAACAAAAGTCACCTTGTTCAGAGAAAAACATCTCAGTGACCCTGGATTTGTGGGTGGCTTTTTAAACTTCTTAGATAAAGGTCTAGGATTTCACTGTGCAACATTCAAAGGGACTCACTTATTTATATATACAAAAGAGCTCACTTTGGAGAGGAGATAAGTCAGAAAGCTTCCCCCAAACCACTGCAGGAGCAGAATGCAAGGACAATGGGACAGTGTGATGCCTTCTCTAGGCAGGTTTCTCATATTGTGGTGACTCCACCCACAGACAGAACAGACTGGTATTTGCTTGTTGTCAAAGGAAAGCTCCTTTAAGAGGATTAGGGAATTTGTTAGAATGTCAAATTTCCTCCAATGTGAAATGGTGACGAATGTCAGTGCTCCATCCTTGCAGGTGACACTAAGACTGTATCCTTGGTTTCTGCTGCAATGGAATCAAGGTAGGTGTCAGTCTCTTAACTCAGGTTCCGGGAATCCTTAGTTAGCAACCTTGTTCCCCGCTCAGAACATGAGTAGTTGTTAAGGAGGAGTTATTTAAGTATAATAAGGAACATGTCAAGAGAAAGAGCAACTGGAAATGGAGTTAGAGCTATGGTTTGGGGATTTGAATTGTCATGATGTTACATAAAACAGGATTTTTTTAAAGACACACATCTATGAATAAATAATATTTTCCTGCAATGATTAAAATAGTTATGATGATGTCAGAAGCCATCTTGGAAACAGGTTGGGTTTATCCAACTGTTTAGGATTTTGCTTTTGGATGTTCATGGAGTCATGCTCTACAGTTCCAGGCTTGCCTATCTACTAACTCCGTATCAACCGTTCACGCAGCACTGAGGGAAGTGTTTGGACTCTCAACAAGTGTTTGCATTGTAAAAAGTGATTATGGTCAATCCGACAGGACTAAGGTTCTGTTTGAGATGAGTGTCTTTCAACAGCCACCAAAAGTGATATGGCCTCCCACAGCTGGGAGCAACAGTATATAGAACTGCTCTTCCTTCTCATAAAATAGGCACTTTAACACAGAATCATAGAAGCAGGTACAGCAAAATCTGGCTTATACAGCCCCGAGTTCCTGGAAAGATGCATGATATAGTCAGGGTCCGCCATCAATAGTAACAGGTTTGAATAAGCAAGTTCTCAGGGACCTCTTAAAAAGTTCTGTACTTTGACCTCTTCTTCCGGACGTCACAACCAGAAGGCACCACTGGGGGTGGCACAGATCATGAGAAAAATCCCCATTTCTTCCTTTCTTACAACACCTTTTAAATTGTCTCCATTAATCTGGGGATTTAAAACTTTTACTATGAGGTGTCTCATCATCTAGCAGTTCTCAAAGTGTGAGCCATGAACCCTTGAGGGGTGCCTGGGCTTTGCTCTGGGACACAGTTAATTGGAAATAATCTGATCCTTTCAGTTTTTCCTTTTAAACTCATAGGTCTTATCAGAGTACTGTTTAAATTGAGGATAATCCTGTCCCATTATTGAGGCAAAGTCATTCTAAGACTTTACCCGATGCCATGGGAACTATGAGGTTTTCCAGGCTGCCTGTTGAGAGCAGACATTGTTGTCAGCCAGGCAGAGGTCTGAGGATGTGCCTTGCTCAATCTTTGGCTGGTTCCTACCCTGGCTGCAAATACTTTCCTCAAATACTCACATTTACTCTGGTGGCTCAGATGGTAAAGAAACTGTCTGCAATGCGGGAGACCTGGGTTTGATCCCTGGGTCGGGAAGATCCCCTGGAGGAGGGCATGGGAACCCACTCCAGGATTCTTGCCTGGAGAATCCCCATGGCCAGAGCCTGGCGGGCTACAGTCCATGGGGTCACAAAGTGTCGGACACAACTGGGCGAGGAAAGCACCAGTATCCAGCTCAGCAGATCCTTATCTCCCTGGACTCACACCTCAGTCTTCAATCGGGGAGACCTCTGGGCTTCGACTGGGTGGCCCCTCCTGGCTGTGCAGCCTGGGATCTCAGGCTGAAAGCTGGTGTGATTTTTACTGTTCATTTGGTTCCCATTGTCCTTTGTTGCCTGACTTCAACATCATAAAAACCACTGTTCCATTGGTTTGCCTAGTTTTTAAAAGTTGCTTCAGATGGGAAAGTAAATCTAGTTCTTCTCTTTTAATCTTGGCTGGAAATAGAATCTGCCTCCATTTTCAAGTCATATAATTTCTGGACAGTAAACTGCATCTGCTTGAGGCATACGATTTAATGATTTCTAACAAACCCCCATTCAATCAAAATACAGAACATTTCTTTCACCCCAAGCCCCCTGGTTCCCATCTGCTATATATGCCTGTATCAACCGACAGCCTCAGACAATCAATGTTCTATTTTTTCCCCACTGTAAATTTGTCCATCTATATTTTTAAAGAGTATTTTTGCTGGGTAAAATTCCTAGTGAGAATTCTTCTTTTTCAGCATTCTAGAAATGTGGCTTCCACCTTTTATATTTTACAGATCAGGAAATGGTTAATTTTAATCCAATTGTCTGTCTTACATTCTTCTTCGAATGTACTTTTTCCTCTGGCTATTTTTAGATTGTTCTTTTTTTCTTTTAATTTCAGCAATTTTTACTACAATGGACCTATATCTGACTTTCTTTGTATCTACCCTGCTTACCATAGGCAGAGTTCCTTGACTCTGTTCTTAACTCGTGTGTGTTTCATCAGTTTTGGAAACTTCTCTAGGGGTATTTCTTCAGACATCGATTATGTCTCCAAATACTGCTTTCAATTCTCTTCCTCTTTTGGGGAATTCCATTACACCCATGTATTCACTATGGCCCACATGTCTTTTAGGCACTTTTCTGTATTTCTCATGTTTTCTTGTCTACATTATTCAAGTAAACATTTTCTGGTAACTTCAATTCATCATTTTTCTCTTCTGTTGTGTCTAATGTGCTCTGTAAAACATTTGCTGAGATTTTTAACTTCTGGGGTTTTCTTTTTTTCCCCTCCAGTTCTAGAATTTCAATTTGATTTTTTTAAAAAGCAAATCCAAGTTCTCCAATGATCCTTGACCTCTGTTTTTTACTTCTGCAGGTTCCCTGAAATCAATGAAAACTCTAAACAGTCACCTAACTTTTAATCTGTACTTTGGCCACACTTAAGCCCCAAGCCTTTTACAAATCAGCACATGCCCAAGGAAAAAAGTGCTGCAGAATGATTTAACTTTGATGAACCCAAATTTCTCAATTATTTCTTTTCTAGACCAAGATTTTGATATCATATCTAAGAACTCTTCACTATTCCTCAGGTCACAGATTTTCTTCTATGTCTTTGTCACAGATTTTTAAAGTTCTACATTTCAACTTATGACTCATTTAAATAAATTTCTATTATAATGTGTGAGGTTTAGGTCAAGTTCATTATTTTGTCTATGTAATTGTTTCATCACCTTTGTTTGAAAAGCCTACGTTTCCTCCACTGAATATTTTTACTCCTTTGTCAAAAATCAGTTGGATATATTTGCGTGGGGCTGTTTTCGGTTTCTCTATTTCGTTTTTTACTGAAGGACTATAAATGGTACTGTATTTTATTTTCTCTTTCCCCATGTTCATTAAAAGAGACCCAACTGATTTTTTTGAGTTAATGCTGAATTACACAACCATGCTGGACACAGCCTACAGTTCTAACAAGTTTTGGTAGATTTCTTGGGGTTTTGGACACAGACTATTATGTTATCTGACATAGGGACACTTTCATGCTTTCCTTTCCTTTATCCACATGCCTTCCTTTTCTTGCCTTATTGTACTTTTAGCACTATGCTGAATAGCAATGGTGGCTGTATACATCTTTGTCTTTACCATTAAGTCTTTAATCAACTATGATCTATGGGGCAGGGGTTTTATAGGTGTATTTTGTTTTTTAATCAAGTTGAACAAGTTCCTCTTATTTCAGTTTTTATTGTTTGTGCCATTATGGCTTTCCTCATCCCAAGATCCCCAGCCAGTCTACTTCCTTCTTTTCACCTTTCAGATTCACGTTTGCTTTATATACAGTGGCTGTACTTAGCAAATGCATCTATTCCATGCTTCTAGAAGCAAAAGTCCAAATCTATTTTTTAAAAGCACTGATTATTCCCAGTGGGTAGGCTGATCTGAGACAAGTTATTCTGCCATTACTAGATATGAAGACCTTGCTCATTTTTCAAATCCTTGTGATTCATATTGACAGCATTTACTTTGGTTTGTTCTTCATAAACATGATAACTGTTTTAAGTACTTTCTAAAGATTTATCACTGTACTGTCCTCCAAAAAGAATGACAGAGAGACTGGAAAAATTCAATGTTGGGAGTGAAAAAATTGCTAGTTAGAAACTTTGTCCTCATTGGAATTTACTAACAAAAATCAAACTGCTTTAAAAAACGACATATGGATACTGGGTAGAAAAATCATTTAAAAAAAAATCTGCCTGAAATGCTGTCAAAATTATTTATATACATGTGCACAGATTCTATTTTTATCTTTGGCATAATGTAAAGGAAATATTCTAGACACACATTTTGTATTCTATACACATATAGAGGAAATATTCAATATATACATTCTATATAAATATTCTATAATAATACGTTGTGTAAAAGTTCTCACAAAAATAGAAAGCTTCATACTGGGTATTAAATTGATGATTTATATACTTGTACTGATTTGATATTAAGATGAATTTCGATTATATAGGAATAGGTTCTTCATTGCAGCATTGTTTGTAACAGTAAGACTGGAATCCATCTAAATGTCTATTAATAAAGAAACTGATTAAATAAAACTTTGGTACAGCAACTAAACAGAATATTATGCAGCCATTAAAAACAATGGGAAAACTTACTGTGTACTGACATAGAAAGATCTTCAAAATGTATTACTAAGTGAAAATGCAAATGTGTATATCATGTTATATTTTGTATAAGAAAAAGGGAAATAAGACTACATACCCATTTTTGGTGTATCTGTATAAAGAAACATCAGAATACATAAGAAACTAATAAAAGTAGAAACTAGAAGGGAGAAGAGAGCTGAGAGATAGGAACAGGGTAGAAATGGGATCCTTCAATGTAAACACTTTGATTTTTGGCCCAGTGAAGATATTATTAAAAGCTAATTCAGAAAAGTCCTATAGAAAGGAAACTAGTTTTTTATTTTAACGCTGAATTTAAAGCACAATTCAGTTAAAATCAAGAAGACTAAAATATCTACAATCAGTTCCTCTATCTTTTTGGACTGTGAACCAGAGTCCTTACTGCAGGTCTTAGCCATGCTGAGTTCCTTCACTATATAGTCCTACTAAGCCAAATGTCTTCCAAACGCTACTGCTTTCAGTAATATTAATCATAAATCTTACCTCTGGAAAGGACTCCATCCAGTCACCCACCCCAGCCTCAGCCAGGCAAATAGCATGGATGAGCCCATGCAGAATAATCATTACTTGTGAGCAGACAAGAGAAAAAGACCAATGCCACGGGCTTCTTTCCCTGATCTGATGACTGTCATGTATATTTCTTCCTGATAATGTACATATGGAACCAAGCTGGTGGCCTTCTGAACTTTACACATGCATTAACTGATATCATAATCTAGAAGAAGATCAAAATGTCAGGAGTGTTAATTGTTTTGCCAAAGCTTCATTCATAGACAATGTTGTTTCCCCTACGGCTCATTCTTTAACTCCAGATGCCTGAATCAGAGAGAAAAGTGGCTGGTCAAACTCATTTATCATCAATAAAATAACACACCAGGGCAATGAACAGGCTAAGTCAGCAAAGAATTTCATTTATTCCCTAAATCAAAAGGACAGTACTATTCATTATTAAATAAAGATTGCTTTTTTCCCTTTATCTCTTCTTGAGATGTATATTGCAGATCTAATTAGATATGATTACTTTACCCCTTTAACTTCAATAATTTGAAGGCCAACATTTTAAAGAACAGAGAATCCAATAAATGTTTTCATTTCTTTGTATTTTTAATAAGTATCTAGAAATACAGTGGAAATATTGATTTATATAAAATCACTACTATGTACATGAAACTTGACATTTCCTAATGAAAACAGGTCTTCCAATTTTCTCTACTGCAGACTGGCAATTTTACTTTATTTTTAAGTTCTATTCTGATCTTGGGTTTTGCATGTTATACTTACTATTGAGCTCTGCAGCCGGTAGCAATAAAACCTGGAGCCATATTTCCAGTTTCTTCTCCTACTCAAGAAGAGAGAATGGGAAGATGGGGTGTAGAGTGTATTGGGAAAGAAAGTAGACTCTGGGGTCTGAATGCTTGGATTTAAGACCTGCCTCCAGCATACCCTAACTGTGATTTGGGGGGGTCCTTCACCCTCTTTGTGCCTCAGTGCTCTTGTCAGCAAAGCAAGAACAATAATAGCATCTACATCAAAGGAACCTAAGGATTAATTAAAATAATTCATGTAAATTGCTTCACAGTTCCTGGCTTAGTCACTGCTCAATAAAAAAACATCTATTTTTGTAACTGCCTGACACTGCTGCTCCGCGGGCTTGCTTGGTGTCCCTTACGCACACCCCACGCTCCTGCCCTGCTCTGCTTTGTCCTCACTGCTCTGAGTCTAGACCGCCACCCGCTTATCTTCTGGACCGATGGAAGGTCCATTTCGTCCTGACCCATCTGATTAATCGTGACTTTGCCCCACTGGCCTGTTTGTTAGCAGTTCTGGTATTACACTCATTATATTAAACCCACCTTTTATTACAGCAATTTATGACTTTGTTTCCTTCATAGGTAAAGACTGTGTCTTACTAGCATACAGTATTTATTAATAAAAATCTGCAAAGAATGGTCACTGAACATTTACTGGATTTGAAAAGTTATGCTTTTACTTATAAAAGTAAGCACGATATGTTATACTATGTAACAGCATGAGGCTTATAAAGATGAAATGAGATAATGCACGTAAACGGCTACTAACAGTTGTTATTTTATCATCATTTAGTGTTTACCATGTGTCTGGCATTGCATTAAGTGCTCTACACTTGTGAGATCCTTGACAGAGGGCCTGGAATAATGATCTCTCACTCTCTTTTCATTTTCGATGTCACTTTCACTGCTGGTAGAAAGATCTTTTCACTCCATTGCACAGAGTAGGTGAGATAAAGGTGTTTTTTAATGACCGATGAAGAAAAACAGCATTGATATGGCAAATCTAAAAGCAACTGAATTACCCATATTATTAAAAAGCTGGCAATAGATAATGAAATTCCTGATACTTTACAGTGTAGTTTGGAAGATCAAAATAATTTGATATGTGGTAAAAGTGAAAGCGTTAGTAGCTCAGTCATGTCTGACTCTGCAATTCCATGGACTATAGCTTGCCAGGCTCCTCTGTTAATGAAATTCTTCAGGCAAGAATACTGGAGTTGATTGCCATTCCCCTCTCCAGGGAATCTTCCTGACCCAGAGATCGAACCCAGGTCTCCCACTTTGCAGGCAGATTCTTTACCATCTGAGCCAGAGATGAAAACTTGCAAATCTTAAAAGCCAAAGTTAGTATCATGCAAACGCATATCCAGCGTTCAGGACTCCTAACGCAAAACAGTACTGCTTCTGAAAGCCTCATTCCTCTCAAGTGTAAAAGGCCAATAACTGGAAGCTACCATCCAGGGGTGCCGTGAGGGTTAAAGCAGATGATGCTGGTAAAGAGCTTAGAACAGTGTAATAAGTAAACATATATACTTATCTAAAGTGTCTTCATCATAAGAGATGCTCTCAATTATCTCATAAGTGAAGATCCAGGACCATGATGGGAAAACTAAATCCAGAGTTAATTCAAATTTGCTAAGTCACAAGCTGTTCTAAATTCATGACCATGTGCAATCATTGGCAGGTTATTTCATCTTCTGATTGCCCTTCAGATGATAATGGAAATGGACATCAATCAAGAGGGAAAGGCCCAGGAAGTTGTGAGGAAGGTGAATGTAAAAGCATGGGTAAGCCACGAAGCACACGATCACTTCCTAAAACTTGGGGAACTAAAATGTCAACTTCAGTTCCCACATAAATATCAGAGTCTAGTCAAATGAGAAACAAATTTTTATATTTTTGTGAGATGCTATCTTTTATATCATATAGATATAACTTACATCTGTTCTTCTGTTCATTTTAGCTTTTAAAAATGGTAAATGAAAAAAAAAAAGCACCAAAGATCTGAAAGGCAAAATGACACAATATAGCAAGCAAATAGTGTTTTCTTTATCTGAGAATAATAATGTGAGCTGTTAAAGTAGAAAATATTTTAAAGGAATTATTTAAGTAAAATTTAAAGGGAGCTGTAGAGGCTCCTCTCAGTGAGTTGTTTTTTTTTGGCGTTCAAACTATGTGTGTGTGTACCAAGTTGCTTCAGTCATCGGCTATAGTCCATGGGGATGCAAAGAGTTGGACACGACTGAGCAACGAATACACAATTCAAACTATGAATCTCTTTAAATATAAAGATGTACAAAGCATGAAATTTCAAAAAATGATGACACAGATGGAAACTAAAAACATTTTGCTGTGATTCAAATGCATTATAAGCACCTCGAGGCAATCCTTTTTCAAAATCTGTTATCTGTAAAGTCACCAGAATAATCAATTTCTCAAAAGGATTCCAAGGCATTAGCAAAATTTCCTTACCAAAAATACGACTCCCTAGACTAAGCCCCTAAGTATGTGTCCTCTGTCTTTTATCAGTATAATCCTGGGCTTTAAATGCTATGAATACATAAACAGAAAGAGAGGCCAAGGAGTGGTATCCCTTAGTTCAGATATAGAGCTGCTCACACAGAATAGCAGGTTTTAAACTTCTAGATTCTACTGTCTAGTAAAATTTCCAAAATAAACCTGGGGAGACTCATCTAGACTGCCAAACTGTAATTTCACTGAGAAAGCATTATAGGAAACATTTAACACATAGGATCATCAATAATTTATGAAGGAAAGGATAAACAGTTTAATATCCCCCAAGATGAGGGCAGGAGGAGAAAGGGTCGACAGAGGATGAGATGGTTGGATGGCATCACTGACATAATGCACATGAGTTTGAACAAACTGGGAGATAGTGAAGGACAGGGAAGCCTGGCATGCTGCCGTCCCTGGGGTGGCAAAAAGTCAGAATGACTTATTAGTGACCGAACAGTAGCAACAAAAATAAGAAGCCCTTCATTTCAGAGTAAAGGACAGTTTTGTGAATTAAATAAATGTACCTTTAAGCTAAATTCGTTATAGTGCTTTTATCTTTCCTTGTGGAAGTGAAAGTTGCTCAATCGTGTCTGACTCTTTGCAACACCATGGACTAGAGAGTCCCTGGAATTCTCTAGGCCAGAATACTGGAGTGGGTAGCCTTTCCCTTCTCCAGGGGATCTTCCCAAACCTGGGATCAAACCCAGGCATCCCACATTGCAGATGGATTCTTTACCAGCTGAGCCACAAGGGAAGCCCACGAATACTGGAGTGCGTAGCCTATCCCTTCTCCAGCAGATCTTTCTTACCCAGGAACCGAACCAGGGTCTCCTGCATTACAGGTGGATTCTTTGCCAACTGAGCTATCAGGGAAGTCCTTGTGGATGGAACCATAAAGCATTTATCACAGAACAGCACTACCTGTGGTCTAAAATTTTGTAAAGACTAAGAGAGACATGAAATGTGCCAGGGATCCCATAAAATATCTCTAATTGGGGCAGTCAGTTTTTAATTTAAGTAAAACCTAGGGTGAAAAGGAAAAAAAATCATCCTTTACACAAAATAATCTGTTTAATCTGTTGAAATTAGAATGTTCAGTATGTGATTGTACTGGAGGTGTGCATGCTAAGTAGCTTTAGTCATATATGACTCTTTGTGACCCTATGGACTGTAGCCCACCAGACTCCTCTGTCCATGGGATTCTCTAGGCAAGAATACTGGAGTGGGTTGCCATGCCCTCTTCCAGGGGATCTTCCCAATCCAGGGGATTGAACCTCTGCCTTTTGTGTCTCCTGCATTTGCAGCCAGGTTCTTTACCATTAGCACCACTGGGAAGCCCCCAAATCTCATCCCCTATATTATCAGTCTAAATGTTGTTTCCCTTGAACTTGTAAAATTGAAAATAAATCATCATTTTTCTACTCTTCGTTAGAATAAATGCTCAAAATATTTATTGGAACACAGCATCCAAAATAGTTAAATTTATGTATCAGTAGTCTTCTGAAAGTGTTAGTCACTCAGTTGTGTCCATCTCTTTGTGACTTCATGGACTATAACCTGTCATGCTCCTCTATCCATGGAATTTTCCAGGCAAGCGTACTGGAGGGGGTAGCCATTTCCTTCTCCAGAGGATCTTCTTGACCAACAGATTGAACCCGGGTCTCCTATATTACAGGCAGATTCTTTACCATCTGAGCCACCAGGAAGCCCCAAGCATTCAAAGTGCTCAAATTGATGTGTTATAAATATGGATACTCACAGTCTACTTGAAATATACATATGGAATAGACATTAGCTGTGCTTAAGATGACGGATAAAAGGAACAATGATTAGAAAAGTTACATCTAATATCTAATAATATATTCCCATCAGCTGAGTTAAAAGACTGAATCAAACCTTGCAATTGTGACTTTGCACTATAATTCATTTTAATAAAATTCAAATTTTTGCCTAATTAAGAAAATTCTATCAAACTTTGTTCATAGAATGGAATTCAATAACTGGACCAATTTTTCTTCTTGAAGACTCTTTAAAAAAATGCAGTGGAAAAGCTATTACCACTCAGTCAAGACACATTATGGTGAAAATATTCAAAGAAAGAGTTAAAATAAGAGTATATAAATACAACGTCTAACAAAACTAGCCCACATGCTCAGATGATTCCAACTAGAATGTGGATACACTTTTCAGTTAGTGGATTACAGCTCTGCATTCTCTACTTCTCTGTCCCCTCTATATGAATTATCCTATCACTCATTTCTATCTGGATTAATGACCTCACATTAAGGTTTAGGAAGTATGGAGGTGAGAAAATCTTGAGTATTTTCATTTTGTTACATATTAGGATCCAGATGTTTTTTAATTCTGAATTTTGTAATTAAAAATCTTGACAAAAATACATCTCTGGTGGTACTAATAGACTAAAAATTAAAGCTCTTAAGAACAGTATGGTATAGTGGTCCCCAGTACATGCTTTGAACTTATTAACTGTGTGAACTTGGACTTATTACTTAGCCCTCTCTCTGTGTCTCAGATTCCTCATCCTTAAAGTGGGGATAAAAATGGTACCATTCTCCTGGGGTTGGGACATAAGTTGGGATAATATATTATATATTAAGGTACTTAAAACAGAGCCTGGTGAATATGATCATTAGTATCAGCTACTGTTTTGCTATCACTTATTCCTGGAGTATCTGAAAAATTCATTGCATTAATGGAAGATTACCAAAAGAGTTGAACATTGTTTAAGTACCATATCAGTCAATCCTGACACAGAGAATTTCATCAGATGAGAAATGTTCAGTGAGTTAAGAAAAAAGAAAATGAGTAACTGCAAAGAGAAGATCCTTCATAATAAATGGTATCAGTTTTCCCCATCAAAAAAGAACTACTCAGGTCTCATTCTGGAAGTTTAGTGGGAAGCCCGAGCAACAGAAATGTCCTCCCCTGGGAGCCACACTCACCCCCTGCTCATCCAGTTTCATGAGTTGCTCTGTGACTTTGGGGGTGTTGAAGGCCAACCGCAGGCACTGAACGTTGAGCTCGGGAATCACGTGCTCCAGCACCTCCTTCAGGGGGAGCCCCCGCGCCGTTGAGTGCTTCGCCGTTGAGGGAATGGCGTCCTCCAGCACTGACCCCCTCAGTGTCATGAGCTGAAAGAGAGACACGTCCAGCGAGAGGAGTTGATACAACCAGTGTGAGGGCCCCTTAGGGAGCTGGAGGTGACAGCTGATGAGTTGAGCCAGTGAGGGGGAAAGGATGGGGGAAGTGATCTAAGATACCTTATGTATGAAAAACGAGCCCAGTACTTTCAAGAAGACCCAGGCAAGTCCAACGGAACTCATCATCAAATACCAAAGAGTACACGCTTCCTTGAAGAGCTCAGGAAGACCAAGGTCTCTATACAGCTATACAATGTCACTTACTCAAATACCAGGAAATTAAGGAGATATCCCAGAGACCAGCTGAAGACTAAATGCTTAGAATTTGGATGTTATACCTTTTTGAACTGTAAGAGGTAAGGGCAGGGGAAGAGTTTTAAATTTCATAATGCACTGTTGACAAGCTTAAACTATTCCTAACCCCAAATGCTGCTATGATAGGACAACGATTAAAGTCAGTACACAGCCACTGTCTACAGAATTTAAAGTGACTTGTGCTTTCCCCCATGTCTTAAGAACTCTGCTATTATTATGAAATATAAACATAAGCAAAGACATTTCCTTAAGTAATGATGATTTGTAGAAGCAAAATAGCTTTCATGTTCAGGAATTTTCATGTGACAAAGTTGTTAGTACAATTTAAACACTCTATGGTGACTTAAAACCATTAAGTTGAATGAACTTCCATTAAGCATGTAGGTTATAAGGCATTATACTGCAAAAGGAGTAAATGTTGAAGACCAAGTATGGTGTGAAAAGAGGTAAGAAATATCCATCCAGGAGGATATATGTACTAAGAAAAATCTAACAAAGTCAGATTCTATAACAAAAGCAGAAAAAGGACTGCTACGGGTCAGGGCATAAGGAAAGGCCCTCATGGAAAAGCGTAGCACTAAAAAGGGGCCTTCAAGGAAAAACTGTACAAAAAGACAGTGTCAGAGAGCAGAGGTGTGGAGATGGGAAACGACAGGGTGTGAGGAGGAAAGAGAGACCAGTGTAGCTGAGCGGGATCTAAGTGAGCCAGAGGGGGCTGTGGGTGGGCCAGAGTCCCCAGCAGAGTGTACCTCGAAGGGTGTGCACCTCACCCAGAACCAACAGGCCATCTCAGAAATTGTTTGCATGCGGATGATGACGTAAGAAAATCCAGTTGCTACTGCCCAAGAAAGAAACTACAGAGAATACAGCTTGAAAGAAGCTGCACTGTTCAAGAAACAGGCAAGATGGTGTGACAGAGAATTACCAGGGAAAATGGGAACCAAAGGAAGAATCACCAGGAAAGTGAAACCTCTAACAGGTGCCAACAGAAGGGAAAGAGAGATGAGGGTAGGAAAAGCCAAGTTCACCAACCTCTGACTCTCAAGACAAGAAAAAGGTGCGTGAGGTTATTTGCAGTCTATTCATTTGATTGGTTTCTTTTCTTTCATTTATAGTCTGCTTTCAAATAACACTTGGGTAAAAAAAACATCCTTTTCTGTGACTTAATATTTAATTTGACAGAAGTGATTTCTGTTTAATTTCTCACATCATGAGAAATAGCTGAACAACTCCTGTACTCCTACTTTCATGAGATAATGCCTGTCGAGAGTCGGGAAGATACAAAGCCTGGACGGATTTCCAACTGAGAGAGCCCCAGACCAGGAATGCTAAGGCAGCATTGCTAATCCTGGACCACATGACGATAGCAGCTCACCTCCAGAAAAGTCTGAGCAGATGAGAAAAAGAATGACTCATTTTTATACCTGAACCACCAGTGTTACTGGTATGTTTTGCTAATGACTTTCAGAAACAAGCAGAGAATCCACCTATATGCCTGTGCACCTATGCTTAAAAGCACTCACGCCAGAGATTTTGTTCATAAACAAACAGTCACATTTACAAATACATGTTAAGTCCTTTTTTTGGTTTCTTTATAGTGTGTAATGATTATTTCTATTAAAATGAAAAATATGTTTGTATTTCTGTTATCTTGACGCCATTTGTGAAGCAACTGGAATGTCACTTAGGAGACTGCTTTCTTTTTTCTCGACAGGAAATTAATAGCATGAGAAATCCCTACCAAGGCATAAGAATTAAGTCCTACTTTATTAAATAGTCAGTCAACTGTTCATCCTACGAAGTGCAAGAGCTCCAGATTGGGACCAACATCCAGAGATATTTCTATCAAAGGACTTTCATTAGTATATTTCTTTGAAAAGCCTCATAAAGATATTACAATTAAACCACATTTAAGGATTATTTCTATCGGAAAGGAAAAAAAAGACAAAAGATAGTAGCAATGAATTAAATAAATGTGAGGGAAAAAGGAAGTAATGAAATGGTGGAGGACTATTGTAGTTGTTAGGTGTGCAGTCATAAATCCCATGGACAGAGAGCCTAGCGGGCTACAGTCCATAGGATCACAAGAGTTGGACATGACTTAGCGACTAAAGCACCACCACCATGAACAACTTGGAGTCCTCAACATCCCTGAGCTTATATTCAAGTAGGGGGAAGACATAAAATGAATAAAATAAGTAAGTACAATGTGTGAGATAGTGGTGTTCATGGAAATAAAAAAAAAAGCCTGGAAGTGGGATATGAGACAGTAGAAATTTTAGATCTACTGGCTGAGAAGGCCCCTGTGGCTTAACAGTAAAGGCCAAAAGGAAAAGAGAGTGATGCCCATAAGGATGCCTGGGGAAGAACACTGATTACAGAGGAATAGGGACCATTGGAGCCCTGAGGCAGGGCTGTCCTCAGTTGCCCAGAAGAAAGGAGGCCACTGCGGTTGGAAAAGATGAAGCGAGGTCAAGGTCAGAGACAGATGTGCCTGGACTCCCCGGCTAGGGAGGAGAATGGCTTTTTCCTGAAAGTTGGAAATCCCTAAAGGGATTCTGAACTGAGGAATCACAGAATCTGTACTACATTTCTAAAGGATCCCTGCTGGGCTCAAGAGGATGCAGGCCTAAAGGAAGATGAAGGAAGAAAAGAGAAGATGATGGTGGTCTGGGCCCAGGCAGAGCAGTGAGATAGGAGGAGCGGTTGAATTCTGGACACATTCTGAAGACAGAGTCAACCAGTTTTGTGGGGAGACCAGATCCGAGGGCGGGGTGGGGGCGAGAGGGGAGTCGAACAGGGCCTCCAGGTCTCTGGCCTGAACAACTCTAACAAAAGGGTTGTCATCAGTTAAACATTAATTTGAACATGAGAGCAGGTGGTAATGAACCATAAACAACATTTGACTTGGATATTTCAATCAAATGGTAAGGAAATGGCCCCGGGGGCCCATCGAATGGGTTAGTAGGAAAGGATCAAGGAATCCTCAAGTGTGATTTAACTGTAATTACAGGAAGGAGGTGTAGGTGGAGCATTTGAGGCTGAGGCAGGGAGAGGCAAGAAAACAGAAGGCGGCGAGCGTGGTTCCCCAACCACGGCCAAGGGACCACGTTCACTTAGGTCAGCAGCCAACCTGGAGAGAGAGGCTGCGACCAGCCAAGCATGCAGACAAGGGAAGCTGGAAGGGACAGTCGTGGACAGCAGAGACAGGATCTGAGAAAGAAAGAAAGAAAGAAAGGGCCACCTTGGAAAGCCTCAACCTCCAGCATGAAGAATAGGATAGGAGCAAGACGGAACTGAAATGAAACAAAAAATATAGAAAAGCAAAAGGATGATGAAGACTTAAATCAGAGCAGTCTTACGAAGCGGGGATAGGGTTAAGCACAGAAGGATAGAAACAGGTGGGAGGAGGTAAGCGTGGCTCTGAGAAAGCTGGTGGGGACAGAGGAACAACTACCTACATCCAACTTCAAAGACATAGTGCATTCTCTGTGCTTTTCACATTCAACAAAAGAAAGAACTGACCCTACTTAACGATCAGCTTTGGCTTGAAGAAAAAGGACCCTAGAGCATGTGAGTTCTTCATTCCTCTCGGGCCACTCAACGCAACACATTAGATATTAAAGCCGTGCCTTTAAAAATCCTATTTTTAATTTCCCCAGAGTTGAAGCTGAGAAACAATTACTAAGTGAAGCCAACCCCTGCAACCTGTCTTGTATTCAATGGGGGAAATGAAGCCAAATGCCCTATTTAAACTAGTTTCAAAACCATTATTTTCTACCTACCTCAAGG
Organism: Muntiacus reevesi; assembly: GCF_963930625.1. Taxonomy (NCBI): domain Eukaryota; kingdom Metazoa; phylum Chordata; class Mammalia; order Artiodactyla; family Cervidae; genus Muntiacus; species Muntiacus reevesi. Next base: position 79,908,583 of record NC_089255.1, on the reverse strand, counting down.
GGGTATTAGGCATTAATGTATGACAACAATCCTAAAGTGATTTGGCTCAGAGAGGCAATAAATTGATAGCTGGCATAACTATACACATGTTTAGAGAGAAAACAAAAAAATTCCCTCATAGTCCCAAACTTGGTCATGAGGTCATTTTTTTGAGTCTGGAAATCAGGCAGAGCTTTAACAGTCTCCACATGACAAACTCTACTGCTTGCTTTTATTTTACTTTTGAGAATAAATATACATATATATTATATATAAATATTTGAATACTACATATATGTATTTGGTTGCTCAGTCACATCCCAGTCTTTGGGATGCCATGAACTACAGCCCTCCAGGTTCCTCTGTCTACAGGATTCTCCAGGCAAGAACACTGGAGTGGGTAGCCATTCCCTTCTCCAGGGGATCTTTGCAACCCAGGGATCAAAACTGCATTGCAGGCAGATTCTTTACCATCTTTGCCACCAGAGTTTTTCTTTAACGCTTTGCTGGCTATTTTCTTTTGTCTCCTTTTGGACTTCCCTGGTGGCTCAGACGGTAAAGCGTCTACCTACAATGTGGGACACCCAGGTTCAATCCCTGGGTCAGGAAGATCTCCTAGAGAAGGAAATGGCAATCCACTCCGGTATTCTTGCCTGGAAAATCCCATGGACGGAGGAGCCTGGTAGGATACAGTCCATGGGCTCGCAAAGAGTCGGACATGACTGAGCGACTTCACTTTCAATTTCTTTCACTTTCTCTTTTTCACCTGAATTTCACTTTAAAAAGAAACTCACATATTATGTGTACTTAGTTCCTTAAAGAGCTCCAAGGACCCACTTTACCCACAATTAGACAGCCTCTTGTTCAAAAGTCTTTATTTTAAGCCTCCGAGAATAGGTCCAAGATGGCAAAGAAAAAATCCAAGAAGAGTCCCTTTCCTTTTTCCCGGGTCAAGAAACTTCCTCAACAATAGTTTGAAAAAGTGAGTTAAGTTTTAGTTGACCCCCTCTGGCTCCTCAAGCTGGCTCACTGCCTTCCGGCTGCCCAAACAGGATATGTAATATCCAATTTGGGATTCTGAGGACTCCAATTTCCTTGGGTCACACTTAATGAACATATCTTTCTGTGAATCAAAATTCCCATTCATTTACTGCATCTATCCAAAGCTGGATGGGAAGAAAGGGTCCAGATCTAATCATTTTGTCCACCCCTGTCACCACCAGAATGAATGAAAAGGGTCTTTGTTTATTCTAAAGACATTTGTAACCAAGTGCTATTAAATTTAATTGCTTTGCTACTGCTACGACTTTATTTTTTTTCTCACTTAAATTAAGCCTCTTTCTCATGTGCGACTTACCTCACTAGTTCTAAAAATTATTCGATAGTTGTAGGGAGATCCATTTTCTTTCGTTTCTTCTGGTTTTTCCCTTCGAATGCTCACAGCCACTGGACCAAGATTCTCATCAGCCCCAAAATAGTTCCAGTGTTCTTAGGTACAATAAGACAAAACAAAATTAGAATATTTACAGCACACTAAAAAATGTCATATGCTGCTTACTATTTAAATCACTCAGAAATTATATCAATAAAATATAAACATATTTAACAAAAATTAATATCCTTCACTGAATTATAAAAGTAAAGACTGAGCAATCAATGTAGGTTTAGTCTCAGAAGTGGTAGGACAACAGAGGTGGCCTGCTGAGTTTTTTTTTTAACTACTCTGCAACTCACTACCTTACTTTTAAAAAGAAATTTGTGTTATTGCCCTATAAACAGGCTATACTGTATCAGGGCTTCCTAGCTTTTATAAAAACCGCATCAACTAAAAACCACATCAACCAAACTCCTCCCCCCCCAAACCTACTGAGAACAAAGCTTGAAGATAGATGGATTTCCTGCAGATTAAAAAAGATTTCCCCAGGGACTTCCCTAGCAGTCCAGTGGTTAAGACTCCGTGATCCCAATGCAGGAGACACAGGTTCAATCCCTGTGTAAAGGAAGATCCTGCATGCCACACAGCATGGTCTAAATAAACAAATAAAACGGATCTCCCCGGACAGGAGAGAGGAGAGAGGTCTGAGAGTTACTTGGCAGCATTCTTCTCCCACACTGCCCAGGTTAAGACAGAGTCTTAGCTCAAAGGAAGAGCTTCCAAGTGCCCCTGGGAGGCAGAAGCCCAGACCCAGGGCTTCGGGCCTCACCAAAGGTTCCCGCATAGTAAGCACCAAAGGCGTCCGGCAGAGCCGCTGCATCTGGAGGGATGTGAGGGCTGGGGTGAGGGCCTCTCCCAGGCCACCATAGTGGCCAGGTGACTGATGGCAGCTCAGGGCCCTCTCCTCAATGTCTGGCATTTCTCCAGACTCCAAACTTTAGAACAACCTTGGGGGTGGGGCAAAGTGTCCAAATGACTGGTGTTGACTTTATCTTCCTCCTAACAAGAAGGAAGGTTGGGGTCAAAATTAAATCAATTTACAGAAAATGTACAAAGTGATATGTACTTACTGTACACCTAAGTATACTTCTGTAAAAAAATTAAAGTTGTTGATATAGACAAAAGATATTCACAGATGAGAAAGTTATATATATTAAAAAAAAAAAAAAGCCCAAATAAACAAAAAGCTAGAGCAGATAACTTACTTTTCAAACCTCCAAAATACTTATTTACATTGCCCTATTTCATTTACATGTGATATGGTTAAATGACTGAGTTGTGACATGATGGGTTACTCTCATACAAAATGCATCAATATTTGAAAATACACGTTATTCTCATACATAATATGTATTTGAAAATCCATGAGACTAATAAGAAATAACAGCATAAAATATCTAATCATATAGTTCTAAATTTAGGTAATACATATGAAAATGCTTTGTAAGTACTAAAGAATAATTATAAAAAACAATCATTAATACCATGAGCTATCTAAGAATATTATCACAATTCATGGAAATTCAACATAAGGGAAACACAATGGGAACACAGGCAACAAGCATCTCATATATGGACAGCTGATAAAACAACCCAATAAACATCACAAAATCCATGTACAAACACTTATGTACACCCTCAAAACATAGCACATGAGAATCACACTCAGAAGTTATTTACTTTTACTTTGCACATAATTTTAATAAGCGTGGTTGTCTGGTCTTCAAGCCCACAGCTTGATTTCAGAGGTGTGATAAATCCAGATGCTGACAAAGTCCAGAGTGTAGGGCTGACAGAGACTTGCATGCAGACAGCAATATGACAGACCAGTGACAATAAGGAAGAAAAGAAAAAGGGAGGAGATAGAAACAGGATAAAAAAGCGGATGCGAACTGAAAGAGCAACAAGACAGCAGTCTGGGGACACTCACTGAAGGAGCAAAGAGCCTCACACACTTCAAAACTTCAGAGAATACTTTAACCCTGCAGCACAGAACAGCGATGGACCTGTCCAAGATGACCATGACATTCACTATATCCTGTTCATGGACTCCACCCTTGACTCATCAGAAACTCCTCAAACATTTCCCACAAAGCTCAGGAAGGGCAGGTGAGACTGCTATTCTTTGCTGCTGGAGAAATTCACAAAGACACGGGGCCAACACCAATTACCGTCAGAAACCTCAACTCCTCCTCAAGCTGTCCCCAGTCAGCTCTCGCTCCCCTTCTCCACTGCAGATATTTCAAATATTCTCTGTTCTCCTTCAAACTCCCCCCATCTACCTTCTCTCAATCTCAGCAGATAATGCTGTCCACATCACAAAGAAAATAAAGAGCCCTTTCAGAAACAACTGCCTCACTTTCCACCATCACTCACAGACACTTAGCCGGATCCAGACTTGTACTTCCTTTGCTTTACAATATAAACCCAGTCTCTCCTGAAATTCTAGCCTCCACTCAATTCCACCTTCCCAGGGACACGGATGCCCAATCACCCTCCCTGTATCTCCAAGTTGCCCTCTCTACCTGCTCATACCCATCACCATTTACTCAGGCTCAGGTCTCCTTCATCTTTAACCGCAACACTTGCCCTCAGTTTCTTACCAACCTCCAGGTTACCTCCTTTCTCTTTTCTTCCACTGGAAACTTCTTGAATGAGATACCTAATTCTTCACTTTAGGATTCCCATCGTCTGACTGCCTTTGCACAGTCACCAGTCAGCCATAAAGTTGAAACAAACAGAAACTCTGGGTCCTTATCTTGTTCAAACTCATCATAACTTGCCAATGGCATTTCCTTTTTTCTCCCCCCCAGAAACACTTCTAGAAAGTGGCTTCTCCAAAACCACCCTCTTTCGGTTTTTCTTCCACTGGCCCTGGCTCTTCTTACTCAGTTTCTCTTCCTCTTCCCATCTAGAATCTTCTGTCCTCTCCCAATGCTGATTACTCTCAAGAATCCACGTGTCCACTCCACACATCTGTGAGCCCTAGATCTTCACATTTAAAAGATGTCCCATTCTTTACCAAATGAAACTCGTGATCTGGAGTCCCATGGCATCTGTAAAAGTGAACCTATCGCCTTCCACACAGACCAAGACAGCTCTCCCTGCAACCCCGACTGGAGTAACTGCTACCACATTCCTCTAGCTGCTTATGCCTGACCCCCATCATGCCCACTGAATTCTAGCTCCTAAAGAGCTCTGTAATCCACCTACTTTTCCTCCATCCCACTGCCACTGATTTATCCACATCATCATTCGCCTGGATGTTTGCGAGTTTTCTGACAGATTCAGTTCAGTTCAGTCGCTCAACTGTGTCCGACTCTTTGTGACCCCATGAACCGCAGCACACCAGGCCTCCCTGTCCATCACCAACTCCCAGAGTCCACATAAACCCATGTCCATCAAGTTGGTGATGCAATCCAACCATCTCATCCTCTGTCGTCCCCTTCTCTGCCTGCTCTCAATCTTTCCCAGCATCAGGGTCTTTTCCAATGAGTCAGCTCTTCGCATCAGGTGGCTGGAGTACTGGAGTTTCAGCTTCAGCATCAGTCCTTCCAATGAATATTTAGGAATGATTTCCTTTAGGATGGACTGGTTGGATCTCCTTGCAGTCCAAGGGACTCTGAAGAGTCTTCCCCAACACCACAGTTCAAAAGCATCAATTCTTCGGTGCTCAGCTTTCCTTATAGTCCAACTCTCACATCCATACATGACCACTGGAAAAACCATAGTCTTGACTAGATGGACCTTTGTTAACAAAGTAATGTCTCTGCTTTTCAATATGCTGTCTAGGTTGGTCATAACTTTCCTTCCAAGGAGTAAGCACCTTTTAATTAGCTTTTCATGACTGGCTTCTAAGATGCAAGCCTGACCATCACTATTAAGTTTCAAACCCTCCGCTGGTTTCCCAACAGTCCTTGGATACTACTCAAGCCTTCTCAAGGGCCCTTGTGGCCTGTCACCAGCCTGTCATTCCAGTTTCAACCTGGACCTTTCATTCATCTGAACTCCGAGAACCAACCATCCTGAACTTGTCAACTCACTGTGCCTGTCTCACCTGAAGCACTCTGTCTAGGACAGTCCACCAACTAACTCCTCTTGACTAAGTCCTCGCATCCTTCAGGGTCACATTTGAAATATTATTTAGACATCTTCTCAAAGAGCGCTTGAACAATGAAGCAAAATGAAAGTGTGTACTTAGCATAGTAACGATAAAACTTAATTTTAAAACTGGTAAGAGAAATACAAATTAGGGAAACCAAATAATACATTGTAACTGCAAAAATTTAGAAAGGTTACTACAGAAAAATATGAATTTATAAAAATACAAATATTGAACACAATCATTTTAGTATAAAGTGGCAGAAAATATTTAAAAAGAAACTAATCCTACCTAAAAATGAAGAAGGTTGATTTAAAAAAATGATTTTTTGTGTGTCATCATCAAGCCCTGGCTAGATTTTTGTGTGCTTTTTCCTAGCTGCTGAAAAGTACATTTCTGAGCTGAGGGAATGCTGATGAGACCATTTATAAACTAACTTCTAACACTTTCTTCAGACTATGTGTTCAAAAAATCCATCTCTGGTTCGAAAACTCTGAGAAGATCTTTTAAAAATTTATATGTGTGTTTTTCAGGAACATCAATCTTCTTTTATTGAAAAAGAGCTCTAGCTGTTATTTCCAAGCAAGCCTTTCCATTTGGCCTTCATCTACTTCAGTTCCATCAACAGAGATGGAGATACTGCTCTGGTTTCCTGTGTTAAATTCACTACTGTCATGATCAGACTCTGCTTGTTCAAAAAGTCTTTCAACTTGAGTAAGAATTATTCTTACAATAAATGCCTTGTTTTTTGGTCCACCGTCCTTTTTTTTTTTTTCTGTCCCTGAGGATTACAAAACTATAGGGAAAAAAAAATCCTTCTGATGTGAATACAACTTTTTCACTTCAAAACTCGAATGCAAAGTGTAATTTGCTAACAGAGAAGTTTGGTTCAGCAAATTACCTTCAATTCAGTTTTTGAGTCTTTAAACTTTGATATCAAGACAAATGACTTTTTCATAACTAACATCTAGCCTTTTAGGATCCTGAGTCTGGCCACTCTTGCTGCTGCCTGTCCTTCAAGTTCACTGGACTATGCTGCTTTCCTCTCGGGACCACAGTCTTGGGGCAGCACGTTGCACTGTCTCCACGCTGCAGCACGTGTATTTCTTCCCATCAGCCATGGATTGCACCTTCACCCTCTGCTAGCGCCATGGTACCCATCAGATGCAGAGAGCTCTTCCAGTCATACCTACAATCAGCTTTGTCTTTTGGGGGGTGGAGGGATGGAAGGGGGAGAGAGGGTCCAAGTATGGGGGAGATGCAGATGATAAGTGTCCAAGAAAGGCCAGGAAGCCTCTGATGATGAAAGACGGAGGAAGGAAAGGGGGAGGAAAGAGGGGATGGGGACTCAAGTAGGGTGGATAAATCTGCTGATGGATGAATTGAAATACGGGTATTATACTACCAAAAATAATGATATTTCTGTGCCAGCATACTGGAATGCCAAAACCCAGTACTGCAATCACTACATTAGAATGATATAATGCAGTGAGGTGAGGCACTTTGCCAAGCACTCTAATATTCATGTCAACTATGAAAATACCGGCATTGCCTTCTTTTTCACAGATGCGGCAATTATGATTTAGAGAGAATAAGTCACTTTCCAGCCACAAGCAGTACACAGCAGCACCAGAACTCAGACATGTTAAGGAGTAACTAGTCAGATCACACATAAGGCTTTATTTCCTGATGTACTATATTGCCAAGGTTTCGCTGTGTTTAAAGGGAGAAATATTAATATTTTACCCATATATCACTGATTCCCCTCACCTTCAGTTTTAGTTTTCATCTTTAGTACCTAAACAAATTTTTAACCTTTAGTTCTAATTAGTTCTGGTTCTTACATTTAAACAAGGATGGTACAAAGAACACCAATGAGTAGTTCTGCTATTACTAGAACATTGCACGCAAATAGCCATATTTCTGGCTGACACAGTCACAGTAATAAATAATAACACTTTCACATTCTTAGAGAGGGAACATAGTCAGTGTTCAAAGCTCCAAATGATTAGATCAAGCACAGTCACATTACCCAGTTATGAGCTACAGATAAGGATATGTGCACAAGGCATAAAAAGTTAAAAGCCTGGCATTTTAATTGCAAAGAAGGAAACAAAAATAAAGTCACAAGAGTTACAGGGCTTCAACCAGCAATTTTTGGACTGCTTGGACTGGTTTTCATAATATTTGCAGATTTCACATTAGCATTTCAGTTGTACATTTCCAGAGACCAGCATAATCTGGACGGTTTGTAATTATGAACAAAAATAAATCTTTTTTTATATACAATTTGTAAAAGTATAAAGTTAAAGTTGCTCAGTTGTGTCCGAGTCTTTGCGACCCCATGGACTATACAGTCCATGGAATTCTCCAGGCCAGAATACTGGTGTGGGTAGCCTTTCCCTTCTCCAGGGCATCTTCCCAACCCAGGGATCAAACCCAGGTCTCCCACATTGCAGGTGGATTCTTTACCAGCTGAGCCACAAGGTGCATGGCTTAAAACATTTCTTTTAGAATTGTCAATTTATCAATTAAATAGGGAAAATAGACTGATACACAGAAATCAAAGACACAGAAAGCAAATAAAACAGCTACTATCTCAGGCCTCAAAAAATTAGCAACAACACTTCTGAAGGGAAAAATGGTCCTTGGTAGGGCTGGAATACATTCCTTCACTGTTGGTGACACCACGAATTGGTACCAACCATTTTAGAAAGCATTATAGCAACATATGTCAAAGTCATCAAAATGGTCACATGCTAATCTTAATTACCCTAAATGGCTATGTAGAAGGAGAAATGAAAACTCTTCCATTTCCTCTAAAAAAGGCATCTTAATTCACTGTACGACAGGGGTCCTAAAGATACTACTAAGCTGACATACATGGGCCTCATCTATTAGCAGGTCAAAGAATGGAATGACAACAACTTTCCTAGCTGGAATTAAAATCATTTTACCACTCTGAATATTTTAAATTCTTTTTCCCTTGAAATAGTCTACCTGGTGGGCTATAAGTATGTCAGCATCAGTGCAGTCAACATCATAAATTCTACCCTCAATATTTCCATTAGACAGAGAATCTAGATGCAATTGGGAAAACCACTCACCATAGCACATGCTTCTAATAAGGTACTTATCTCTGCCTATTGAGTGCAATTTGTTCAGATATTTCATTTTTGTGCGACTTACAACATCTAAATATGACTGACAACTAGGTTACAAAGAGAGAACAGATCTAAAATAATTAAATGAAAAAGAAAACACAAGCAACAACAGTATATTCTTTAAAAATGAAAACACAGATTTGCCAAAGTGGAGGTAATAAGGATTCATGCGTTTGAAGAATGGCTCTTTCCGAGAAGAGCACCACTCAGAGGTTCCATCTCAGGTCCCCAAAGGGCTCATCCTAATTATAAGGGCGGAGGTTCCATGAGAACTAAATAGCCTAGGACTTTGCATCATAATCAAAAGCAGGTCAGAGTAATGGATGGGGACATTTACACAGGACTGGCCACAGTCCAGAATTCTGTCCCAAAGCATTCCACTAAGCCTGTAATTATGGTTGCATAAGAGTAATTGTCCACATTTACAAAGTGCACAGTACTCTGAAGTTCCAATTCTTCTTTTCCATAGGTAGCTCTTAAAAATTAGGGTGGTCTATTTGAAAAACTTATATCACATTGTTAGGCTTAAAGCCTCACATGACTAAGCAGCCCTCAGAAGCCCCCCAACCTGCCAATAAAAAATAGACATTAACTGAAGCAAGGCCAACACTAATGAATTGCATTCAAATGACGAAAGGAAAAAGCACAAAGAAAACTCTATTTGAAACAAAGGAAAAACAGTATCACTGTCAAAATGGAAGATTTTTAATTGACTATTATCTATGACAAATAGCCAATAATTCTATTTAAATAATTCAGTCTTACTTGTGGTCAATGAAGTTGAAATGTTTTGGACCTACAATAAATATTCTAAAATAAAAATGGCAAATACTCAAGGTAGCCAAGAAAACGTTAAAACACTACACAGTCTTAAAATAGGAGTAGAACCTTTCTGGCCTAAGCTTTTTTAAGAACAATTTGGCAATAAAAATCAAGGTTTCCATAAAATTCACACCATTTCACTTACAGGACTCTACCTTATGTAAATAATTGGACACGTTGGGGGAAAGTTACATAGCAAGAGCATTTATGTAAGGTCAGAGGCTTTTAAACTTGTCTATGGAAAGAAATTAGAGGGTTCAAGAACTTGAACGAAAAAATTTTCATCTTTATTTTCACTATCCTCTAAATGAAATGTAGCATTTCCATTAATTATAAATGGAGCCAACCAACTACAGTATCATCAGCTGCACATGTGACTTTGACACCTACAGAAATCATGAGATGTTTTCATATCATATTACCGTTGTAGACATATCAAAATATCAATTATTCTCATCACAACTTTGAAATTATGGTAGTCATCAGAACTGATGCTAGATCTTTTTGTTAATGTAATAAAAAAAGAAGCATCTATGTTAGTATATCACAAAATTTTTAATACTCTTGCAACTGTAGTTTAATATGACTGGTTTGCTTTGTACTTTTATGTACTTAAAAACATTAGTCTAAGGAGAGTTCATAGGTTTCACCAAATGCCAAAGGGGTTAAGAGCTATCCTAAGTGCCCAAAGGTCATCTTAAGTACCAAAAAATACTTAGGATGATCTGATGTAATAATTATTTATAATAAGGAAGTAGAAAACTTGAATTTAATAACAGCTGGAAGACTTTAAATAAATGATGGCAAAGCCAATTATGGAACCATAAAAAATATATAAAACTATTTAATGATCCTTATCTTATTTAATTAATGAGTATATATGTATAAAAAGAGAAGTAAAATAACTAGCAATCACACATGATTAATTTCCTTAGTTTCTATAGTTGCTAATTTTTCTGTAATGAATATATCTTTTATAATAGAAAGATTTTTAAAGTATAAAAAAAGTATTTCTACAAATATGGCAATTTTTACAAAAATGGTTTACAAATGGTCAATGAGTAAAAAGAATATTTTAAAAGGTTGCATATTAATGTACCTCTTCAGGCTTATTGTTAGTTTATGCTAATTTAAAAGCCAGCTCAGGGGAAAAAAAAAGTATTTAATATCCAAATTAAAGAAATTACAATGAAACACCTGTTTCTAACTCAATGTTTTTATTTAAGGAAAAAAAAAACCCTTTGGTACCTCTTTATCAGGGACATTACAGCAAGATGTCTGTGTAAAATGCTTCTGAAGTATTTGAAAGGAAGTCGCTCAGAAACAGTCAGAAATTCAGTCACCGCAGCTCATGAGGGCAAGACCATGCAATGTGTCTCAAAAACTCAGCAGAGCCCACCTGCTTCTGGACTAACAGTCTCTCTGAGTTGTTGAGCCTGCTTCTGCTGATGCTTCTACATCATTGAAAGCTTCTACTTGATGAGAATGCAGTTATGAAAGTCACTCCTCTTGCTGTCCTGAGGTTCAGATGCATGGCGTCTCCATACAGAGGAGAGGGCTCCGTGAGAAGATGAGCAAAGGAATTGGTTCGACAAAAGAAATGTTTGCTGAGCACCAACTTTTGGTGGCTCTCTGGTATGTGAAATTAACAATGAGGTATGCATTTGAAAGACAGGTGACGAGCTTGTACTGAAATAACAGATCTAAAGGGCCCTTATGTCCTTGAGACTGCAAAACAAAGAGAAATTCTCTGGGATACAGAAACCAGTAGCATGGCATTCGCTCTGATGCACTTTGACACAGAAAGTTGAGGAAGCATTCCCATTTCCTTGTGGATGGTTCCTTTGTTAGCTGCTGTTACTGATCGTACCTGAAGGTTTTCTTTATCACATTTTATCTTGACTGCTTCTGGACTGACAGAAAAGTTGCGAATATGGTACAAAGAGTTTCCCTACATATTTCCCTAACCCAGTCTCCGTCTTATATAACTACATACAGTACAATCTTCATTAATCAGAAATCAGGAAATTAACATTCAAATACTCAAATTTCTCTAGTTTTTCCACTATGCCCTTTTTGCTCTGAAATCTCACTCATTATCCCACATTGTATTTAACTGCTGTTATTCCTCCTTAGTTCCCCTTGCAATCTGATACAATTCCTTACTTTTTTGTGAACTTGACACTTTTGAACAGTATTTACCACTCAACTTGGGTGTGTCTGGTGGTTTCATGTAATTAAACTAAGGTTATGCATTTTGAGCAAGAGAACCACAGAAATAATGGAACCTCAGTGCATCATTTCACTGGGTCCATGATAGAGTTCCTTCTATTAAGGTGGCATGTGCCACTTTGTTCGCTGTAAAGTCACTATCATTCTTCTTATGATTTACACATATTTGGGGAGGAGTTACTTTGAAATGGTGCAAATCCTATTTCTACTCGTTCCTTCTAAGGTGTCATCCACTGACTTCAGCATCTATCACTTATGTCTAAGAAGGTTTACAATAGTAAAAATCAGTCTCCGGAACGGTGTTTTGGGTTTATGAGGATCAATTGGTGGTCTTGGTTAATTTCCACAAAACCACCATGACCACACACAGACTTGTCTGTGGTCTCATTTCCTGAAAAGAGGGGAAAAGGAACTGCAACATATTATTCGGTGTCCAGACTGTAACACAAGGTCACATACACAGAGGGACCTCCCTGTGTCTACTTGATGCTATGAATACAAGATACACTGGCTCCCCAACTCAATAAACTTTGTACTTTGTGCATCAGTACCAAACATTCCAATTGTGAAATAACTGCTGAGCCTAGCCTAATCTGTTGTAGTCCTTGCCTTCAAGGATTGCTTAGACTGGTTATAAACCAGGGCAACCAAAGAAAGCACTCTGGGACAGTGGTGGGAAAGCATCTGCACCCTGAGGAAGAAGGGGGTTACTCAGAAGCCCAGGAGCGGCAGGAAGACCCCCCATCCGGATGCATGGACGGGAGCAGAGGCAGCTCCATGCAGGAGGGGTGCAGGCCAGACCTCTCCCAACCAGGCACCCACGTGGGCTGGTATTGAGCACCGCCTTCACTATCCTCTCGCTCCACACACTCCTCCCTGCTAGGGGGTCTCACCTACTTTTCCAGTGCCAGCCCTCACTTCCCCCACGGAAGGTGAGACCAGCTGAGGAAAAAGACACACAGCGCTGCAAGGAAGCCTGCCTCCCATACCAATCTTCCTTGGCCTTGGTTCATAAACGTGGCAAAGATCAATGGACCAAGGAAAACCAATAGCATAAAAGGGAAAAAAAAAACACACACACAAACAGAGACTACCACTCAGAAGATACAGATCACGCAAGGGAAAAAAAATCAGAAAAAATTATTTTAATGAATACCAATGGAGAAATGTGGGGTATATAAAATAAGGATAAACTATTAGAACAGTAACTACTGGGAAACAAAAATAACGAATTCCTGGCAAATAAAACTACAATTACTAGAATAAAATGAAAGGGCTGGAGAGTAGAACATATAGAGATACATATCAATTCCTGAACCAAAAGATAAAATTAATATAGAAAATAAAAAGAATTTGAAATTATGAAAGAAAAAAATGGATGATAAAACCAGAGGTTCCATCATCTATCAAGATGGAGTTCCAGGTAGAGGAAATAAAGAAATTATAAAAGATTCTGTTAAATGGTTTTTAAAAATCAGGAAAAAGGGAATTCCCTGGTGCTCCAGTGGTTAGGTTACTTGATGCTCTCACTGCTGGGGACTGGGTTCAGTCCCTGGCTGGGTAACTAAGCTCCTGCAAGCTGCAAGGCACAACGCCCCCCACCCCCCTGCCAAAAAAAAGATCAGGAAAAAAATTAATGTTCTAAAACTTCTCATTTGTCTTAACAGTACTCAGGGCAAGCTACAAATACCATGAAAGCAGGTTTATTTGCTTTTGTTCTCTCCCAAGCACCACAGCTGACACAGACTAGATGCTTTAAAAATATCATGCAATAAATGAGTAAATGTATGAATGTGCAGTTGTTAGTTTTTAAAGCTACTTAAAAGTATTAAGGGCACTGATTAATAGGAAATTGGGTAATAAATCTGTATGTAAGGAACACATAGGTACACAAAGTATTATATATAAATAAGCAAACGATAGAGATCTATTGCATAGCACAGAGAACTATACCCAATATCTTGTAATAACGTGTAATAGAAAAGAATCTAAAAAAGTGTATCTATCCATATAAACGTATGCGTAACTGAACCACTCTGCTGTACACTTGAAACCACAACAATGTAAATTAACTACACTTGAATTTAAAAACAAGAGTGACAACAAAAAAGAAAAGATAAAGAGGACTGCAATCAAATACTGAGATTAGGAGATAGATTACTATCTCAACTCTGAATTATTAACTTTCACAGTAAGCATGTATATTCTTTTGTTGGATTTGTTTATTGTCTGTTTTCCTCCACCAGAATGTAAGCTCCATGAAGGTGTTTCATTTTACTTCTCACTCCAAGCGTCCTAAATCATGCCGAGTATGATGAAGGCACTCATGCACACGTCGTGGTCCCAGATGTGCAATACTTAACATCTCCCTTCCAGAAATGGCTCACAATCCATTCAGCCACAAGAAATGCAATTAGCTGAAAGTCTCCGGCTACAGTATCTTCGGATTTTTCTGAAGTTTTCCAGCCCAGACACACTCTTCCTGGGAAGCCCAACCCTGAGTGTGCCTGACTGACTGCCCAACAAGGGAGCGCTCTCTCGCTCCTTTTAATTTCATGGCATTGGCTGAGATTTTGTCACATGTGCACAGTGAGCTGAGGCCCCCCCCTGCCCACTTTCGTTTCTTCTCCCTTTTTCTTCTCCCTGTCATAGTGTCAGACCCGCACTGTGGACTGAAGACCTTCCCTGATAAATCCTGCTTCCTCTCCCCTCTTCTTTCACAGGCAGGGCCCCCAGGTCCCCAACAAAGCACTTGCAGGCCAATACTATCCCAGCCTCTGCTTCTCAGAGGACTTGATCACTAGTGTATCTGTTACACGATTGTATCATACCAACACAATCATGTAAGATGCAAACTGCTCTGTGATTAGACTGGTGTATTTGGCAAAGACAAGAGATGAATTTTGAGATGGGGGACCGGAGGGAAGAAACTAAGACAACGGCCAGGAACTGAGGCAAAAGGCAGCAAGGGCTTGAAGCGACAGACCTGGGACCAGGACCCAGAGAACAGGAAGTCAGCAACAGTGTGGAGGGAGAGGCAAGAGGCCTTCCCAGCTGCCTGGAGGTTAGTGTCCACGAAGAGAGGCATCAAAGAGGCTTCAGTGTTTCAAATCCAAGAGACTGATAATAACGGTGGCACTTACAGTGTGAGGGTGACGATGAGGGTAGGCGTTCTCAGGGAGAAAAACGGAGAAGCAGTCAACATTTGTGTCCCAGGTTTCAAGGTGCCGGCTAGATAACCAACCAGATGGAAGCAGGTAAAGGCTGGTGAGGAATGTAGCCAGAACTCAGCAAAAAGCCTTGGGAACAGAGGTCTTTTATTTGGATACAAATGTAGACTAATTACTTTTTCTAAAAAGAGTGTTCTGAAGTCATTCATTATAAAGGAAATATGCAAACTGTGTTAATGAAACAGAAATAGGAAAATAAAAACCAAGTGGATATAACTATGTTATCAATGAAGGTGGCACAGTTGAGCATCATATTTTCTTCTGGGAGGTGAAGTAAAACAGGAAGGAGATTAAAAATAAATAAATAAAACAAGCAAACAAATAAAACACACCTATCATCAGAAAGACAGGCATTTAGCAGCTACCAGAAAACAACTGATGGCATCAAATTCTAATAAATTCATCACGTGGAACTTTCCAAAAGGCCAAAGGATGACAAAAAGGCCAGTATCTCCATCATCAGTTCATTGCAAAAGCACACTCTGTTTTTGTATGATTGAATCTTTGCAAGATGACCTTGAATAAAGTCAAGTGTCTGAGCAAAGGTGGCCTTTGGATCGTCTAGCTTGATTTGAAAAACTCAGCAGAAAGGAGCAGTTGAGAGGCATATGCCCTTTTAATCAGCTTTCACAAGCCTCTGAACTGAGACGGCTCAGGGAATATGAACTCCTGGATGCCTCACAGATCAGAGTTCAATCAGTGATGGGGCTTGGGAGATCACGGCCGAGAAAGCAGAGGATGCTTGTTTTCCAAAGAGCAAACACGCACAGCTTCCTACCTAATGGCCTTCTTGCTACCAGAAGCCCCGAGCAGGTAAAGAAACAGCAGTAAAACACTCCTAGATGAGTTTCTCCGGAAGTTACTTAGAGCCCCAAATCTCCCTGAAAAGGATTACATAACTAGAGAGCTGCCTTCAAACAAATAAAACACAGTTTATATGCTCTCAATAAAAAATGAAGGACAAGGGCATGAGAACAGTAAGTTAGTACACATGAATAAAACCTTTCCCTATTAGTTTTGGCAGAAATAAGCTGTTAAGTTCAAGAACACAGAGCACAACATGGTTTAGGAGAACAGACTTGCTGACTCTGGAGTTTTATCACATACTTGAAATACGACTGTTCACAAAAACTAACCATAGACTAGTTATCCTTTCCGAACTCGGAGTTACAAGGCATTCCATGGTACTATACTCAAGCTTAATGTTGCCACAGTTACAGAAGAAATAAACAAAATAAGCACAGCACAAATAAGTTTAACTTTAAGGTGTCCTCTGATGTTCTATATGTACCGTACAATAATCCACTAAAACTTACAATAGGTAATGATACACATTTAAAAACCTGAACTTGCAGAACAGTGCCCAATAACAAAACTAGAGAATGTATCAGAGCACTAAAGCTGTCACTTCAAGTACAAATGCAGTTCAGAGTATATATACATTCTAAAGAAATGGTAAAGATGGTTGATTAGAAGAGAGTGAAAGGGAAATAAAGAAAACTGGACATTACAGTAGCAACCAAAATCCAACTAGGCCTCAAACTAATAATCCAGGAGCCCAGAATACTATTCAACCTGACTTGTATACGTGTGAGTGTGCGTGTGCAAACACATGTGAGGTGAGGTGGGGCGAGGCAGTGGTGTATAGGTGAACTGCAGAACAATCAAATCTGGTGGTTTCAAGTTATCAGAAGAGTAAGCAGGTGCAGAGCATTAGTGTTCGTCCTTTCCAGGAATGAGAAAATATTCTTAGATGCTCTTCAGACTTGATGATGGCAGCTGCTTCTGGCCACTGGGCAGGAGGGGAAGGCCTGGCCCCATCACAGCATCTTCAGTAACCTGACTTTGAGAGTGACATCCCATCTGGAGTCAGATGAGCCTATCAGCACTTTTGATCAATGGATCACCAAACAACATGGCGAAAGCCACCCCTGGGCTCCTCTCTTTTCCATTAGTGCACTGTTCCAATGGGATTCAGGGAGGCTGTGTCTCAGACCCTTGTATATGCAAGGCAAAACTGAAACAGTCCTGCCCTGCTACTGTAATCACGGTGACTAAGTAAAAACTCAACACAAAATACATACACACTCAAAGGGAGATGCCCAGATTAATTTTGATGGTATCATACTGCCTCGTTTGCACCTCTCTAGGAAGGATGTGGTTGCATCACTTGGACTTATCACAGTGACAACTTCACCTTGGGGTCTTAATGAGCATTATGTGAGGAGCTCTGCATAAACCACAAAGTAATAACACAATAAATGTTAGCTATGTTATTACCGTCATTTAATCCTTGGTGAGTTAGATCCATCACACACACTGGCAAAACAGCAAAGAGAAGTGGGTAAGAGGAAAGACCAGAAAGAAGAAATTGATAGTTTGTTGCTTATTTCAACAGATGCAGACAATGGGTAGATTGCTCTGCTGGGCCAGCATCTTTCCAGCAACAGACTGGGCTCATGAGATGAAGACAGATATCCTCTGAAGTCTAAATTTGCAAAATAATGAAGTTCATAAAAATAACGTAATATTTTAAAAATGATGGCAGCTTCATCGGTCAAAGACAGTTAGATTTCACATATCATGTCAACAATACACACTTCAGTAATGTGAATTTTCCCCCAGAGACTTAGCCTCAGTGAAATCAGGAATTCATTAAACCCAGTATCTGGTGATTAAGAGGTTGGACTGACAATCAGGTCAGAAGTGCTACACCCTGTTGCCGGAAGAGAAATTACACCTGTCATGGATGTACTCCTTCAACAAGAACAGAACCTCTTCCAGGTTCTGATTAGGAAAAATGAGTTAGTGTACTAATTTCAGTGAATCAAGCTATGAATTAAAAATCATGACATAATTATTTGTCTAACTATATTTTACACTGTGATGTAAAGTACAGCTATCACTTATATGTGGAATCTAAAATATGATACAAACAAACTTATCTAAGAAATAGAAACAGACGTACAGACATAGAGAACAGACATATAGTTGCCCAGGGAAAGGGGATGGGGAAGGGATGCAGTCAAAGTCTGGGATTAGTAGATGCAAACTATTATAAACTGAGAGGATAAACGACAGGTTCTACTGTATAGCATAGGGTATATTCAACATCCTGAGATAAAGCAAACGGAAAAGAATATGAAAAAAAATGCATATGTGTATAAACAATTCACTTTTCTGCACAGCAGAATTAACACATTGCAAATCAACTATACTTCAATAGAATAAATTTTAAGAAAAGTACAGATACTACATCAAGTTTATAATACACAATTAGAGTTTAAGAGGGTTAATTTCAGCTTCAAGTTATTCAGATCCACAATCTGTTGTATCTTCTTTGTAACAAGTGATGTACCTGATTTGAAAATTTGCATGGCCCAAGAAAACACAGCAGGTGCTCTCGGACACTGTCCTCCTGTACCAGTTTCATGTATTAACTATTGTTCTATGTTTCCTCTGTAAACCTCGATGATAAATGCCCAGTGGCACTAGCAGGCAATCTCTGGAGCCACACACACTTTCTGCTCCCACCAGCTGGACTCCATGCTGACTTCAAGAGTCAAGCTGTGTCTTCCCAAACCAGTTTATGCCAGCTGACTTGTTATTGTAATTATGAAATTTAATTAAATATTATGAAAGTTGATGGAATATGAGCACAAGAGATAAATCTTGTTTCTTATTAAAAACTAAATTGAAGGCTTTGGAAAGACTTCATAAAAACAAGTCATTAAAAGGAAAGCTATTGGATTAGATGTGGGCAAAACCTATTAAAAAAGGAGAAAAAAATTTTAAATCTAAGATTCTGTAAGATTCAGGGTGTTTTGCTACTGTCTATGTTTATACTGTTAATACAAAGTAGAATTCAAAATAGCAGAATCACTGTCAAAGAAGCACCCTTGGCCTCACCAAAATTTAGCAAATATATATTTATTATTATTATATAGTTTAGTGAAAATAAGATATTTTGAGTATGTATACTTCTGCAAGATTCCCTGTCTTAATGATTTTTTAAATTAAACAGTTCCAATTATGTTAGCTAAGAGGGTATAGTCTGTCTATAGATAGAAAGAGGGTTTAAATAAGAAATTTCTTTGAATTAGTTGCTCTTAAATTTATGAAGTGTTATGATCTAAACTGGATTACCGTGGAATACAGGTGTTCAAAGTTTTATTCCTTACTTTTGAAAGACAAAATACTTTGAACAAAATTCTACCAGATTTAAAAATAAAAACACTCTCCTTCGTTTAGTCTAATATAGTACAGAGCAGAGCAAAGCCGTCAAGAACACGAGTCTGGTTGGACACCCCAAAGGTGAAATACTGAAATTAACTGAAGTTAGTACCATTAACTTCAATGACAGCTTAACCACTGAAACCAGTCACACAAACCGCAGTTTTCTCATCTGGAAAATGCCTTCAATAATTATATCTATACCACAGGGGGCATGAAGACACTGAAATGAGAAAATGTACGTCAAACTACACGGTAAGTTTCTAGTCCACAGTAAGTGCTCAGAATGTTCATTAATGTGATTATAATACCTAGAGTCAGATATCCTGGAATGTGAAGTCAACTGGGCCTTAGGAAGCATCACTACAAACAAAGTTAGTGGAGGTGATGGAATTCCAGTTGAGCTATTTCAAATCCTAAAAGATGATGCTATGAAAGTGCTGCACTCAATATGTCAGCAAATTTGGAAAACTCAGCAGTGGCCACAGGACTGGAAAAGGTCAGTTTTCATTCCAATCCCAAAGAAAGACAATTCCAAAGAATGCTTAAACTACCGCACAATTGCACTCATCTCACATGCTAGTAAAGTAATGCTCAAAATTCTCCAAAACAGGCTTCAGCAATACATGAACTGTGAACTTCCAGATGTTCAAGCTGGTTTTAGAAAAGGCAGAGGAACCACAGATCAAACTGCCAACATCCACTGGATCATCGAAAAAGCAAGCAAGTTCCAGAAAAATATCTATTTCTGCTTTATTGACTATGCCAAAGCCTTTGACTGTATGGATCACAATAAACTGTGGAAAATTCTGAAGGAGATGGGAATACCAGACCACCTGACCTGCCTCTTGAGAAACCTATATGCAGGTCAGGAAGCAACAGTTAGAATTAGACATGGAACAACAGACTGGTTCCAAAAGGGAAAAGGAGTATGTCAAGGCTGTATATTGTCACCTTGCTTATTTAAGTTATATGCAGAGTACATCATGAGAAACGCTGGGCTGGAAGAAGCACAAGCTGGAATAATCAAGATTGCGAGGAGAAATATCAATAACCTGAGATATGCAGATGACACCACCCTTATGGCAGAAAATGAAGAAGAACTAAAGAGCCTCTGGACGAAAGTGAAAGAGGAGAGTGAAAAAGTTGGCTTAAAGCTCAACATTCAGAAAACTAAAATCATGGCATCCGGTCCCATCACTTCATGGCAGATAGATGGGGAAACAGTGGAAACAATGGCTGACTTTGTTTTTTTGGGCTCCAAAATCACTGCAGATGGTGATTGCAGCCATGAAATTAAAAGACACTTACTCCTTAGAAGGAAAGTTATGACTAACCTAGACAGCATATTAAAAAGCAGAAACATTACTCTGCCAACAAAGGTCTGTCTAGTCAAGGCTATGGTTTTTCCAGTGGTCATGTATGGATGTGAGAGCTGGACTATAAAGAAAGCTGAGCACCAAAGAATTGATGCTTTTGAACTGTGGTGTTGGAGAAGACTCTTGAGAGTCCCTTGGACTGCAAGGAGATCCAACTAGCCCATCCTAAAGGAGATCAGTCCTGGGTGTTCATTGGAAGGACTGATGTTGAAGCTGAAACTCCAATATTTTGGCCACCTGATGCGAAGAGCTGACTCACTGGAAAAGACCCTGATGGTGGCAAAGATTGAGGGCAGGAGGAGAAGGGGACGACAGAGGATGAGATGGTTGGATGGCATCACCGACTCAATGGACATGGGTTTGGGTGGACTCCGGGAGTTGGTGATGGACAGGGAGGCCTGGCGTTCATGGGGTCACAGAGAGTCAGACATGACTGAGCGACTGAACTGAACTGGACTAGGCAAAAGAGCCAACTACTATTAATACATATGTAAGATTATAAGTAACATGTTCTCTCCTGTGTTGGAATGTCAGTTCTTTAGGAAGATGGCCTCCTCTACAGACAGCTCACAAACACCTGTGGAAAACTTCTCCAAGCTCAGTAAAACAGGGATTTTCAGCAAGGGGCAATTTCCTAGAGGACATTTGGCAATATTCAAATGGAGACATTTTAGGTCATCACAAGTCAGGGTATCTATCAGCATCTGGGATGTAGAGGCCAGGAACACTGCTAAACATCTTATATCCCAGAATGTGTAAGACTATAGGATATAACAAACAAAGAATTATCTGGCCCCAAATAGCAAGATGGGAAGGTCAAAACACCCTGTACCCTTAAGGCCAGAATAAGAAAGAAGTGTTTTCTAAAATCTGAACTCCAGGAAGTTTTCTGAGAAAATAAAGATGGCTTACCAAGGAAGTCGGGGTTTTCATTATATTAGTTTCAGGACCTTTGCCATAGATGTTTAAGAGATGTGGATGCTGAGCACTGAGACAAGGCTCCTTTGGTCAATAAACCCTTGTGAATATAGCCAATCATGCAATAGCCTTACAATAAACTTTATTTAAAGTAAGTAATGTCATACAGCTAGCGCACTAGAATGAAGTACGAGAAATGAAAATTCATTTGGAAGAATAAACCTCAAAAGGATTCAAAACCCCCAAACAGTAGGTGGGAAATTGAAAGACCACTCTAGTAGCTTGTATTCAGGGGGCCTCTCACTTGATCTCAATGCAGAGATTACTGAGCTAGCTAGTGGACCATGGGTGTACATTCTTCCTCAGTGAGCATCTTGTGCCTAGCTCAGGTACTTGCACGACAAAGTCCTTCTTCAATTAATAATGCTGCTCAAAAACACTATTAGAAAGCTCCTAAGAGTTCATTTAAACTACCTGTCAGTGAATTCAGAGTTTTCTTAAATGCATGAGATAAAACTGTATGTCTACAGCACAATTCAACAATATAGATATATATTTCCCCCCAAAGCAGAAAAAGAAGTCATCAACATGTTAATGGTACTTCTCATTCCAGTGCCTTTTATACTCAAATCTAGAAGACCAAGGTTTGATTCCCAACTCTGAGACTTTTGTCAAATAATAAAGTTCTCACTAAAATGCCTGTGAAATGAATGGGAATGTATTATAATTGTCATTGAGTGATGAGTACATTGATGGAGAAAAGAAATGGCCCTGACCAATTTGTAAAAGTACTAAACAAATAAAAAACCTGCACTAAGATTGCTTTTGAAACCCTTTAAAAGCTGTATTTAAAATATTTTTAACTCTATATGATATTTATCCCTAAAGGTGACATAGCAAGTCTTCTACGTAAAGATTACAATTTCATCCACTGAATCAAAGGTTTTTTACTTAATAAAATTAATATACTGTGTACAAGATATTTAATATATCTAAAAGGAGAAAGTAACTCACAAAATGCAAACAGAAATACACTGCAGCAAACAGCTAACTCTTTCACCATCAAGAGAAGGCATTCATGCAAATCTTCCATCACACTGCCTTACAAAACCTGATAGACAGTACTCCTTTTCAGAAGTATGGCAAAAGAAAATTAAAGATCTCTACTTACCCTTCTGATAGAAGAACTTCCTGTAATAGTAGGCGCCGAGATCCACGTGTTCCACGATGTATCTTTTCACCCGATCCAAGTGTAACACCAAGTTCTCCTTGGGCACTTCGAGTACTGCCACGCCTGCATTTGTACAATGGGAGCTGAGTGTAGACTCAAAGGAGGCACTTTCACATCCACTAAAGGAACCAGAATTTGATTTGGAGAGGCTGATCTTCCTTTCCCCTTCTCCACCAATCTCATTCCGAAAATACGGACAGCTCATCACCAGTTCATTGCTTTTATCATCTCCCTGGTCCATGCTGAGGCTTCCTTTGGAATTCAGGTCCTCTGTGCTGCCCATCGGGGAGCTGAAGCTGGCCGAGTGCGACAAAGGCCCTGAGACCAAGGATGCCACCGCAGCTGCCGAGGCCCCTGTGGTGGTGTTTCTCCTCTTAATTACATTGTGCCTGTTCATAATCGCCTCGTTCAAGTCAAATAAGATACTCTGGACATCGTAGTGGGCAAAGCACTTCGGGCATGTCCAGGGCCTGACAGAGTCTTCTGATCGGTTATCTTCAAGATCCGACGACTTCCCAAGTTCCTCACCTTTGGCATTGCGTAATTTACGAAAAATGGAGGAGTCTCCGGTTTCCGACTTGGAGCGCCGCTTGAGTGGTTTTTCCCTTTCCTTAAAGAGCCTGAGGTTCTCCCTCTGTGAGATGGGCCCGTCTATCACATCCAAGGAGAAACCAGAACCCTTGCCCCCACCGGCGATGAGAAAGTCACTGAGCTTGGTCGGAGTGGGACCTCGATCAGACTTGTCCTCTTTGTAGCCCTTTAACAAGTCAAAGAAGCTTTCTCCGGACGTTCCCTGCTTATCGATCGAGGATGTGCTACCGTATTCCCTGTGCAGCGATGGCCCCGTCTTGTAGGTGGGCGAGATACATTCATCAAAGCTATCCACGTCAAGTTCACTTATGGTGATGTCGCTGTTGCTGCGCTGCCGGATCCGGCGCAGCGCCTTCCTGGGCGAGCTGGGGTAGGCTTCGGGCATAAGAAATCTGGAGTCCATGCTCTCCGACGGCCGCGTCTTGTTCTTCAGCGTGTTCTGTATGCTTTTTAACATGGCTGAGTCACTGGAATTGAGGCTTACAGAACTTCCCTGACTCACAGGACTGCTTTTGGAGGACAGGCTCTCAAGGCAACTTGAGGTTTCTATTTCCTGGCTTGAACGGCTAGATTCTTTTACATTTTCCTTTCTGGGGGGCCAATCCGCAATCCTTGCCCGAACCCCCATCTTTGGGACTCCCGGGGTCGAAGTTATATGGTGAGAACCTTCACTTCGGGGGGGCCCTACAGGAGCCATGACAGATGACCCTAAGCTGCCGTTTTGGGACCTGAAACGTCGCATGTAGAAGTCGTCTGTGTGGACTTTGGGGGTGCCATCTGCGCCCACAACGGACGCCCTTTCAGTGGCAACCGGCCTCTCTGTCTGTGACCGTTTCAGGCTGGTCATGATGCAAAAGCAATTTGACTTAAATCCCCACAGAAAGGACCATCATACCTAAGTTTTAAATGTGCACTTCCCTTTTGGAGAATGGCTTCCAGAAAATACAGCAGTTGCATGAGATCTTAATCTTTTTCATTTAAAAGGTTAAAATAGCTCATTTTCAAATCTCTGAAAATCCAGATCTGTAGAACATTATAATCCACAAGAGTTCCTTTGCTTTACTTTGATAGATGGCTTTCTTTCAGAAAGAACTGAATGGAACTTGTATCACTGGGACTCTGTGATTGCCATAATCCCATGCTTTCTCTAAAAGAGAGGAGGACAATTTGGATTAGCATTTAATAAATTCATCTAAAAATAAGTATGCAATTGCCAAAACCAGATACATGCAAATAAAAGATTCAGTAACGGATTGTGGCTCACAGTTTACATCCCATATTTTTAGTAAAGCAGATTTGAAAGCACTTACTAATATCCACCATTTAAATTACATATATTTTAAAAGACTATTAATACTTCAGCTTAATTGAACTGTTTCATAGAATTAGAAGGTGGTGAGGGATCTTGTTCCAGGACATTAGCCCAAGCACAGACCACAGACAGACTCCAGTGACCTCTAACAATGTAGACTATCATGAACCGCTGTGTTGATCAGAAGTTCACGGCATAACCAACAGAGTTCAATAATTAGAGCAACATACAGCTTTTTAACAAGACTAAAAATTGAAAAATTATGTTACGGAATATGTCGCAACACTTACTTTTTAACCTCTTCTGTATTCCAAAATTCAAACTTAGTTTTCTGTTTCTTTACAAAGGCTTAACAGAGTTGGCAAGAGCAAATACAATAGAGAGAAAATAAACACAGTTTTCCCCAAGCCATTCTACCCATTAGCATGCTTCAGTAATTCCCCCCAGTTTATTACTTACCCCGAAGAGCAGAATTTCAGAATGCATCCAGCATTTTCCACCACCTCTTCCCAGAGCTCTCTTTCCTTCTATCTACCCTTAAAGCTACAAACGTTTCACTAATTAGCAAAATGCCTGCATTTCCTTACGCATTGCAACCCACCCCACCCTTCGGTGCTAATTTATGAAGACAGCAGAAACCAAAAGCTGCTGTAGGCAGATCTCTCCATGTCCCCCAGTCGACGACAGAGAAGTGCTAACATCCTTCCAGGTGACGGGCAAAGAAAACCAACTTCCTCAGGAGCACGTCAATCAGGAGGCAAGAGGCACAGATTCTGAGCACAAAACCCTGCATGGTTGCGTACATCCTGAAAATAAAGGCAGAGGACCCTTTTCCAAGGCTCCACAAATTACACAAGAGGTGGCCTTTAAATTCCTGCCAAATGCATGCTTGCAAAGACGCTGCTGATCCAGCACTGCGCTGCCGGGGCCGCATTGTCTACAAATCACGGCTGACACCCAGGCCGACCCGGGTTCGCTGCGCTCCGCTCCCCAGCAACAAGCACTTACTTCCACGATAATTAAGCATCTCGCTAGTCGGCTTCCTGCCTCCCAGGCAGCCGCTTTAATTTCTCCTGCGCTATGCAGCATCATTTTAGAAGACTCGCTGCTATTTAAAGGCTGGAACATTTAGGGGTGTTTCAAAAATGCACGCCGCCTGCAGAACACAGGGCCAAAGGAGCTCCAGCTGGCTGCTTAGACCAGCCCCACACAGAAACGCCGATTGTTTTCCCTTTGGCTCCTCTTCACCATCTTTTGTGAAAGGGATAATGGTTTTGCACCACTACCCAATGAAACCTGACTTTCGACCTCTCTAGATACTTCTACCGTCAGATGGCTATAATTTGACTGTATATCTGGGAGCTGTCCAGGATCCTCTTGAACTGTAAACCTTCAAGTGGAATAATGTGCTAACTGTTGCTTGAGTCTGAAAGAGACCATGTGGCCACAGCCAAGGTTTAAGAAGTGCTCCTTATAAAATGGAAGGAAACTGGGCAACTGAACCAAAATGCAAAGTAAACACTAACCCATCTCAAAGGGAAAAAAAAAATCTTTTGACAACCCCAAACCACAATTTATGAGCTATTTTGTAACCAGGGAAAAAAGAAGCTGTTTATTTCAATGAAACGGCTTTCAAAGAAAGAATATACTGACATATAAGATAATTCTCGATAGATTCTTATGAAAATCAGATGTTTTCAATGTCCCTCACAAACTCACAGAAATCCAAATAAATCATCTATCGTTCCCAGAACTGACATTCTCTAAAAGGCCAGTGCACCAACCCCCCAGGGTAAAGACTCATTCGTGCCACATTTCGTTTCCCTTAGAATAGAGTTCACCGCAGGACTGTCTTTTTTTAGTATCTGTGAAGTTATAGGTCAGCACGAAAATACAGTAAGTAGCACTGACTTGGAAATACCTGCTCTTGGTGGTCACTACTCCAGGATTTCCGTTCAGAAGCACCGCATATGCTTCCTGGGTCTTTTTAACAGGTTTTTAAAAAATGTTACACAAGTGGGCTTCCCTGGTGGCTCAGCGGTAAAGAATTGGCCTGCCAATGCAGGAGACACGGGTCCGATCCCTGGTCTGAGAAGATCCTACACGCTGTGGAACAAGTAACCCTGTGTGCAACAATGATGGAGCCGGCGATCCAGAGCCTGGGAGCCGCAACCACGGAGCCCACGTGCTACAACTCCTGAAGCCCACCTGCTCTAAAGCCGAGGCTCCACAACAAGAGGAGTCAATGCAATGAGAAGCCCACATACCGAAACTAGAGAGTGGCCCCCACTTGCTGCAACTAGAGAAAAGTCCTCACATCAGTGAAGACTCAGCACAACCAAAAATAAATAAAATTATTCAAAAAATCTTAGAGAAATGTTTCTTTGTAATTTAAAATAAATGCCAGAACTCCTGCTACATCTTGACTACGATAACTCAGTGTTATCTTTCAATTTCAAAATACACGTGGACACATACGGGAGAGAGTGCCCACCATTAAACGACCTGAAAAATCTGAGGAGGTTCAAGATGGGACAACTAAGTTACATAACAGATTTTGTTTTCTTGTCATGGAGACTTTTTTTCCTTTTCTCTTTTTTCCTCTCTTTCCTATCCTTATTTATAGCAACAAAGCCCTTCAGGCACAATAGGAACTTTAGACACAGACCAGCATCTACAGAATATATACGCTCTGTATTTATTCAAGTACTAATTGAAAATAATGGTGCCATCCATGTGTAATATGACACCACATCCATAATACCTAAAACCTATTCCTTGGGGTTAATGGAAATAGCAAACATATGCTAACAATGATTAGCAATTCTCTTAGTTATCAGCAAACCTGCTTAAGCATCACTAAATATGGTAAAAAACGATAGAATTAAGTAGATGAGCAGTACTAATTTATTGCATGTCACTTCTATCTGTTGAAAGAGTAAACTGTTTAAAAAATATCCTTGTTATATATTTAATTTTACAGCTCTAGGTAGTACTTGAGTCCATGGTGGATCCATTTAGCTAGAATATCAATCCCATTGTTTAGTTCTGTGAGCTCCGGAAACTCTCTCAGCTAAGGAGAAGACACAATCTACTAACTGAAAATCTTTCCATCACTCAAGGTCTATCACCACGTAACCTACCACAGTTTTCTGATAAGACCATTCTTTCAAAGGAACTGCCTCCTCCTCTCCAGTAAATCACCCCCGTCTTTTAGCATTAACTTCTGAGCATGGACCACACACTTGGTGCTAGAGATATTTGGGGAAACAGCCCCTCCCTCCAAGGGAGGCTACAGGTGTAAAAACAGTCCCTGTCATCCAGGCTCACTGAGACATTTACATTCTTGACCTCTCTAGCCTTCCTGAAATTCTGTCTTCTCTAGGCCTTTGTAATGAATACATTCTTCTTAATTTCTGGTGCCTCCTCAGGATCACTGGTGGCTCCATTTAAAAGCAAGTGTTTCCAGGGTGGTACCCTTGGTTTAATTCTCTTACTAGTCTTCAGAGTTTTTGAAGGTGCTGTAAAGGGTGTTAGTATGAGGATGCATTTGAACGCCAAGTGTATTAGGATGAGATCGCAGACCTGGGGACACTGGAGTAAAGATATTACTCTGGAAACGAGGGTGTTGACTTGGCTGGATCAGTTGTCTGTGTAACTGAACGAAGCAGAATTAGGAAACTGCGTGGGGGAGATAGCTGCATGGTAGCCAGTACCGTCTGGAGATGTCATAGATATCCACAGCTTTAAATATATTATCTCTATGCAGTTACCTCCAAATCTCTTCTCATGACCCTTTCCCTTAAATTACAGATAAAATATATGCAAGTGCTCATTTGATATCTTCCTTATTTATCCATTTTCAACATGAATTATTAAGCAGAAAAATGGGAAAATAAAATTTTTCCAAGAAATAAATGAGTGATAAGGAAGTGAGAACAATAAATAATTGAAGGAACCAAAGGAAGGGAACAACATGGGAAACTTTCTTTGTGCCAAGGGCATAAAAATAGTTTAAAGGTTATACAAGAAGACGTGGGAAGGAAAGAAAACAAAAAATGAACAACAACTTACAGTTCCTGCCCTGAAATAATCTAAGTACAACATGGTACGTTCACTAAAAAGATGTAGTGTGCACGCTTAGTTGTGTCCAACTCTTTGGGACCCTACAGACTGGGGCCTGCCAAGCTTCCCTGTCCATGGAATTTTCCAGGCAAGAATACTGGAATGGGTTGTCATTTCCTCCTCCAGGGGATCTTCCTGACCCAGGGATGGAACTTGCATCTCCTGCATTGGCAGGCAGATTTTTTTTTTTACCACTGAGAGACCTGGAAAGCCCATGAAAAGATATAGCATTCTTCACCAATTACCTCTATATTTCAAAATGAGATGTTGGTAGGTCCTTTAATTGGCATAGCCTCAGATACAGGACCAACTCTCAATGATTCCAGGCAATAGATGAAATTTTGATGATGAATAACATCCTGAGATTACACAGATAAACAATGTGAATATTTATGAAAGTGTCAATGTAAATAGTTTATTAAGCTGTATATACAGACTTAAAATATCCATAAGTATTCTTTAGAATATAATAGCAAACTTTATTTTAAAACAGAAATATTACATCACAGTGTTTGGACATTAGATTAGCTATGATAACCAAATAAAACTAATGATTTCCTTTACCTCCCTTCTTGGCTTTCCTGAATTACAGTCACAGTACATAAAAGTAACATCTCAGATAGAAGGGACGTCTCACTCTTTCAAATCAGCCTTGAAACACGTACAAACATCTCCATGCAATGTCCTGGATAATTTAAGCTTTATGAATCAGCATTTAACTTTTTAGACTGGAATTTCCCCCTTCTTTCATTTCCGTTCTGTCTCCTCAACAAAAATCAGGAAGGATTGGGAAGAGAGGAGTTGATAAGTCTAGTTCCTGCTCTCCAAATGTTCACTATCTAAAAAAGACAACACTGATGAAGTAGATTCAAATAATTTGCCCTCAAATTACCAAAGTGAATAAAGAAGTTATAGATACAAAACATACATAAACAGATGAATTTACATTTGAGTTTAGAGATAAGAAAGCAATTTAAAATGTACTTGTTTTGATAGAGTAAAGAGCAAAAGAAAGAATAACATTTGCCTCCAACTATCCTCCAAACAAAAAGTTTGACGAAGAAGGTTACATTTCAAAGGTCTAGTAAGGCTTGAACATACTTTGTGTAGCTGCAGGTGAAGGCAACATGAAAATTTGGCAGCAAGCTTGATGGCAGAAGAGGGGTGATAAAATATAAAGGATTTGGAAAAAAAATTTTTTTTAAATAAAATTTAAAAGGTTTGGAGTCAGACACATGGTAAGAATTACTGATAGGTAAGAAAATGATTCAACAGCTGGCAAAATAAAGGAGAACATAATAAATGTGAACATTTATCTTATTTGAATAAGAGAAAACTCAGGCAATAAGCAATTAATATAATGCCAAGAGGAGGAGGTTGTGAGGAGGAGCTTAAAGTAAAGAGGTAAAAGGTAAAACGTAGTTAATAGAAAGGTAACCATGAACCAGAATTATCAGAGGAAAAACAGCATTTGAGGTACAGCAAATGAATACTTGAGGGTGGGAGAAGAAGGGGACGACAGAGGATGAGATGGTTGGATGGCATCACCAACTCAATGGACATGGGTTTGGGTAGATTCTGGGAGTTGGTGATGGACAGGGAGGCCTGGCGCAATATGAACCATAGGAGGCTGTGGTTCATGCGGTCGCAAAGAGTCGGACACAACTAAGTGGCTGAACTGAAATAAATACTCTCAAGGAAAAGAAATCAGAGCTCATCAGAGGCATGAAGAATCTGTGGCTGCCATCCAGGATATTAAGAGAGCAGACTATATCCATGAAGGAAGGTAGTGTTTTTAAAAAAGCAATATGTACATTAATATTTATTTAAAATCCATTAGAAAGTTACTCATCAATCCTGCAAACTGTGATCTAGTACTGATAATCTAATTACCAAATAGGATCTGGGGAAGCGGGATATGAGAAATGGACAGGGAGCAGAGAAACAACCAATAAATGTCTACTATGCAGGAAGAAAGGCTTGTCAACTTTCCCCAAATTGTGTTTCAAATCCTTCAAGTTAGTAGTTCATAAGAAAGGGTTCTATAATTAAATAAGGAAGGCACACACTATCACCTGCATTAGGATTTGATAATACATGTTAGTATATTAAGGCTCCATGAAATATACAGTTTTTTTTAAAAAAACCAACACTTAACTATTAAACTACGATATTTCTTAACTGATTTGACCATGGACTTATTTTTTTAAGACTATTTTTATATTGTGCTTCCTATTGAATATAACTGAAGAGAAATGGGCCCAGTTTCAGAAGAACTCAGGATACAAACAAAATGGTTTATACGTTATAAATTTAGTTTTTTTTTTAGTTACGTATAGGTATATAAACAAGCCAAAGGAAGTTCACCAAGGGAGTTATAATACTTGTCTGTAGACAGATTATAAATAATTCCTTTTTAAAGTACTTAACTATATGATTTATTTTCTAAAATGAGCATGCATAACTTTTATAATCAGAAGAAAATGTTTACAAGAAAAAAAGCAACTAATTCTGTTACTAAAAACAATAAACCATCTGAGAATGTTGCATGATGAACACACACTTGAATACTAATTATTAAATACAGCCCCATGTAAAACCTCAAACCATTCAAATCACCAAACAAGTCAAAATGCAACAGATGTCAAGTCCTTACAATAAGATGATCTTGTGCTAAATCCTCTGATTAAAATGGAATCAAAGAGGGCTACATAAAATAGAAAGTACTGAAGATTATAAGATTTAGCAGTATTTACAGGATTTGAATAATTACTCCATACAGATGATTAATACAATTGCATGCATTTCCTCATCTTTTTTTTTTTATATTTAATGCTGCTTTCTTTATATTTAGTATTGACACAAAAGCCCCCTCCTACCCAAAAGTCTCCATTTCACCCTTTCACAAGGTTGCAGTGACCTGGGTAATCCGATGACGCTGCCTAAACAAAGCAGACTGAGTCGTCATCACTCGTAGACCTTTCCTGAAACACATCTACTTTCCCACATACACATGAGTGAAGTGAAAGCGCTCAGTCGTGTCCGACTCTTTGCAACACCATGGACTATACAGTCCATGGAATTCTCCAGGCCAGAAAACCGGAGTGGGTAGCCTTTCCCTACTCCATGCTTCTCAGCTTTTGACCTTACAACCCTCCTCCTGCAGACATTCGGGCTAAACTGGAAGAAGGTCACCATTCGGGCTGCAGACCAACACTCTGGAGAGTATTATCATATTGTCCTGGGGTATCGATGGCTTGAGGAAACTGTATATTTAACCCGGAAAGGAAGAATTTAGTAGTACTGGCTTTCTCTGAGGGCAGGAGGGAAAGAGATGGTCTAAAGTGCATTAAGTCAGATTTAAACTAGATAAACGATGAAAATTGCCTCTGATCCATATGTGGCGAACCGCAGTTGAGCATCTGCATCACTAAGGACAGCTTTTCAGGCTGCCAACACGAGCTATGGGAGCACCAGCTATTTGGTGTTCTACACTAAGCCAGTCACTCTCAAAAGAGAAAGCAAAGCGGGAACATTTCCACCCTCAAGTCCCTATGATCTAACTGGAAGAGGACTGGAAGGTTCAGTAAGACAGAATGTCACAATTGGCTTTGTCAAAGACATCAACGTTTTCTCACTTGAGCATTTAAAATCCAAAAAGAATGTAAGAAAGTGCACTTGAGACACAGAAAAAGAATAGAAAGTGACATCAGTAAGAACAACGGGGGGATGTGTGTGTGCTCCGTCATGTCCAACTCTTTGTGACCCCATGGACTGTAGCCCTGCAGTCTCCTCTGTCCATGGAATTTTCCAAGCAAGCATACTGGAATAGATTGCCATTTCCTACTCCAGGGGAATCCTCCCAACACAGGGATCGAACCCACGTCTCTTGCGTCTCCTGCATTGGCAGGCAGGTTCTTTACCATTAAGAACAATGGAAAAACAGAAAGTTCCTTCTAAGCACAACGCTAATAACCTAATCATTGTTAATCACAGTATCACCAGTAACCATGTTTCACTTAGCAGATTTTAAAATATCACACCCAAGGACAGAGAGCTTAAAAGGAAAAAATTAAAATCACTCCACCTTGCCTTAGTCTTTCCTTAAATACAGTTGCTGGTGGGTTATTCGTCTGCTTCACTCTACACTTATTTCGGAGCATAAACTCTCTCCCCACAGTGCTCAGAGAGCATGGAACTCTGCCATCCTGTCCACTCCGTGACCCGTGCGCATCCCGAGTCCTCATGAGCCCCTGGGAGGCGAGCATCTCCCTTTCAGAGAGGGAAAACACACTGACATGAAAACGTGGAGGGCTCTCTCTCTAATAAACACTGAGCTGGCAGTTAGAGGCATTACAGCAGAAAAACCACTGTGAAAACACATTTTAAAAGAAAAAAGGCCTCCATTTATAGCCCGAGTATTACTTCTGAAGCCCAATCCAGACGTGAATCTCAACACCCAGTGGGGAAAAAATGCTGCAGCGGTCAGGTCACTTGCCTTCCACGCACCTTCAGAGGTCCCTCAACGGCAACCCCATGATTGTCTGAATTGGGCCTGGAGCTCAGAAGCAGGCAGCACCCACTCCCCGCTTCCTTCTTTCTCTAAGAGCAGGGAACAGGTCTGCCCTCCACAAACCGGCACCTTTTTATAAAGCTCCACAGTGGCTGAACCTGAATCGAGGGTGTCCCTCTTGACCTTACATTCAGCATCTAGAATTGTGAGTTACAAGAATGAATAGCTTGTCTGATCCTTTCATTTTCCACACAAGGCGTCTCAGGGCCAGAAACTGTTAAGTACACCACGGTGTCCCACACAGCTGGGACAGAGCCCACGTGTGAAGTCAGGTTTCCTCGTGCCCTGATGCCTGTCCTGTTTGCTATACTGGGCTGTCCTTCCAGAACATGCTTTTTCAATAATCTCCTGCCACCAACTGTAACTACAGTCTGAGCATCCATCTGTACCAGCTACTGTGCGCTAACTATCTGGTGTACGCCCCACATCCATCTGCAGGCAGGTGTCATCCACCACCATCCAGGGCTGCTCAGAGACTGGGTCAGTGCTGGGTCTGACCCCTAATCCCTGCTCCCTTATTGAAATGCCTCTCCTGCTATTAATACTACTTTCTGCAATTAACTCTACACATGGTTGGGTGTTTTCTCCTCAAGTGGATATTAGGTTCTGGAGGACAGAGAGCCATCCAATCCTTATCTCCAAAGCACCTAAGCTCAGTATCCTTGAAATGGAATTTTTTGCAACAAAAGCCACAAGCTCCCAGCTAAGATGAACTAGAAATTAGTTGGTACATTAACAGAATTTATATTGTAAACTAAAATGTAATTATGGTTATCTCATAAATACTGTGTTGAGGGAGACAAAAAATAAAAAAAACCTCCACATCACTGAAATTTAATAAAGATTTCAGTTTCATCATTCTCTCTTAAGATTAGCCTTCACACAGCAGTAGTGAATGAAAAATAATAGCGGTTTGACCTGCGTCCTTTCAATCCACTCCTCATCGAAGTGCATGAAAAATAACCATTAAAATGAGCAAGTCTTTTAAAAGAAGTGAATCAGTTAGAATGAGATAAGGTACAATCACATGAAATACTGATGCACAATAGAATTTGGTATTAATAATCGTAGCAAGTAAATTAATTCACAGGAAAACAGAATGAGGGTGGTTAACACAGCATACATGGGAAAGACAACAGAAGCCAGAGATTAAAATCTGTCATCAAATTAATGATGGTCAAACTAATTTTTCTGTTTTACCCTCAATTAATTCTTCTTCCATTCAGAAGTCTCCTCTTTGCTGCCCCCACTTTTCAAAGTTGCTTTTTTTTAAATAAATGAATATGCTTCTTGTTTAAAAAAAAAAAGAACTGAAATGGTGCTGAAAAAGTGAAAAATACGCCTTCCTTCAAGACATCCCAATCCCAATCCCAAAGGCAGCCACTCCTAACAGTTTATGAATTCTTCCAGACTCTGTGTGGGGGTTGGGTGCACACACAATAAGACAAGCATTGAACAAGATGGGGAGGGGGGAAGTAGCCCAGGGGACAGCTCACAACTTATGAAACTTAGCCCCAGCACTTGTTCAATATGACAGAACCAGAAAACAAGGGTCAAAGAATCGACTTACGTTCAGGAGAGGCAGAGGACCTCCCTTGCCAACCTGACATAAAGTACTGACTGAAACCCTTCACAGCTGACACATTTTCAATCTTTTATGTACTTATCCTGATTCTGAAAATAGGAGCCCTATACAAAAGTTTCTGGCAACTAGTCAACAAAAATTAAGGCAAGAGCAAATGAAATAGCTTTAATTCAATGCACACCACAATCCTCCAAGTTTTATCTTAACTATGTAAAGTTTTTTACTAATTACGTAAAAATTTTAGTAATGTTTTAGTAATTATGTACACACACAAATATACACACACTTTATATATAAAACATTAAAATAAAATTATTTTTACTTCTGCCTCCAAACTTAAAAACCCCTGATTTCTAAATGAGGGTTTACTCACAAACCTATTAACTTTATCACTTAAACATTCATTTACAAACTAGAAAAAAAAAAGCCCAGTAAAATGTAAACTGACCAAATGTTCAAACATAAAACCTTGTGGCAGAAGTCTTTTTTTTGTTTCTTGGCCAAGCTTTTTCATTTTTGTGGCAAAGTGAAATATAATCTTCTAGCTCGATGAGATAAATTTAATCTGAAAATGTAGTCCTGTGTGTCTGCATGATCACACTTTAAAAAGTGATCACTTTGCCTATGCAGGACTGTTTCTAAAGTGCATGCAGGCAAGCCCAACACTTACACTCTCTTGCTCAAAACCTCACAATAACCTCCCTCTGCTCTCAAGGCAAAAGGAAAAATTTCCAAATGCATGATGGCACTTCCTGGTTAACAGTACAGCCTCTCTGCACTCTGTGAACCTGCAGCTCCAGTAAAAGCGAAAGAGAACCCGTTGCAAGTATCTGAACACACCTTGAATGCCTTCAGGAGAAACCACATGGCAACCTCTGCTGAAACACAGCTGGACACAGTTTCTTTTCTTTCTTTTCTTGGGCTTACCCATCCCTCTGGGTCCTGTTTAACTCTTTCTCCTCCATCAAGGTTGCATCTGGGTATCATCTCTTCCAGGAAGTTGTCCACACCCTGCCCCATCCCCTGACATGTTACCCTTTTTTTTTTTTTAACAGTATCCCTTGAGAGGACTACAGGTAATTTATGGATGATTAAAAAATCAAGAGAGGGATCCTCTACTTTAATGAAATTATGATTTCACTCTGCACTCACCTGTCTAATACCAGCTCTGTTGCCAAAAAAAAAAAAAAAAAAAAAATTTGAAGGACTGTCAGTTTGAAGTTTTTTGACAAAACAACTGATTTTGAAGGATTTTTTGGACAAAACCATCATAAAAGCAGGCTTAAAAGAAAGAATATGTTGGAGTAAAACAAAAAAAAAAATCACTTAACAGAGCACAATTACATGAAAAGAGCCTAACTAGTGTTATAATAATCATGGGTTATAATAAGCAACAAAAGACCTATAAATCGAAACAACACTGCATCATTTGATACCTATTAGAAAAACTTCTAGAACATCAATCCTCCCACTGTTATTGAAGCTACAGTTAAGAGATCTCCTTGTGTTTCAAGAAACAATACAAACTGGTAGAACCCTTTCAGGAAAAGAAAAACCGGTGGGTAAACCAGAGAACAGTCCTATTGCTGGGCTCTGTAACGTCTCTTTTAACACCTGCAAATGGATTGGCTGCTCAGAATCTTAAGAGATATTCCTCTGCTGTAGTCAGGACTCCTCCTCACACTCACACCAGCCTCTCTTTGTTCCTTCCACAAGCCCCAGGTAGTTCCCATCCCTGGGAGCTATGAGCACCCACCCACTCTTCTTCTTACAGTCCCCAACACTCCCCCCATATCCTTGGTCCCCAAAGGACATCCTGCTTTTTCTTTTGAAGTTTCCTGATACAACATCCCCTAAGTCACAAGTATCTCAAGCCGGGGACTGCACCTTATTTAACTTTATGTATCCAAGCCTTTAATAGAGGCTTAAAGATACAGGAAAACAAGTAGTACAGCAAAAACCACGAAGTGATTTTTACCATCTGTAAGAAGGAAAACCATTGGTACTAAGATACTACTATGCTATTTAGTATTTTTTTCACTTACATTTTTATCAAAGTAATACACATACTAGTTATAGGTAAACAGAACTTCAGGCATTTAAGGTAAAAACAACAACCAAACAGTAGTCTTCACATCCTCTTCTTTACACCTAAGAGCAATCACTTTCAATTATAGCACTACTTCCTCCAGTATCTCTAGGCTCCTAACTAACAGACTTAGGCACTACTTTTTGATTTATCAACATTAGATATTCTCTGTTGAAGTTCTGTTTTGGAAGATGAGAAATAAACACGCTTCCACAAAGTGTGCCCCCCCTTCCCTTGCTCTATATTATGTAAACATGCACATATAGATGTATATGTGTTTATGTGTGTATCACAGCTATATCACACATATACGTCAGGATTTACTTTACTACAGCTATATTTGCTCAATTGCTTACTTTGTTTTTCCTGGAGTTAATACTGGCTTTTTTTTTTTTTTCCCCCCATTTGGTTAGTTTCTATATACCTACCCTTAATTCCTTCAAAACTCAACAAGAAAAAGAAAAATCACACCATCTCCCAAAACACAAAAACCCCCTTCTCATAACCGTTTCTCACGTGGTCAAAAGCCACAAGTGCCCTAGCGATTCCACTTTTTTTCCTGGAGACCTCCCTCCTAGAGCTCTCCATCTTCACACTCCATTCCAGCTCTGATGATCTCCAGAAACACATCATCACCATCATTATCCTGACAGTTCCTTCTCACCTCTCTTGGGGTGAATTCCATGCTTCCCAGATCTCATTACCTTCTTCATTCTTGGTCTACTCGCTCATTTTGATGGACTGCTACCCTCACTCAGCAACTGCCTAAGAAGTACTTAAGTGTCAGAAGTTCTGTGTCCTGGCATGTCCAGCCTTAATCTGACTGGTGGTTTGGTCAGTCAGTCAGTCAGTTCAGTTGCTCAGTCGTGTCCAACTCTTTGCAACCCCATGAACCGCAGCACGCCAGGCGTCCCTGTCCATCACCAACTCCCAGAGTCCAGCCAAACCCATGTCCATTGAGTCAGTGATGCCATCCAACCATCTCATCCTCTGTCATCCCCTTCTCCTCCTGCCCTCAATCCCCCCCAGTATCAGGAACTTTTCCAATGAGTCAGCTCTTTGCATCAGGTGGCCAAAGTACTGGAGTTTCAGCTTCAACATCAGTCCCTCCAATGAACACCCAGGACTGATCTCCTTTAGGATGGACTGGTTGGATCTCCTTGCAGTCCAAGGGACTCTCAAGAGTCTTCTCCAACACCACAGTTCAAAAGCATCAATTCTTCAGTGCTCATCTTTCTTTATAGTCCAACTCTCACATCCATACATGGCCACTGGAAAAACCACAGCCTTGGTGGTTTGGTAGTCATGTGCAGATCTGAGAGCTGGACCATAAAGAAGACTGAGTGCTGAGGAATTGATGCTTTCGAGCTGTGGTGCTGCAGAAGACTCTTGAGAGTCCCTTGGACTGCAAGGAGTTCAAACCAGTCAATCCTAGAGGAAATCAACCCTGAATATTCACTGGAAGGACTGATGCTGAAGCTCCAATACTCTGGCCACCTGATATGAAGCGCTGACTCACTAGAAAAGACCCTGATGCTGGGAAAGACTGAAGGCAGGAGGAGAAGTGGGTGACAGAGGATGAGATGGTTGGATGGCCTCACCAACTCAACAGACATGAGTCTTGAGCAAACTCCAGGAGATGGTGAAGGACAGGGAAGCCTGGCATGGGGTCGCAAAGAGTCAGACACAACTTACTGACTAAGCAACAACAAAATTCTGGACAGTAAAGTGTTTACCATTAGAATCTTTAAGGTATTATTTCATTATCTTCTACCTTCTACTGATGGAATTGAAAGGTTCAATGATATTACGATTCCTGATCTTTTACACAATTTCTTTTCCAGTAATTTTTTTGGATCATCCTTTCAATACTGCAGTGGCCTTTGTAAAGCAAGTCTTTTTATAGTCCTTGTATTGGATATCCAATAGGCCTTTTCAGTATTAAAACACA
The DNA here is from genome assembly GCF_963930625.1 of Muntiacus reevesi. Taxonomy (NCBI): domain Eukaryota; kingdom Metazoa; phylum Chordata; class Mammalia; order Artiodactyla; family Cervidae; genus Muntiacus; species Muntiacus reevesi. The sequence goes on along the minus strand of NC_089255.1, from coordinate 79,869,632 downwards.
CCTCTTTCAGTTAAGCGAAATGTCATTTCATTATTTGATTTCTGATCATTTTTCTTCCCTTTTTGCTTTCATTTTGTAAATGTTCTACTTACAGGCTACTGTACTTTCTCAACAGTTTATCTTTTCTCTCACACTCTGCCCCCATTTCTTTTTCATTTAGGTACTTTGGTAAGTTTTGAACTTCATTTTCCAACCAGACTATTTAATTTTTCATACTGATTCTTGGACTCAAATTTGAAAAAGTTTTGTGTCCTCTGTTTCTTCTGTTAAAAAAAAAAAATCTGTTGTTTAATGACTATGACACATTGCCTTACCTCTGCTAACATTAGACTAATTTTAAAGTGTTCTTTTCATATTCATTGTTTATATTTTCCCAATTTCCTTTTCTTCTGTTTGTTGTGAGCTCTGTCCTCACATGGAAGGCTTTGTCTCCTATCTGCTATCACTGGCTATCCTTTTACATTTAATATCTGTGTGGGGGTAGGGCCTGGTGACTACTAAGTAGACTTTCCTGGAGCGGACTGGATGGGGACCCAGTTGGTTTACCTGGCGAAACTGGACACAGGGGGAACTATAATTATGACTGCCTAGCATCTGAGTAATCTTTTCCTATATCCAGGGAAATTCCTTGCCTTATGCAGAGTCTGCTTTCCACAACAGAAGCACAGAAGTGCCATACTCAACCAGCCATTTTTACAGACAGGGTGCAGACATATCCTGCCTCTCGGCCAATGAGACATGTATACCCTGGACCCTGAATTGAAAGGCAGTGTTTGCAGAGAGCAAGGAGGTTGTGAATCCACTTACATGCAAGCTGGTGGTGTCAGTGGCAGCCACGATGCATTGGCACCCTCATTAAAGTGCTGGTGGTGACGATGCAAAGCTGGACATGCCATTCTTGGGGGCAGCGCCACTCCGCTTTCTAGAGTGATCTGAGCGTCATCTTGGCCACTTGGCTTCCCTTGTGCTTACCATTTCCCAAACCTAGTTATACAGCCTTCCAAGTGATTCAGCAAGTTACTAAATACTATTTCCAAAAATTCCTTTCCTACTGAAATCAGACAGACGGGGGGGACCCAAAAATGCCACTACTTAGAAGTCATTTTTAGAATGCGTTTCACTCTCTCTACAGAAGAATGGCTCCATTTCCCGCCTGGCTTCCAGCATTCTGGGAACCAAGCTCAGCCAAAAACATTTCAAATAATTTCTCCCTGTTTCCAAAGCCTTTACAATTATAACAGCTTATGGAAGGGACCTGACTACATACCTACAACCAGCTCCACCTCCAAGTGCAATCTTACCAGCTACCTGGAGCCTCCAACTTTGGGACTGCAAAGGGTTCAATTTTTCTAGAATTCCTCTGGAAAGGTCTTCACATGCAGCTCTCTCCACGTTACTCAGTTTCGATACATATATCTCTCTCTGCTGACCAAAACTACGTTGATAATGCTAATCAGCTCCTATTTCTGCTGCTCACATTTGACCTTGCATGTTTGTATCTTTTTCTATTCTTTTAGTAACACTGGCAGAGGGTTTGGGAAATATTTCATAATTGAAAGTTTCCAGTTCAGACTAATAGCATTGCAGCCCCCATTTAGAAATATGCTGCAGTTAGATTCTTCCTCTCCCAAAGGGGAATGAGTACTCCTCATCTGGATTTAACAAATGTTACGATTCTGCCAAACTTGCTTCATTGCACAAAGAAGTAAGATGTTCTATAAATGTAGCTAAAATATCAACTTTCAATCCCATTCTCCTCTCAGCCTCTCCAGGGAAACTTCTCTCCAAAAGATGTGAGGCACCCTCCCCTCAAGTATTCGTATATTTATAAAATCTAAGCAGACGATATCATTGGGAACACATCCTCTCACAACTTTGATTTTTTTAAACAAAATAGTCTTCCAGATGTATTCATCATAGTGCTACAAAAGATATCGATCCTTCATAACAAATTTCATATGCTTTACATTCTGTGTACATACTTGGGTTTGTTGATTGAAATCTAGGTTACTTTCAGATTTTTGCTATTACAAAGGCCATTACTTTCACATCTTCTTTGTGAACATAGGTTAAAGGCTCTCTAGAGAACTCTAGAATGGGAACTGCTGAAACGTTAAGTTGAAGTGGTTTTTCAACTTTATTGGATACTATCAAACTACTCTCCAAAGCGGTTGTAACAATTTTACAATCCAACATATGAAACAACATTCACATATGAAACAACATTCGCTGCCACATTTTCACCTTTAAATTATCAGTATGATCACACACAGTGTCATCGCGTTGCTCCTCTTCCACTGGCATTTCCCTGATCACTATTACGAATTTAAATTCATGTTGGACGGCTTCCCTGGTGGCTCAGTGGTAAAGAATACGCCTATCGGTGTGGGAGACACAGGTTTGATCCCCGGCTTGGGAAAATCCCACATGCCCAACTGTTGAGCCTGTGCTCTGGAGCCCGGGAACTGCAACGGCTGAGTCCATGTGCCTTGACCGCTGAGGCCCGTGGGCCCTAGAGCCTCTGCAACAGGAGAAGCTGCCTCAATGAGAAGCCTGCACCCTGTGACTGGACAATGGCCCCAGCTCTGCACAGCGAAAGGAAAGCCCGCAACGCAACAAAGACCCAGCACAGCTGTAAATAAATAAATACAACCTAGTCATGTCAGGATGGCCAAGTGGTCTAAGGCGCCAGACTCAAGATTCCATCTTCCCTCTCTTGGGGCTTCTGGTCTCTGAATAAATACAACCTAAATAAAGAAATCCATATTGGTCTCACCTATTTATGTTTTGCCCATTTTTCCACTAGATCTCTGATTGTTACTGATGTGTAGGTTTTCATTATATACTATCCTTGAGTAGGAAATGGCAAAATCCACTCCAGTACTCTTGCCTGGGAAATCCCATGGACGGAGGAGCCAGGCAGGCTATATAGTCCATGGGGTCGCAAAGAGTCAGACATAACTAGGTGCACACACACATGCATGCACACATTACATACTATGGATATTAATCCTTCATGAGACATACATGTCTGAAAGCATTCTCATTCTAAAGCTTGCCTTTTACCTTTGTTTAAGGTATACTTTCTTGTGTGTGTGTGTGTGTGTGTGTGTGTGTGTGTGCGTGTGTGTGTGTATGCACACACGTTCAATTGCTCAGTCACGTCTGACTCTTTGCGACTCTATGGACTATAGCCCGCCAGGTTCCTCTGTCCATGGGATTCTCCAGGCAAGAATGCTGGAGTGGGTTGCCATTTCTTACTCCAGTGGATCTTCCTGACCCAGGGACAGAACCCATGTCACCTATATCTCCCTTACATTGGCAAGTGGATTCTTCACCACTTACCCACCTGGGAAGCCATACTTTCTTACACATGCATTTAAATTTTTTAACATGAAGGTCTCTCTTTTTTAAAAAGTTATTTACTTTTAACTGGAGTATAAATGCTTTATAGTACTGTGTTGGTTTCTGCCATACATCAACATGAATCAGCCATAGGTAAACATATGTACCTTCCCTCTTGAATCTCCCTCCCACCTCCCGTCCCATCCTACTCATCTAGGTTGTCACAGAACACTGGTTTTGAGCTCCCTGCATTATTCAGCAAATTCCCACTGGTTATCCAATTTTAATATGGTAATGTGTATGTTTCAATGCTACTCTTTCAATTCATCTCACCCTCTCCAGCCCCCACTGTGTCCACAAGTCTGTTTTCTATCTGTCTCCACTGCTGCCTTGCAAAGAGGTTCATCAGTACCAGAAAGATCTCTTTGTAAAGTCTTTTTTCTGTTTGAATGGCCCATTCTCTATCTGTATGCCAGTTCACTATCAATTCAAATATTAGCATTATAATTAATCCTACTGACCCCATTAATTCGACTCCTTCAATTAATTTTAGAATCATTCTGTCATGTTTCATGGCAAACTCTCTTGGTTTTGCTGCTTTGTTCTATTTTGAACTGCATCAAATTCATAAAGTAATTTAGAGAACTTTAAATTCTTTATAATATTGAGTCTTCTCATTCAGTAACATATATAGTGCCTCTTTATTTAGATCTTTAAAATCTACTAATCCAGAAAGTCATTGCATATCTTTTGTTACATTTATTTGAGGTGCATTCTAATATTTCATTATTCTGACTAGGATCATTCATGTAATCACTTTATCTAATATATTGTTACTAATGTATTAAAAAGTCATTGATTTTAAAAATTAATTTCATATCCAGTAATCTTACTGAACCCTTATTAGCATTAATATAAGTTCAATGATTCTAATTTTTTTAGTTACACAATCATATCATTGGCAAAATAACGTTTCCCTTTTATTTTGCCTTATTGAGTTGGCTACTAGTTAATAGACTTAATTTTAAGATGTAACAAGTTTACTTTTGTAAGACTATATTGTACTTTGCAAAAGGATAAGGACTGTGGAAAAATAAAAATAGTTGCTTTTTTGGAAGGATAGTTTTTCCCCTTTATAAACATGTTACATGGTAATTTTCAAAAAAACACATATGATTTTGGAAGTAATATACACTCCATAATTTTCATTAAAAGTAGTGACAGATTAGTTAGAAAGTCATGAAAATATGCCAGAATATTTAAGGGAGGAATAAATCTTACCATACGTGGTAATTTACTTGGGCAATGATGGCTCAGCAGTAAAGAATCTGCCTGCCAAGCAGGAAGACTTGGGTTCGATCCCTGGGCCGGGAAGATTTCCTGGAGAAGGAAATGGCAATCCACTCCAGTATTCTTGCCTGGGAAATCCCATGGACAAGGGAGCTTTGCGGGCTACAGTTCATGGGGTCACAAAAGAGTTGCATACAACTTAGCGACTAAACAACCACCCAAGGGGCTCTACCCACCCCCCAGTCCACCATATTCACTAAAATAAACGGCAAGAAGTCTCTTTGGAGTGTTCTTATACTCCCTAGGGCATGATTTTAGTAGGAAAACATGAGATGAATTTTATTTTCAAGAGTATTTTTAAAATGCTATTAATTTGGATTTGGTTACAAAATAAATGAATGATGGAAACTTCAGTAAAACCATAAGGCAGGCCGACCCACTGTCTTCCCAAAACCGTATTCAGGGATCTTTCTAACTAAGAGCACACAAAGAAAATGACTTCAGAAAGTCTCCTTTAAGACTAGGTCTTCAACATCTAGTGAATTAATAAGAGAACAGACAAAAATAACATCCTGATCCAACTGAGAAAGTTGTGTGGTACAACTGAAACGAAAACTGAGAAATAAAATGAAAGCAAAACTGTCAGAGAAATAAAAATGAAAGACAGTAGGGCTACTGTGAAAGTGAAAGACGCCAGGATAAAAATGAACATTTTTAAATACTCCAAAAGAGAAAATACGAACGAGTAGCAAAGAATCAATGTTCTCCAAGAAAGAGTCCTTTTTTCCACATTCTGTTCAACAACTTTCCATTTTTGCAAATTTGCTAAAAATCTAAACACTCTAAATAGTGAGAGATAGAGGGCATGATTGAGGGGATGAAAGGAAAACAACAAAAATGGTTCCTTTAACTGAAGAACTAAAGCATTGAAAAGTAGGGATAAAAACCTGTGACAGTTAACTAGTACTTATTTTAGATTTAAATGACGACATTGAGTAGAGAAAGGGGTGAGGAAGAGGACAGGGAAACTAAAGACAAGAATTGATGACAACAAGGAAGGGGAAGAAATACTGCTCATATTTCTACACAGAGTACGTGCTGGAACAAAGCAGGCCTCTGTATTTCTAAAAAGGACTCATAAAAATTAAATCATTTATTCACATGAAACCACAGAAAAGTGAGTCTGGAGTATAGAAAAGAAAAAAGTGCAAATACACTGTAAGTTACAAAGAAAATAGTATTATGGAAGAAGAAAGGAAGAAAAGAGTACATAGACAGCAATATTTATTGAGCACTGACTGTGTCAGAGACTGAAAATCACGGTGCATTGTAAGAAGAAAGGAACCAGAAACATGCAGAGTGCAAAAGCCCAGAAGACAAGTACCTAAGATTCGCTGTGGAGTTAGGGAAGACGTCACAAAGAAAACAGTTGAGCTGAACCTGGAAGGTAAAATAGGATGGAACTGGATGCAGAGCTTGGAAAGGGTAGTTGAGTGAAAAAGGAGCATGTGCCACTGCAGAGAGGAATGAATGAAAACACACAGCACTGGGCTTTCCCGGTGGCTCAGTGGTAGAGAATACGCCTGCCAATGCAGGAGACACGGATTCGATCCCTGGTCTGAGAGGATCCCACATGCCGCCACCAGCTGAGCCTGAGTGCCACAACTACAGAGCCCACGTGCTGCAACTACTGACGTCTGCACACCCGGGAGCCTGTGCTCTGCAACAAGAGAAGCCACTGCAATGAGCAAGCAGTGCACCGCCACAAGAAGTAACCCCCACCGGGCTGCCATCTAAGAAAGTCTGTGTGTGGCAACAACGATCCTGTGCGGCCAAAAAAATAAATATTTTTGAAAATTTGAAAAAAAACCCCGACACACTGCACTATGAAGCATACAGAACCATAACAATGGGATTAAGAAATGTGGTTCCAAGGTCATGAGAAATAGTTTAATCCCGCAGTACTCCGAATCATATAAAGATACAAAAGGAAACAAATCATGACTAATATGTCAGAAAGAGCTGATGATAATTCTTAAGGAGTCATAGCTTTAAAACCATCACACAGGTTCTCAGATTTGGAAAAAGGAAAACTTTAGTGATATATGCACAAAAGCAAATGCAAATTCCATCACTTTACTGAAAGAACCTCATTTGGTAATATAACAAAAAACCCCAGAATCCAATGTGTTATTCTGAAGATGATACATCAAAAGAAGACAGAAAAAAATGTAAAGGAGATATTAACAAAAAACTATTTTTAAAAAACCAGAGGAAGCAATATTATTGGGTATCATGATTAACAGAAAAAACATCAAGCTAGGTGGTGTGGGAAAAGAAACATCTATAGGGAATTCCCTACAGATACGGAAATATCTGTAGGAGGTCCAGTGGTTAAGATTCCATGTTTTCACCGCCAATGGTGTAGGTTGAATCCCTGGTTGAAAGTGAAAGTGTTAGTTGCTCAGTGGAATCTGACTCTTTGCAACCCCGTAAATTACAGCCCGCCAGGCTCCTCTGTTCATGGAATTCTCCAGGCAAGAATACTGGAGTGTGTAGTCATTCCCTTCTCCAGGGGATCTTCCTGACCCAGGGATCAAACCCGGGTCTCCAGCATTAGGGAACTAAGATTTCACAAGTCACACAGCGAAGCCAGAGAGAGAGAAATATTTGTAATACAATGACATTTTATATCATGTACTAACAAATGGGGCTTCCCTGGTGGCTCAGTGGTAAACAATCTGCCTGTCAAGGTAGGAGACACAGGTTCGATCCCTGGTCCGGGAAGATCCCACATCCTGCAAAGCAACTAAGCTCATGCATGACAACTACTGAACCTGTACCCTAGAGCCTGGGAGCCTCAGCTACTCAGCCCATGTGACGCAACGACTGAAGCCCGTGCACCTAGCCTGTGCTCCACGAAAAGAGAAGATACCACAATGAGACGCCCGCGCACTGCAAGGAAGAGTAGTCCTGGCTCACCTAACCAGAGAAGGCAGGAGCAGAGACCCAGACCAAGAGGTAAATAAGCAACATTTTTTTAAAAAAAGTATCATTCAGTTTATATAAAAAAAGTACTAACACATGAAATCAAGGCAAACACTAAGATATAGGAGAAATCAGCTGAAAATAATCACATCTAGTTATTAGTGAGACAAATATTAACAGCACATCTACTCTATACCAGGTATTATTCTTCACACCCAAGCTCTGAATAAAAGTAACAAAATTCTCTGCCTTTCTTGAAGTTACATTCTAGGGACAAAGACTGACAGCAAACAAACAAATTTACTTATTTTTGACATGCTGCAAAGTGCTATAGAGAATAATGAAGCAGGAAAGGGAAAAATGCTGGGAGTCTCAGTTTTAAAAATATCAGGGAAGATATGAATTAAGAAGTCAACATTCCTGTCCTAACAGGATGAGGAAAAGGAGGAAGGCAGTCACACAATGTCATACAGACCCAGTGCACACACACAATAATGACAGAAGAAAACAAAGGATGAAATACAACAAATAAAATATAAATTAAACAAATAAAATATACTGACCTCTATACCCTAAAAACGGGATCAACTGGCTAAGTCAATTTTCTATGGTATGTATACAAAAACTGAGCAAATATGAAGGTTTTTTATTTAAAAAACCAAAACTGTATTTTATAACACATAGTCTATATTCTTGAACCACAGTTTAAATTTTAGGAGTGTTCAATAAAAACAAAACAACTACATCTAAGAGCATACTGAAACACAACATATTGAAATCATGTACAATGCTGAAAATTGAAAAGCAAAATTTCTAATCTGTTAAGCCAAAATCACGAACTGAGATAAATGTATAGTTTTTAGTATAATCTATAAACTGAGAAATCAACTCAAAAGCTCAGAAAAGTACAGGAAAATGTTAATAAAGAAAAAAATAAAATTTAATAAATTACAAACATACTATTAATAATAAAGTAAGTAAAGGTATCTCAAACACTATTCTTTGATAAAGACAGTAAAATCTTTATATCCCCAGAAATCACACTGGCAGATATGAGGAAAAAATTGGACATTAAATATATACATCAGTGAATATTTTTAAAAAAAAATCTGAAAATGAAAGATAAACAAGGACATAGATGATTTCCTATAAAAACACAATAGCCTAAGCAGAATAAAAAGTAGCTAATGAAGAAACAAAAAAATTATCAATAAAATACATTGCAAATACAGGAGACACAGGGATTGCTGGTAATTCTGTCCAATTTGAAGAAATTTTAATTTCTTAATTAAATTAAGAAATTATGTGTTCCACTTGCATGTGAAAAAATAAGCAAAATAAACAAAACATGAAGTAAAAACCAGCTGGTTATCCAACCCAATTAAGCAGTGTTTGCTAGTCACTCAGTCGTATCCAGCTCTTTCCAACCCCATGGACTAAAGCCCAACAGGGATTTCCCAGGCAAGCATACTGGAGCAGGGTGCCATTCCCTTCTCCTCCTTCCCACCCCAGGGATCGAACGCGGGTCTCTTGTACTGCAAACAGATTCTTTGCCTCTGAACCACCAGGAAAGCTCAACTAACCCAATTACCCCTAAGTTGAACACTGTGTCACTCTCAGCATTCTTTAAAGAAAACTTAACTATTATAACTTACATATTGAGAAATTACTATTTCTCAAGTACTATAATAACAACATATTTTATCAACATACACAAGTGAAATTTTGGGCGGTACAACTAAATCCGTTAGTTTTCCACATAAATAACTGAAATAAGAACAAACATATAAGATTACTAAACAGACTTCTATACAAATTTCTGTAAGAATAGTTTCTGTTTTTGGTACATGTTTTAAAGAATCAAAAAGGAAATCAATTGACTATTAAAGATTAGATAATTCTCTACAACAATGACACAAATATTAGGGAAAAAATTAACACAAAGAACAATCATTTTTCTGATATCATGGACATGATAGCTGTTATATCAATTCTTATATCCCCAGGGTCTAGTACATTATCAGGCACACAAAGAAAGACATAAAATCACTCAGTCATGTCTAACTCTTTGCAACCCCATGGGCTATAGCCCGCCAGGCCCCTTTGTCCATGGGGATTCTCCAGGCAAGAATACTGGAGTGGGTTGCCATGCCCTCCTCCGGGGGATCTCCCCAACCCAGGGATTAAACCCAGATCTCCCACATTGCAGGCAGGTTCCTTACCATCTGAGCCACCAGGAAAGCCCAAGAATACTGGAGTGGGTAGCCTATCCCTTCTCCAGGGGAACTTCCCGATCCAGAAATCAACTGGAGTCTCCTACATTGCAGATGGATTCTTTGCCAGTTGAGCTGAATACTATACAGCAGGGATAAAGTATGTAATCACTTACATAAAGAGCTTGCACAAAATTGTTCAAAAAATGTTAATAAACTTTTTTGTGAAGTGAAAACTATGGCTAACAAATGTTAGTGAAAATTTATCATTTTACAATGTACAAAAGGTATTTTCTTATTTAGAATAGTAACTGGAAAAAAAACAGGAAGTGCTGGCTCATAAGAGAAAGAAAATACAATAGAAAATTTTACCTTACTGTCATAAAAAAGGAAATACCAATTCTTCACTACAATGCCACTGGAATACAAGTAGCTAACTGCTTCAAAAGCCATTAAAACATGGGGGTTCTATAGACTTACAAACACAGCTGAGGGGGGAGAAGGAGAGGGTGGGAGGGGCAGAGAGTGTAACATGGAAACATACATTACCATAGGTAAAATAAATAGCCAAAGGGAATGTGCTTTATGACCCAGGGAACTCAAACTGGGGCTCAGTAACAACCCACAGGTGTGGGATGGGGAGGGAGATAGGAGGGGACACGGGTAAACCTATGGCTGATTCATGTTGACATTTGGTAGAAACCAATGCAATAACATGGGGCTTCTAGTGGCTCAGACGGTAAAGCATCTGCCCACAATGCGGGAGACCTGTACTTGACCCCTGGGTTGCGAAGATCCCTTGGAAAAGGAAATGGCAACCCACTCCAGTACCCTTGCCTGGAGAATCCCATGGACGGAGGAGCCTGGTAGGCTACAGCTCATGGGTTCGCAAAGAGCTGGACACAACTGAGTGACTTCACTTCAATGCAATACTGTAAAGCAATTATCCTTCAATTAAAAATAAATAAATTTAAAAAATAAAAAATGTGAGAATTCTTTTTAAAAAAATGGCAATAAAATTAACACATACAAATAAAGGTGTAAGTTACAGCATTTTTAATAGAAACATAAAATGGAAGTAAACCAAATGTATAACTGGAAAATGGTTAAGCAAATTAAGACAAGAAAGCAATTTTTCAAAACAGCATACAACTACGTGGGAAACATTTTATAATATAATGTCAAGCTTCAGATGATCTTATTTACAAACCAGAAATAGAGACACACACATAGAGATGTATAGATGCCTGGGCTTTCTAGGTGGCTTGGTGGGTAAAGAATCCACATGAAGTGTAGGAGACGCAGGTTCAGTCCCTGGATCAGGAAGATCCCCTGGAGGAGGGCATGGCAACCCACCCCAGTATTCTTGCCTGGAGAATCCCATGGACAGAGGAGCCTGGTGGGCTACAGTCTATGGGGCTGCACAGAGTCGGACACGACTGAGCAACTGGGCACGCACACAGACATACGCCAAGGCGGGCAGTGGAGGGTGGGATGAATGGGAGGCTGGGATTGACACGCATACACTACAGATACTATGTATAAAATAGACTACTAACGGGAACCTGCTGTATAGCACAGGGAACTCTACTCAATGCTCCGTGGTGACCTAAATAGGAAGGAAATACAAAACAGAGGGGATACACACACACACATAGCTGATTCACTCTGCAGTATAGTAGAAACTAACACAACCCTGTAGAGCAACTATACTCCAATAAAAGCTTTAAAAAATTAAATAAAAAATAATCTATCTATATATATGATCACTGTCCACGCATTTTGAAGAAGAAACACCTTCAAGGTGCTTTACTCATAAATAAAACAAACTTAATCTTTTAGATGGCTACTGAAAAGAAATCCAAAAGTAAAAGTTCTTCAAAAAAATTCCAAAATTCAATTTTAGAGTATTATGACTAAGCTCCCAATTTTCTCATCGTAATATTATGGAAGACACTAGTCATTCACAAACAAGATGGACACTGACTAAATAAGAATATTTGAAATACATTTTTGATAAAGGTGTAATTTATTACAGGAAATTTGAGGGGTTGAGGAAACTGACAATGCACAGGGCTTCTAAATTCACCTGGTACCTACTGCGCTCATTCCAGCAGCCGTGGTAGACACTAGCCACTATCTACCCCATATTCATCCCTCCCAGTTCTTCCCAAACTGGAGAGTCTCAATTTGTTCAGGCAGTCATGGAGCACCCTGGCAAGGATCCTCTCCACTACCCCAGGGGAGAAATCAGGAATTCTCCACAGCAGCTGAGGACTCTCGAGTGCCTTGGCCAGTGACTGGTCCAGGGATAGCTATCTAATCTAGTTTTGACTAATGAGAAGGAAGCAGATGTCTGTAACATGCAACTTCTCAGGTAACTTTAGCTCTCGTGATAAAAAGTAAAAGACTGGGTTAGCCAGCCCTGAGGCCTGCCACCTTCTGCTTCCTGCTCCTTCCTCCTGGAGTACAGGAGGCCTGGAAGGGCAATGGTACACTACACCACTGAGGCCAGCTTGAGGGAAGGTACTAAGGCAGTGAAGGGCAAAGATCCAGGTCCCCTGTGGCATCCTTGAGCCGCACATCTATCAGCCCTGCAGTGTTGACTTCTGGGGCTGTTTCTTTCCATCTGCTTGTCACTAGACTAGATTTCTAATGTCTGTGGCTGACATTCCTAGCACAGCAAATAAATCTGACTAGGCAAACATGATTTTTGTTTATTATTTTTGGATGGGCCGGGTCTTTATTGCTGTGTGAGCTTTTCTCTAGTTGCAGCAAGCGGGGGCTCTTCTCTAGCTGCAGTGTAGGGGCATCTCCTGTTGCGAAGTACAGGCTCTAGGGCGTGCAGGCTTCAATAGTTACAGTGTGTGGGCTGAGCAGTCGGGGTTCCTGAACTCCAGAGCACAGGCTCAACAGTCGTGGTGCACAGGCTTATTTGGTCCATGGTTTGTGGAACCCTCCCAAATCAGGGATCAAACCTGTGTCTCCTGCATTGGCATGAGGATTCTTTACCACTGAGTCAGCAGGGAAGCCCCAGTTAACCCAACTGTTATTCACAAATTCTTGCTACTTAACTTTTTACCAAAAGTAGACAACATTTTAATCAAAGATATTTAAACAAGAGGTTGTAGGAAGAATAAAGTGTTGAAGAAACAAATGAATAAAAGGTAGATGACAAGATGTTTAAGATGCATCTCTAAATTTACTTCCTACAGAAATCAGAGTCCACTAAAAATTATTTTAATATCTTCACATGAAGAATAAATTTTGGGTGTTAAAGAAGAACTCTCATTCTTTCAGCCCATATTTTAATCAGTATTCAAGGAAAAATTCTCCACATCAAATCTGGCTCAGGAAAATGAAGTGAATCTTCACACAAAAAACAAATTTACAAGTTTTACATAGTTTTCCCACTTCAATGGGAGTTGGCGTCTCATTTTCTCAACAGTTAAGAAACTTGCTTTTGGAAATTTCAAAATTTAATTTTACATGTGGTAGGGGGAAAATGCAGAAAACTCTTTTTTAAAGACAGATCAGATTCAAAGTACTCTAGAGATGAATCAGCAACTAGGTCCAAATCCTTTGGTTAAAAAAAAAAACAAAGAAAATTTTCTCTTTATTACTCTATATTTACCTGTCAGGTAAACTAAGCTCACAATATTTTACATTGATATTTCTGTAAGATCACTACTGCCCTAAATTATAAAACTTTGAATTTTTTTGATGCTCTAACACAAACTTGGTATAAAATTTTTCATGGGGGAGTCCTTTGCCAGTGGCGGGGGGGGACTATAAACAGTGAATATTATTAAGAAAAACTATAAAAAATTTTTTTGTTATACTGTGACTCTCTACAAAAAGTAACGCTGCAGTTAAGATTAAATAGAAAATGAAAATATTTATGTCTGCTGCTAGTTTGCAGACATACAAAATGCTTTAGGGACTTCCTTGGCAGGCTAGAGTTTAAGACTTTGCCTTCAAATGCAGGAGGTGCAGGTTCAGTCCCTGGTTGGGGAACTAAAATCCTATATGTCTCACAGCCAGGAAAACAGAACATAAAAAACAACAGGACCAATATTGTAACAAATTCAGTAAAGACTTTTAAAATGTGGACTCTGGTCCACATCAAAAAAAAACCCACAAACTCCCAAAAAAATGATTCAGAAAATTCAGAGAGGTGACTTAGCTTATTTGAATCTACAAACGAAACCTTCATAAGCAAATCACCTCCAAGTATGTGCAAGCTAGTTCCACGGCATCGGTGGCTTTCACCAGCCATCCACGTCACTTCTGATTACAACTGGTTAAATGAAAACATGGGGAGTGGTTCACTGAGGCTCCTGACTGACTTCTACCTCCAAACATGTTGGAGCTCCCCACATGCCTGCGTGGGCAGTTTTCTGCAGTCCCGTAATAATCTAGTGCTCATAATGTCTTCAGAAAATAACAAAAAAGGTAAAAATCGGGTTCATCTTTAGAAAAGCAAAGCTCTCTATATGGTTATAAGAAGAGTGGGTATCTAGGACAATGCCTGGTACAGTGTGGGCACTCAAGCAAAAGTACTGCTTTTTCCTCTCTTTCTCAGACTATGCCGATACTCACTCAACAAACATCTGTTACTCAACAAATAATTGACAGACTGTTCTGCATGTTGAAGTTACTGCCCTAAAAATGTTTGCATTTAGTGGGAGAGAAAGTGGACAAATATGATGTAAAAGCAACATACAGTACCCAGCCTTTGAATTCAATGAAATATTTTTAAACCTATTCCACCTGGAATGTCATCAAGAATATTAGTTCTAAAAGTGGGGTTTTGGTTTAAAAATCATGTAAGACAATTTATTTACACGTCACAAACCAATACTTTTAAGAACTACCTATGATACAGTTTAGCAGTATTCATTTTCCAGCAAGTTGGAAGTATTTTCCTTTCAACTGAGTTACATATTTTAAAATAACAACTTGTACAAATTAGAAAACTGATAGTTATCAGCATAAAATAAGCCAGAAATAATATTTTACATTCTTTTTGGCAGTCAATTCTAGCCTAACATTACAATCCATAGTATTTCTAGCATGGAAAAGTGAGGTAGCTTTCTTTATATCTGTTACAACCTAGAAAAAGTCGATTTTCATTTCTGGGCCTCTTAAAACACAGTATGACCTTGACTACGAGTCAATTATGACTTTGGTTTAATTTAACTTTCCTTTGTTCACTTCTGTCCTTTATATTCAGCAAAGTACTTTCACAAGGACCCAAGATTAACAGAACCATAGTCCGATGAGTCACACAGGTCCACCAGTACCGAGTGTCAGAGCAAAGTCAGAAGAATAAATAGGGTAAGCAGCCCCTCCATGCAGAGAAGTACAAAACCACAACCTGTAGCAGCCACCTTTGGCAGCAATGTCCTGCTGGCTCGTCAGTAATAGACTTTCTTTCTTACGGAATTAATGAGTGCAAAGAACTTAGCCAAAAAGTTAATCAAATGTCAAGAGGAAAATATGATACATAACGGAGAAAGATTTTCCATGTGTAAAAGCAATGAAGAAATTATAAAAGAAAAAGCTGATAAATTTGCTTACATGAAAGGTTTAAAATATCTATATATTAAAAGGCAAACCAAAAACTACTAAGAAAACTACAACAGAAGTTTAATGCATTGAATATACATAATAAGTATACACATAATACTCTATAAAATATTGAATTTACAGAGTCACTGTCAATCAAGATGAAACACTAAGACTCCAAAAAAAAGTGGGAAAATAAGTATTAATAGACAATTCATGAAAGAAAGCAAATAAATATTTGGCTAAACATTTGAAAAAAGTTTCTATTCAAAAAATAAATACAAATTAAAAGTGGGGTTTTCTGGGGGTAAGATGTTTTTTCTTTTTTACAAAATGTACTCTGACTACTGGGAGGAGAGAAAACAAGTTATTGGGGAAAAAAACCCCAACTTTTAGGAATATGTATCAAGAGACTCTAAAATGTTTACATACCTTTACCCAGTTATTTCACTCCTGAAATGTCTAAAGGAAATATTCCAAAAGACAAACTTGTATGCAGAAGGTGTTCATCACAGCTTTATTTACAATGAAAAAGAACTGTAAACTACCTAAACACCCCTATACCATATAAATGGGTGAATTTAACTCAGATGACCATTATATCTACTACTGTGGGCAAGAATCCCTTAGAAGAAATGGAGTAGCCATCATAGTCAGCAAGAGAGTCCAAAATGCAGTACTTGGATGCAATCTCAAAAACGATTTCTGTTCGTTCTCAAGGCAAACCATTCAATATCACAGTAATTCAAGTCTATAGCCTGACCAGTAATGCCGAAGAAGCTAAAGTTGAACAGTTCTGTGAAGACCTACAAGACCTTCTAGAACTAACACCCAAAAAAGATGTCCTTTTCATTATAGGGGACTGGAAGGCAAAAGTAGCAAGGCAAGAAACACCTGGAGTAATGGGCAGATCTGGCCTTGGAGTACAGAATGAAGCAGGGCAAAGGCTTATAGAGTTCTGTTCTGCCAAGAGAATGCACTGGTCATAGCAAATACCCTCTTCCAACAACACAAGAGAAGACTCTACACATGGACATCACCAGATGGTTGACACCAAAATCAGATTGATTATATTCTTTGCAGTCAAAGATGGAGAAGCTCTATATAGTCAGCAAAAACAGAACCGGGAGCTCACTGGGGCTCAGATCACGAACTCCTTATTGCCAAGTTCAGACTTAAATTGAAGACAGTGGAGAAAACCACCTAGACCATTCAGGTATGACCTAAGTCAAATCCCTTATGACTATACAGTGGAAGTGAAAAAGATTTAAGGGACTAGATCTGATAGTCAGAGTGCCTGATGAACTATGGACGGAGGTTCGTGACATTGTACAGGAGACAGGAATCAAGAGCATCCCCAAGAAAAAGAAAAGCAATAAAGCAAAACGGCTGTCTGAGGAAGCCTTAGAAATAGCTGTGAAAAGACAGGAAGTGAAAAGCAAAGGAGAAAAGGAAAGATATTCCCATTTGAATGCAGAGTTTCATAGAATAGCAAAGAGATAAGAAAGCCTTCCTCAGTGATCAATGCAAAGAAATAGAGGAAAACAACAGAATGGGAAAGACTAGAGAAAATTACGGATACCAAGGGAACATTTCATGCAAAGATGGGCTCAATAAAGGACAGAGATGGTAGGGACCTAACAGAAGCAGAAGATATTAAGAAGAGGTGGCAAAAATACACAGAAGAACTGTACAAAAAAGATCTTCACAACCCAGATAATCATGATGGTGTGATCATTCACCTAGAGCCAGACATCCTGGAATGTGAGGTCAACTGGGCCTTAGGAAGCATCACTACGAACAAAGCTAGTGGAGGTGAAGGAATTTCAGTTGAGCTATCTCAAATCCTGAAAGATGATGCTGTGAAAGTGCTGCACTCAATATGCCAGCAAATTTGGAAAACTCAGCAGTGGCCACAGGACTGGAAAAGGTCAGTTTTCATTCCAATCGCTAAGAAAGGCAATGCCAAAGAATGCTCAAACTACCGCACAATTGCACTCATCTCACATGCTAGTAAAGTAATGCTCAAAATTCTCCAAGCTAGGCTTCAGCAATACGTGAACTGTGAACTTTCAGATGTTCAAGCTGGTTTTCAAAAAGGTAGAGGAACCAGAGATCAAATTGCCAACATCTCCTGGATCATGGAAAAGGCAAGAGAGTTCCAGAAATACATCTATTTCTGCTTTATTGACTATGCCAAAGCCTTCTACTGTGTGGATCACAACAAACTGTGGAAAATTCTGAAAGAGATGGGAATGCCAGACCACCTGACCTGCCTCTTGAGAAACCTATATGCAGGTCAGGAAGCAACAGTTAGAACTGGACATAGAACAACAGACCGGTTCCAAATAGGAAAAGGAGTATGTCAAGGCTGTATATTGTCACCCTGCTTATTTAACTTATATGCAGAGTACATCATGAGAAATGCTGGGCTGGAGAAAGCACAAGCTGGAATCAAAATTGCCAGGAGAAATATAAATAACCTCAAATATGCAGATGACACCACCCTTATGGCAGAAAGTGAAGAACAACTAAAGAGCCTCTTGATGAAAGTGAATGAGGAGAGTGAAAATGTTGGCTTAAAGCTCAACATTCAGAAAACTAAGATCATGGCATCTGGTCCCATCATTTCATGGCAGATAGATGGGCAAAAGATGGAAACAGTGGCTGACTTCATTTTTCTGGGCTCCAA
Organism: Muntiacus reevesi; assembly: GCF_963930625.1. Taxonomy (NCBI): domain Eukaryota; kingdom Metazoa; phylum Chordata; class Mammalia; order Artiodactyla; family Cervidae; genus Muntiacus; species Muntiacus reevesi. The sequence goes on along the minus strand of NC_089255.1, from coordinate 79,851,533 downwards.
AATCACTGCAGATGGTGATTGCAGCCATGAAATTAAAAGAAGCTTACTCCTTGAAAGGAAAGTTATGATCAACCCAGACAGCATATTAAAAAGCAGAGACATTACTCTGCCAAAAAAGGTCCGTCTAGTCAAGGCTATGGTTTTTCCATTGGTCGTGTATGGATGTGAGAGTTGGAAAGCAAAGAAATCTGAACGCCGAAGAATTGATGCTTCTGAACTGTGGTGTTGGAGAAGACTCTTAAGAGTCCCTTGGACTGCAAGGAGATCCAACCAGTCCATTCTAAAGGAAATCGGTCCTGGGTGTTCATTGGAAGGACTGATGTTGAAGCTGAAACTCCAAGACTTTGGCCACCTGTTGCAAAGAGCTGAATTTTGGAAAAGACCCTGATGCTGGGAAAGATTGAGGGTGGGAGGAGAAGACGACGACAGAGGATGAGATGGTTGGATGGCGTCATCAACTTGATGGACATGGGTTTGTGTGGACTCCAGGAATTGGTGATGGACAGGGAGGCCTGGCGTGCTGCAGTTCATGGGGTCACAAAGATTCAGACACGACTGAGCATGTGAACTGAACCATATAAATTATGGAATGTCCAAAAATACTATATACTCACAAAAACTGGTGCTTTTATGAGAGTACATAATGTTAAGTTCAAAAACTCTGAACAGGATCTCAACAGTGCAAAGAGGGGAAAGAAATCTAACAATGACACATACACTGATGGGGCGAATACCACCAATAAGTAGTATTTTATGCTGTAATGCTGACAGTGATGATGATCTATCTCTGTATACTCTACTCTAAATTCCAGGTTTTCTACAGGTTCTAAGAAGACAGGGTCTTTACCCAGTCATCACTGTGCTCCCAGAATGAAGCCTAGCCCAGAGTAGGTATTTAGAAATACCTGTTGAGAAAATTTAAAGCCGCCGGGGTGGTGGGGAGAGACAACAAACATAATATAGAAAAATTAACAAACACACACACATAGATATACACTCATAAATACACATGTATGTGTGTAGGTATGCATATATGGATATTTTTTCAGCATCTATGTTTATTATTCTTAATATTGTAAAAAGTACGGTAGTCTGGGTACAGCAGCTAAAGGGAACAAAAAATAAAACACCCAAAAAGTTGTTAAAATTTTTTATAAGAATAAAATCAGAGGATGTTTTAATTTATAAACTTTGTTCTTATCAATATACAAATGCACAGAGAAAAGTACCCTCTAGCTCTTTATACAGAGTGTCCCCTGTGGTGCGTTTACTCAAGAATGCAAAGACTGTCTCCTTATGTTATAAATTGGGGGTTAACTGATAAGGAGCTGAAGACTTAATACAACAGAAAAAGACTTTCCTTTCTCATTAGCCCGTGTCACAAAAGCAGATATGTTTTTAAACTGTTTTTTTAATCACTGCAATTATTTTTAAGTCTCTGATGTTTAAATTCCACAATTTACTTTATGGTCATCCACTTAAATTTCAGTATCATGTGTTTATCTGTGCAGAAGGAAACAATAAAACTGCTTAAAAAGAAACAAGGCATCTAAACTTCCTGAAATTGTCTGAGGGTTTCAACACAGTGAAATCACAATTGGACTGATAAATTAATATCAAAACGTATTAACTCTTTAGAAAAATGCAGCATTTTAAACAGAAGAACTCTCCAAACCACCCTTGCTGAACAGAAAGAGCATACTAGGACATGTTCCTGTAAGCTAACAGAAGATGGTACTGCTCATAAATATTAGGGTGAAAAACTTCTCTCATTAATTTGATATTAATGCTTGGTATATCTGAAAGTACTGGGGCTTCCCTGGTGGTCCAGGGGTTAAGAATTTTCCTCCCAATGCAGGGAACGTAGGTTTGAACTCTGCTCCAGGAAGATTCCACGTGCTGCATGGCGATCAGCCAGGGGTACAATTACTGAGCCGGAGCCACACTGCTGGGCCCACGCGCTCCAACTACTGAAGCCCATGCACCCGAGTCGGCACTCCACAACAAGAGAAGCCACCACAAAGACAAGCCCGCGCACCACACCTAGAGAGTAGCCCCCACTCGCTGCGACCAGAGAAAGCCTACATGCAGCAATGAAGACCCAGGGCAGCCAGTAAGCAAAATAAATTAAAAAAGAAAGTACTGAATAAAATGTTCCATTCAGATAGGCTGTGACTCTCAAAGTCTGTAACTGGGTGAGGCTATAAATTTCATATAAAAAACCCAACCTGAAAAATACAAACGGGAATCAGAGCCATCTTGTACATTTCCTATGACTATTAAACGATTGGTCCAAGCATGCTACATACATCAATCCCCATCATCTCCACTAAGGAGATTAGAAACTCAAATCCTTCAATTAACAGATTATCTCTGGTAACTTAATATTTCTTACACAATGGTGTGCTAAGGTCACAATTTAAGAAAGCGGGTAACAACTTCATTTATTCCAAGAATCAATCAGTTCTGCATTAAAAATTAGAACATATTTTGCTATGTGACTTCCATATGAAAAAAAAAAAAATCTACATGATATACAGGAGCCCTAACCACATAAATCTCTAAAATGGGTGTAGGCCAAGTAAAAAGGCTTGCCCACCTACATAGTTCTGGTACATTTTCCCTTATCTTAGCATATCATTTCACAAATCAAATTATGTTGGCATTTTCCAGGAGAAAAAAATGCTCTGGAAATGATACCTTTCCTACCCTGATGTCCCGTTTAAGAACATTCAAACTGATCATCCTACTCGGTTGCCTGAGGGGTAAGGAAGAATTGAAAAGAAAAAAAGAAACAAGCCGAAGAAAAACATATTTTGCTCTTCTGTCATGACTGTTTTTAACCTAACATGTCTCTCAAAGTGTCTTAGCTCCATGGTGATGGGAGCAGGCGAAAAATATAGAAACCCTGAAAGAACAAATTCCCTCAGAATATTTTAGGGTTTCTAACGCAAAGCTTAATGTGGAATTACAGAGGCATACAAGTTGAAAATAGATTCTTATGACTTAGCAATGATGTAAGATGAACATTCTTTCTCTGTAATAGCTTTCTAAAAATCAGATACATCCCCCCCTCCCCCAGCCAAAAAAAAAAAAAAGAAAAAAAACCACACCAGCCTTTTACTTGCTTTTTTTGCATTAGTAATTTCCCAGTGTAAAGAACATAGAGGCAAACATAATTGCTTAAAACAATGGTTTCAATTTTCCCCCAAGAAGACATGTGGCAGTGTCTGGTTGTCCCCTCTTGGTAAGCAATGTTACTGGCATCTAAGTGAGTTGAGGCTTGGGACGCTGCTGAATGGTCTGTAATGCTCAGTTCAGTCCAGTTCAGTCGTGTCCGACTCTTTGCGACCCCATGGACTGCAGCACGCCAGGCCTCCCTGTCCATCACCAACTCCCAGAGCTTACTCAAACTCAAGTCCATTGAGTTGGTGATGCCACCCAACCATCTCATCCTCTGTCGTCCCCTTCTCCTCCCACCTTCAATCTTTCCCAGCATCAGGGTCTTTTCAAATGAGTCAGCTCTTTGCATCAGGTGGCCGAAGTACTGGAGTTTCAGCTTCAACATCAGTCTTTCGATGAATATTCAGGACTGATTTACTTTAGGATGGACTGGTGGGATCTCCTTGCAGGCCAAGAGACTCTCAAGAGTCTTCTCTAACATTATATTTCAAAAGCATCAACTCCTTGGTGCTCAGCTTTCTTTATAGTCCAACTCTCACATCCATACATGACTACTGGAAAAAACACAGCTTTGACTAGATGGACCTTTGTTGGTAAAGTAATATCCCTGCTTTTTAATATGCTGTCTAGGTTGGTCATAACTTTCCTTACAAGGAGTAAGCATCCTTTAATTTCATGGCTGCAGTCACCATCTGCAGTGGTTTTAGAGCCCCCCAAAATAAAAGTCTGTCACTGTTTTCATTGTTTTCCCATCTATTTGCCACGAAGTGATGGGACCAGGTACCATGATCTTAGTTTTGTGAATGTTATGTTTTAAGCCAGCCTTTTCACCCACCTCTTTCACTTTCATCAAGAGGCTCTGTAGTTCATCTTCACTTTCTACCATAAGGGTGGTGTCATCTGCATATCTGAGGTTATTGATATTTCTTCCAGCAATCTTGATTTCAGCTTGTGGTTCATCCAGTCCAGCATTTCTCATGATGTACTCTGTATATAAGTTAAATAAGCAGGGTAACAATATACAGCCTTGACGTACTCTTTTTCCTATTGGGAACCAGTCTGTTGTTCCATGTCCAGTTCTAACTGTTGACCTGCATATAGATTTCTCAGGAGGCAGGTCAGATGGTCTGGTATTCCCATCTCTTTCAGAATTTTCCACAGTTTGTTGTGATCTACACAGTCAAAGGTTTGGCACAGTCAATGAAGCCGAAATAGATGTTTTTCTGGACTCTCTTCCTTTTTCCATGACCCAGCGGATGTCGGCGCTTGAACATCTGAAGTTCACGGTTTCATGTACTGTTGAAGCCTGGCTTGGAGAATTTTGAGCATTACTTTGCTAGTGTCTTAACCACTAGCGCCACCTTTAACATGGTTTGAGGTAATTATTCTTTACTTCAACTAATAATATTTCCTGAACACCCACCCTGTGAACTGTTCTAAAGCCTGGGGCTAGGATGGTGAATGCAGCAGAAAGGCCCTCACTCCCCTCCTCTCTAGTAGGGGAGTGCAAGAAAAAGCCAATCAATAAAAAATGCAAAGATAAGATAGTGAAAAGTGTTATGCAGAAAAACAAAGTTAAAAAGTAATAGGACTAAGATGACTGATTGAATACTCTTATCAATTGGTTGGTCAAGGAAGGCCTCTCTGAAGAAAGTTATTTAAGATAAGACCTAAATGTCCAGAAGGAATCAGGTATCCAAAGAAAGGACACTCTAGGCAGAAGGAAGAGCAAGTAGAAAGATCCTAAAACATGAACAAACTTAACAGGTCCAAGGTAAAGAGAGCCAGGGTGGCTGGAGGCGGCAGAAGGGATGACACAGGGTGAAGACAGAAGGCTTCAGACTGCAAGGAGGCTTGGCGCCCTTGGTAAGAACAATGTGAAGTGGTCACAGGATGCCTTGGGCTTGTGATGCACGTGATCCGGCAGAAGATACAAATGGTTTGCTCTAAGTTACGATCGGCAGAGATGGAGAGAAATGCACAGAGCTGGGTGCTTTTGAAGGTAGAGACAAGAAGGAATACAGGTGGATTACATATGGTTTAGAAACATGACATGCTTGATGGAGCTAGACAGAAACGAGGATAACTCATGAATGACTAGCTTAAGCAACTGGGTGGATGATTCTGCAGAAATATTCAGAGTGGGCAAGAAGCATTTTATAAACAGGATGACCAAGCATCCTCCTTTTGTCTGGGGCTGAGAGGCTTCCTAGAATGTAGCACTTTCAGTGTTAAAACCAAGAAAGTCCTGGGAAACCAGGATGAGTTGACCATCCCAGATATAAACTCAGAGTTTATACTGAGCCTATCTATTGGAGATCTCTGTAGAGCTATCAGAAAGGCAGTTTGAAACACTAATCTAAAAGCAACTTTGAGCTGTAGGCACAGAATTGAGAATCGCAGATATATGGGTGGCATTTGAAGTCACAGAACTAGATGGTATCACCTTGGGGGAGAAGAGAAAAGAGCCCAGGACACAGTCAGCATTTCTCTTTTTCACAGATAACAAAGAAATGCCTGCATCAGTACAGTTCCCCATCTACACTGCCATTGCCTTTCAGAATTAAGACTCTTACTTTCTAGATCTTGCCAGAAAATTAGAAACACAAAGTAAAATGTACAATTCAGATGCTCTGGGTGAACAGCCACTTAGCTTAAAGCCTCAGCTTTGACAGCCATGTCAGATCCTTCCTAGGCATCAGAGAAGAGCCCAAATATACAGAGTAGGTTTGTTTATTGACCATCCTTTCCCTTCTCTTCCCCAAAGCTTCTTCACAAAGCAATCCTACGACTGCTACTCACAAATGTCTGGCCTCTTTCCTACTTCCAATCCCACTCCCCTCTTTTTCTAATTATCTTCAAGAAATATTACCCTCAACTACCATAATAAAAAACTCACAATGAGGAAAAGGAACACAGAAAGAAGCAAGGTGACAATAAAAACTCTCTAAGAGCAAGCTTCACTTGAGAGGGGCCCACAGCTCAGTGCATGAGGCGCTGTGAAAAGACTCCTAACACTCTTGGCTGCAACTGAACTTGGGTACATTGGTATTCAGAAAAGGAACAATTACCAGAGTGACTCAACAGATGGCCCATTGAAACGATGGGATTAATACAATGTGTCTGGTGACCTAGTTCAAGTAACTAAATAGAAGCCTCCCAATCGGCCAACTTGCGATTGAAAATATCAAATGTTTGCAGCAGACCTTGTAAAATCTAGCCCTATTTATCCAGTCTAGGCAGAGACAGTAACAGAATGAAACATGAGGGATATCAAAAGTGATCTTGGGGCTTGGAATGGTCACAGCAGAATTACCTGGCTTCCCCGTGGGACAGCTCTACACCTATAAGGGCAAGCAACCTGGCTAGATGACGCAGGACACTTAAAATATATATATTAAAGATTTTTTTTTAAAAGATGCTCTCTCAAAAAAATAAATAAATAAATAGAAGATGCTCTCTCACCAAAAAATACTCTGCCTAAAAGATAACTGAAATGTAGAATTTCAGAAAGAAGCAATTAATGGCAATAAATTATACCTAGTAAATCCTAATCTACTGACAAACAGACCCTCCCCAGAGTCGGGCACTCTGTAGGGCCAAGGGAGCCATCATAGTCATCCTTCTAAAGGACTTTCCAAATTTTTCTCTAGCACTTAAAAACACATGCAGATTCACCTTGAACTCTTAGGTTTAACAGAACAGAAGCATTTTAAATTAGATACAAAGAAAAAAAAAGCATACTTGAATTAAAAAAATAAAAACAATGATAAAAACCTCAGAATAGTAAGGCTTAAAGGTTTATGATCAAATAGGATAAGCAATGTCTCATTATGTAATTATGCCTTTTCATTTCACTTTTACACTGAATATGAATTTTATTTTTAAACTAACAATATTAGAAATGCAAACATCCTAATGTAAAACATACTTAAAACACTGATTCCCCTGTTGATTGACTGCTGATAACTACATTTTCAGGGCACTTAAAAATATCATTTATATATATGTGTAAAACAAACTCATACACAATGACTTTATCTGCTATATAAACACCTTCTATGATCACCACATTCCTCTCTAGAAGGAAATAAATTTTAAAAATCTGATAAAATTTATCTTTCAAAGAAATTAAAATTTTGTAAATGATAGAAACTCACTGAACAAAATGCTCATGGCAGACTTTCCATGGCATAATTGGGTTTATAGACTTCTGACATTATGCTTAAGCACAGTAAAGCTACACAGATACATTTAATGGATACTAAGTCAAATACAATTGCCTGAAACAAGAAATAACATAGTTTAATTTATATATTTTAAGTACATTTAATTGCTTCACCTTCATTGCAGTGAAATCACTGAACAATGTTTCACATATCTACTCCATTAGCATTAAGACACTATTTATAGCTTTAAAATTTAATGATCTGAAAAATATTAATCTTTAGTTTGTACCTCCTTTTAAAAAAATAAGTTCTGAGATATCATGATGGTTTTGTAAGAATAAGCAGAGCTTTTTAATAAGAGGCATTCTGACAAAAAGAGAAAAGCAGACACTGTTTGGGTGAAAGAAACGAAATTAAAAACTCCAGGTAGGAATCTTGTTGAAGTCGGGGCATTCAAAGACACGTGTTCTCCAAAGACAGCCTGCTGTGACCACAGTCATAAGGCAGAGAGCCACCCAGTGCCCAGGTCCTCAGAGGGAAAGGAGGCCTCCACGTGAATACTTCAAGAAAAAAATTATGCTGGGACATCAATATACCTTGAAAGTATTTTCATAACTAATTAAAAAAAATCTATCCAGCAATGAAATACGACATACAAATAAACAAAAAAATTTTTCACTGAGCTCCTTATTTCAAAACCATTTTTAAGCTTCTGATGCATTTTAAATTCTACAGCATCTCTAAAGATTAAGACAAACACGATACTACCGTCCAGCGCTAAGAGCTGCTAGGGGAACACTTCACATAAAACCACATAGGGCACAAAGCGGTGAGCACACGGTGTAATCCTGACAGCTATTCTTTTGGCTGGACTTGGAAACGGTGCCCAGAGAGATGACACGGCGACAACCGCGAGCAGGTGTGGGGACACTCGGAGGAGGGGTAAAGAAGCAGCAGCCCCTAGTCCGGGGCCTCTGCAGGAGGAGGACGAGAGGCAGCACCATCACCTCCCCCGGCAGGCCTTCTCTCTGAGCACCAGACCAGGTGAGACAGCCAGCCCTGCAAGGGAATTCCAAGGAACCCATTCATTCAAAGCACGTCCCATGCTTTATGGTGAGTTCTTTGGGGGCAGAAGCCAGGTCTCATCAACCTGTCCAGCCCCAGATACCACTGAGTCACAAAGCACCCGCTTAATAAGTGTGTGATACAGAGATGAATGAGGGGACTTCCGTGGTGGTACAGTGGGTGAGAATCCGCCTACAGCAACGGAGATGCAGACACAGAGAACAGACTAAAGGTCACAGGTGGCGGGGGGCGGGGGGAGACGGAGAGGGTGGGGGGGCTGGAGAGAGCAGCTTGGAAGCATATACACTACCGCATGCAACACAGCCAGCCAACGGAAATTTCCTATATGACTCGGAACTCAAATCAAGGCTCTGTAACAACCCAGAGGGGTGGGGAAAGGTGGGAGGTGGGGGCGAGGTCCAAGAGGGAGGGATACATGTATATCCATGGCTAATTCATGTTGATGTATGGCAGAAACTAAAGCAATGTTGTAAAGCAATTACCCTTCAATTAAAAACAAATTAAAAAAAAAAAAAAGAATCCACCTGCCAGTGCAGGGACATAGGTTTCATTCCTGGTCTGGGAAGATGCCACATGTTGCAGAGCAACTAAACGCACGGATCACAACTACTAAGCCCACGCTCTAGAGCCTGTGAGCCACAACGACCAAACCTGCTACTGAATTTCATGCGCCAAGAGCCTGTGCTCCACAACAAAAGCCACTTGACTGAGAAGCCCACACACTGCAACAAAGAATAGCCCCTGCTTGCCACAACTAGACAAAGGCCTGTGCAAGGCAATGAAGACCCAGCACAGCCAAAAGTCAATAAACAAATAAAATTTATCTTAAAAAATAATTAATGAGAAGACAGGAAGTCAGCCAAAAAAGAAGCTATTTTTCATGGAAAGAGAAGAACCAAGATGAAGAATTAAAAAAAAAAGAGTCACTCCTTGAGAAACGAGGCAGAAATCAGAGAAGATAGTTATGTCACAAGTAGAAGAAAGCCCAGGAATACACAGGCTGAGAATCTTGAGAATTAGGTATCTGGAAATAAGGAGACCACAGAATTACAATACTTTAAGAGCAAAAGTCACAGAGTAATACAGTACTTTTTTCCCCTAAGATCACGAATAAGGCAAGGATACTGTTCTCAAACTTTCAGTCAACCTTGAGTTCAAGGTTCTGGCTAGTTCAGTCAGACCAGAAAAGCAATTTAAAAAGGTATAAACATAGAAAAGGAAGAAGTAAAACTGTCATTGTTCACAGACATCTAGCTATGACTATGGATGTCAATAACACACACACACACAAAATATTAGAACTAGCATGTGAATTCAGGAGTCTTGTAGAATATAAGGTCAATTTACAAACAGCAACTGTATGTTTCTATTCTAGCAAGTGGAAGGTAGAAAAATTTTTTTTAAATCTTAAAACTTTAAAACACTATCATTTTGAGGAGCAGAAGAAAATCAGTCACATAACCCCTACTTAATAAATATTTGATATAAGAATAAATGGATGAGAAAAAATGTCAATGAAAATTCATAATATAATGAGGGAAGTGAAAATTTCCTATATTGAAAACTACAAAGCATTGTTGAGAGAATTAAGTACAGGGGTTTGTGGAAAACAGACTCAGTATTATCAAAATGTCTGTTCTCCACAAATTAAAAAACAGGTTCAATGAAATCCCAATCAAAATCTAGCAGGCTTTTATGAATCAAACAAAAAACAATGACAAGTTCATTCTAAAATTTCTAAGAAAGTACAAAGGATCTACAATAGTTAAAACAATCATGAAAAGCAATAACAAAGTTGGAGGGCTTAATTACTTGATTTAAAAACTTATAATACAGCTACTATACTCAAGACAGTGTATAATTGGCATAAGAACAGACAGAGCAGTGGAACAAAAACAGTCCAGGAACAGATTTATACACATATGGTTAACTTATTATCAACCAAGACAACAACTCACTCACTATAAGAGGAAACAAATCTTTTAGCAAACAAATGCTAATGGATATACAGACCGGGGGAAAAACAACACCTCAGTAATTATGTTATTTCATACACATAAAAATTAAAGATAGGTTATCAACCTAAATGTAAAGATAAAACCCTAAGGCACCTTTAAGTAAACACAAAAAAACACCTTCCCACTACTGAATAGGGAAAGACTTCTTAGATAACTCACAGCCAAGTACTAACCATGAAAAAGAATAAACTGGGTTAAACGTTCTGCTTATCAAGAGACACCATTAATAAAAAGATCTCTCTTAAAGCAAAAGAAATAAAAACAAAAATAAATAGGACCTAGCTAAACTTAAAAACTTTCACACAGCAAAGGAAATCATCAACAAAATGAAGTCAACCTATTGAATGGGAGAATATATTTGCAAATGACCAATAAAGATAATATCCAAAATACATAAATAGCTCACACAACTCAATATTAAAAAACAAACAACACAATTAAAAAATTGGCAGACGACTTGAATAGATATTTTTGCAAAGAGAAATTGTAGATGGCCAACAGGCACATGAGAAGATGCTAAATATCATTAATCATTGGAGAAACACAAATTAAAACCACAATGAGATTTCATCTCATACCTGTCAGGATGGCTACCATCAAAAAGAATATAAATAACAAATATTGGTCTGGACGCAGAGAAATGGGAACCCTCATACACTGTCGGTGGGAATGTAAATTGGCACAGCCACTGTGGAAAACAGTACGGAGGTTTCCCAAAAAGCTAAAAATAGAACTACGCTATGAATGAATAGAAAGGATATGGTGTATATATACACATATAACTACACACACACACACATATACACACTATGGAATACAATTCAGACATTAAAAAAAAAGAATGAAATTTTCCCATTTGCAACAACATGGATGGACTTATGCTAAATGAAATAAACCAGAGGAAGACAAATACTATATGGTATCCCATGTGAAATCTAAAAAATTTACAACAAAGTGGTGAATACAACAAAAAAGTTGTAGACTCAGAGATACAGAGAACAAGCTAGTGGTTACCAGTGGGAAGACGGAAGGGGAGAGGGGTGAGACAGGAGCAGAGGATTAAGAGGTACCAACTATTATATATAAAATAAATAAGCTATAAAGATATACTATACAGCACAGGAAATACAGCAATATTTTATAATAACTATAAAAGGAGTATAATTTTTGAAAATTATCAATCACCACGTTACACATCTGAAACATGTAATATTGTACTTTACTTCAAATTAAAAATCAAAACAGAATATAAATATATGCTTACATACATATATATCTATGTTACACATACATAGTTATATATACATACATACAGTTACATGCATATTATACACACATGTTACACACATGTTATACATCCATATCTATGTTATGCATACATGTTATACATACATGTTACATACAGACATACATGTTATACATTATTTAAATATGTATAGGCAATACATATTTAAAAACCTCACAAATCAATAACAATAATTCAATAATATTTTAGAAAAACAATCAAGAGTATGCAAAAAAAGAGATGAATAGCCAATAAGCATATGAAAAGATATTCAAAATCACTAATCACCAGGAAAACACAAATCAAAATTATTAATCATCGGGAAAGCACAAATTAAAAATCACAACGAGATACTCATCCTACTGTGCTGTGCTAAAGTCGTGTGCGACTCTGCGTCCCCACGGACTGTAGCCCACCAGCCTCCTCTGTCCATGGGATTCTCCAGCCAAGAATACTGGAGTGGGTTGCCATGCCCTCCTCCAAGGGATCTTTCCAACCCAGGGATCGAACCCAGGTCTCCCGCATTGCAGGAGGATTCATCCTACTCAAATCAGCTAAACTTAAACAAAGCAAAACAACAACAACAGCAACCCCAACAACTGCGTGGCTGAACCACACTGACTCCATTCTGCCATTCCCTCCTATGTTGCAGTCCCACCTGCCCTCTTGTTTCTGGGTGATGTAGCTTGAGTCTTCCCAGGGAAGGCACCCAAGCCAGACGGGCACCCTACTGCTCTACCTTGCCTCTGTCTGCTATGAAAACTGGAAGAAAGTCTGCTGCTCACACAGAACCACCTTGGTTCCTAGAGGTGCGAACTTGCTTCTCTCTAGGTATGTAAGTTATCGACAGAGTGAAGTCGCTCAGTGGTGTCCGACCTTTGCGACCCCATGGGCTGTAGCCTGCCAGGCTGCTCCATCCATGCGATCTTCCAGGCAAGAATACTGGAGTGGGTTGCCATTTCCTTCTTCAGGGGATCTCCCCGACCCAGAGATCAAATCCAGGTCTCCCGCACTGCAGTCAGACTCTCCACTGTCTGAGCCACCAGGGAAGCCCCCAGTAATTGACAAGAAACTTTGTAATTGCACTTTTTGGAGCTGCCTGTTTTGTTTTAGTCTCAAAGTTCCATCTCAGTTCAGAGAACATTAGTCAATATCTCCACCTTCCAATACACACACACAAAGCTAACTATTAAACACTAGTAAGAATGTGAAGCAACTGGAAGGCTCACCAATTATTACTTGCTCAAACATAAAATGGCACAAGCACTCTGGAAAAATGTTTAGCAGCTTCCTATACTGTCAAACATCTAGTCTATGATCCAACAATTCTATTCCTATAGGTATTTACCCAAGAGGTATGAAAATAAGATGTCTACAAGATGACTTTTTTGTTTCTAGCAGCCTTATAACACCCAATAACAATTAGAAACAACCCAAATTTTGGGCCACTTAAGATCTATGCATTTTACTGCATGTGTATTATAAATCAGTGTCCCCCAAGCAACCCCGAAAACACTAGTAGAATTAAGGGATTTAGACTGATGGACTAGTTCGTCCCCTTGCCCCACTTCTTGTTTTCCCCGCACTGGAAACAAGAAAGAGAGAATGAAAGATCTGAGAGGGGGTGGGAACATTTGTGCTGGAGAAAGAAGAGTTGAAAAATGTTTACAGGCAAAGAAAAAGCATGAAGAGGTGGGCAGGGGGGAGACGGGAATGCCAGGACTAGAGGATTCACATCTGGAGAAGGCGAGGGGTCCACAAGACAGACGGGGTGAAGAGTTCAACTGTGGGAAGGCACAGGAGCTCATTAAGCACAGAGGACAGAGCAAAGGAAGGTGTTGGGCGCTGGGAAGTAGGTTTATCCTCCAGCACAGCGGATCCATGGGCTTGCCATAAAGCTGCTGTAACTACTTCCTCTCCCTTAACCTTTAAGGTTCCTAGTTCAAGGAATGAACCTTAATTCCTTTGTGCTACCTTATGGAAAATGTACTGAATGGAGAGACCTGAGTTGATAACTGTTGTGATCAGTATCATACTTGCCTAAAATAAAGAAAAAGTATCTGGCAAAAGACTAGAATTTCTCTTTTGAATGATGTATGCCTTGTGTCAACATGGATTAGCTTTTCCAGAAAGAAGGATGTGAGAGCCCATCTGCTTCCTGCTCTTCAGATGACTTATTTTGTTATTTTTAACAAATAACTATGCATTTGGGTCTTTATTTACTTATCCTTAAAATGTATGTCACAGACTAATAAACACTGGATTCCTTACATTAGTCAAACATTCTAAATACAGAGCATGCTCTCTAGGTTAATTTACTCACCAGTAGGTGGAACTTTTAACAAATGGCCCAATAAAGGCAATAATTTACCTCATGTGGAGTATGAATTATTCTTGCTACAGATGGAGATAAGAAATTATAGCCCATATAACACAAACAAAGTCTGGTTTCTGTGGAAGCAACAACTTGGACTTCCTATGCTCTGTGAATTTCAGTCCCCTGTTTTGAACACTACATGACTTTACCCTAATTTCAAACAACTTAAAATGCCTACATAGGGACTTCCCTACAAGTTCAGTGGTCAAGACTTCACATTCCAAAGCAGGGGGTGTGGGTTTGATCCCTGGTCCAGGAGCTGAGATCCCATGTGCCTCATAGACAAAAAAACAAAACATAAAACAGAAGCAATACTGTAATAAATTCAATAGAGAATTGAATTTTTTTTAAATGCCTAAGTAACTGGCAAGTTTAAATATCTCTCTTTAAGGTGGAGAATGGTATCCTAAGAAGAGCTAAAATGTTTTCCTTGAACCTAATCAAGTGTTTCCACTGCTATGTATCCTTCTTTTCCTTATTCAACAAAGACATCACTTCCAAGGTAACCGACACAACTTCTCTGGTCTGCCCTAGCTAACACTGTACTTTACAAAATCCAAAATTCTGGAAAGCAAATTCTAGGACTTATAATACAGTCTTTCGTGGAATTTAAGTTCCATATACAGTGGAAAGGGTAGAACAGACAGGGTAAGCTAAGAAATGCCCCTCTAATCAAGCAGTGCTAGAATACGTGCAATAACCAACTCTTCCCCTCAACAGGGCAAGCTGCTGTCAGCGTGTGATTAGTGTTTTGAAACAATTCCAAAAGGCCTGTTGAGGTAAACTATTGACCAGCTTCAAGGAATGTCAAATCTCCACGACACGGTCTTTCTAGAATTCCCCATTAGAGTCAGCACTGATTTACTATGAAATGCAGGAAAGCATTTCTGATGAGGAGCTGCTGACAATGAAGAAGCAGTTTTAGGCCAGCTTTCACATGCGAGCTGGCATCGCCCCACGAATGAGACACCGCTCAGATGATATCTGTGGCAGAAGAAGCATCTCACCACAACACTTCCACCTTCCAGCTACGATGGGAGGCAGAGAAAGAGAATGTCCCCTCTGGCTAACCTTTATTCTCCCTGTAAGTTCTCTCTCTGTGGTCCAGGTCACACACCTCTCCACAAGAATATCAATGCGCACAAATTGAAAAGCTTGAAGGCAAGGAGTTAAATCACATGCATACACCCCCGCTGTGTTCTGTATGAAAGCTCAACAAAAACTACAAGTCCATCTGTCAGAGAAACTGTTCTCTTGCTGAGTAAGAAGTGAGATGGGAGGCCTAAACTTGTGACTCCCAGAACCAGTTATTTTTCATCGGGCCAGGAATCTCAGGGTCACTGCCAACAGAAACTTATTCCATATATAAAGGGCAGGGACTCCTTTCTTTGTAAATACTATGAAATACTAACCACTTGCTTGAATGTAACATTTGTTAAGCTACATTTGTTCAATGTGTGGAGCTTTTTCTTCTGCAAAAGGTCCAAGAAGGTAAAAGTCCGTCTAATCAAGAAATAGCTATTCCCTGGAAACAGGAATGTCAGATGCAACCAGATCTCAGATGGAGGTCATGAAACGAACACAGAGTATTTACAGGTGGCCACTCAAGCAGAGAACAACGGTAACAACAGTATCCTCTCCCATTTATGACATTTTGTAGCTTACTAGAGAGCATTTTTGTGTTCATTATCTCATTTGGGAAAACAGGCCAAGTCCTCTCAGAACTGTAAGGAAGCATCCTGGCACCAATGAGGACGTGGCCCTGTGCACTTGGAGGGAAAAACTCACAAAACTGAAATAAGTGCATCTTCTTCTGTGCTGAACAACAGTCACTAAGAAACTATCTGAAACTATCCTGCGGATCAGATGTGAAAGCAACACCCCATGATGGCAGTTAGTGGAGGGTTACATGCAATAAACACAACCAAAAGAGGAGGAGTCTGGAAAGGACAGTAACTACTTATCAAGAAACTAGACTTTTTTTTTTTTAAAGAAAAATACACTTTTATTTTTAACACTGCTTTCCACCTAAACCAGACATTACAGTTTGGCTGTTATTATTTTTTTAATTATTTATTTTTAACTGGAGGATAACTGCTTTACAATAGTGTTAGTTTCTGCCATATATCAACATAAAGAAACAAGACTTATTCTTTTATTTTTTATTGTTCTTCAAGCATCAAAACGTGTAAGAATGGGCCTACCTTGCCCTTTCTATATCCAGAAATACCAAAAACAGACACAAACCAAAATGCATCATGGCTCTGGTTCTATTTTGTAACATTTGGAAGACAGTGGACTTGACAATGACATTTAGAGACCTAGTAATGAAAACAAAAAGATTTGAAGTAGCAAACTAGAGGAAGCAGAAGAGAACCACTGAAGCCTAGATCCCACTCTGCCAGATGTAAGGGATAAACCGCCTTCCCTGCCACGTGACAGCTGAAAGGATGGATGCCCACGCAGTGACTCCCAACCGTGGTTTCATATGACCACTTGGAGATTCCAAGAATCTCAAAATATGCAGCAAAATGTCAGGACACAATTTTAATCCCACCAATTTATGGAGGACTAAGGTCCCACAAAAACTCAACGTAGGAATGGTGGGAAATCACCTCTCTGGAAATGAGGCGACAGGTGAGCCTTTTACTTTGAAAACTGAAGAGAAAATAACATCTCACACTTCTCTAGAAAAAAAGGGATCTACTACATAATATTAGGGAAGAAGATTCAATTAAAAAAAGGGGGGGTATTCAACTTATATCATGACTTCCTCACAGAATCCATGAAGGAGGAATCCACTGCTAGGAAATTAGAATGGTGGTTTTAAGAAGAGAGTGAGCCTATTTTTTTCTTGCAGTTAACAAGTCAGCAAGTCAGTCAGATCTTCTCTTAACTGACCATATACTAAGAAAAAACAAAGACCTAGCTCAGAAGATGGGAGTTATCTGGTATGATTTGGGTCAACAAAGATGCAGAAAAAGAAATAATGGAGGAGTAGCGATTGCTGTGATGGGTTAAGTTTTAAAATGACAAATTTCTCACCTGAACTCTTTTCTAATTTTCTTCCCACATAAGGTTGACCCTTCATTCTTTACCTGAACTTGACTTCACTCCGATCTTTCACTTAGAACAAAGTTGAAATCTCTTCTTACGGTACACCTCATGTAATGTGGAAGGAGAAGTAAAAAGATAACCCATTTTGAAGGAATGAAAATGAGGATTCAGTTCAGTTCAGTCGCTGAGTCATGTCTGAATCGTTGCGACCCCATGAATCGCAGCACGCCAGGCCTGCCTGTCTATCACAAACTCCCAGAGTTTACTCAAACTCATGTCCATCGAGTCAGTGATGCCATCCAGCCATCTCATCCTCTGTTGTCCCCTTCTCCTCCTACTCCCAATCCCTCCCAGCATCAGGGTCTTTTCCATGAGTCAACTCGTTGTATCAGGTGGCCAAAGTACTGGAGTTTCAGCTTCAGCATCAGTCCTTCCAAAGAACACCAAGCACTATCTCCCATAGGAGGGACTGGTTGGATCTCCTCGCAGTCCAAGGGACTCTCAAGAGTCTTCTCCACACCACAGTTCAAAAGCATCAATTTTTCGGCACTCAGCTTTCTTTACAATCCAACTCTCACATCCATACAAGACCACTGGAAAAACCAAAGCCTTGACTAGACGGACCTTTGTTGGCAAAGTAATGTCTCTGCTTTTTATATGCTGTCTAGGTTGATCGTAACTTTCCTTCCAAGGAGTAAGCGTCTTTTAATTTCATGGCTGCAGTCACCACCTGCAGTGATTTTGGAGCCCAAAAATATAAAGTCTGATATGTTTCCACTGCTTCCCCATCTATTTCCCATGAAGTGATGGGACCAAATGCCATGATCTTAGTTTTCTGAATGTTGAGCTTTAAGCCAACTTTTTCACTCTCCTCTTTCACTTTCATCAAGAGACTTTTTAGTTCCTCTTCACTTTCTGCCATAAGGGTGGTGTCATCTGCATATTTGAGGTTATTGATATTTCTCCCGGCAATCTTGATTCCAGCTTGTGCTTCTTCCAGCCCAGCATTTCTCATGATGTACTCTGCATAGAAGTTAAATAAGCAGGGTGACAATATACAGCCTTGACATACTCCTTTTCCTATTGGGAACCAGTCTGTTGGTCCATGTCCAGTTCTAACAGTTGCTTCTTGACCTGCATACAGGTTTCTCAAGAGGCAGGTCACGTGGTCTGGTATTCCCACCTCTTTCAGAATTTTCCACAGTTTATTGTGATCCACACAGTCAAAGGCTTTGGCATAGTCAATAAAGCAGAAATAAATGTTTTCCTGGAACTCTCTTGCTTTTTCAATGATCGAGCAGATGTTGGCAATTTGATCTCTGGTTCCTCTGCCTTTTCAAATCCAACTTGAACACCTGGAGGTTCATGGTTCATGTATTGCTGAAGCCTGGCTTGGAGAATTTTGAGCATTACTTTACTAGCGTGTGAGATGAGTGCAATTGTGCAGTTGTTCGAGCATTCTTTGGGATTGCCTTTCTTTGGGATTGGAATGAAAACTGACATTTTCCAGTCCTGTGGCCACTGCTGGGTTTTCCATATTTGCTGACATATTGAGTGCAGCACTTTCACAGCGTCATCTTTCAGGATTTGAAATTCCTTCACCTCCACTAGCTTTGTTTGTAGTGATGCTTCCTAAGGCCCACTTGACTTCACATTCCAGGATGTCTGGCTCTAGGTGAGTGATTACACCATCGTGATTATGTGGCTCGTGAAGATCTTTTTTGTACAGTTCTTCTGTGTATTCTTGCCACCTCTTCTTAATATCTTCTGCTACTGTTAGGTCCATGACATTTATGTCTTTTATCGAACCCATCTTTTAATGAAATGTTCCCTTGGTATCTCTAATTTTCTTGAAAAGATCTCTAGTCTTTCCCATTCTGTTGTTTTCCTCTATTTCTTTGCATTGATCACTGAGGAAGGCTTTCTTATCTCTCCTTGCTATTCTTTGGAACTCTGCAAAGATACTCAAATGAGAATATCTTTCCTTTTCTCCTTTGCTTTTCGCTTGTGTTCTTTGCACAGCTGTTTGTAAGGCCTCCTCAGACAACCATTTTGCCTTCTTGCATTTCTTTTCCATGGGAATGGTCTTGATCCCTGTCTCCTGTACAATGTCACGAACCTCCATCCATAGTTCATCAGGCACTCTTAACAGATCTAGTCCCTTAAATCTATTTCTCACTTCTACTGTTTAGTCATAAGGGATTTGATTTAGGTCATACCTGAATGGTCTAGTGGTTTTCCCTACTTTCTTCAATTTAAGTCTGAATTTGGCAAAAAGGAGTTCATGATCTGAGTCACAGTCAGTTCCTGGTCTTGTTTTTGCTGACAGTATAAGCTCCTCCATCTTTGACTGCAAAGAATAGAATCAATCTGATTTTAATGTTGACCATCTGGTGATGTCCATGTGTAGAGTCTTCTCTTGTGTTGCTGGAAGAGGGTATTTGCTATGAACAGTGCGTTCTCCCGGCAAAACTCTGTTAGCCTTTGCCCTGCTTCATTCCGTACTCCAAGGTCAAATTTGCCTGTTACTCCAGGTGTTTCTTGACTTCCTACTTTTGCATTCCAGTCCCCTATAATGAAAAAGACATCTTTTTTGGGTGTTAATTCCAAAAGGTCTTGTAGTTCTTCATAGAACTGTTCAATTCCAGCTTCTTGAGCATTATTGGCTGGGGCATAGGCTTGGATTACCATGATATTGGATGGCTTGCCTTGGAAACGAACAGAGATCATTCTGTCATTTTTGAAATTGCATCCAAGTACTGCATTTCAGACCCTTTTGCTGACCATGATGGCTACTCCATTTCTTGTAAGGGATTCCTGCCCACAGTAGTAGATATAATGGTCACCTGAGTTAAATTCACCCATTCCAGTCCATTTTAGTTCGCTGATGCCTAGAATGTCGACATTCACTCTTGCCATCTCCTGTTTGACATCTTCCAATTTGCCTTGATTCATGGACCTAACATTCCAGGTTCCTATGCAATATTGCTCTTTACAGCATCGGTCCTTGCTTCTATCACGGTCACATCCACAACTGGGCATTGTTTTTGCTTTGGCTCCATCCCTTCATTCTTTCTGGAGCTTTTTCTCCACTGATCTCCAGTAGCACATGGGCACCTACCGACCTGGGAAGTTCCTCTTTCAGCATGCTATCATTTTGCCTTTTCATACTGTTCATGAGGTTCTCAAGGCAAGAACACTGAAGTGGTTTGCCATTCCCTTCTCCAGTGGACCACATTCTGTCAGACCTCTCCGCCATGACCCGTCCGTCTTGGGTGGCCCCACACGGCATGGCTTAGTTTCACTGAGTTAGACAAGGCTGTGGTCCTGTGATCAGATTGGCTAGTTTCCTATGATTATGGTTTTAGTGTGTCTGCCCTCTGATGCCCTCTCGCAATACCTACCATCTTACTTGGGTTTCTCTTACCTTGGACGTGGGGTATCTCTTCACGGCTACTCCAGCAAAGCACACCAAATGAGGATTGGGAAACCAATAATAAATGACTTAATCCAAATCCTTTTCAAGAAGAGATTACATTGAAATCTTATGTGAAACAAACAAATACCTATCAAGCTATCTTTGTGACGGAGGAATAAATTTAACAGAATCAGGAACCCACTCATAAGACAGACTGTGTTATAACTTAAGAGTCAAAATGCAAATTAAAAATAAAGAGGGTTATTTATTTATAGCTTTAGCACTAGAGTTGAAAATAAACAAATTTTAAATAAATCTAATGAGTGTCATGCAAGAAAATCAAATGATATACCACCCTAAGATTGTGAATAAAAAAACAACAGTTCAGAATATTGAAAACAATCATGCAAAATCTAAATGTCATATGAAGCTACCCATAAGTAAAATTGGCAGAAAAGAGGATTACTATTTATTAACAACAATATTTTGAAAACAAATTAAAATTTGCTTTCTTCAACCATTTAAATGCAAAGATCTTAATCTGATGTCAAACTAAAAACACATAACATCAGGGAATCACAGTTTGAATGTTTTACAACAATACAAAGTTATGAAATAATTTAAAATGAAGCTATTTGACTAATACAATTCAAATCTGTCTCTCAGTGCAAGTGACTGCCATCGCAAATGTGAAATCCCACAAGCTGTTGCTCTATGATGAAAAAATATGCAAAGACAGTGCTGTGTTCTTACCAACATCAACAGCTGCTGACACAATTCTTTTAAAAATCCTCCTTTTCTTCTAGGGGTGGAGTTCCCCAAAGAATTCCAGGCTAAAATCTAAGGGGACACAGGGCCAAAACCAAGTGATACCACAAAATTCAGACTTCCTTTAAAACAACTTTTACACTCTGTGCTTGGAAGAGAGGACAAAGGACCAAGCTCTCATCATTTGCTCTGTTTACACCACAAAGGCTTCAGGACAAGAAACTCTGGGGCTCATTACTGGCCAACTGGTTGAAGTGCATCACTGCTCAGAGAGAATGCTTCTGTTAAGGACAGGCACTTAAAAGAAGCCCTCTGGAAGCTAAGAGGGCTGCGGCATACATACCAAGTTATTTTGAGCCTCAGAGAAAGAGGCCAGCAAACAAATCCTCAGAAATGATCAAAACATCACAAAGGGCAAATCCTTTCAGACCCAGGGAGATGTCTGTTGTTTCCTTGTGGTGTGGTGATTTGAAAGCCAGACAATACCCGGACTTACTGTAAACTAAAGCATGAAGTGGGATACTGGAGACGTGAGTCAGAGCAGTGCTTTGCAAGGCTGCACTGTTTACCTTACGGGGTGGGGGAGGGAGCAGAGAGAAGGGGTACCGGGGACAGAATGTGGCAGAGGAGAGATACACCGCATTAAAAACAAGTCCAGTGATCTGATTCACCATAGATAATATACATGCTGTTCTTTTGAAACATCAGATCACTAGCCCAGGTGGGATGCATGAGACGAGTGCTCGGGCCTGGTGCACTGGGAGGACCCAGAGGAGTCGGGTGGAGAGGGAGGTGGGAGGGGGGATCGGGATGGGGAATACGTGTAACTCAATGGCTGATTCGTGTCAATGTATGACAAAACCCACTGAAATGTTGTGAAGTAATTGGCCTCCAACTAATAAAATAAAATTAAAAAAAAAAAAAAAACAAGTCCAGGAGCGACCCTGAACTCAATTACCCTTGGAGAATTACCATATGCAGCCTAGTCTCCCGCCTTTTCTCTCCTAGCAGGGAACAGACATTTCCTTTAAAAACACAGTGTTCTCCTCCTGTTCCTATATAACAAGCTTACTTTACAAGGCTCCTTCACTTAAACAAATCAAACAAAAACAAGTCACAGGTCTACAGAGAGAAATACACCCTACACCAAAAATCTCTCTCTAAAATCATTAACAACAAAAGTTAACCAGGATAAGCCAGAGCCCAGCTTGTCTTTAAAGAGGCTCCCTCTTTATCCTATGATGAAATGTCAACAACCTGTTTATATAAATACTTGCAGTTTAGGTGATATTATGTTTAATATTTAATACACACCACTACAGATATTTAAGAATTTCTGGGTGCTACCACCCAAGTCAGTCCTTCATTAACAACTGGTATGGGTTTAACCCCTTTCAATGGTGTGCTGTGTTCTATGAGAGCACATTATTAGTGTGTGTTGATCACGACTACTTCTCGATGGCAAAATTACAGATGCTTATTTTCATTTTGTGTTCAGATATAATTCCTGCATTTTTGTAGGTACGTATTAGTTTTGGAAAAGTTATTTTTTAAATGTCCTGGAGTTGCTGCTGTTCAGTTGCTAAGTTATGTCTGACTTTGTAACCCCATGAACTGCAGCACACCAGGCTTTCCTGTCCTTCACTCTCTCCCAATAGTGGTGGTTTAGTCACTAAGTCCTGTCCGACTCTTGTAACCCCATGGACTGTAGCCTGCCATGCTCCTCTGTCCATGGGATTCTCCAGGCAAGAATATTGGAGTGGGTTGCCATTTCCGTCTCCAGGGGATCTTGCCACTAGGAATCAAACCCAGGTCTCCTACATTGCAGGCAGACTCTTTATTGACTGAGTGAATAGTGAAGTTTTTGCTCAAATTCACGTCTATTGAATTGGTGATGCTATCTAACCATCTCATCCTCTGCCCAGATTTTCTTCATGCTTCAAACAATAGCTCAGATGGTAAAGAATCTGTCTGCAATGCAGTAGACCCCAGCTCAGTTCCTGAGTCAGGAAGAAGAAGGGAGAAGGGATAGGCTACCCACTCCAGTATTCCTGGGCTTCCCTTGTGGCTCAGCTAGTAAAGAATCCACCTGCAATGAGGGAGACCTGGGTTGGATCCCTTTGGGAAGATCCCCTGGAGAAGGGAAAGGCCACCCACTCCAGTATTCTGACCTGGAGAATTCCATAGGCTGTATATAGTCCATGGGGTCACACAGAGTCAGACACAGCTGAGCAACTTTCACTTTCAAACAAATACAACTAAATGAACATGACTCCAAAATGATTAGCAGAATATCATGAAAGAACAGAATTTTAGCCACGAGGAATGCTGGGCTTTCGCTTGAGTTTTTATAACAAGCTCTACGCACTTGCAGAGTGGATGGATATCCACTGATGCCTCTATTGTTAAAATGAAGCCACTACGCAATAGTAAAATAGGATTGCCAAGTGGGAGGGAGGCTCGAGAGGAAAGCAACATGTATCTTCATACATGCAGAGTATAGAGACAGCACCTAACCTGCAGATCAGACTGATTCTGTTTAATTTGAAGAGAGAGAGAGAGGGGAAAAAAAAAAAAAAAACGTGCGAAGCTTTTGCCAGGGATTAGCATTCATTTATAAGATTGAGATTTCATTTCCAGAAAGTTAGAAGGCATCTGCTACTGTGGGGCTCAGATATCATCAAGCATAAAACTTGAGATATTTCTATATTCATTAAGAACTCTTGAATTCTTGCCCTGGCCTGTCACTGCACCTGTTGACTAGAGATTCTGACTGCCAGAGAAGAAATAATTCACACAATGTATCTTAGAAGCCATAAGGTGATGCTGAAGTCCCACTGGAGGTAAACCTTTCACACCCCTCTATTGAGGTGTTAGGTCATGACCCAATTATTTACACACTGTGCAATCTAAGGGCCATAAGGATGGGTGATTGGTATTTGGTACTGAAGCATGGTCTCTTGGCTCCTAATTCTAAAAAGAGATTAAGTGAAAGGTTAATTGGGTACTAAACAGGTCCTTATGACAAACAAGATTGCAGTTTTTAGTGAACAGGCATATTTTATAAACACAGCCTAAATTGCTAATATGAAGGTCCTTTGTGATTTACATCAGGGGAAAGAGCTTAAGTAACCATGTAATTAGGAATACTTTACCAACCAGTTTCTTAGAAGCTCACTTTAAAATTTTCCAACTTAACTCAGCAGATTTGCTAACCATAATTTTGTAATTTGAACACCTGACTTTTCAAAACGACTATGATAGTATATAACAAACAGCAATGCCCTAGACCAACAAAGACAGCCCAACTCACGTGACCCCACAGTTGCAGAACAGTACTAAGGCCTGCAAAACATAATTACACAATGAGCCAAGACTTTCTACTTCCTGTTAAAAGATACATTCCTCTGAAAGGCTCAATCACAGATATTTCAACATGAAAACAAAGATTCATCCACGTATTAAAAAGACAACTCACATTACAAGTTGAAAATCTGGTCTTTTGGTTCCTAACTGACTAAATGTGTTTGTTTTTTCTCTTTAGGGCAGAAACAATCAGGTAATAAGTATTGGACAAGATCCTTGATGCACCATCAGAGAAAACCCAAAGAGAGAGAAAAAACTAATTAAAAGGCTTACTTTCTATCTAAGAAAAGCCCTCATTTTATCTTTATTCCTAAATGACTTACATTTAAATGTCCTCCACTTTAGATTGTTTTAGTGTTTTGCACTAAAATAAACTGAAACAAAATCAATTTATTCAGTGAAGACAAAAAAACGACTTTCACCCACTTCACTGCCAGGTAACTGACACAGGTCTAAGTCAGTCTGCTGATTTATCCTTTTAAGAAAGAGAAGGAAAGGATATCAAATTCCATTCTAAATACGAAAGATATTGATGAGGAGTTCAAGTTAAAAGATGGAAAACAGACATAAGATAAACTAAATACAAAGATAATATAAACTAAACAATGTCAACGATGCTGTGGGAGTTAAGCTGAGACCATTGGCAGCCAGACAGCCACTGGATCTCCCTTCCTGAAAGACAGGGGAAGAACAAACTGAAGCTGGGAAGACAAGCAACTGCTGCTAGCTTCTTCCCAAAGGAAAGGCTACAAAGCCTGGAGGAATGTTCTAAAACAGACCCGCAAAATAAGAACTGCCTACAGCTGTCAAATATTCTACTGCTCTTCACTCTAAGGATGAGATGTGCTTTCACAAATGTGTACACATACCCTTGAGAATACCTTCAAACTCAAAGAAGTCTCCCTTTCTAGTTCCCTCAATCACAATAAAGAGTAGAAAACATTTAGTAGCATTCTGGATAATTTGTGCCAATTTAGATGATTCACGTATGGCTTCCCCAGACTAAATGGTCTATGGCCAGAGCTTTTAAGTCAACAAGGGTGCGGAAAGCAAGACCTAATTACAGATCTGAGTCACTGTCTAGAAGCTCCCTCAGCCCAGTGGAACATCCCCCACAAAGGCACCGTTTCATTTTGAGGCATAAAAACAAGCCAAGTCTATAGACTCCTTTACATAAGAAATAAATATGAAGACATCCTTCTACGAGAAACAAAAACATCATTTCACTGAACTGATGTCAACCACAGGTTTTTTTTTCCCTTTTTTCCTTAAGAAACAACTGTAAAAGTTTTTTAAACAAGAAAATGGATATAAAATATATTACAGGACTGTAGCTTAAATATCTTGCATTTCCTGTCTATATTTGGCCTGCTATACAAATGACATTCCATTTGAAGGCTGGTCATCTCTCAATGGAAGAGATTTACTAGCTCTTTTCCTAGGGGCCTCACTGATTGTTTCCATTTGAAGGCTATAATCTTCTAGCACTGGCAACATTTTAATTCAGGATTAGGCCCACAAATAAGGAAGACGGTTACGTTTAAATAAAATTAAAATAAGGATCCATTTTTTAACAACCAAAAAATACATGCACAAAGCACAAAAGCATAAAATTGGATTTCTACAAAAGAGGTTATTGTTTCCCTTTCTGTAGTGAGAATACAATCTATATGAATTAAGGAGGAAAAAACCTTTTCAGTTTACTTTTTTGTTCAGGGAAAGAAAATGGAAATCCTCTTCTGATTGTCATAAATCTTTCTCTGACATTTTATCAGTAACTATGCTACCAAGTTGAAAGGATTAATGATCTCTGAGGGGCAATGGCTATTCAGTCCTGTGGAAGCAATATCCCCAACAAGAACCAAGGGTGAAGAACGGGTTTTTTGAATGCAAAAGTTAAATGACCTGAGAAATGTTTCAGACAAGGATGCTATGAAATCATCTCCAAGACTCATGCATGCGGGTGCGTTATTAAGTCGCTTCAGTCGTGTCCAACTCTTTGTGACCCCAAGGACTGTAGCCCACCAGGCTCCTTTGTCCATGGGATTCTCCAGGCAAGAATACTGGAGTGGGTTGCCATGTGCTCCTCCAGGGGATCTTCCTGACACAGTATGAACCCACCAGGCCTCTTGCGTCTCCTGCACTGGCAGGCAGATTCTTTACAACTTGAACTGCCTGGGAAGCCCACCAAGACTCATGCTGGGGTACAATGGGAAATAATGTGATATCATGATTCAAAGCACCTTGCTTCATAACCCGTTCATAGGAGTGGAGACCTCCTCCGTAACTGCTGCCACCAGTACAAGGTGGAAACTGACGAGCTGACTTAGAAAGCAGAAAAGTCAATTTTGTCAGGAAGATGGCTAATTGTCAGAGTGCAGAAGAATGCAAAAATTTACCCAAGTTTGCCAAAAGCATGCATTCTGACCACAGGATGAATGGAGGAATTTAAATGAAAAAGTAACCTACACAATGACTCAGTAGGGCCTGCACTTGCCAAACCTTTAAAGGAGTGCAGGCATGGATGTAGATAGTGAACTCAACAGCAGAACAAGCATGAGACTCGAGAAGATGAGCATGTTGATTAAACTCATCAGCCATTTAAAATCAAACACATTTTGGGGCATGCCCCAGGAGGTCCAGTGGTTAGGGCTCTGTGCTTCCACTGCAGGGGCATGGGTTCAAACCCTGGTCAGGAAATTAAGACCCCACATACCGCATGATGGGGCCAAAACAAATAATTAAATAAAAATCTAATGCATTTCATTATGGATCACCAAGATGCCTTGTAACAGATCTTTGCACAAGTGTCTAAGAATACATTTATAGCTTCTTTCTGTGATCCTGAATTTCTTCTCAACTTATTTGTGATTTTCAACAACACACACACAGTATCTACATATACCTGAAGTGAAAAAGCATACAAAAATCATCCTATCTATATGTGGTAAAAGCACAAACAAATGCAAGGGAAGAATAAAGATGTAAACCCGGAAAGTAGTTCTTCGAAGGTGGAGAAAGAGTGCTGCTATGAGAGAGGATGATCATACGGTTTTAGCTGTTCCATGGGATTGGTAAACATTCTATTTGCCTAGAGTGTTGTGGGAGGATATATATAAATATCTGTTATATCATCCTTTAAAGAGTTCTTATATTTGAGATTCACAGTAATTTCTGAAGAACAAAAGCAAGCAATTAGAAATCTGAATATAGACTATTCTAAGAAAACGCCAGGGACAGCGTCACACTGGCAAACACACACCTATACAAAGGGATGGTTTTCTGGCCAGTGGTCCATGACCCTTTACAGTGTTCACAGCCCAAAAGGTTTGATTAAGAGGGAAAACCTCCAGGGAAAGAAAAGAGAAAACTTGAAAGCAGTGCATTTCACTCTCATGTCTTTGGATACGAAACCACTACCCGTGAACTGTTCAGAGGGAAGAGGGTGCCAGTCAACACCAACACACCCTGCCAGTCGAGTCTGACGGCATTATTTTGCCTCCCTTTGCAATTACTCCCACATGTCCCAAGGAGAAACTAATGGACTACTAAAAATAAAATGGAGATGAAGTGAATCACTTAGGATATTTTGGCTCCCAACTCAAACTGGCTTAAACAAAAAGGAAATGTTGCTGGCTCAAATGCTTGGACTCCTGGAGGAGAAACAGGCTTCAGGGCTGCTTTCTCTGTGTTCCACCCTGTGTGACTTCTCGCTCAGCCTGGAGCCACACCAGACCTCACACCAGCACATAACAACATCCAGAAGAAGACAGA
Source organism: Muntiacus reevesi (assembly GCF_963930625.1). Lineage (NCBI taxonomy): Eukaryota > Metazoa > Chordata > Mammalia > Artiodactyla > Cervidae > Muntiacus > Muntiacus reevesi. The sequence continues at coordinate 79,823,032 of NC_089255.1, read as the reverse complement.
AAGAGGCAGGCGCTTCCGGTAGCTGTGTTTTAAGTGTGAGAAGACTTCTGCCAGAAGCGCTTGGCAAACTTACTCTAGAGTCTCCTTGGCTAGAGCCAGATTACAGGACCATGGCTGAAGCCAGCCCTCTGCCCAGTTAATGCCCAGCACTTCTTCCCAAAGAGTGAATCATGCATGGACAGAGCAGCGATGGGCTTGCTCATAATCAGGGCCCACCCTGGAGCTGGTCAGTTCCTCAACCCCCAATATGGGTGGTAGATGGGATTCATAATATGGACTCAATTCTAATATCTGATGGCTAGGATTAGCCGATCATTCTGTGTTTAGCAGAAGATTAACATATCATAATCACGATGTATTTGTACATATATAAAAACTAGAGACATAAAAATCAGATGACCAAATGAAAAGGTAAAGTTTTTAAAAACTTCTTTCAATACTCCCACTGCTCCAATGAGAAACTAAAAAGACAGTCAACATTTTCTAAAGCATGTAGGTCATAGGAAGCATGGTACAATACTTACTATATTCTTGTGCCATAGCTACAAAAATTCGGACAATAGCATCCACATTAACAATATATAACCTAAACAAAAGGGAAAAGAAAAAAATAGTTAAGTACAAAAGAAATTTCATTAAAAATAGTTGCAAAACTTTGACAAAAGTCTTATTTTTTTTTTTTCTGGGAAGAAGTAAACCAGCCTTTTAAAAGTAAATAGCTGAACTTAGAAAAAACATCTGCGGTATTAGAATTCCTCTAAGTACCTTCAAGTTAAAACTATCTGCATCTTTTGCAGATGTGAACACCAACAAACAAATGCATTTTAGACAAATTAACACTGCCCTGGACTGCTACTTGTAACACTGAAACAAAAGCAACTATTAAACGAACCTCAAAAATTATGCTGTCTAAGGCCTACAACACACATCCAATCTACCTAGTCCAATGTAACTTAAAGCGAGATAAAACAGCTTCAGTTTCTACACTCAGGGATCTAAGAAAGTGGTTTTTTTTTTGGGGGGGGGGAGTTGGTAAATGCACATATCCATTCAGATATCTGACACTGCTAAAGAAACACAGCCACAGAACTGGGGACTTTAAGACCCTGGAATGTCTTTCAAAAGTGAAAGGTAAGAAATTTGTCCTTATCCAGACCTCAGGGCAAGTAACAGTATAGCAAGTCACATTCAATTCAGAAGGGCTTTAAAAACATAAAACTCTAACGATGCTGTGGTTTTTCCTGGGGATGATGTACCTTGACAAAGCTGTGGCTATTTATCCTCTCATCTATCTACAACACCATGCCTAATTTCACTTGTCTCAGTTTATATAAGATTCTGCCATGTTGCTGGCATTAGTTATGGTTTGTAGAAGAACCCCCTCATGGATCACAGAACTGATGTTTCTGAATCGTGATGTTGGAGAAGACTCTTGAGAGTCATTTGATGTTAATGTTTTTACGTGAATGGGGATCCCACAGAAAATGAAAACCTAAAGAGGCAGTATATACCATTTTAACAAAGGGTAAAAAATAGTGAAGAAGTGACTACGCAAAGGAAAAAGGGGGGTTAGATGCCTAAGAATGGTAAATTGTGGGAAGGTGACTAGGAAATGTATGGTGGATAAATCTTGTTTAGTAAGATTTGCTGCATAGACTCAAGTGTCTGGAGTTAGAAGAATCATTCTCTTTTCCCTGGTATGGGAGATGGGTGCACCTTCACAAATGGAAATTCATGTCCTGCATTCACAAATGAGGAGGACAAAAAGCTCTTCTTATATCTGCTGTATCTTGACTTCCTTCAGTCTCAAAAGAATTTTAAAGACAGAGGCATATTTCGGGGTGACATATTCCAATCCCCTTCAGGTTCATTAAAATACAACAAAAGCATTATTATAAGAATCAGAAAGGAAGATATTTGCTAAATATATGTATTAAATACATATAAGACTCATTTAGAATACATAAAAACTCCAACAAAATAAGAAAACAATGTGTGTGTTAATAAGTAGCTTCAGGCGTGTCCCAGCTCTTTGCGACCCTATGGACCATAGATGGCCTGCCAGGCTCCTTTGCCATAGGATTCTCCAGGCAAGAACACTAGAGTGGAGTGTCATGGGATCTTCCTGACCTGGGGATTGAACCCACATGTCTATGTCTCCTGCATTGGCAAGCAGGTTCTTTACCACTAGTGCCACCTAGAAGCCCAGGAAAAAGATAGATTACCTAAAAAGAATTAAAAAATGGCCAATAAGCATATGAAGAGGTGTTCGACATCATTCATTACCACAGAAATACAAATTAAAACTACAATGAGATAAAAATTACATATTGATCCAAATGGCTAATGTGCTAATAATAACAGACAACACCAAGTCTTAGGCTGTAGAGCAGTTCAACTCTCATAAGCTACTTGTGTGAACTGGAAAACGGTTTAGCAATATCTAATAAAGCAGAATATAAACTGTGGCCCAGCAATTTCACTTCTAGGGAAATATTTACTAAGAATGCACATATATAGGTCCTAAAGACACAGATTTTCAACGAAGCCTTACTTGTAATGCCAAAACTCGGTAGCAACTTGTGGAACATTCATATAATGTATACTATACACAGCAGGGATCAGTCAATTTTTCCCTGCAAAGGATCAGACAGTAAATATTTTAGGGTTTGCAGGCCATATGGTCTCTGTTTCCTGTTACAACTACTCAATTCTGCCTTTGGAGTAGAAAAGTAGCCATAGATAGCATGTAAATGAAATGGTGTGGTTGCGTTCAATAAAATTATTTACAAAAACAGTTAGTTTGAATGCTATACAGTAATGAACATAAATGAACTATAACTAATGCAATAACACAGATGAATCTCACAAACATAATATTAAGACAAAGAAGCCAGATATATGAGGGAGTATACTACATGACTCTATTTTTAAAAGTTCAAAAGTAGGTAAAACTATATAAATCAGAAAAGTAGTTACCTTTTGGAGGGGGCAGTAAGCCTGGTGGGGGAGGAGTAAGGGGGAATTCTGGCAGTCTAGTAATACTGGGCTCTCTGGGTTGAATGGTGGTTTTCAAGTTATACTCAATTAGGAAAACTCATCAAAGTGCTCATTTATAATGCATTCGTCTTTTATATGTATTATACCTGAATTAAAAGTGAAATATTTTAATTTTCTTTTATAAAGCATATATGTCAGTAAAGTGGATGCTTTCTCACAGCTCACTTGCCCAAGACATCAAACACTCTGGGTGCAGTAGTTAACCTTGCCCTCTCACTAAGTACAGCCCTGAAGCAATACCCTTTTGTTTAGTGTGATGTCTGGCTCAGTGTAAAGAATCTGCCTGCCAACGCAGGAGATGCAAGAGACTCGGGTTTGATCCCTGAGTCAGCAAGATTCGATCCCCTGGAGTACAAAATGGCAACCCACTCCAGTACTCTTGCCTGGAAAATTCCACGGACAGAGGAGTCTGGTACACTACAGTCCATGGGGTCGCAAAGAATTGGACACAATTGAGCACATACCTTTATCTTTTTTCTTTTTTTCTGAACTACATTACAACTAAACCTCTGTTTTGAGTCCCAGGCAGAACTCTGGAAAATGAACTATGATTAAATAGAACACACACGAGTGGCAGGAAGAGAATGCAAAATGGAGGGAGAGAGGAAAGTAACAGATGGTGGATCAAGACACTGATGGAAATAAGCCCCTACATTTTAACATAATCTGTTGAATAATCTATACAGAATAGAAAGTAAAGGCAGCAGCTTAGAAACACAATTTGGAAGGTTACTGAACTGGTACTTTGGACAAAAATAATGGCATTTTAAAAGCTGACCAGGGCTCTTAAAAGACTGTTAAAAGGATTCTGTGTACAGCATAACAATTTACTCCAATCTAATAGGTTAAAGGGGCAGAAAGTTTCAGATTTTTCAAGTGAAGAGGCAGATTAATACAGTCTTGCACTTTTTAGGTCTGAATATTTTTAAGCAATTTCTGTACCTTGATTTCATACTACCCCTCTACACTGTGTTGGAAAATGTAATTAGATATTGTTGACTTCCCAGCAATCACAGGAAGCCATTAAATTACAAAGGTTTTGCCCAAATATACGAGGAGAGGCAGAGAATACAAAAATGCCATAGATGATAAGATCATGGGCACCACATTCTGTTAATACAGGATTATATCATGAGTGAAATAAAGATTAAGAAAAAATGAAAAGAACTGAAATCCACTCACTGTACTATATTCACTGTATAATTGTTACTTTAAAGAAAATGAGTAAAGTCAAAGTCACCCAGCCGTGTCTGACTCTGCAACCCCATGAACTATATAGTCTATGGAATTGTCCAGGCCAGAATACTGGAGTGGGTAGCCTTTCCCTTCTCCAGGCATTGCAGGGAGATTCTTTACTAGCTGAGTCCAAGAGGAGCCCAAGAATATTGGGGTGGGTAGCTCACCCCTTCTCCAGTGGATCATCCCAACCCAGGAATTGAACCAGGGTCTTCTGCATCGCAGATGGATTCTTTACCAACTGAGCTAGCTATTAGGGAAACCCTATGATTCTTTACCATTCTTTGCATTGCAGGCAGATTCTTTACCAACTGAGCTATCAGGGAAGAAAACAAACTAGATGCTAAAAATCCAAAGACAAAGTTTCTGTCTTTAAGGAGCTCAGTTACAAAAAAGATGAAAGGCCTATACATCAGTAATTTAAATCAAATGTCACAAAAGTTTCACAATATTTACAAGTCCATGACTTAACAGAAGAGAATTATTAAATGTAGGAGAGGTGAAATGAAAATAGAAGAGGAGGCTGAGAAAAATAAGTCTTATATAGTAGGGTAAAACTGAAATAAATGAGTTTTGAACAATTAAAAACAGGCAAGACAAGAAGAGGAATAGAGCATCCTTCCAGGCAAGGAGCTAGAATATGCAGAGGCATGAACGAGCCAGTAATTCTTGAGAAACATCAGGAAATCTGAGGCTGCCAGAACGTGATGCAATAGGACAAGCTAAGACTGAGATGGTGGAGGAACTTTTCAATTACACTATGAACGTAGTGTAACTAACTTTATCTTACAGGCATTATGGAACCGTCAAGGTGGGAACTGGGGGAATGAGAATTGAATAGAAAGAATGGGGGGGAGAGGGTAACAGGTACCTGGATATGCTTTTTTGCATAGTTTTGATGTTTGTAACAATAGTAATGTTAAACAAAACAAAAAGGTAAATAATCAAAATCAAACAGTATGTGAAGGTAACTCAAAATGAAACACAATCAGTAATAAGTGAACTGCATTACAAAGGTTTAAGTAACCACACTAAGGGAGTACAAAAGAATTAACCTAGCCACTTTGGAAACTGGTATCCTGACTAGATACTCTGAGACTAGAGATTAAAAAAACAAAGAAAGGGGAAAGGTCAGAATGAACTGTATGGTATCAGACTGGAATCAGAGATATCATGATTTTAAATATACATTTCAACAGATAATAAATATTGATAGAGTGTGAATACAGTAAGAACTTCAACAAAAAGAAAATACAAAAAAGAACCAATAAGAAATGAAGAATATAATAACTGAAATGAAAACTATACTAGATGAAATCAACAGATTAGATGATGTAGAAAAACAAATCAATGATCTAGAAAACACGGTAGTAGAAATCATCAAAATGGAAGAGCAAAAATAGAAAAGAGTTTTTTAAAATGAGGACAGCTTAATGACTCTCTGGAACATCAAACACAGTAACACTCATATTATCAGTTCAGTTCAGTTCAGTCGCTCAGTTGTGTCTGACTCTTTGCGACCCCATGAATCACAGCACGCCAGGCCTCTCTGTCCATCACCAACTCCCGGGGTTTACTCAAATTCATGCCCATTGAGTCAGTGAAGCCACCCAACCATCTCATCCTCTGTTGTCCCCTTCTCCTCCTATCCCTAATCCCCCCCAGTATCAGGGTCTTTTCCAATGAGTCAATTCTTTGCATGAGGTGGCCAAAGTACTGGAGTTTCAGCTTCAGCATCAGTCCTTCCAATGAACACCCAGGACTGATCTCCCATAGGATGAACTGGTTGGATCTCCTTGCAATCCAAGGGACTCTCAAGAGCCTTCTCCAACACCACAAATCAAAAGCATCAATTCTTCGGTGCTCAGCTTTCCTCACAGTCCAACTCTCACATCCATACATGACCACTGGAAAAACCATAGCCTTGACTAGACGGACGTTTGTTGGCAGAGTAATGTCTCTGCTAACACTCATATTATACAGGTTCCAGAAGCCAAAGAGAGAACGTACTTCTGCACTTACCTGAAAACTTTCCTAACCTGACAAAAGGAAACAGACATCCAAATTCAAAAAGCAAAGGGAGTACCAAAAAAGATGAACCTAAAGAGATCAAATACCGAGACACATTATAATTAAAATGTCAAAAGTTACAGATAAAAAGAGAATCTTAAAAGAAGCAAGAGAAAAATAACTAGCTATGTACAAGGGAATCCCCATAAGACTATCAGCTGATTTTCTGGCAGACACTTCACAGGCCACAAGAAAGTGGTACAATATGCTCAAAGCGCTGCAAGGAAAAAACTTAGAGACCCTACCTGGCAAGGCTATCATTCAGATTAAAAGCTGCTCAGATAAGGAAAAAAAGGTCATAACTAGAAACAAAAATACGCGAAAGACATCGTGTAATAACCTTTACAAAAAATGAATCTGAAAAAGGCCACAAAGAAGTTTCAATAAGTGTAAAACCAGTGAAATCCTATCAAGTATCTTTTCCAAAGTCAACAGTGAGAGGCTAGAAATAAACAAGAAGAAAACAGGAAAAAAAGGCAAACACATGGCAACTAAACAACATGCTACTAAACAATCAATGGGGATAAAGACATAAAAAAATACTGAGACAAATTAAATGTTGGAAAGTCGTGTTTAACTATGGGACACAGTAAAAACAATTTTAAGACTGAAGTTTACAGTGATATAGGCAAAGTTAGTAGAATGAAGGAGATAACAAAGATCAGAGTGAGAAGAAAAAAATAGAGACTAAAAAAATAGAGAAGATCAACATAAGAGATGACTCTTGGAAAATATAAACAAAATTGATAAACCTCTAGTCAGACTTGGGCTTCCCTGGTGGCTCAGAGGTTAAAGCGTCTGCCTCCAATGCGGGAGACCTGGGTTCGACCCCTGGGTCAGGAATGTCCCCTGGAGAATGAAATGGTAACCCACTCTAGTATTCTTGCCTGGAGAATCCCACGGACGGAGGAGCCTAGTACGCTACAGTCCACGGGGTTTCAAAGAGTCGGACACAACTGAGCGACTTCACTTCACTTCAGTCAGACTTATCAACAAAAAAAGAAAAAGGCTCCAAATAAATAAAATCAGAAAGGAAAGAGATGTTACAACTGATAGCACAGAAATATAAAGGATCATGCTAAGTCACGTCAGTTGTGTCCAACTCTGTGTGACCCCACAGACGGCAGCCCACCAGGCTCCCGTCCCTGGGATTCTCCAGGCAAGAACACTGGAGTGGGCTGCCATTTCCTTCTCCAAGGCATGAAAGTGAAAAGTGAAAGTGAAGTCGCTCAGTCGTGTCTGACTCTTCGTGACCCCATGGACCGCAGCCTACCAGGCTCCTCCATCCATGGGATTTTCCAGGCTAGACTACTGGAGTGGGGTGCCATTGCCTTCTCCATAAAGGATCATAAGAGACTATTATAAACAATCATATGCCATCAACCTGGAAAACCGAGAAGATATTGATAAAATTTTTAAAACAATATTCCAAGAACCAGGAAGAAATAGAAAACTCAAATAGACCAAATTATTAGTAAAGAAACTGAATCAGTAATTTAAAAACCTTCCAATAAATAGAAGCCCACTAGTCTAGAAGCAGACTAGATGACTTAAAGCGAATTCTACCAAGCATTTAAAGCAGAGTTAAAACCTATCCTTCTCAAACTACTCTGAAAAGTTGAAGAGGAAAGAAAGTTTCTAAACTCATTCTACAAAGCTAGCATTATTACCCTGATACCAAAAACAGCCAAAGACACTACCCTCCCCCCCCAAAAAAAATAAAATTATAGGCCAATACCCATAAGTGAAGGTGACCAAGCAGCAAAAACATCCAGTTACAAAGTAAGTCATAACAATGGAATGTACAGAATTGGGAATGTAGTGAATAATGCCATAGTGACTTTAAATGGCGACATATGGTAACTTACAGTGATCACTCATGAAGTACATAAATGTGGTATCACTATGCTGTACACTTGAAACAAATACTATAACTGTATATTAATCATACTTCAATTAAAAATATGAATTCAAGACCAAATGTTAGGACGTGTTTATTGCTATCATGGACTACTCTCAGGAACACTTAGTGACAGAGCTAGGGAATACAGTGGACCCTCATTACACATCTAATTCAGATTCAGCCAAACACGGATGGAAAATATTGGGGAGGGAAGTCCAGAAAGTTCCAAAAGCAAAACGTGAATTTGCCCTCCACAGCATGTACATGTTATTCACAACTATTTATAAAGCATTTACATCACATTAGGTATTACAAGTAAGCTAGAAATGAAAAGTATGAGGGAGGATGTGCACAGGTTACATTCAAAGATTACGCTCTGTTATATAAGGGACTTGAGCATCCTCAGATTGGGTATCTGTGAAGGTCCCACAGATGCTGAGGAGCAGATGTAGATATATACATATACACACATCTACATACATAGGATTCTTTAAGGAACTCAATAAAGCAATTGAGTTTTACATGAAAAGTTTACATGAAAAGCCAAAGGTCTGAGAAGAATCAAGATACTCCATAAGACAACAGTAGTAAGGGACTTACCCTACAACAACCAATTACAACACAGCAGTAATTACAAATAAACACAGAAAGGTTGAATTATTTAATATTGGTACTTGTACACATGTTTATCCACATGGGGGAAACTACATTGAATCCCTATTCCACTCTCTGTGTTAAAGTCATTTCCAATTTAACTGAAGACGTGTGTGTAAAAGGCAAGATTATAAAAGTTTTAGTAGACAATAAAAGTAGATTTTATGGTCTCAGAATAGGTTAACAACGTAAGAAAGAAAAACCATAAAGAAAAATAGTAAATTTGTTCTGCATCACAGTAAAGAACTTAGGTTCATTAAAAAAAGATCATAAAGAAAATATAAGGATAAACCACAAATTAGAAAACACATAACCAGCGAAATATAAGTATCTAGAATATATCTCTTAAAAATTTGTAAGAGAGACAATCCAATAGAAGACAAAAAAATTATAAAAGAAAAGGAAATACAAAAGCTCCTTAAATAAATGATGCTTTGTTCCTTTAGTAATTACAGGAAGACAAAAACATCTTTACACACCTATCAGTCTGACTAAATTTAAGAAGTCAGACAATGTCAAGGGTGTGGCAAAGATGGGGAGCAATGGAAATATTCAGAATCCACTGGGAGTCACATGCTGGAATAATCACTTTGAAAACTGTCCAGCACGGACATACTCAATCAGCAAGCAATTTCACTCCTGAGTTTATGGTCACCCGGAGAACTGTCACTCAGAGACAAATACAATTAATCACAACCACAGAAAACTGCAAACACCCCCAAATTCCAACAGTAGAATAAATAGGAAAACAAAGTATAGTGAAGTCACTCAGTCGTGTCTGACTCTTTGCAACCCCACGGACTATAACCTACCAGGTTCCTCTGTCCATAGGATTTTCCAGGCAAGAATGCTGGAGTGGGTTGCCATTTCCTTCTCCGCACCAGTGGAGAAAAAGTCAAGGGAGTAATATCCTTAAACACTTCTTCAGAAAAAGATTAGCGATAAACCTGATTTTTAAAAATTAGATTACAAGCTCACAGAAGGCTGGATCAATACCCATTAACAGTCATTAAAACCTTCCCATAGTTTTTTTCCTTAGAATTGTTGAATGTTTCCAAGATACAAACAATTAAGTCCTCCAAGAGATAACAGTATAACTTTCTATAGTTTTGAACACAACGTTGAGTCCACGGCAAACACCAGATTAACAAAATAAAACCACAGATCTCGTTTAGTTATTTAAAGAAGACCATACTTAAATTCCCAAAGTCTGTTGAAAACACTTGCCAAGGCACCATCTATATAATGGTTTTTCAAAATTTTTATGTATTTAAAGAAAAAAAAAATGTTACTCTGTTACTCCACTACCAAGATGAGTGAGATTACTTCTAAGAACTTACACCAATTAGACTATGAATTCATTAATATATATACATTAGAAACAGTACAACTTTCTATCTCCTCCGGTCCAAACAAACAAAAAAAGCCCATCTTTTCAAATCAGTACAACACATTTAAAAACAAAACACTCATGTGAGTAAAACACTCTGAGTTATATCTGCAATCCCCTGATAGCAATGAGCTCTGATGACACCATGTTCTAAGCTGACTCGGCCAAGGTTAGAGTAAAGTGTGCCCAGGAACCTCATAGGTATCCTCAAACCAAAAGGTTTTTCATATTATAAAATTAACCAACTTAAACAATTTGGAAAAAATTGCAAGCTATGCATTTAAATTTGGCATCTAAGATACAATCTATTCTCCGTGATTTCAAATGTTATATAATAGTGTTCAGAATTTAGAATATCTTGGTCCACATTTTATACAGGTGGGTGTATGCACAAAACCTTTAAAACAGATGGTAAGTTCCACAGAGACATCAAGTGGCAATTCTAACTGATTCAGCTCTAATTCATTTTGTTTGCTTTCTAACAACGTTCTTCGAAAAAGAGCAATCCCAGAGCCCGCAGAAAAGATTTCTATTTTAAGCAGAGGTGACAATCTTTACTTATGTAAGAAGAAATTATACAGGTTAGCAGAAGACATGAAATGCAATCTAATACACTACAGACATGTCAAGGGAAACTTCCATTCTCAAGGATATATACTACCTGTGTCAGTCTAACAATCACCAAATTTATTAAGCCATAATTTTGCCACAGGAATTCTCCATTCTTTCCTTCAGAGCACAATGGATCATCAGAAGGCAATGTTTGCTTTCCTCTCTACAGAGGCAACCATGCATCTGGCCTGAACGCTAAATAACCAGGTTCTTTACGAAATTCTTGAAAGTCAGCCAACATACAGATCTTTTCACTCAAAATAAGCAGGAAGGAAACAGACTCAAATCGTAATTGTCATATTTAGCTACTCAGAATGGGGCAGAACAGTCTTACAGGCAAGTTGGCTAAACATGCACAGATCTCACCATCACCATACTTGCTACACTGTCACTAAAAACAGAATTATTGCTAAGAACCTGAAGTGGGAGTATTCAAACTGGATGTTTGATGACATCAGATGCTATGGCTTAAAATCTACTGCCCCTGGATTAAGACCACACTGATTCTTGGGACTAAAGAAACACCCACAGTGATTCCGAGGACTAGAAAAAGTGGATAACATTCCAGATGACTTGCAGTTTATCAGCACTTTGAAGGCACATCTTCTGGGGAAGTCTACTCTACCCCATGAGGCTGGTCCACCCACAGTGGCACCCATAAACTGGAGCCCGCAGGCACAGGTGGACAGACTGTCTGCAATGCTGAATTCAAGCTTCTGGTCCCCTCGCTTACTGCAAACAAGTCTACCATAAGCAACTGAAGGGGGTTAGAATTTGCTACTCCAAAACATACCGTTTTGGCATACTGACTATTTTGAGCTAAAGGCACTAAAAACAACAGGTGCAAGAAAGGCACTCTGGCCTCCCCCTTTTCTTCCTGAAAACAGGAGATAAAAAACTCCCCTGTGAAATATGCTCTCCCTGCACCTGGAGGAAAAGAACATTTTGATTTACCAGAGACAGGGAGTCGAGGCTGAGAAGAATCTGCATAATCAAATCTTTTATAAATTAACCTTATCTTCCCTTAACCTCCCCCTACATATCTTTGTTATTTTTTCACAATCGGTACTGACTGTTCAACCTGATTTATAAACATTAGGCCTAATTGGTTCTCTGGGTCTTTATTTTCCTATGAAAATCCCCATGTACATGTTAAAAATTTTTTCTATAATCTTCCCCCTCTTTTTTACCTCCCCTACACAATCATCACTCTAAGGAAAGCAGCAACATGGAAAAACATACTAAATTCAAGAACCTAAAGAAAAAGAGTTGCCATGAGAAAACAAACATGTTTTTAAAAGAATAAAGTTCCTCAAAAAATTTAAGAAAATATGATAGTCGTTTAAAAAATCAAAGATAAAATTATTACTTGGGGTTAAAATAAGATTGTGAAAGTGAAAGTCACTCAGTCGTGTCTGACTCTGCAACCCCATGGACTATACAGTCCATGGAATTCTCCAGGTCAGAATACTGGAGTGGGTAGCCTTTCCCTTCTCCAAGGGATCTTCCCAATCCAGGAATTGAACTGGGGTCTCCTGCATTGCAGGCAAACCCCTTGCCAACCTGATAATCTGGGAAACAAAAGTATGAAGGGTAATCAGTATCAGATCATGGAAATCTGTAGCTGGATTGTATACCTTGGATCCCATCTCAGTGGACATTCTGGGCTCTGCCCATTATCCTCTTCCTTTCTGCTACGAAACATGTTCCAATCTCCATTAATTTATAAAAAGCTTATTTATCTCTTGACCCAAAACACTCCTTCAAAATAAAGAAGTAATGAGGTAAGAAGATGTCCATGGTGACTCGGAAGTTCCTGGCTTAAATAACTAAATGGATGGTTCTCCCATTAAATGAACAATGAAATACAAAAGTGTGGGGGTGGGGTGGGGGAGAACCTAATGATGACATGCAACATTTATTTATTTATTTATTTTGACATACAACATTTAAAGTGTCTTTACAGAAAGACACTGTTATAAACTAGCAGCCTGTGTACTGAACTTGGTCTGTGAGCATGTTTTCTTTGGCCCATGAAGTACTTAACAAAAATTCAACCCATCATTTAAAACTTAAGGTATTTGCCATGCAAATCCTGATTTACAGCTTCTCTTGAGAAACTGGGAGTCTGGTAACTTTGGGCCCAACATTCCCAGAGAGCAATAAAGGCCTGAGCCAAACAGCTTGCGTGGGGTCTGCAGGCTCCTGCTCTCCACTATCTCCAAGATTGCCTTCCTGACCCTGAGTCTGTGTCAATGGCCACTTATTACCCCATTAACACTACTGTTTTTCTTAGTGTAGAAAATCATTTTTTTTTTCCTTACTCAAAGACCTGCTTTTTACTCATTTACATTGTTGACTAAGCTCTTAAGCTGGTGAATCTGCTCTAACACAAGAAGAGTCAAGAAACAGTTGAAAATGTGGGTCTCTGGCTGGTAAGAGAAAACAGGGCTATAGCTGGGGTCTAAGATGGGTTTAACATGGAAAAAGGCTGCGCTCACAAAAGAGAATGTATAAAAGGGGATAGTAACTGTGGATGGAACTTTAGGAAATGCCCATAATTCAAGTCAGTAAAAGAAAGGGTAATAATAACAAATACAGGGGGGAAAAATAGAATGGGAAAGATTAGAGATCTCTTAAAAGAAAACTGAAGATATCAAGGAAACATTTCATGCAAGAATGGACACAATAAAGGCAAGTGCCTAACAGAAGCAGAAGAGATTAAAAAGAGGTGGCAAGAACACACAGGAGAACTACACAAAAAAGGTCTTAATGACTGGGATAACCACAATGATGTGGTCATTCAGCTAGAGCCAGACATCTGGGAGTATTAAGTCAAGTGTACCTTACAAAGCATTACTACGAACAAAGCTAGTGGAGGTAGTGGAATTCCAGCTAAGATATCTAAAATTCTAAAAGATGATGCTGTTAAAGTGCCGCGCATACACACACACACACACACACACACATACATATGTCAGCAAGTTTGGAAAACTCAGCAGTGGTCATAAGACTGGAAAAGATCAGTTTTCACTCTAAACCCCAAAAAGGGCAATGTCAAAGAATGTTCAAAGTATCATACAATTATGCTCATTTTATATGCTAGCAAGGTAATGTTCAAAATCCTTCATGCTAGGTGTCAACAGTACATGACCTGAGAATTTCCAGATGTATAAGCTGGGTTGCAAAGAGGCAAAGGAACCAGAGATCAAATCACCAACATTCACTGGAAAAGGAATACCAAAAAAACATCTACTTCTGTTTCACTGACTATGCCAAGCCTTTGATTGTGTGGATCACGACAAGCTGTGGAAAATTCTTAAAGAGATGGGAATACCAGACCACCTTATCTGCCTCCTGCAAAACCTTTATGCATGTCAAGAAGCAACAGTTAGAACCGGACATGGAACGATGGACTGGTTCCAAATTGGGAAAGGAGTACGTCAAGGCTGTATACTGTTACCCTGCTTATTTAACTTATATGCAGAGTACATCATGTGAAATGCTGGGCTGAATGATTCACAAGCTGGAATCAAGACAGCCAGAAGAAAAATCAACAACCTCAGATAAGCAGATGGTACTATTGTAATGGCAGAAAACAAATATCTAAAGAGCCTCTTAATGAGGGTGAAAGAGGAGTGTGAAAAAGCTGGCTTGAAACTCAACGTTAAAAAAACTATATTCATGGCATCCGGTCCCATCACTTCATGGCCAATAGATAGGGAAAAAGTAGAAACAGTGACAGATTATATTTTCTTGGGCTCCAAAATCACTGTGGATTTTGTTGCTGGAGAAGACTCTTGAGAGTCCCTTGGACTGCAAGGAAATCAAACTAGTCAATTCTAATGGAAATCAACCCTGAATATTCATTGGAAGGACTGCTGCTGAAGTTGAAGCTCCAATACTTTGGCCATCTGACGTGAAGAACCAATTCATAGGGGGAAAAAAGCCCTCATGCTGGGAAAGACTGCAGGCAAAACAATGGGGCAGCAGAGGATGAGATGGTTAGCTAGCATCACCAACTCAAGGGACACGAATTTGAGCAAACTCTGGGAGATAGTGGAGGACAGAGAAACCTGGCACACTACAGTCCATGGATTGCAAAGAGTCAAACATGACTTAGCAATTGACAACAAGAACAACAGCAACAACAAGTGAAGTGCAAGTTCAAAGAGTGAGAGGTTCAAGTAGGAGTTCAAAATGAATTGAGTTGATGGTGCACAGATTACAGCAAAAATTCTGTCAGGTTGTGAGACCAGTACTATAGAAAGAGATGAGACCTTTTCTGGTGGTCCAGTGGCTAAGAATTCACCTGCCAATGCAAGGGACACAGGTTCCAGGAAGATCCCACAGGCCGAGGGGCAGCGAAGCCCATGTGCCGCGAACTACTGACGCTTGCGCACTTAGGGCCCAGGCTCCACCAGAGAAGGTATTGTGATGAAAAGCCCATGCACCAAACTAGAGAGTACCCCTGCTTGCCACAAGGAGAGACAGCCCACACACAGCAAAGACCTGATGCAGCCATAAATAAATAAGAAAGAAAGAGGTGAGAGTCCATTTATTTAGCCATTTTTCATTTGCCAGAGTTATCATATGCAATCTAAATTAAGTTGCATCTTACTCATGAAAAGCATATTTTAAGTAAAAAGCAACGGCAGAAAAATACATTAGGCAAGGTTCAACAACAAACTGTTGTCAGAGAATAATTTGTATTATCATAATAATGAAACTGGTCAATTAATAAAATGAAAAAGTTACTAGGCTTTCCTCCAAATTTCTATGTAAAAGAGGCGAGGGAAAAAAAAGTCCATTTAACATTAAAAGATACACAAGAACTTCAAGCAGCACAATGGCAAAAGCCATCAGACTCTGAATATGGAGGAATATCTCTGCACATTTAGTTTAAAAAGAGGATAATTTAGAAATTCTGCAATCTAAGACAGGCTCCTCTGTAATAGTTTTTGTATGAGATTACTAGATAAACAGGATAGAGTGTATGGACAGAATTCATAAGGAAAAAGAAATTCATTATAAAACTGATGTGAAAATGCTTACCCTCATTAAAAATCAAGAAATAAACATTAAGACAAGAATGAAGTAGCCATCATTTTATAACTAATAAATTAGCAAGGTAATATTTTCTATTTCTATAACTATTAAATTAGCAAAATTATTTTTTAATTTAACCTTATTGAAAATTTTTGATTGAAGTATGGTTGATTTACACTATTATATTAATCTCAGGTAGACAGCACAGTGATTCAGTATTTAGTAAAAATTTTTTTGTAGATTTGACACTAATAAGCCTGAATTTAAATGCCTTGTGGCCCTGTAAATTGGGATGGCACCTATAAAAGTAGTTAATGTTCAGTAAAATGTTTATAACCCTTGTGATTGATGGCTAAGTCATCAGTGGTACTCCTAGAAATAGATCTTAGGTAAATAATACAAGAGAAGCAAAAGGTTATATGAATGAAAATACTCTCTGATACAATGTGAAACAAAATAAAGACTCTGGAAACAAGTAAACTGTCCAATAACAGACACACGATATAGAGAATCAAAGTGCATTCATACTATAATCTCTAAATTTATAGATATACTGCAAAGACAGATCAACAGAGCATTTTTTTTCCCCACATTTCAGTATTCTCTTAATAATAGAGTAAGTGAAATCGGAAGAGAATTTGGCATCCACAATTTTATAAAAGTGACACAGAGGCAAAAACTGCAGCCACAGAGTATAGAGAAAGATGGGGTTTAACAACTGAACTTACAGAAAAAGTAACCAGCTCCAGAAACTGAAAAAAGTACTGGGTACCTTAAAAAGAAGAACTTCAACAAGAAAGATTTAGAGACATAAATCTTATACAGAGAATTGTTTAATATACTGGAGGTGAGGCAATATGTAACTCAGGCAATACTGGGAAAGAAGAAATAAGCAGTAACATTGGGGAGAAAAGAAACATAGTAGTTTGGGGAATAACCACGATTGAGAACAATTTTTGTAGGTTATAAACTAGAAGAGTGAGTAACCAATAAAGAGAAAAATTGAAAATCTAGGAGAGAAGAAAGGCATATGATGAAATAGCTCTTGGAGGCCACATGGTACAAGTACTAAACTTATATGAAAGGAATCTGGCTTTTTATTAATATTCTGTGTCCCTGAAAAGTACTCAAATTTGTCTACAGAAAATACTTACATGAAAATTTTAACATCTTCTTAAAATAAAAGACACTGTTTAGAACATGTCACCAAACAGTATTTAAGCATAAAAGCAAGCAACACAATTTAAATAAATGATTCTCACATTAACTTCTAAAAATGCTGCAGGCCCTAAGTTAAACCCCAAACAAAATAACCATGTTAGAGTGATGAATGTTTTGCATAGATCTAAAATTCACATTTTTCTTCATTTTAACATTGCTGAAATCAGGATGCATCTAATAATTACTGGCATCATACCACTATGATCTCTTACTACTATGGTCTCATCCTTAAAGATACTAGAATAATGATATGTTTTACAAATGAAGGCATCTTAAATTCAAGAAAATGTGGTATCTCTCTGTCCTTACAAACTACTCTCTTGCATTATTATATAACTACAAGAGAAAAGAGGAGAGGAGAAGAGAAACTTGGCATATGCAATTTTTAACTACTTTTCCTTTACAAAAATATAAAATTGTGAACATTCTACCAGGCAGATTTCTGTTTCTATAATTAAATGATCCCCATGGTCCTGATTCAATAAAGTTTATTCATGTTCATAAATGTAGAGCCTAAATCACATACATATATGTTTTATAGCTCGCTATGTGATTGATAGCGATTTTACAGCATGGGAAAAGTGATATTTAAGGGGAAAGGACAACTAAAATAGCACACTTTCACTTAAAAATAATCTACATTAAAAGAAATTCTTTTAATTTTTAAATTATGAAAGTACAATAATACATTTATAGGAGACTTGGAAAATATAGAACAAGCTTACACATAGTTTCACTACATATTATAATTATTTTTAGTTAAAAATTAAGAATTTTTAGGATAATCCTTAATTATCCTAAAATTTATTTAAGGATAATTTAGGATAAGTTAAGATATTTAACTGGAGTTTCAATATCAAACTCAAAAATTAATATAATGAATATACAGAGTAGAAAGATACAGTAGACCTGAAAAGCTCTGTGAACCAATTCAACATAATTAAGATGTATATAATTTTCATACAATGGGATACAAATTCTATTTTAGTTACCTCAGACTGCACACTAGGAGACAAGGGGACACAACCAGGGACATAAAACAACATGCAAAATTTTCATGCAAACAAAATTTTCTAATCAACAAAAATCAGAGGCAAGAATATTTTATTAAAGATATTAAATTTTAATAGTAATGCTAATTAAAGAAACTATCAGGTATTTTAAAATCTTCACATCTTTGCAATTTCCTGTAAACCTAAAATTATTTTAAAATAAAGACTCTACTATTAAACAAGTATACATACTTGTTACTGATAGCAACAATTTTTGCTAGTAATTTCATTGATGTTTTAACTTCAACAAATAGCTTATGTGAAAAGATACAGCAAAGTTTAAGAAAAATACTTAATGAGACACTTAATAGCATCAAGCTTCTTTGGCAATTACCATAATCACAACAATAAGCCACTCCAAACTGGCATAGACTACAAATTTTTTGATATTTTCAGTAAACCAAACTTGCCAACTAATAGATTTATTATACCCTGATACTCTATTGGACATGCAAAAGATAATCAAATCAATGAAATTAGCATCTTAAAATGTTACTTCAGCATAATCAACTTATGTTGGGCCAGTGTTTTACTCATAAAATATTTTAAAGTGATTCTGAATATAAATAGGGGCTCTGAATCAAATTCAAAATAGGAACCTTGCCAGAAAATTCCTTCAGACTTTCTAGCTGTAGTAACTTTGTAACTTGCAAAGCACTCTCACACAGCACTGTTCTTAGGATAACATGAGTTATGCTATCAAACTAACACAGTAACTCCAGATCTTGCCATTTTTAAGTACCACTATTTACACTGTTTGTGGTTAAACTTTGGCAAAGTTCATCACTCTGATATATATATATATTAAGCACATGTATTTCACTGGTGGTCAGAGGCTATGATGGCTATAAAATTTCAAGACCACTGACCAGGACAGATGTTACAACATCAACATACAAGAAATTGCAACTAATTCTGCCTGAAGTAAAAGAAAAGGGGAATATGCAGTAGAGTTCAAAACCTCTGGCATTTTATCACTCTTCAATAAAATGCAAAGACAATCAACATTTTCTGTTTAGTATAAGCAATGCATTATATTAGAAGACATAAAACAGTTCCTGTCCTCAAGAAAATTACAGTATACAGGGGAAAGAAATACAAAGACCTACAACGTGGCAGAATATAGTAAGTATTAGAAGAGTTTTATGTGATAATAAAAAACATACCATTAACTGAGAACTGTATTAGACCATAATTGGATTTGCATTATTGCAAGTGAAAACTATTTTCTCTGGGTTAACAGAGACGTCTCTGGACTAAAAAGGCTTTATCAGCACCAGACTTCAATTCTCTGTAAAAAATTTTTAAACACAGATACATTTTCATATTAATAAATTCACTATAGTTTATTCCAAAATTAGGAAAGGAGTACATCAAGGCTATATATTGTCACCTTGCTTATTTAAATTGTAGGCAGAGTACATCATGTGAAATGACAGACGAAGTGAAGCACAAGTAGCTTCAAGATTGCCAGGAGAAATGTCAATAATCTCAGATATGCAGATGATATGACTCTAACGGCAGAAACTGAACAGGAACTAAAGAGCATCTTGAAGGTGAAAGAGGAGAGTGAAAAAGCTGGCTCAACAACCAACACAACACTGTAAAGCAATTATCCTCCAATTAAAAACAAATACATTTTTAAAAAACTCAACATTTAAAAAACTAATATCATGGCATCCGATCCCATCACTTTATGGCAAATAGATGGGGGAAAAAATGTGAACAGTGACAGACTTTATTTTCTTGGGCTCCAAAATCAATGCGGACAGTGAATGCAGTCATGAAATCAAAAGATGCTTACTCCTCGGAAGAGAAGCTATGACCAACCTAGAGAGCATATTAAAAAGTAGAGACATCACTTTGCCAACACAGGTCCGTACAGTCAGAGCTATGGTTTTTTCAGGAGTCACGTACAGGTGTGACAGTTGGACCATAAAGAAGGCTGAGCACTGAAGAACTGATGCTTTCGAACTGTGGTGCTGGAGAAGATTCTTGCAGAGTCCCTTGGACTGCAAGGATAGCAAACCAGTCAATCCTAAGGGAAATCAACACTGAATGTTCACTGGAAGGACTGATGCAAAAGCTGAAGCTCCAATACATTGGCCACCTGATGTGAAGAGCCAACTCACTGGAAAAGACCCTGATGCTGAAAAAGACTAAGGGCAGGAGGAGAAGAAAATGACAGAGGATGAGATGGTGGGATGGCATCATCAACTCAATGGACATGGGTTTGAGCAAACTCTGAGAGATAGTGAAAGATAGGGAAGCCTGGTGTGCAGCAGTCCATGGGGTCTCAGAACAACAACTAAAAAATGTTTCTGACCCTTTCAACCATTCATATTTCACAAAGATCCTTAAAGCAGTAAAACCAAAATTGGCAAATAAAGAGCATCAGCCCTTGAAGGTAAAACAATTTTTAAGAACTGTTATGGCTGACACTAAAAAAATCGAATTCCTCATTCCCATTTCAGGATGCAATGTGTAGAAGAAAAATCAAAGTTAGGCTCAATGGATTTTCCTAAGTAAACCTTTTTAAAAAATTAAAATACACATATAAATATACAAATCCTAAGTGTACACCTTTAACATATAGTGAAACCACCTATGTAAACAGTGCTCAAACAAGAAAGAACATTACCAACACCTCAAAAGCCACTTTCATAGCTTCCAAAGCCAGCAACCATTATAATCTCAAGCACCACAGACTGGTTCTGTCTGTTTTCAAACTGAACATTTTCTAGCACAAGAAAATATGAGGTTGGAAAGTATGAGGTCATAGAGTATGCTGCTTTCTTTCCTTCATCATTGTGAATCTCATTTATGTTGAAACATGACGCATTAGTAGCGTTACATGAACATACCACAATATGTTTCTCCATTTATTACTAAAGAACATTTCTGTTTTTTCTACTTTGGCATGAGTACAAATAATGCTGCCATGAATATGGTTGGACACATTCTCTGGGGCACAAACGCGTGCCTTTCTGTTGGGTCTATACACATGGCATGGAAGTGCTGGATCCAAAGGTGGTACCAATTCATACTCCCACCAGCAGTGGGCTTCCCAGGTGGGGCAGCGGGTAAAGAATCTGCCAATGCAAGAGAGACAGATTTGATCCTAGGGACAGGAAGATCCCCTGGAGGAGGAAATGGCAACCCATTCCAGTATTTTTGCCTGGAAAATTCCGTGGACAGAGGAGCCTCGTGGGCTAGAGTCCGGGGGGTTGCAGAGAGTTGGACACCACTGAGCGCAGCGCAGCCGCCACGGCGTGGATGAGCCCCAGCCGCTCTACACTTAGAATCAGCAGTCTTTTTCTTTTGTCATCCTGGTGAGAATATGATAGTGCATCATTCTGGTTTTAATTTGCATTTTTCTTTTAAGAAATTATTTAGCATCTTTGTTCTTGAACTGTCTATTCAAAACTGAAGCCTTGGCCAAGAGGCAGGTAAGAGTTGGAAAGGAAGTCTGGCTTTTATTGATTCATAGTTCTTTATCCATTCTGGATATGAATCCTGTTTGACATATATAATCCTGTTTGACTCCAAATATCTTCCTTTCACTGTATGTTTTGCCTTTTCACTCTCGACAATGTTTTATGATGAAGAGACGTTCTTAACTTTGGAGTAATTCGATGTATCCATTTTGCCATTTATGGCTAATCTCGCTGGAATTCAAATGCAAAAATAGGCACATTTTGGCTACCTTCAACTAATATACTGGCTTCTTTATTTTTTTAAAAGTGAATTGCTTTGGGCTTCCCTGGAGGCTCAGTAGTAAAGAATCTGCCTGCCAACACAGGAGACATGGGTTTGATCCCTAATCTGGAAAGATCCCACATTCCATGGAGCAACTGAGCCCAAGCACCACAACTACTGAGCCTGTGCTATCAAACCTGGGAATCGCAACTCCTGAGTCCACAGGCTGCAACTACTGAAGCCCAGGCGCCCTACAGCCCACGCTCTGCAATAAGAGAAGCCCCCACACTGCAGCTAGAGAGCAGCTCCCACTCGCCGCCGCTAGAGAAGAGCCGGTGCAGCAACAAAGACCCAGCACAGCCAAAAATAAGTTTTTTTTAAAAAGTGAAGCACTTTAAATAAGTTCATAAACAGATTTTCATTTGCAATGAACTTAGGATAGGTAATTTCACAATAAAAAAATGTAAGGGTCATTTTAATATAAAATGATTAGAAACTGGATCCCGGGTTTCTGGTGGGGCACAGCACAGATCACTAACCTCCATTCCAGTCAAATTTTAAACTTCTAGTCTCTCCAAATTTTAAATTTCTAGTATCACTCAAATAATTCTGAACAATGGTTCTGAAAGACAAGTTTTACTTGAATGCCTCAAAGAAATTTGGGAATCTAAGCAAATGTGATATAAAGGACCCCCAAAATACATTATATCCCTGACTTAAATGTCTCTTAAATAAAATGAGGGTACCGGTAATTTAGTACATCAATTTTTTTTTGTACATTTGCTTAGATAATCTCTAGCAACATGGAAGAAATTATTATGCCATTTCACATCCTGAAATGAAAACCAAGAATAACTGAGGAAAATAAAAGTGTTTGATAATTTAAAGATATAATATCTGCATAACAAATCACATTATGATATAATTACATATTCTTTGAACAAGAACTTTCTTGACAGTATGAGGCATGCAAAACAAAGTACTTCAGAGACTTAAGAATCTGCTCAAGAATATGCACATTTATATAAACTACATACATAGGCACAGCTTCCTTTGCTATCTTTATATTGACCCACCAAGCCACTAATCAAGTTTTATTTATAATAAGTACATCAAAATGACATGATAAATATGGAAAAAGAATCAGCCATGGAACCCATGATATAAGCATCTCATTTATGCAGCAATCACTTGAATACACATTTTCTTGTCACTTTTTAGTTTAGGTTGAAGTTAATAACAATTCATACAGGTCCTCTCACTTGAAAAATTCAAAGAATTTGCCAGTATCTTAACTTTCACAAGAAGCCTTTCAACAAAAGTATGCCATATCACACCATCAAAAATTGATATAAGCCTGGTAGAACATTTGGTTAACTACTCACCTATGGTTAGACTGAAACTAAAAAGCACACTTCATCCTGTCCTGGCTAGACATGAACGTCAATATCTAACTTATCAGGAAAGCTCCCTCTGACAACCTCTACTAATTCCACAATGGCCAACAAAAAGGAAAAAGAGCAAAATATGGGAGAGCGACTACTCTAGGAGAAAAAAGATTGTAATGAATCCAGAGTTGCCAAGAAGCATCCACATTATTTCTGAAAAACAGTAGACTAGATATTCCAAGTTATTTATTGAACTTATAAACAACACGTGGTGCACATAGAAAGACACATTCACAAACCCCTTGTTCTTAATTTCACAGCTTTAGTTTGAAAGGCACTAAAACAGATGTTACAGAGTTTATGTACTTTACTTAGAGAAGAGCTCCTGCAACATTTACTGAGAGGCACTCCAGTATTCTTTTCCAAACACAATTCTAGCAGACTTCCTCATGATTATTTCATAAAAGCAGAAAACCAGAAAGGGGACGGGAAGTGGGACTCCTGCCAGAATTAGGCACAACAACAGCAGAAGAGTAAAGCCTGAAAGAGACAGAAGTCGTACAACACGACTCAACAGGCCTCCAAAGCTCCTCGGCAATTCCAAATCCATCTTGTAATTAGAGGCCATGACAATGAACTCCAGTATCAAGAAATGATTATGTTCAGTGTACTTAAAATAATTTTTCTCAGAAGTCCTTAACATAGGAAACTGAAAGTTTAAAGAAGACACTTCACCTATGAAGATATAAAGATGGCAGATACATGAAAAATGTTCAAAATTATTCACTGATAGGGAAACGCAAATTAAAGCCATGACGACTACAAACTTGTTAGAATAGCTAAAATGAAAAATACTGGCAGTTAGTGCTAGGGAGGATGTGAAGCAAGGAGAACTCTCAAACACTGCTGCTGGGGATGCAAAATGATACAACTGCTCTTGAAAACAGCTTGAAAGCTTCTCTTAAATTTAAACATACACTATGATCCAGAAATCACACATCTAAGTATCTACCCAAGACAAATGAAAACTTACATTAACAGAAAAACCTGAACAAAAATGGTTACAGCAGCTCTCTACTAGTAATTATCCAAACTGGAAACAACCCAAGTGTCCTGCAATGGGTGAATGTATAAACAAACAGGTAGATCCACACAATGGAAGACTCAGCAGCAAAAAGGAACTACTGATATATGCAATAATTCAAGTGAATCTCAAAGGCATGCTAAGTGAAGGGAAGCCAGTCTTAGAAAGTTAAGTACTGTATGACTCTATATGACATTCTAGTTTATTAAGTTAGATGACATTCTCAAAAAGACAAAACTCTAGGATGAGAGTACAGACCAGTGGCTTCCAGAGGACATGGAGGGGTAGGGAAAAGAGAGGTGACTATACATAAAGGGATAGTGTGAGTGTTTTGGGGTCACGAAACTGTTCTCAATCCTGACTGGGGTGGAAGCTACAGGAAATCTAAAAGTGTTTAAAGATCTGTGGAACTGGACACATGTGTTCAAAACTGTGTGATAATTTTAAGAGGGTCCTCCTTTAGCTCACATATATATAAATAAAATGCTAGGAAAATGTAGCAGATTTGAAGGACGACTTTGCAACATTCTCATGTTGACACATGACTGATTGTGACAGCCTTCAAAGACAGAAAAACACATACCATAAATGGTAATCATAAGAAAGCTACAGCCAACTTTATTACTATTAGACAAAGTGGACTTTAAGACAAAATATTACTGGAAAAAAAGAAAGAGCTTAAAATGACAAAAGGGTTGACTAATCAGGGAGATATAATAACTATAAATGTATATGCAATCTAACAACAGAGCCCCAAAACAAACGAAACAAAACTGGACAGAACCAAAAGGAGAAAAAGACCATTCAAAGATAATAAGACATTTCAACACTCCACTCTAAGTCATAGAACAACTAGACAAAAATCATAAAGGATATAACATTTGAACAGCACTATTTACCACAGTGACATCTACAAAACACTCTAGAATACACATCCTTCTCAAGATGCAAGGCAGATCATTTGCAATGAAACAAAACATGTCTCAATAAGGATTTAAAAGGATTTAATTTAATCCTTTAAATTTAAAAGGATTGAAATAAAATAAAACACATTTGGGACTCCAAAGAATTAAATCAAAACAAAAGTAATCTAGGAAATCTCCAAATAACTGGAAATCAAACAATAATTTGTAAACAACCCGTGGGTCAAAGAAAATAAATTTTTATCAAGCAATTAATATTTTGAAGTGAATGGAAACAAAAAAAAAAGTGAAAATGTAGAGGATGTAGCTAAAGACGTAACTTTATAGGTTTTAAACTTAGGCCTACGTTAGGAAATAAAAACTTCAATTCTCTTTCACTTTTAAACTAGATAAAGAGTAAACTAAATCCCACAGAATGAAAAAGAGAGGAAATTACAGTTTAGAGCAAAAATCACTGAAACTGAAAACAGAAAAAATAGAGAAAAAACAATGAAACCAGAGTTGATTCTTTTAAAAGGTCAATAAAACCGACAAACTTTTACTTAGACTGACCAAAAAAATGAAAAAGACACCAATTAACAAAATCAGGATTGAGAGAGGAGACATCACTACTGACCCTATAGAAAAAGATTATAAAGGAATATTGTAAGAAAGAATTTGCTGGCAATGCAGGAGACCCCACTTGGATTCCTGGGGCAGGAAGTTCCTCTGGAGAAGGTATAGGCTACCCACTCCAGTATGCTTGGGCTCCCCTCGTGGCCCAGACGGTCAAGTATCAGCCTGCAATGCGGGAGACCTGGTTTCAATCCCTTGGTTGGGAAGATATCCTGGAAGAGGGCATGGCAACCCACTCCAGTATTCTTGCTTGGAGAATCCCCCATTGACAGAGGAGCCTGGAGGGCTACAGTTCATGGGGTTGCAAAGAGTCATACATGACTGAGCGAATAAGCACAGCGCAGGATACCACCTAATCAGATAATTTAAATGAAACGGACAAAATCTTAGATAGATGGAAAACAGTAAAACCAACTCAAGAAGAAACAGAAGATCTGAACAGACCAGTAACAAGAAATTCAACTAGCAATTACGAATCTCACCACAAAAAGAACCCCAGGCCCAGATGGCTGCACTGCTGAATTCCGTCACATATTTAAAGAACAAAGCCAATTCTTGACAAACTCTTCCAGAAAATAGAAAAAAAGAGAATGCTTCCCAACTCATTCCTTTGTTTTTGTTCGCAACTCCTTCTATAATTCAATATTATCCTGATAACCAAAGCCAAAGACATCACAAAAAAAGAAAACAGATCAATATCCCTCTTGAATATATATAGATACACACACACACACACACACACACACACACACACACAAATTCAATTAGTAAGCCAAATCCAGCAACCTAAAAAAAAGGTTAGATACTATTATCAAGTGAGATTCATCTCAGGAATGCAAGCTTGATTTAACATCTAAAGATCAATTACTGTAACAATATATAAAACATGAATTTAATATACTCATAAAGGACAAAAAGCCACATGATCACATCAATATACACAACACTCACTCATGACTTAAAAAAACATAAAACCTCAGTAAACTAGGAACAGAAAAGGGAGCATTCTCAATCTGTAAAGGATATTTGTACAAAACCTACAGCTAACATCATACTTAATGTTAAAAAACTGAAAGTGTTTCCACAACATCGCGAACAAGATAAGGATGTCCACTCTCACCATTTCTATTAAAAAATCCTGCTTACTTAAAAGTGAAGTCGATCAGTCGTGTCCGACTCTTTGCAATCTCATGGACTGTAGCCTCCCAGGCTCCTCTGTCCACGGGATTCTCCAGGCAAGAACACTGGAGTGGATTGCCATTTTCTTCTCTAGGAGGTCTTCCCGACCCAGGGATTGAAGTCGTGTTTCCCACGTTGCAGGCAAGACTCTTTACCATCTGAGCCACCAGGGAATCCCTATGTGCAAAGTACGTCATGAAAACTGCTGGACTGGATGAATTACAAGCTGGAATGAAGGAAGAAATATCAACAACCTCAGATATGCAGATGATGCCACTCTAATGGAGGAAAGTGAAAAGGAACTCTTTATGAAGGTGAAACAGAGTGAAAAAGCTGGCTTAAAACTCAACATTCAAAAGATTAAGATCATGGCATCAAATCCCATCATTTTGTGGCAAAAAGATGGGGAAAAAATGGAAACAGTGGCAAATTTTATTTTCTTGGGCTCCAAAATCAATGGGGACAGTGACTGCAGCCACGAAATTAAAAGACACTTGCTCCTTAGAAGAAAAGCTATGACAAACCTAGACAGCATAATAAAAAGCAAAGATATCACTTTACCAACAAAGGTCTGTATAGTCAAAGCTGTGGTTTTTACAGTAGTCATATACAGATATGAGAGTTGGATCACAAAGAAAGCCGAGCACTGAAGAAATGATGCTTTTGAATTGTGGTGCTGGAGATCACTCCCTTTGACTGCAAAGAGATCAAACCAGTCAATCCTAAAGGAAATAAACCCTTAATATTCACTGGAAAGACTGATGCTGAAGCTGAAGCTCCAATACTTTGGCCACCTTGATGCAAAGAGCTGACTCACTTGAAAAGACCCTGATGCTGGGAAAGATTGAAGGCAGGAGGAAAAACGACAACAGAGGATGAGATGGTTGGATGGCATCACCGACTCAAGGGACATGAATTTCAGCAAATTCCGGGAGACGGTGAAGGACAGGGAAGCCTGGTATCCTGCAATCCATGGGGTCACAAAGAGCTGGACACGACTTAGTGACTGAACACCACCTGGAGGTTCTAGCTAGAACAGTAAGGCAAAAAATCTAACAAACAAAAAAGTAAAGGTACCCAAACTAGGAAGGCTTAAAACTGATAGCTTTCAAAGCCTTAATTTTCTAGATCTTCAATGCCCACACATACACACACACACACACACACACACATAATACCCAAATTGACAACTCATGCTTAAAAACAAGAGCCAGTGTGCTTTATAGTGTGGTAAATACTAAAGCATGGACTTCCCTTAGCTTAGCTTGTCAACATTATCAGTAATCAGGAGCATGAAAGTTTTTCAGTGGAATTAACACACAAAAGCAAGAAACTGATTTATTAATTTAAAGACTAAATTATTAAAAAAAAATTTGTTGAACTGAAATTTATTCATCTTAAAATAGCTGACACTTTTTAAAGATGTATTAACATTTCTGAATTGTTAATACATTTTAATTTTATCTTAACCCTTTGAAATTAAACTATATTGGCTTTATAATATCAGCTTATCTCCTGACATAACATGCATAAATTTTTTTCCACTGTTTTAGAATGAAAGCAATAATGTAAGTTTCCCATATGAACTCAAGCTATATTCTGATGAGGGCTCTTTTCACAGTGATATTTAATGAAATACTCCCTTTTTACATCTGTTAAGACTCTGTCCCTGGATACATAAAAATAAAGGTCTCAGTCACCCTGATCAATCAGTTTAATTTTGCAAGTCCATAGTCACATACACAAAAAATATATAATTTTGTATTGTTCAAACACAGAACTAGAACAATACCCAGTACCCATTCAAGTACTTGTTCAGTAATTATTTCTGCTGGAAGAGTTCATGGGGCAGGCATCACAGACGTGCTCTTTTAACGAGAATTAAGTTGGAAACTGGAGAAGGGTACAGAAGTAAAAAGGATCCCAGACCCAGTCATCTGGGACAACAAATACGGAGAAGATGTATGAAAACACCTACTTCAAACAGACAGAAAATGAAGAAATGTATCTCAAGCTTCACAAGTGCAATTAAAGCCACTGTCAGATCCATCTTGGTAACCAAAGGCAAGGGAAAAGCACATTTCAGGATTTATCCACAATTTTTGACCTGAAGGGCAGAGGCGGCATAGCTTCCTCAAATGCCCCCCCCCCCCCCTTAGAAGAAAGACCAAATGCAGGGGCCAGGCTGTGTCACGCGTCTCCAAGTCTGAACTAGAGAACAGAAATCGTTTATACCAGAATTGACATTAACATGACCTATATCCCAGAATAAAACTTCTATCTGCCTCAACTGATGCTCACGCCGCTAAATAGCTTTGTCTGTCAAGTCATTTCAAATTATCCTAAATAAAAGGAATCCTCAATTACACATTAAAAATGTAGCCTTCAACCCCACTTCTCGCATCTTCTTAATAAAACATCAAGTTGAACCTTTATACTGTTGGGGAAAAAATGGTTATTCTGAAATTTAAAACTTCTGAACTAATAAAACCAACACCATGTTCCTATACTCTGGCATGCCTGACCTCCCCTGAAACTTCCAGCAATCCACATTTGTTCCTTACTGCCAAGTCCTTTTTGTCACTGTGCCATCAGGCTGCTAGCCCGAAAAATTAAACTAATATACCATTTCTTTTCACTTTCAGCCCTGGTGGTAGCCAGTAATTCCCAAAGTATCCAAACAAAGGCCCGTTGTCAAGGACAAGGTCTATGTGGACCTGGCTGCAATGCCTGTGGGCATTAAACAGATTTAAATACAGCCTGAACCGCCAGGTGGCAGAGGAGAAGGCGCTGACAGACTTAGATGCGCAGAAAACAGAAGTGCATTTTTCTCAGGCCATCAATCGGTCAGTTCAGGAATATTTATTGAGAACGTTCTCCATGTTAGGCCCTGCTCAAGGTTATGGGCACATCACGGGGAATAAGACCAAACCTCAGGACCTAAGGAGCTCACACTCTACTTGGGAAGAGCACTAAAGGTCATCCAAACACAAAAAGCAAAAATTCCAGCTTTAGTTAGGGAGGATTTTTTTAAAAAAGTAGTCAACTCCCTTACATCCCAGGATAATATCAATAAGAAAATCTGCATCAGCAAACTGTTATAAATAGAACAGACAAACAATAAGGTCCTACTGTATAAAAAAGGTAAATATATTCAATACCCTGTGATAAACCACAATGGAAAAAATTTGAAAAAGAATATATGTGTGTGTGTGTGTCTATATATAACAGAATCACTTTGCTGTATGGTAGAAATGAGCACACACTGTAAATCCTTACTGTAGTAAAATAGTTTTTAATTTTTGATTTTGCCCCCTCCATCCTTGCCACCAACTAATGTACTCAACACAGCAACCAAATGGCCTTTGCAAAACACGATACACCCTTGCCTAAAGCCATTCAATGGCTTCTCATTACCCTGGGTGTAAAACTAAAAATCCTTGACATGGTCTAAAAGCCCTTGTGTGATAATCCAGCCGATCTTGCCAACTTTGAAGCCAGGGTGTTCCCAATTACATGCTCCAGCCACACTAATCTTTAAGCTTGTCGAACACACTCAGCTTTCCTGTCTGGGGTTGGGGTTTGTCAGAATTATCTTCCTGCCTCCCAAGTCCTACTCTGGGTAATTCCCGCTCATCTGTGCTGGACGCACTTTCTCCCATGCCCCTTTCACCTCCTCTCCCACTTCACCCCGTACACACGCTGAGCTAAATGAGGATGTCAGGTATATTTTCATTGTTTCCAAGTAATTTGCATTCATGGACAAATTGCTAGAAATGTAGCCCACAAACCCCATCTCTTGCTTTGTGCGTGTTTGTCTGTTTAAATAAAACATCAGATTTTCTTTATACTACTGGAAATACATGGGTGTGTTACTTCTAGAGCACCTACTGGTTTACATGAATGTATTTACTTGTGTGACCATACTATCTGTTCATGTCTCTTCCACTAAGCCCTAAGTTCCATGAAGACAAGTGTGGAGTCAGTTTGTGGAAATACAATGTCCCCAGAGCCTCGCAGGATGATGATTGACACAAAGGTCTCAAGGAGAAAAGCAAAGGAATTATGATCACCACCAATGGGAACAACTGAAAAGTAACCTTCAGAGAACCGCTCCCAAAGACAGCTCGGTTTCCAAGAGCCACATTTCATTTCGCTTGAGTTTCTGTTGTAATGAAGACTTTACTAGGAAAACAAAATCCAGACTGGATAAGAGACTGCTGAGAATCTCCTTGTAGCAGAAACTTTTTTTCCCAATTGGTTAGAAATGTATCCCATATGTGGATTTGGTTCCTTTTCATTTTTAAATGTGGATATCCTGTCTATTTGAAAGAATGATACTGAGGACCAAAAGCAGTGTTTATTGCTTAAGCACTCAGAGGATTATTAAAATATAGATAAATATTACTGCTACTAATTTAAATGAGCAAAATTCCTAGTATGAGGAACAGGCATCTTGACTCCTATTAAAATACTGACTTTGAAATGGTTTTCTATAAAGTATTAATAGGTAGATACTCGTACCTTATGCTGCCTATTTGAAAGAAACACTACAGGTTTGGTTTCAACTATGTTATAATGAAAAATGACTACAGCAAGTAAGCACTTTGCTTTTGTCCAAATAGGTGCACAACAAAGAAAAAATTATAAATGCCTCCACAAATTTGTCCAACAATGTCACTGTATGACATTTCTACCCTAGCTAGCATGACATGGTAATCTTTAAAATGTCCAAAAATTACTTGTGCAATGCAAAAATATTCACAGTAGCTCTATTAGAAATATGTAAATTACTGTCAATACAATAACATGGACTACACACACACACACACAAACACAGAGTATATGCAATATACTCTGCCCTTTTCTAAATAAAAAGCAAGCACATTTTCTCTTTTTAAAAGACACTTGCTTTGATGTAAATAATAACATTACTAACACAGGTGGATCACAAAATAATATATAATTTTATGTTGCTAAATGTACCGAAAGGCTCAACGTTGAATACTAATTCGTTAAAAGGAGTATCAGCCTCAAGAAATATTTAAATTACCATTCTGTGAGCAATGTCCAGTTGGGATCTTTAAGCTGCTTGAGGGAGGTCTAAACAAACTGCATTTTATTATACAAAGGTGTCAATAGAGTGGATAACCATTAAGACTATATGAAAAGAGACGTTCACAAACAAAAATCTTAACTGTATTGAAAAATGTTGATTTTTGCCTGTTTAAATCATAATGAAAAAAAAAATTCCTTTTAATGGTTATTTTTTAATGAAGTCTAAACAACTCAAGTATTTAAAACTTTAACCTTACCGTTTTGATTTTTTGGACAAAACTGTAGGCAATAATTCAAATATATTCATGCAATATATCTGCTTCTCTGATAATTAAAAAACCTAGCAACAAATGCCTCCCCAACCCCAGCCTTACCCTATTAACTTTTCTGCTGAACACATTTCATGTAAACTTTTAGACCTGGGGGTGATGAATGAGACATGAAAGAATGACTCCATATTCTACATAACCAATAATTCACTTGCATGTCATAAATGGTACATAACATCATTTGATATGCTGTCTTTCAGCCCCAGAGAAAAGCTGCCAGTAGTCATATCTTTCTCAACTGAAGGGTTGCCAACGTTTACCCTGTCCCCTGAGGGAAATGTCTAACTCAACTAAATACAACTGAAGGATACACCACATAATGAACAGTCTTATTACCCTAAAATTAACCTTTTAGATTTTCTTTCTGTCTTCTTGAGCTTGCAGAGTCAAACCAGAAAACCTCTAACAAAATTAATGTACAGAAGTCAGACTCTATTCTATGCTACATATTCTCAACTCGCCATGACCTGAAGAGGCCAGTGGGGCAGGAAGAATGGGATCCCAAGCTAGAAGGACAGTGGCCCGATCTGGCCTAACTGGGCACTGCCTTTCAGTCTAAAACAGCTGTGTGATTCACAAAAAATGGCCGAGCAGATCCCCAAGCCCCAAATGTACCAGAGGTCAGCTTTCTAAAGGCCACATCTATTTTTAAACTAATATAAGTTGAGTTCTAAATTTGACCTGCATTTAAATCATCGTCCGGTGAGGAATGTCCAGCTGGACTCTTACACACTTTAAGTTGCTTGAGGGAGGTCCAAACAAAGTTCATTTTATACGCAACAGACAAAGCCTTCTCTTAGCAACTGGCAGCCTCCACAGAGGAGGAGCAGCAGCTGTGAAGAAAGAGCCATCCCGCAGCTGAGGGTCCCTGGAATTTACTTCTTCACATAACTAATAAACGCAGGCCATTCTTCATGTTGAGATAATTGGGGGAAACCAATTTCCGATTGCTCAGCGCAACAGAATGAAGGAATAGAGCATATTTTCAATGGTGTGCAGAGTACTTGAACATTATCCCAAAAAAGCAGCCAACAAAAACCTATTTTAAGGTTCCTCACAGCATATTTCTCTTCAGAAAGTTCACAGGGCAATCCCTTCCAAAATGGCCTCACTGACAAGGAAGAAAGAGTTTTAGATTTTCGGCTCAGAAACCGAAAGATAAAAAGAAAACCATGAATATCCTATCAAAGTATCAGTTAAATAATTATGGCACCAATTGATGATAGTTTTGGAAATTCGTATCATTCTCAAAGCAAACTTCAAAACAGAATTTTTACAATTTTTAAAAACTTGTATTTCAAGAGTATTATAGTGATAAAGTGTGGCATAGTATATGTATATGTATATGTATCACTTAGGGAATTACGTCTTATCAATTTTAGTGTTCATGTTAGGAAAATCACTGCCAGGGCAGAGGTGAAAAAACAAAACAGATAAATCTCTGAGGGGAAAAAATCTATAAATATGAAAGTACTAAGTTATATACCTATTTCTTTAAACCAAAATCACAGGAATTCACTAAAATAAACTATTAATCATAGTAGTTTGATATGACAAAGATATCATAATAAGCTGCTAGTCATAGATTAAAGTAAAATACCAAACATACCCATATACATATATACATACATACACACACACACAACAACCAAAACCTATCTCATTAGCCTACCATTCTGGCCAATCCATCTTGCTTAAAGATGGACTAGGGAGCGGGGATTGGGATGGGGAACACATGTAAATCCATTGCTAATTCATGTCAATGTATGGCAAAACCCACTACAATATTTTAAAGTAATTAAAGTAATCAGCCTCCAACTAATAAAAATAAATGGAAAAAAAAAAAAAGATGGACTAACACTGTGATCTAAAGAGCAAAGCAAATTCAAGTATTTCATTTTCTAGACCCATAGATGATCAATCTGATTTTATGGTTCAAAAGTAGAGAACATGAAAAGTAAATGCACAATATCTGCACAAGAAGCCTCGACTCCATCAAGTCACCTGCATTTTCATTCATTCAGTCAAAGAATACTTCACTGAGCAATGTAGCTGAGGCTGCTTGTTGATACTCAGTGTCCACTCTCTCCTGGTTCCTAACAGAACCCCTAATTAATATGAAAGCAAGGCAACTAATTAAAGAACTATCTCTCATTGCCTCCTTACAGCTAGATGAGTCCACTTTCACAGTTGAGGCTAATGAGACACAAGCATACATGTTCTGAGAAAATTAAGCAAAGAAAAGTTACTTAAAGGGAGCCAACTCTGTTTAGAACCAGACACAGAACAATGGACTGGTTCCAAATTGGGAAAGGAGAATGTCAAGGCTGTATATTGTCACCTTGCTTATTTAACTTCTATGCAGAGTACATCATGAGAAATGCTGACCTGGATGAAGCACAAGTTGGAATCAAGATCGCCAGGAGAAAGATCAATAACCTCAGATATGCAGATGACACCACCCTAATGGCAAAAAGCGAAGAGGAACTAAAGAGCCTCTTGATGAATGTGAAAGAGAAGAGTGAAAAGGCTGGCTTAAAACTCAACATTCAAAAAACTAAGATCATGGTATCTGGTCCCATCACTTCATGCCAAATAGATGGGGAAACAATGGAAACAGTGACAGATTTCAATTTCTTGGGCTCCAACATCACTGCAGATGGTGACTGCAGCCATGAAATTAAAAGACACTTACTCCTTGGAAGAAAAGCTACAGTCAACCTAGACAGCATATTAAAAAAAAGAGAGAGACATTACTTTGCCAACAAAGGTCCGTCTACTTGAAGCTACGGTTTTTCCAGTAGTCATGTATGGATGTGTGAGCTGGACCATAAAGAAAGCTGAGTGCCTAAGAATTGAGGCTTTTGAACTGTGGTGTTGGAGAAGACTCTTGTGAGTCCCTTGGACTGCAAGGAGATCCAACCAGTCCATCCTAAAGGAAATCAATTCTGAATACTCACTGGAGGGACTCATGTTGAAGCTGAAGCTCCAATACTATGGAGATCTAATGCGAACAGCCAACCCATTGGAAAAGATGCTGATGCTGGGAAAGATTGAAGGTGGGAGGAGAAGGGGATGAGAGAGAACGAGATGGTTGGATGACATCACCTACTCAATGGACATGAGTTTGAGCAAGTTCTGGGAGATGGTGAGGGACAGGGAGGCCTGGCGTGCTGCAATCCATCGGGTCGCAAATAGTTGGACATTACTGAGCAACTGAACAACAAGAAATGACAGATAATTCATAGTTCTGAATGATACCCTAGGTATCTGCCAGAGGGCCAGCTCACTCAGTAAGACAAAGAGCCGTGGAAACACTGCTGCTCCCTGGCCAGCTCAGGGGTCGTGCTCTTTACCTCTGGGACATACAGACCTCATTATTCCGTATTTCCATGGGCTGAGCTAGGGAAAGTGAGCCCTGGGGAGGAGCGCTTGCCTTTCTGTCTCTTCTTGCTCACCTACCCACTCACTCTCATTACATGTCCACTGAGCACCACACACTGTGCAGGAATGCCAGGAATAACTTTAATGACCAAAACATAGGAACCCTCCTCAAGGAATGGAAAAACAAGAGAAAAGCATAGAAGCAATTACAATGCAACGTGAAAAAATGATGAGTATACGTGATGCGTGCTTCCCATGGGGAGGCCGGGAGCAGCCTGGAGTGCTTCATTCCGAGGATCTCGTTTGTTCCATAGCCAGCACTGCTGGACTTCCTCTCGGTGATGTGAACAGCAGAGACCACGCCACTGCACCAGTCAGGAGGTGATGGCCGGGAGGACAGGAAAGGCTGAGCAGCAAAGTGCAAGTTAAACGATCAACAGCATTTTCCTGATTGAAAGGTGCAGGCGGAAGGTTTCATGCAGAGAATTAACCGGGCAGAAACATCCGGAGACAAGAAAGACCACACACAGTTCATCAGAAGAGCACGGCAGAATCTGCCACCAGATCAGTGAACACAGCGACCGTAAGCAGTTTTAAACCGAGGGACTGAGCTTTCACAACTAATATCTGACGGAGAGGTTCTGAGAATGAGCTTAAGGTTGCCAAGGGGAAGGATGGGGGGAGGGATGGTAAGGATGTCGGGGATAGACATGTTCAGTACAGCTTAGTTGGGCCACTAAGCTGGGTCCGACTCTTTGTGACCCCATGGACTGCAGCACCCCAGGCTTCCCTGTGCTTCACCATCTCTGAGCTTGCTCAAACTCATGTCCATTGCGTTGATGACACCATCCAACCATCTCATCCTCTGCTGTCCCACATTCCTCCTGCCTTCAGTCTTTCCCAGCATCAGGGTCTTTTCCAGACATGTAAACATGGCTATATTTAAATTGGATAACCAACAAGGGAAAAAAAATAAAAGGTCCGTTAGAAACAAAAACATAAATAAATAAAGGAGAGGCTTTGAGAGAAAGACCTGGTAATTTTTCATAACTATTTCTAAATCATGTGGCTTTAGGAAAGGGATGAAAGTATCTCCTAATCTCAAGGACACAATATCAATCCTCCTCTATTTTTAAGCCCAGGTTATTAATATTTATAATTTTAAAAGATTACTTATTGGAGAGTAATAAAAGGATATTAGGAATTTTACAAAAGCATAGCAGAGGACTGGGGGAAAAATTTTTGCCCAAACTGAAACACTTCTTTAAAATATCCCAACAGTAACATGTTTCCCTTTCAACTTTGTAAATATGGTTAGGCAGATTCACGACTTAAAAAATGAAGTTTGCCTTTGGCGGCAGAGTCACTTCTTTCAAACCTAATTTCCACTCCCCTCCCCTTCTGCTTTAGTCATAGAAATCTGGCTTTATTTGGCCTGGCAATGTGCCCACTTAAACACCACAATGGAGCCTCCATGAAGACAGTGGTGGCCAAGGAATTCCAAGTACAAGTCAAAGAGGAGATTCCAGAAAGCCCCTCTGCAGCTTTTCCTTCCCCTCCTCTTACAGACATCGCAGCTGGAGCTCCAACAGCGCCCTAAGGTTGTGTGGACAGAGGCCTCATCCTCAGGAAGCTGAAAGCTGGAAGGAGCCCAAGACTCGCCCAATGACATGGGACATGGTAGAAACTCCTCCCCAGGCCCAAGCAGTTCCCCTACAGACATTTTACGTGAGAAAATCAAGCCCTGTTTAATTAGATTCCTGTTTCTACTAGACGAACCCAAATTTCACTGCAGATGCTAGTGAATATTTAAAGCATACATGGTAAGATTTGGCAAAAAAAAAAGCCATTTCAACTAGATGTACAGTATTAACCCATATTTTCTGATTCTCTCTTTTTGCATCTAAGTCACACATTCTACTTTCTTATTCAGTTCAGTTCAGTCGCTCAGTCGTGTCTGACTCTTTGCGACCCCACAAATCGCAGCACACCAGGCCTCCCTGTCCATCACCAACTCCCAGAATCCACCTAAACCCATGTCCATTGAGTCGATGATGCCATCCAGCCATCTCATCCTCTGTTCTCCCTTTCTCCTCCTGCCCCCAATCCTAAACAACCTTTTTAAATCAAAGTAAATTTTTTTCTAAATTTTTTCTCTTTGGACATAAGACGTCTGGTTCTTGAAATTTCTGGTCTACTCTGGGAGCTCAGTGGGAAGAGTGAGAGGGGCTAGCAGAATAAGCCCCAGAGAGCAGACGTGGGGCAGTGTGCAAGGGTAACTGGAAAGTTACACATCGATAACACCACACAACACAAGTTGTTTATAAAAAGCTTCATTGTGTTTTGTAAGCTGGTGAATTGTTAGATAAGACTCAATTTGGAGGTCTTTGAGCTAAACTAATCCCTGGCAGCCACTGTTGACAATCATAGAATCACAGGGAGATTTAAATGTAACAGCATTCTTATTTTCCTTGATATCTCTGTCATTTTTTAAAAGAGATATAGTCGCATAACAGTGACTTGCTTGACACAGTTGAGACACATTACGTTATTCTTATGGAAACAATACTGGCCCTTCCTCTTCCCCCTACCACCAAAATAGCTAGCATAATGTGCCATGGATTATGTCTAGCAAAAACAGAATAATTCCACGGAGCTGGGATGGTGTTGAGGAGGGAACTCCTGTCTTGACTACAGAAAAATCAAGATTACCTTCTCCATCTTAACTCAAGGTACAGCTTTTGTTTGAAGCTAGAAATGAAATCCAAATGAAGAAACTAAACAGAATATATTTCCATTTTTATCTCTGTTCACTTCTTTAAAAAAAAAAACAAGTATTTCTTTCTATTTAGAACACTTTTGCCAAATTAACAAGAAGTCTATTGTCAAGCCACCACCACCAGACAACTATGAACTCCCTGCTCTATGCTGACTCATTACACAAACATCGGTTTTCTTTATGGGGAAAACGGCATAGTGAAAGGCACGTAATGTCTACAAGCAAACCTAGATCTGAATCTTGGTTCTAAGAATTACTAACTGGAGGTAGGTAAAACCTCTGGCAGACTAATTTCCTTCACTCTGATGTCAGTTCCTACAACTATAAGATGAAAGTAATACTGTCATTCTCTTCCTAGTATTGTTGGAAAAATTAGTGCTAATGTATACATTAGGCATTTTGTAGCTATTACTACAATGCTAATCACTAGAAGAACTTCCCTGGTGGCTCAGTGGTAAAGAATCTGCCTGCCAATGCAGGAAAGGTGGGTTCCATCCCTGGTTCCAGAAGATTCCCTGGAGAAGGAAATGGCAACCCACTCCAGTATCATTGCCTGGAAAACCCCACGGACAGAGGAGCCTGGCAGGTTACAGTCCATGGGGTCACAAACAGTCAGACACGACTTAGCCACTAAACAACAACAGTTACTAGAAAGGTTTTACTTATTTAACTGCCAAAGATAAATAAGAGATGAAAATTTAAATTAAAAAAAAAAGCTAACTAAATGTATCAAGGAAAATGCCAAACAAAAGAGAAACTTCTGAGTAATAGCGCCCTCTCAGCTCCTGCCTGGAACACTTTCGGTGATGGGAGCCCATCACCTAAAAAGGCAACTCCATCATTCACGCAGCGCTGCCTTAACACATAGCAGAGAACTGAGGATGGTATCTACCATGGGTCAGGTTCTGTATCAGGCTTGAGGAAACAGACACATTAAGACACGGTCTCCTGCTCTCAAGGAATTCACAGCTCCCTCTCGTGAACAGACAAACACAATCTGTGACTCGTAATGAGGGAAGAAGAGCAGAGCGCTACAGGAGGGCAGCGGGAGGGCACACACCCAACCCAGGGCGCCAGAAGGACGCGGTCTCCGGGGTGAAGCCTTACAGAACAAGGAGAGTGCTGAAAGGGAGGAGCACCCCGAGGTGGGACAGACAGCACGGTATGTCAGGGGTACCAGGTTCCAGACTTGGGGCGCCGCGGGGGGAGCAGGCAGACAGATGGAGACAGCAGCACTGAAACACATACACCATATACACCGCCGCGTGTAGAACGGATTGCTAGTGAGAGCTCGCCGTGTAACACGGGGCGCTCCGCCCAGCGATTGTGACAACCAGAGGCGTGGAACCGGGTGGAGGGCGGGAGAAACGCTCAAGAGGGAGGGGACACGTGTATACTTACTGCCGACTCGGCAGAAACCAACACATTTAAAGTAATTACCCTCCAACTTAAAAAAAAGAAAAGGTTAAAGGGAAAAAAAAAGAAGTACCAGGTTCAAAGCCGGGAGCAGTAGAGGATGTGGCTGTCCAGGTTCCCATCACAGGGCTGGAAGACCAAATGAGTGACGCTGGACTTTCTCCCACAGGCTGTGAGGAGCCTTGGGTGTTTTAAGTGGGGAACATTTTCATGTGCTTTTTTTTTTTTTTTTGGGTATAGAAATCATGGTAGCAATGTGTAAAATGAACCATGTACGGGAAGGGTAGAATGGGATGGTAAACCAGTAGTCCAAGTGAGCAAGAAAAAGGCTACATGGTTAGAATTCACATTTTGAGTTTAGCTAAGCTGTTGTAAGATTTTCCAAGGAATTATAATTAAGCACCTTCCTTGGTTTCTGCAGAGATTTTTGCATATATGTGTTTTGTGTATTTTATATATATATATATATATATATATATATATTTTGTATGTATCTCCCAACGATAATAATGGTTCCAAAAGAAGAGGAATCATGTGCCCTGGTTTTCTGAGAATTACTCAGAAATTCCCACTAATGGTACAATGTGAATAAAAAGTGAATGTGGGACATTTTCAAATTCACTGAAAGATACCACAGAGAACATTTTCCTTTCTCAGTTCCACAGCCAAATGCCTCTACTTATAATCAACTGTTAGTAACAAAAATAAAAACCAAATCTCAACCATTCTTCATTTGTCTATGCAATGTGGATAAAATACTATCAAAATAGGTGTTTAGATTTTAAGTAAAGAAGAAAATTCTGATAGCCCCTAAATTTCGACCACCTTTAAGGCAATGGCAACCCACTCCAGTACTCTGGCCTGGAGAATCCCAGGGGTGGAGGAGCCTCGTAGGCTGCAGTCATGGGGCCGCGAAGAGTCAACTGAGCGATTTCACTTTCATGCATTGGAGAAGGAAATGGCAACCCACTCCAGTGTTCTTGCCTGGAGAATCCCAGGGATGGGGGAGCCTGCTGGGCTGCCGTTTATGGGGTCGCACAGAGTCGGACACGACTGAAGTGACTTAGCAGCTGCAAGACTTCCCCCACTCCCAGTGATTTAGTGTGTCGTTGGCCTCTAACTATGAAGTCACGTACCAAAAAAGAGCAAAATAACTCTGTGGGCATTAAAAGGGGCTCTTATCTGTGCTTAGTTATCAACTGAAACTGTTCATAAAAAGGAAGAATACCACACAAGTTGTCTGGCTGACTCTGAGTTGGCTGCTGCCTGTACATTCACAAAGAAAAATATGTATAAACACGAACACTCAGGCACAAATATCCATCTGGACAGGATGTTAACACCATTCCTCAATCCCTAAGGGTCGTGGAAGTATAAACTCAACCAACTGGTGTACGACACTTAATCTGGGTGAGAGGAAAGGAAGATGGAGAGAAAGAATCATCTGTTTTGAATACAATACGGACCCATCTCCATCATATCATTCAAGAAGTTTAAAAGATTAAGCAATCAGGACCCTAAATGTCCCATATGAAAAAAGCACCAAATTCTTGCTTCCTCTCAACTCTTCTAAGTCCTCCTTTGGATTCAGTCCTCTGGCACTGGATTAACGGCACAATTCTATTGAAGACACGTACTCAGGAAAAGGGTGGTGATAAAAAGTGGTTACTTACATCAAGCTGACAGGGGGAAAATTGGCAGAAGAAATGTCCTGATGACATAATGAATCATAAAGCCGAGACTGTTCTGATTCTGACTTTGGTTTAAGCTGGCAAATCATTAAACCCAGCCCACGATTTTTAATGCTCCTACATACCTAGCAAAATTGCTCTTTACCACTTATAAAAATGCACAATTAATTTTTAGTATTTAATTTGGACTTCTCTATCCTTTCCTTCTGAGAATTGTGTCCCATTCAATGAGGCAATCTTACAGCTGAAAGGTTAGGAGTAAAGCAAGGCTCCTCCCCTCCCAATCAGGACCAACTTCACAGGGTCCTCCTGAGGATGACACGGGATAACCCGCGCAAGGTGTTCAGACAGGCACAGAGGAGACATGTGCTTAGGCTTCAAGTCGTGTGGTCTAGCTACTGAGTGTCGCTTTGCTCTTAACCATTCAGCTCCAATATTGCCTCGTCGAATGGGACACAATTCTCAGAAGGAAAGGACTGAGAAGTCCAAATTAAATACTAAAAATTAACCATACATTTATAAGTGGTAAAGAGCATTTTTGCTGGGTATGTAGGAGCTATAAAAATCATGTGCTGGATTTAATGCAAGCACGAAGAGAGGCAATATTCAAGATACAAGCCTTAAGACTTGACCATTTTATGGAAAGCAGATGCTAAAAGCATAAAGATACCAGTAACGGCTCCCCCTGTAGCTCAGTCGGTAAGGAATCTGCCCGCAGTGCAGAAGACCTGGGTTCGATTCCTGGATCGGGAAGATCCCCTGGAGAAGGAAATGGCAACCCACTCCAGTATCCTTGCCTGGAAAATCTCATGGACAGAGGAGCCTGGTGGAGCATGGGGTTGCGAAGAGTCGGGCACACCTAAACAACCAACACTTACTTACTTACTTAATAATAACCAGTGTGATATATCTACAAAGGGATATCATACAATTTTTAAGTTATCTTCCATCTTCAAATACTACTGTCACTTTCTATAAATGCCACATGAGTTAGTCTTAATTACCTTCAACTTGGTCATTCTAATTGTCTACTTCTATATCCCACTGTGATCCCATTAACATGGCCTCTTGAGGTTAATTTCAAGATATTTACGATAACCTACAGTTGATTCCTCACTATTTTTTAATGAATTTCTACTGGTAAATAATTACTTTAAATAAATTAGCTAATTTCCAGACCATGTAGTTGCTTCCATTAGGAATCCACTGAGCTATATTTGTTTTTCACCAGCTGTCTGGATAATTATATTTAGTCCACATTTTTTTAAAGTCAGTAGAGAATGAATATGTTAATAATTAGCCCCTCTTCAATCCTCTTAAAGCTTATGCAAGAGGCTCAGAGTGAAAAGGGCTTAATGAGGGCTTAAAATCAATTCTTGACGTAACAAAGGTAAGAGCTACAAGGTAAACACATCAGTGAATGACTCCAGGCTTCCCAGGTGCATCCAGGTGTCTTCCTGCAACAAAAATCAAATGACACTAAATGTAAGTTGGCATATGGAACTAAAAGGTTTACCCTCAACTGTCAATTTTTCAGTAGGGAAAAGGAGCAACAGAAAGAGCCCACTGCAATCTTAACACAGAATTTCCATAAAACTGGAAGGTTTCCACTTTGTTCTCATATTTACAAATGTAAATCAATTCAGCCAAGACAATGACTTAAGAAAAAAAGTCTACAAAAACTTTAGGCTAGACAATAGCTACTGTTTCAAGATTTATGCAACTTGTGCAAAACATTACTTCAAATTCTGTATTTAAAAAACAACACAGAGGGGCACTGGTTCCAGGTGAGATGACTGAAGTACAAGCCTCCCATTCTCTCTCCTGAAAGCAGCTCTAACACCTGGACAGAATACGTGAAGCAGCTATTTGAGGACTCTGAAAAATACATGATGATGGCAGAATGGGGGAGAAGTGCTAAACTCAAAATATCACCAAACCACTGATGGGTTTCTCCGTATTTTCTTCCAAAACGCCCCAGCCTCGGCTCAAGGCAACCAGAGACACTTGGAAGTGATCACCAGGATGTAGACAGAGGAAGAAAATCTGCAAATCCTTTTAAGTTCCACCTTAAGAAGCAGAAAAGGGGATTCCTAACCCTGGAGAGAATAGGGGAATTTCCCATTTTTCTTCTTTGTTTCCATTTTCTTGCTTCTTGGCAATCATAAGGTGGTGGCAGGCAGAAGGGACCACAGTCACAAAACCTCTGAGGGAAATGAGCCTTTCTCCCTCTCCAGTCAGAGGACCAATGGCTCCGGAGATGTAAAGGTCAAACATCTTTTGCTGTCTCGCATTCTGTCTTCATGCCTTTTGTTTCAGAATGAAGGCAGTCATGACAAACGCAATGCCCCATTCTAAAGTCCCACCTTTGTGTCTGGAGGACTTTAAAAAGGGAACCTAAGGGAAACAGGAGATAGTGAAGAAAATGACCCGTATAAATAGAGCCAGTTGATTTTTGACCACGATGCAAAGGCAATTCATTAGAATGATCCACCAAAGAAATTAAAAAGATAGATTGCACTTCTTCCAAATTAAAAATTCTTGCTCTGAAAAAGATACTATTAATAAAGAATGAAAAAATAAGGTACAGACTGGGGAAAATATTTGCAAATCACATATTCAACAAAGGATTTGTATCCAGAATATGTTAAAAACCAAAACCAAAACCAAAAAAAAAGAAAAAAACCTCTCCAAAACTAAGCAAAGAAAAGAAACAACCCAGTTAAAAATGGGCAAAAGACTTGAACAGACCCTTCACCAGAAAGGACATACAAATGGTTACAAGCAGGCACATGACGAAGGGTGCAGGTAAGCTTCAAGGAAGCACAAGAAAAAATGCTCAACATTACAGAAATGCAAATTAAAATCAGAACAACATTTAAATGACATCTTTGCAAAGGCAAGATTACGGGGATGAACAACACATCAATGGTCGCCAGGATTCACATGTGGGGAGAGAATGAGGGAACATTCTGAGGAAATGGAACAGTTGTGGGAACAGTTACACAAATCTACACATGTTAAAACCCAAAGAATTATGTGACATTAA
The DNA here is from genome assembly GCF_963930625.1 of Muntiacus reevesi. Lineage (NCBI taxonomy): Eukaryota > Metazoa > Chordata > Mammalia > Artiodactyla > Cervidae > Muntiacus > Muntiacus reevesi. Next base: position 79,778,191 of record NC_089255.1, on the reverse strand, counting down.
AAAAAGACAACTTAAACTTCTGTTTCTTGTTAATTTTTTTAACCAACACAAAAATACCTTAAATTTACAAGAACATCTTATATAGCTAAACAATGTGAATATTGTACTGCACATTGCCAAAGAGATGGGCTTTACAGACAATGGGACGATGGAGTCATGTCATAATATTATTTAAACCAAGTTTATTTATAAAACATTTAAAAAGACACCACAAAATCATCTCTTTTCAAAATTAACTGCTCAGCCACAATGAGTAGGACTGTTAAACAGCCAGAACGCCAGTTCTCAGTGGAGCCCAACAGAGCCAGTCACATAAGCATCTGGCTTTTGAGCTGATGATGTTACAAAGCAGGTGAGTCAACAGGGACACAGACGTTGAACTTGAAATCATCTGAAGTTTGCCCGCGACAATCAGGTCTCATCTCTATCCCCACAGGGCTTGACACACGGCCTCCAGCTCCTCAACAGGAAGTACTTAACGCACACACCACTTGCTTGAGAACCTGAAGAGCCATGTATACAAAAGGAAAAGGTCAAGGAAACCAGAGCCATTGAGAACATCTGCACTCTGTCACCACAACCACTACAGTCGGTTGATGCCTCCACAACCTGCCAGCAACTGAGCCTCATCTCTATAAGCCTCATGTTACAACTGAGGCTCTTCTCAGTGGAGCGAGCAGAGGGGAGGAATAGCTCTAAACTGCACTGCTAAACCGAAATGGTCCACCCCAGTTTCAAAGCACTGTGGTAAAATCATCTTCTTAGTACAGGTCTCTGCACTATCTATTTTTGTCACCGTGTTAGTTTTCCATTTCCTCAAAGCATTTTTTTACAGTCATTTTTGCCTATTTCCAAGAAAATAACTCTGGTGGCTCAGCTGGTAAAGAATCTGCCTGCAATGCCGGAGACCTGGGTTCAATCCCTGGGTTGGGAAGATCCCCTGGAGAAAGGAAACAGCTACCCACTCCAGTATTCTGGCCTGGAGAATTCCATGGACTGTACAGTCCATGGGGTCACAAAGAGTCAGACATGGCTGAGTACCTTTCATGTTAAAGAAAATAACAACCACTAAAAGGGTAATGCAGGTGTCAGCCCTCCCCATTTGCATGGATGCTCCTGCCCAATATGCTCTATATGATTTAGCACTGGCCACTCAACACATAGAATAATCACCAATGTGTTACTTTAAAAGGTATTCTTAAAACAGAATTTTTATTTTAATGATGAAGCTATGGATAATTTTTTTCTTCCTATTTTTCTTTACATCTTGAAGGTTCCCTACACAGAAATGTGAAAACAGTGGGACTTTTCTTTTACTCCTAACTTGCCATAAATGATGACTGTGAACATTATGACTTCACTTTTAATACTTTTAGGGAAACCCTACTTTTTAGCACCTCTATCTATATAATATCCCACCATCACCACTAAAATCAAGGGTGAGGGTGGTTGAGATACAGTAAACTTTCAGATCACACTGCCCTCACCAATTATTACAAAAATAATCCAGTTACAAACATAAGGAAAGTCTGGTTATTTTTAAACGGGAGAGCCTCCTCCTTGATCTGTTTCACTTGCTCGAGAACACTGCACGGGAACAGATAAAACATTTAATAAGCCTGCTTTGATTATAATGTGTGCGTAGTCGCTCAGTTGTGTCTGAGCAACTACAGACCCCATGGACTGTAGCCCGCCAGGCTCCTCTGTCCCTAGGACTCTCCAGGCAAGAATACTGGAGTGGGTTGCCATTTCCTCCTCCAGGAGATCTTTCTGACAATTCGAGCCTAAACTATACGCTACGTTCTTAATATTTACAAAGTGGTATTTCTTAAGGTTCTTTCAGGCAGGTAGTTAAAAATAACCACCGGACTGTGTATGACTGAAGCCTCACTCACGCACAGGCATGCGGCTCTTTGCTAGACGTCAGAAGGGAAAGGTGATGTCCCCTGACACCACCACGGGAGCACTCTCCTTTCTGTTGCCTACGATGCTATGATTTCTATTAGTCTCATTAGCCAGCAAAGACATCTGCATTCAAACTAAAAGCAATAAAGAGAAGTTCATCCTCACTCACAACTTCTTTTAAAGAAAATTTATTCGTTTTGTATGATTTGAAGCCTAAAGTGAAAGGTTTTTTTTTTTCAGGTTGGACTGTATTAGCTATGCCGAGTGGCAAAAAAATCCAGTTAGAGAAGCAGGTTTGAGAAGGTCACAACAAACGAAGAAAGGAAAAACCGGATGACGTACGTGAAAATTGGTGATACCAAGTCAGGGGAGGGACTCCGATGGTTCCTGGGTTCTGACCGTGGAAAGCACAGCAGAGGTGTCCTCACCTGAACAGTAATAGGATTGCAATAGATACTCCACAAATCCCTGACAACTAAAAAAACTCTCATTCTATAATTTTAGAACAAGATTGAGACCTTTTTAGACAGTGAGTTGCTTAAGGGAACTGTCTTTTTCATCACGGTTAACTAGGTGCCTGGTACATGAGAGATATTCCATAAATGGTAGCTGAACAGAAAGAATTACAAAAGAAACTGAGCTGCATGCAAATGACCATTAACCCCCAGTGGACACTATCCACTGCTCCCTTTAAGTACTCAGAACACTCCTAGTGTTGGCCATCGGCACCATCTCCTCCGCTTCAGGGGCCTATGGAGCGGCACAGTGAGTCCGCAAAGAGGTAACTGAATTTTCTTAGACAAAATTCCCTTTTCAGCTAATTTGTAAGCTGACAGTAGCGTGTACAGAGAAAAGCCTTTACTCTGCCAATTCTTTACAGCCCATTTGTGTTTGCATTACCAATGTCACTTTCAAGCCACAGTTCTTCAGGCATCTTTGCAAACCAAGTGTCAAATTTGTAGCTGCTGCTTTAATTAAAACTAGTTAACCTAATCTGTAAGTCTACTAAGTAACCATAGAATGTCACATTAGGGCAAAAGCAAACAGGTGTGAGGGCCCCTCTGCACATTCTGGGCTGTGGAAGGCTCCCACAATCGCCAGGAGGGCTGTGTTCTTAGCGGGACACATCCTCAGATGGAGGACCCCAGGCAAGGGCCCTAGTTTCAACTCCAATGTTTAATATTAGTAAATTTTAGTTTATTTCTTCATAGCTTATTAACATGTGTGTGTACATGGGCAGTCGTTTCAGTCATGTCTGACACTTTGCAAACCCAAGGACTGTAGCCTGCCAGGCTCCTGTGTCCATGGGATTATCCCAGAAGAAACACTGGAGCGGGTTGTCATTTCCTACTCCAGGGGATCTTCCCAACCCAACCTGCATTAGCAGGCGGACTCTTTACCACTGAGCCACCTGGGAAGCCCCAATAGCTTATTAACAGCGCTAATATTTACTTCCTGCACTCCAACACACACACCCATTTGGGAAAACACAGTTCTTTCTAGGTTCTCTGTGATAGCATGTCTGCTCTCAGGTTTCTGTTTCAAAGAGAAACCTATACCTCACCCAGTTTATCTAACCTTCTACCAACAAGCAGGACTTTCAAGCCAGATTCCACTCCCCCTTCTTTCCACATGTAACTTGGCTGAGAAGAAACGGAAGCAGTTTCAGGAGCAGAAAGACCAAGAGATTCAGAATCAGAAAATCTGGGTTCAAAATCTACCATTACCAACCATGTAATCTGGGGCGAGGGAAACAACCATTTCCGAGACGGTTTATTTTCAAAATGAGGAAAATTCTATTTTGTTTGACTATCTTGGTTACTATAAAGATTATTATGAAAGATTAACAGCAATTATGAAGATCAAAGTGGCTTTATTTCTATAGCTATAAGTATTAATATATTATCTTTATTATACAAATGAACAGTAATTTTATTTATGTATATGCACTTTGTATGTACTTAATTTTAGAAAGGCAATTTTACTTGTTAATTACTTAATTGTAAATAATTATTATTTTAAAGACTAAAAATAGTTTTTACTGTTCTCATTCATGTTCTCTCCTTAGTAAGTCATTCTATGAAGCACTAACTCTCAACAGCAACAAATTCAAAAGACCTCTTTATGAAGTTTCAAGTCATCCATTACTATAATAAAGTTATTATGTAATTACAAGAATTACACTCCTTTAAGTAGAAAATTACAAAATTCAAAATAAGAATAACATATAAACTCAAAGTCACCCACAATCCTATCACCCAGAGATAAACTGCTAGCATTGAATAGCTTTAAAATTGAGATATTATGTAAAGTGCTTTCTATTCTTTGTAATTTAACATTATCCTGTGCAAATTTCTCTGTCATTTGATGTTCTTTGAAACTCGGATGCCTAATCACAGTATGATAGTCTTCTGTGTGTACGTGTCACAATTTAACCACTTTTTCACTATATGACATGTAGACTGCACCAAATTTTTATGTTATAAATACTAAAGCAATAAATATTCTTTGAAATTTTTATAAAACTGTTTTTTCTGGAATCAAACCCTAGACGGTAGGACATAACCAGTTTGAAGTTTTTTGGTACATACTGTAAAACTGATGTCTATAAAGTTCATGCAGTAAAACCCCACTTAACCAAGGTAATAGGTTAATAATTGGTTTAGAAATTAACAAGGCTGATTTAAGCACCAGCCCATAAACACACACACACCCCACCTTGGCCATTTCATCTGACATTAACATGATGCATTTTCTTTTATCAATTTCCTGATGTAGGGTCAATGTCTTTTTCATGAACAATCAGTCTCCAGATTGACGGTTAGGCTATCATTCTCACACAAACCACACCCCCAAAAAAAGACAACAAACCATCATCCTCAACTTCCAGTTACCCTTTTTTTATTAGGGTGGAGTACAAACTCAAAGATTCTTAAGACGCAAGCTAAAAAATCCTTATAGAAGTCTAATTATTCATTCCTGCAATCCTTTAGACTGCCATGACCATATCTAACTTAACAACATTCTTCTTGGAGGCTTGCCTTTGGAGGCTTTCCAAAGTATTTAGCATATTTCTGTAGAAAAATAATGCTCACATTTAATCAGATTACATAAAATTTTAATTATGCAATTACAATAACAAGTACCACAGACAAAAACAGGTTCTTGTTATAAACTAAACTGATTCATGATCAACATTCAACACGACTGGCCTATCCCGAAGGACGTGGGTGTCTAGAGGGTGGCTGCCACTTGAAGGTGCTGGCGTTGCAGACAACCATGACTTGGCAGCAGAAGGAAGCAGGGAAGCGGAGGTCACCAAAGAGAGCTCTCATCTCTCAGCACCCTGAGAGAATGAGCATTACGTTTCAAAAGGCATTTATTAACCCTGATGTATTATGTGTAGATGCGGAATACATTCACACAACATAGACTGCCCCTGAACTTAAAGGAAGAGCAGTCAGTGCTCACAGACAGACTTGCTCAATGGAGGCCAAGGCCAACAGGCCATGGTCTCTCTCCTATTTCCCCTCTTCCACCCAAGTGCAAATGTTGGATCTCAGGCTTGGTCCCCACCCCTCCTTCCTTTTCTATCTAAATTCAGCCAAGAGTTGATCTCATCCCTACTCAAAGCTTCAAATATCATGTATGTAGTGGAGACCCACCAATTTACAACTCTATATAACCTGGACTTCCCCGGTGGGGATAATGGATAGGAATCTGCCTGCCAATGCAGGGGACACGGGTTCAACCCCTGGTCCAGGAAGATCCTATATGCCGTGGAGCAACTAAGCTCATGCACCACAAGTACTGATCCTGTGGTCTAGGGCCCACAGGCCACGACTACTGAGTCCACGCACCCTAGAGCCCATACTCCACAGCAAGAGAAGCCGCAGGAGCGAGAAACCCACACACCACAGAAAGTACCCCCCACTCCTCACAGCTAGAGAAAGCCCTCACAAACCAACGAAGACCCAGCACAGCCAAATAAATACGTAAATTTAAGAAGATACAATACTCACAGCCGGGGAATGACAACAGGCCACTACCCCGACACCTTTACTTTACAGATGCGAACTTTAAGTTCCAAAAATTTATGTAATTTAACCAAGACCCTGAGAACACAGCCCCTAATGTAAATGTCTAATGATGTACAAGCAGACCCACCAAACAGTCACCCCCTGGGTCCCTTCTTCTTTTGTTTGCATACAACATATCTTTTGCAAGTATTCGGAGAACCCAACTGAGTTAATATCAGAGATGTGTACTTTTTTCACTTGGAGTTAATATCAGAGGTGTGTACTTTTTTCACTTGGGGTATGTAAGAAAACTTTCAGCAAAAGACTTCCTGCCATGTCCCCAGCTGCAGAGTCACCTGAAAGCCCACGACTACTTTGGAGGCAGCTAAAGTGTCAGAGATAAGATTCTCAGCAGTCAGAAAATTCAAAGTCTAGTTGCCCAGATTCACAATCCTGAAGTCACTGCAGGAAGCTACTGCTGCACAGGTGGCTTCCTCCTCCTATGAACCCTTACCTGTCAGAATCTACTGTAAACTTCCAGGGCAGAGACAGAAGAGACAGTAGCAGGATGTCCGTAATTTGGTAACTCATCTGGTTTAAAATATATAGTTCAAAGGTTCATCACAAATGCAGTCATGGAAGGCCCCACGCAGAAAGCTCCCCAAGGTAAACTTCCCACAGAAGTGAAGTAATGTTACCTCACCAATTTTGTCATTTAATTTCCCCGCCCCAATCTGAAGACCCTAGTGCTTACAAAGATTCAGGTATCACTTCATTAAGCTCATGCTGGCAGGGGTCTGCCAGGCACCCAGGTCGTTGCCCCCAGACCTTGAAGCTGTCAAATTCAGCCAGGTTCCCCCTCAGCTCCAGCGCCTACGTGGCCAACCGCATCAAGCTCTTGGCCACGGCTAGGTGTGACGCATGAACGTATTCAATACGTGGTCCAAAGTTCCCCCGGACGTTTGTTTTTATGGGAAACACCAGCCAGTAAGTACCTTAAAACTCCCATGACAGCTTCTCCACAAGCATCTCTTCATCTGCCCTCATAAACATCACCTGTAAACTACACGGGCGTATCGCCCTCCTCACTTTTCACATGACAATGTGGATGGTCAAAGGGGCTCAGAAAGATGCCCAGTGTCCTGCCCAGACCTGCACGGAAGTCTTCCTTGCCTGCATGGCCACAGGCTATGAGGACCATGTCACCCCACGCCCGTGGTACCCACCCCCGGCAGAGCGGCCTTCAGGTCACTCGCTCATTCATTACAGCTCCCTGCTGCCTGGCTTTGTTTGTGTTATATTGCTGTTGTTTGTTCCGCAGGCTAGGATGGAGTCACATAAAACTTTGGACTTCTTGGAGCCCTCAGTTAATGTCGAGGGGTGTGTACAGAGGAATGACAGGACAAACACAGAACAGGCAAAAAATCATGCAAGAAAAAGAGAGCAAAGTTGCTCCCTCCGACTGTACCATACTTCACAGTTTGCAAAGAGATTTCACATTGATTGAGAGCCTACCAGATTAACAGCTAAGCGCTAAGGCTGAAGCTGGGGAACCGGGGACCCAGTTCAGGTGGCTGGAAGAGGTATCTTGGAGCTGAGACTTTGAAGCCTGGGGTAAGGCCTCAGGGAGGCTTAGGAGAGAGAGATGAGCATTCCAGAGCATTCCCCAAGGGCCTGAAAATGGGAAAAGACCTGAAGAGCCAGGACTCTAGGCTGGAGTGCTAGGTTTTCACTACGGAGTAACAAGAGCTACCAATGAAAACCAGGGAAATGTTTACACAAAAACAGGGGGACTCAACTAAAACCAATGACCAGCTCTGCAAGAGAGCAATGAACACAATGAGGTATTTGACTTGTTTTTTCCATAAAGATCTGTGGTTCTCAGAGTCACAAAGCTGAGACTATTCACGGTGGAATTTTAGAGTACCTGTCCTCCAAGACCTAAATCCACCTTTTATACTTCTTCATTGCCTCTGTTTTCACTGGGAAAGATTCATATCTTTTCACTTATGTGTTGCTACATTACAATTTCATTTGTATATTTCTGTATCTGTGTACCTATTTAAACAGGGTACAAGCTTTCAAAGTATGACCAGGCCTTTTATTCCTTTTATATGGCCTATAAAATAATATTTACCATGAAAGTCACCCTACAAATACCATTTAACTGATCAGAAAATCATCTCTTAATAATTCTTTTTTAAAAGAATTAGGCATGATTATAGGAGAAGCCTCTGGAACATACCCATCTACCTGTTTCACTCTTTATAGTCCTGTTTATTTGTCCTTACTACATGTCAGGCACTGTTCTAAGCACTTTATTTCTACTAACTTTTATCATCCTCCTAACAATCCTATGAGACACATGCTATTATCACGATTATTACCACTTTACTAAAGAGGAAACTAAAGCACAAAGAAGTTAAGTAACTACTTGCCCAACATCACAAAGCTGGCGAGTAGTAGAGATAAGGTCTACATCCAGACAGTCTGGTTCTAGAGTTAATGTACTAAATCTCTACACATGAAAACACCTCTTTCAAAATACACATTGCACTTGAAAACTTATGGGCCAAGTTTTGCTTCTTCTTCAGTTTTTGCGCTGTGGCAGTCATCACATCTTTTATTTTGAAAATCTGACATACTGCAAACTTCAATTACTCTTTTAAATCACAAAAAATACAAAGATTTTAATGTGCTTCTAAATAATGCACTTAGATTTGGGCCTTGCATGCTGTTTATTCTAAGAAGTACATCTGCTCTTGGCAGCAAATATAACAAAATTAGCTATTTTATGATTATACAATAAGAATGTCAAGGCCATTGTCTGATCAAACAAATAGTGAATGATTAATGCTTCTCCTTAGATTTCTTTCTAAACATAATCAATGTATAAATAGCTAAGCAAATTATTACTTGATTCAAACAACCTGCTATCTACAAAGACAAGAGAGTCCTTTACCTGTAAATAAGTCAACACACACTTGGACAAGGCAGCATCTGATGGGATACCTGTAAATATCTGCATAAATTTTGACTCAAAGAATCCCCCACCAACAGTAATCAGTGTTGACATAAATCAGGACAGTAAGCTGGTGATGACTGGAGGCTGATTTCACAGGACAGTTAAGTGTTGCTTCAAACAGAAAATGTTTCAGTAGAAATTTTCTGAAATCTTGCCTATGAGTTATAAGACCAAGTTAGTTTGACTTATATCCCAAATCACTAACTACTACATATATTAATAATGAATTAATAGGTCAAAAGCATTCACACAGCATAACTACAATGATCAAAATGGAGAGAATAAATATGACAGCAAAAATTGGCATCAAAACATATTGAGAGAACAAATAACTAAGCCCATTAAATTGGGTTCCTGTGCATGATATGAAGGAGTTCATAAAAAACCAACCAGTCAATATGCTTTAGACTATAAACATCCATTTCAATCCAAAAAGTAGCAAACAGTAGGCAAAACAATTACTTTTTAAGAAAAATCATTTAATTTAGTTCATCATACATACAAATCACCACTTTAGGCACCATGCTTTGATTAAAAAACTATCATTTTGCCAAGAGGACACAATTAGAACACAGTGAATTTTATTAGCGTGGCTTTCATCATGGTTCCCTTAATGCCTGTTGTTTATCTATAAAATAAAGAGCAGCCTGGGAACTGTCCTAGTTTCTTTGGGAGCTATCAACTGAAGCTAATGTTTCCTTAATGAGAAGGCCACTCTGAAAGGGTACTATGAACCCGGCCGTTTCCTCTGCTATTTACATGGACACAAGCCCATCTGCAGCAGGGCAACACTAGCCTTGCGATGGAATCTCTGTATCCTCAAGTGATGTCTCTCAATAGCCCTCACTGTGTTCACTTGTTCAGCTAAAAACAAAGGGGCAGCCTCCCTTCTCCCAATAAACAGGAAGTTTAAAATGAGTTTGCTTGTACACACACATGCAGCAGCCCAGTAGCTGAATGGACCTCCCTCAAGGGGTAACATTAGCTTCTTCCTGCCCTGCTCATCTTTGAACACCCCCCTATCACAGTACCTCGGACATACAGCCAATGCATGGAGTCCCTCCTCTTCCCTCAAAGGATCCCACACACATCCCAGAACTGAGTTACCAGTATACCTATTTGTTACCTATTTGGACTCCAAACACTTGTAAGGACTTAATGAGAAGCCACCATTCAGAAAATTTACCAGAGCACCTCGGTGTATTTCCCCACATATCACTCCCAAGTCTGTGGCTGTGAAAATCTTTCTTAACTTCCTTTTTAAAATGAGACTGTTTGGAGAAATACAACGCTTGCGGCATACTAACACGGCAAACACACAAAATATTGGGTAAGCCAAAAAGTTTATTCATTCAGGTTTCACTACTAAAAACCCTGAACAAACTTTTGGCCAACTCGACATATACTAACAAAACAACATCAATTCTTGGTTCTCTCCTTTGGACTTAGATGCTGGTATTGATGACATTACTGAAATGTCAGAAGAAACTAAGAGGGATGATCCTGGGAGAACTGACAGCAATTTTGAGCCCCATACTGTCTCTTTGAAAGCCAATGAATTAGGCCAGGTTAAACAGTTAAACCAGTTTCACTCTTTCTTGTTGCAATATGATAAAATATCTTGACTCAACAAGCAAATCCCACTGGGCCAGCTTCATAGAAGACTTGTACATAAACACATCCCTATCTGATAAAATAACTGCATGCCAAGGTTTCAGTCTTAATCTGCATTTAACAACACTGGTTTCATTACGGGAATAAACCCAGTTACCAAAAGAACTGTTCATTTTTCAATAACAATATTTTTTTTTAACAACAGTGGAGATGCATCACAAAAAAGGCTTGGACCAAAATGCTGTATGTATCTCCTAAACTAGCTTCACTGTAATCATATTCAAAATATTCCAAAAATTCTAACTCATGTTAACTATATATATTATATATATATAGTATCTGGAGTGACAAATTCTTCGTTTAAAAAATGGAGATAGTATCTTTTAAAGATTGAATGTCAATAATACAGCATGTGGACAAATTAATTCAAGATGATCACAGTTTTCAGAGGAAAACATAGGAGAATACTTTCAAGATTGGACTGTAGGGAAAGGCTTTCTAAGACACTGAAAGTAATAACCATAAAAGAAAAAAGTTGATAGATTTAATCATCGTACAAACTTCTGATTACGAGGTGACACTGTTTTTAAAAACTTGAGGAGAAATCAATGCAAAGTATAAATCTAAAACAGAGAAGACTGATATCCAGGCTATATAAGAACACGTGAAACTCAGTAATAAAATGTTCACTGCAGTATACACACAATGGCCTGTTTTGGAGGCGGCAGCTCAAGAGAGGAAGAGGAGATGCTGGTCATTTCGTTCCTGGCGAGAATTAGGGGGGATTTCTCTGGTGGTCCAGTGGTTAGGACTCTACGCTTCCAGTGCTGGGGGCACAGATTCAATCCCTGGTATGGAACTAAGATCCCACATGCCAAGTAGCCCATAAATTAATTAATTAAAAATAAGAACAGAATTAAGGGTTAGGTAGCTAGAGAAGACCAGACTGCCTAACAAACTGCTTGAGGAAAAAGACAGAAAATACAAATTAGATAGATGACAGGGCAGTTTGAGCTATTTTAAAATAAAGCTTTCAGAATGCCAATAAGTCTTAGTTTAAAAGAAATACGGATTTGGGAGGAGGGATAAATTAAGAGTTTAGGATTAACATATACATGCCAGTGACACTATATATAAAACAGATCTACTATGTAGCATAGATCTACTCAATATTCTATAACAACCTATATGAGGAAAGAATCTGAAAAGAATATATATGTGTGTGTGTGTAACTGAATCACTTTGCTGTACACCTCAAACTAACACAAGGCTGTAGATCAACTGTATGCCAATATAAATTTTAGAAAGTTTTTAAATAAAATGCAATTATATTAAAAATCCAAAACTAAAAAATTTTCTATATTTATTTATTTTATTTTTGGCTGTGCCGGGTTTTTGTTGCTGCATGAAGGCTTTCTCTAGTTGCGGCAAGCAGAGGCTACTCTTCATTGCAGCGCATAAGCCATTGCTGTGGCTTCTCTTGTGGATCATGGGCTCCAGGCATGCGGGCTTCCACAGTTGCAAGCCCAGGGGCTGAGGAGTTGCAGCTTGTGGGCTCCAGAGCACAAGGGCCTAGCATGTGGGATCTTCCTAGACCAGGGCTTGAACCCACGTCCCCTGCATTGGCAGCGGGATTCTCAACCACTAGACTACGAGGGAAGCCCAAAACAATTTTTTTAAATAAAAGACATATGGTTTCTGAAAAGTGGCAGCTTTGTACTAATAAATTGGTTTCAAAAAGTTTCTACCCAAATTTAAGGCTCAAAGTCTAATTCTTACTTGGGTTTATCCAATTCTCCAGATCAAGAAAAAAATATTTGTGTGGAAAATACATTTCAGTTAAAAACCTGGATTTGTATCATATCGCTTTGTAAACATTTGCCTTGTCTAAAAATAAACTTTAATTCTTCTGCAATACACCAAGAAAATAAGGATACAGAGTGATCTAAATGGCACAGAGTTGCCAATAATTATTAAAGCTTTTCAGCCATAATTTCTGAGCTGTGATTTTACACAATTATACATTTGGTTCTGTCTAGACATGTCATTCAGTTGGATTCATAAAGCACACCACCCAACCCCACAAGTGCTGGCAGATCAACATATAATAAAGTTATACACTGTAGTATTACAGGACATGAAATTGATAGTTTTGTTTTTAAGATGGAGATGTTAACTACTTATAACAATAAGACTTTTTTGACATTTATTGCAAGTTTTTCAGGTGCAAAACTAAATGACAGATCAGTTAATGTGCTCTCACACTTTCTCATTCATTTATTCTTCTCTCTGCTATCTGACCTCAAGTGTAAACGGGTTGTTTTGTTGCTATCTGTACCCTGCTCCCTTGCAGTTACACCACAAGACAACTTGAGATGCTGTTCTGCACAAATCAGTAGGAGAAATATCTAAACACCAGAGTTCTGTCTTAGAGGACTGTTAGAATCTGTTTAGACTGAACTGCCAATCTGAAAACAAAGTAAGTTTTTCCTTTTAGCTGTCAAAACGAAAACAATTTCTAAGTATCATTAAAACAATAGTAAATGAAAGAGTTTTGATAATTGCAAAGACATCAAACCAACAAAAACTGCTACTTTATATAAAGGACTCCTGACAACCAAAAGCATGTTGTCTTAAGCTAAAATCAGAATGCATTCTACCACCACAATATGTGAGGAAAGAGGCATAAGTACTTAGAGAAAACAGGGAAGAACAATTCAACACAGTGGCTCAGACACTAAAGACAGACCGACTTGGGTTCATCCCAGCTCAGCCACTTTCAAGTTATGTGACTTATAGAAATCATTTAGTCCTTAGTAACATGAGGATATCTGTCAACATCTCATAGGATGAATATGAGGATTAAGAGAAACAATGAAAAGGAAAATCTTTAGCACAGTTCTGAGTACACATTAAATACTCTAATGGTAACTATTATTATTACAGTTAATTTAAAATTTCTTCAATAAAGATTTAAAATTACTAAAAGCTATAATGTAAAACAATCAGATTTAATCAAAAAAAGTACCAATTATAGGTTTCTAGTTTAGGAATTTATCTCATGATCCCAAGAACTTTGTGGAAACCAAGAGAACTTTAAAATTTTAACTAGCAATATAGGCTGTGGGAATAAGCCCTTCTTTTTCCTGGTTCAAATAATTTGAGAAAAGGAATGGGTGGGGAGACAAAAACAATCATTCGCCATCAACCACTGTAAGCAATCATTCACATAAACAATGGCACACATACAATCATAGCTAAAGATTTCCACGTAAAGTCACAAATCTGCATACTCAGTTCCTCTCGGCTTTAAATCAACTTGTTGCAGTCACTCCACAATGATTTTCTGGGGCAGATTGTAACTAACCAAACAAGTACCTGTGCATAACAAAAATAAGAACTTAGCAAAAAGGCACCATACTATATTTTATACAGTATTTCAAACATATTTCATAAAGTTCATTTGTGCATTCACTCATGAAGGATCTACCTACTTCTTGCTCCCTACCAAACTCAATCAAATATTAACACAGTAATTAGATTAACCTTGAAAGGAGAAGAGCATCCTTGGAAAGTGTGAAAATGTGGCTTAGGTGTCCTGTCTCACACAGCATAAACTTCTGAAAAAACATGAAAAGTGTTAGTTGCTCAGTGGTGTTCAACTCTTTCAAACCCTTGTGACCCCACAGCCCTCCAGGCTCTTCTGTCCACGGGATTTCCCATGCAAGCATACCAGAGTGGGCTGCCATTTCCTCCTCCAGGGGATATTCTCCACCCAGAGCCGAGTCTCTTGCCCTGGCAGACAGATTCTTTACCACTGAGCCCCTGGGAACGCAGTAAGCAGACGAGGCCAGAGCTAAAAGGGGCTTTGCCTGATCTTCACCCCATACACTGTGGCTTAACAACACATACCATTTTATTGTTGATACGTAAGTTTCTGTCTAAATTTTATTTACAGTATTCATTTGACCAGCACATTCATTCAGAGTTATAAAAAAGATAAAGTCTACAGTGGTTTTACCCCAACCAGATATCAATTTCTAAGTAACCATATTTTATCCAGCCTTTGAGGACACTTCCAAGACCACCTCCTCCAGAGAGCACTGCTTGATAGGTCTGAGCTAAAAGCTATGTCCTGTTGCCATGAATTCCTATAGCACTTTGCCTGAACTTACCTCTCCCCGGTTACCCTTTCTATCAAATATTAAGGTTATCCTCCTAAACATCTTAGATCATAATAATTCAGGTCCCTTGAGACCAAGTTCATATACGACTTACCTAGGACAAAACCCTACAGGAGCTGCAGGGCTCAAAATAAATAGCAATAAATGCATTCTTTTTTAAGATTGACATTCAGCCATAAATTTCTCTAACTTCATCACTGCTACTGGTGGTGTTACATTTACTGATCTTTAATCAAGAGGGATGCTTGGAAACCTTTACACAATAGTATAAGGAAAGGATAAGTGAAGCTAGAACAGATCTCTCCATAAAATACTCAGCCTCCAACTGAGATCCAACCACTACCACTCCCTTTTTATACATTCCTGGTATCCCAGGACATCTACAGAGTTGACAGAGAGTTGTAGAGTTTAAATCAAAGGTCCTAAATACTAAAAGCTTCCATCAGTATAATCATAAAAATCAGAGTTAAGGGAATTTCCACTTACCTTTACTCATTATATAGCTTCCATTAACCTTTTTCAACCTCAACTTGCTCATACATAAAATGGGTACATTACCTCACAGTATTGATAGGATTAAATGTGAAAACCTGTATGACAATGCCTGGTCCAAAGCTCAGTACAAAGGATTTGCTCAGTCTCCATAGTCCAAAATGGCAGATGGAAGTTCTACCACAAAGCCTCTTTGTTCTAAGACCAACAATCTGATGGATCTCTCAGTTTCATTTCATGATCAGAGAAAATATTAAAAGTTAGGAACTGGACTCCAGGATTACAATTCTCCTAAAAATATTCTATGTAGGAATTAGACTCAGACTTCAGTCTCAGATGCCTCTCCATCTTTACTAAATTTACTTTAAATTTTCTACTGTAGAGTGAGACTGTTTTCAAAGTTACTGAGAAAAAAGGAGGAGATGAGTCATTCTTGATATACTGGCCTAAAGAAAATCACTGCATTAAAGCTGGGAAGTTTTTCCTTTAAATTTCTTACACTGAACTCTTTGACCAACATTTTAATCACACGGCAAAAAGAATGGATAACTTGAAATATTTCACAATTTCAAACATTCACTTAATACAGAATAGAAAGTCACACTAAACTGATCATCAAGCAGGAAAATCTTGACGGACAGGATCAGGACAAGCTGTGCTTATTAGTAGTGACTGCTCCACTTAAATGACAGAAGATTCAGGGTTCAGTCTGGTGATTTGAGAACTTGGAACTTGGAGCACAATACATCCTCCACACCAGAAGATTAACAGTTTCTGTTAATAATTTCCTCAGAATAATAACAGTTAATAACAGTTAATAACAAAAAATTTCCTCAGAAGGGAGGGTCTTCAGGTCAAAGTGCTAATTCTCACTAGTCATCAGGAGAATGCAATCTAAATAGCAATGAATCCCACTCTGTACCCACTAGAATGGCTAAAACTAAACACTAGAAACTAATGTTGATGAAGACATGCAGCCACTGGAACTCTCAAACACTACTAGTGACAGTGAACTGGCACAACTGCTTCAGTAAAAGGTTCTGTATTACCTACCAAAGCTGAACAAACACATTCCAACCTCAGAAATCCCAGTCCAAGGTAAAGACACCCGAGAAAAATGTACACATATGTGCCCCCCCCAAAAAATACGAAGAGTTTTCTACAAAGTTCCAAATCAGAGAAAACTAATCTATGGTGATGTAAGTTAGCATAATGCTTACCTCTGGTAGTACTGGTGGATGAGGAATGGTAGTGAAATGGGAGAAAATATGAATGAGTTTATGGAATGTTGGTAATATTCTCATTTTTAATTTAGGTGATATTTACACATGTGTATTGTTTACAAAAATTTATCCAAGATGAAAACTTACAATCTGTGTGTGCTTTTCTATATTAATGTTACACCTTATTTTTTTTTATTTACAGGAAAAACATCAAGGTAATTATAAGTGCATATGCCTATTTATGTAACTATAAAAAAACACAAATATATTTGAGAGACTAAAGTGGTTTTTCTTTATAGAACTGGCACTGGGTACAATTCCTAACAGGCATTTTCCCCTTATAATACCATCTTTTCCCCTTACTATACTATAACTATTTTCTTTTCTCTCAAATATTTAGAATGAAAACTTTATGGCTGCATTATTGGATGCAATATTGGATATAACTATAAATCAATCATATTATTTTCAAATTTCTGTCTTCATAAGTAATGTTGCAATAAGTAAACACCATGTTTCAGACATGTTTGCACATGTCTGTATTTCATTAAAACATTCCTAGAAATAAATTCCCAGGGCCAAAGCATACACTTAACAATGCTAAAAGTGTACAACTCTGGAAATTTTTTATCAACATTGCTTAAGCAATCTTAGTAATCATTAGCTAGATGAACACTTAACTACATGGAAAACTTAGCTACCCAGAATAAATAATTTCTCTTAAGTTTTGCTTAATTAATAGACTCCTCTTCTTACAAAGATTACTGAGATTTTGTATAAATGGGTTCAGAGTCTTATAGAAAACACTCTACAGCTAGAAATGGGCACCCTGAGAAATAAATTAAACCTGACATCAGTGTAGGAACAATCAAAAATCAATCAAGACTCAAAACAAAAATATAACAGAATATAAAAAATAAAAGTGTTTATATGTACATGTATTTTTATATGTGAACAGAAAAAATACATAAGGCTATTTAACAAAATGGTAAAATACATTGTTGGGTTTAGGATTTGGGTAATTTTTACTTTATCTTTTTAGTTTTGTTGCTTACATTATTTACAGTAAACATATACCCTTTTAAGATTAAAAAGTTAACTAGACGATATGAAAGTCTCCTGTTAAAAAATAGGATAATAGATACTTTCTTCCCTGTTCACAAAACAAATTAAATTGATGAGCTTTTTCTCCCATGTATTTTTCATCAATCTTCTAGCAACTGCCACAGGGTTTCTCTTGGCAAATACCGACGGAGCACATACAGCAGAACAAATAAGGGAAGAACAGGAGCAGGAAACTGGCACCCCCAACAAATCGTGCTTATCTGAGACAGCTCCCCACCCCACCTTCAAACCAGGGTCAGTGGCTGTGACCCTACATCCCAGGGGCTATCCTTTTCTGCTAGTTAAGCTATTCTTGGTTCCTAAGATAGAATTAAGGATATCGATATTTCATGGCTGCCTATTAAAATCACCACAACCTCCAGGTGCCCTGTATCTGAGCAAAAGACTTCCCACTGCCAGAACTGAAGCCTCAGGTCTCACCTTGGCTATGTCCTAGAGACCTGGAAGAACTGACTCAGCTCCCTAGGGACAAGGGAGTAAGTTACTCACCAGGTGGAGTTCCATCCATTATCTCGATCACCTTTCCCAAGAGAATTAACATCACTTCATTTGATGGGACAGAAAAAAAGCCAAATGGCGCTTACTCTCCCAGCCAATCACATCCATACTGAGCTACAGTAATCAAACAGAATTGGAATTGTAAATTTCCCTATCCCTTCCTTCCAGGTAAAGTCTTGCTTATTAATGGTAATTAAAAACACAGCCATGGCAAACCAAAGATCAGACCCCTAGGATCAAAATAGCAGCAGCTTTTTTGGCATCCCTTGGACCTCCACCTCCATGAAGGTCGCCCACAGTCTTGAATCAATCAGGGACTTCCCACCTTGGAAGAAAAGGACTGACTCGAAGAGTAAATATCCCACTGATGCTAATGGCCTTATTCTCCCAGCCTAACTTCAAACAAGAGAAAACTAAGAGAGTACACAGCTACATTTATACTATTGTCACTTTTTTTTTTTTTTTTTAACAATTGGGTTTGAAATGCAGGCAAGTATAAAGAGTCTCTGGGCTACAGTTCAAGGGAAACAGAACATCCTAATACAAGAACATTTTCAGCTTTCTCAAATTCCACTTCAGCCAAGTTCAGAAAGTTCTCTGTTTCATCTAGAAAGTTCATGATCTTCCTGCTGTAAATGTCAGGATCTTCAGAATACAGAATTCCAGTGGCTAGAGTAACACAAAGGCCGTTTTCATTGTGTCAAGGTCTCAGAACACAGCCAGTCTTGTGGGGCTGAATACATCTCCAACCTAAGCGCAACTGATACCAAATGCTAAAACCCAGAATACAGTCAGACACACATTTAATAGATTACTCAGCAGTAACAGTATCACAGCACACACACTGCCCTCAATGAGCTCAATGACTAATGAAGACAACGATGCATATGCAGGAGTGACAACTGCATACACAGTAATCATCATAACTACTCTCATTTAATGAGAGCTTAGTACCTGCTTAGAACTGTACATACTTAAGATCTTCAGTTACCCCACAAAGTAAAGAAAATGTTACAACTTACTTCTCAGTTCCATCATCCCTAAAAAGAGAGTAATACCTACTCCACAGGATCGAAGTGAAGGTCAACACACTCAAAGCACTTAGAACACCGGTTGCCATGTGGCAATGGATCAATAAACGTCAGCTCTTACACTATTATAATCGTTGATGTGGTTGTTGTCATTATCATTGGAAAAACAACCAGGAAAATAAAAATAAAACAAAGGGAAGAGTACTTAAAGAAACAAGAATGGCAGCCACCATATAACAGCCAAAGGGCATCAGACAAGCTCCTTCAGCCACCTGAAAAATGGGATGAGGTCACCTGTTCCACCCTCCTCCTCCTAAGGCTCTCCTGGAGGCCACAAAAAAGCATCTTTAGCCACAGAACACAGAAAAAATACCATATCCCGTCATTGACCAGAGGGTCTCCACAAACACTGGAAAACAATGAACTTTTGCAGTGAGCTGTAAACACATTAAATTATTATCCTAACAACAACAAAAAAATCAAAAGTATAGTTTAAAAAAAAAAAAAATCCCACAACAGCTGGATAAAAAGTAAAAAGCACAGTAACTCTCCACTACCCAGTAACACCAAATACCATACCTGGAGCCTTAGACTGGCAGAATCATCAGAACATTGAGGGAAGTATCTAACATTCTGAAGGCAATCTTGAAGTGCTTTTTAAAAAAAACAAAAAGCCGACTGCATCAAGGCACCACAGGCTCGTTTTAGGTATAAGAAGCAAACAGAATATAGCAGATTTAAACTGCATTTTATTTCAACTATGAACACTGAAATAAAGCAATTTTCAAGCATTGCATGCATGCTTAGTCATTCAGTCATGTCTGACTCTTTGCAATCCCATTGACTACAGCCCTCCAGGCTCCTCAGTCCATGGACTTTTCCAGGCAAGAATACTGGAGTGGGTTGCCATTTCCTTCTCTGGGGGATCTTCCCAACCCAGGGATCAAACCCTCGTCTCCTGCGTCTCCTCGAACTGGAAGGCGGATTCTTTACCACTGAGTCATCTGATTACTCTTCGTATTACCATGTCCTATGAAGTTTCCTTTCACCTACATGCTACCATAAAAGTTAACAGAAGGTAAAGTTTCCAGTTCAGGCTTCTGCAACTTTAAACACACAAACACAAAAGCTTCTGGGACTATTTTCATCTTGTGGTCAGTGTTGGGAGAGCACTGATACCAAACAGACATCTTCTGTCCTCTGAAGTTTTCTGAATATATGCCATCCCTCTTTATCTGCATGATCAACTCAGTAACAGGCAATGTACTTTCTCATATGGCCTGCATATTTTAATTATTTTAATTAAGAAAATATTAACATTAGAAATATGAGGGTTTCTTTTTTGTCCCTTTTTATTTTCCAAATGAGCTAAAATTAGCATCTATTTCCTACATAGTCAGCAAAAAGGACTCCTTTTTAAAATAAAACGGCATGAAAACCTATTTAATTGTAACTGAAAATTCTGTTATGTTTACCTAATATCTATAGGACTTACTTTGTTTGATACAACAACCACAATAACCAGGAAGGAAAATGTATTTACAATAGCAATCCAGGTAAGAAATATTTGTCATCCAACTGTTAATGGAACAGATCCTTTGGTTCCAGTCCCCAATGGATTTTCCTTCTAACTTTGGAATAAGGAAAACCTGTCAATGAAGCAAGCAGGTTATGTGTTGTCTTCCATTGGCTGCAACAACAAGCAAGTTCTCTCTCCCTAGATAGAGTAAAAGCTCGTATTTTAAAGTTCGCATCATAAATTATGTTACACTTAAACCTGGGCGTCTGCTAGCTTTTGCTCAGCCTTATAACCCTGGGCATCAACAGGTGTTGGCTGGGGTGGCGATGCTATTATGGGCACAGAATAAGGGTCCGTAGCACCGCAACCCATTATGTAGTGGTGAGGACCACATCATCAGTTCTTTAAAATTTCCCAAAGTGTCCAGTATTATTCAAGATTCCCTTATGCAACACAAACACTGCAACTCTACGGCATGTTGGGGTAAAGTCTAAAGCAGCAGTCCCCAACCTCCAGGATCTAATTAATGCCTGATGATCTAAGATGGACCTGATAAATAAAGGTACTGTGCTTGAATAATCTCAAAACCATCCCTCTGACTCTGGTCCAAGGAAAAACTGTCTTCCACAAAACTGGTCCCTGGCACCAAAAAGGTTGGGGACCACTGCTCTGAAGACAGCAACCCTGTTCTTTCAGAGCAAAGAGAGGGGTAAACAGCACACACGTCCTGGGCTTGGTTCAACAGGGCCTCATGTCAACACCATTCTCCAGGAACCAAAGGAAAGAGGTCACTCTGGTTTCTCACAGTTCTGCTAAGTATTGTACACAAACTATTTGCAAGTAAATAAATAAATCAACACATCTCCTGATCTTTCAGGATGAGCAAAAGAAATGCTAACCTGGGAACTGTCAGTGGAAACCAGTCTCAGGCATTGAAAAAGTCTGATGCATATCCACTCCCTGTCCCAAGAATTGTGAATCAGGAGAGTCTGGGAATTTTTTTAACTTCGATCTTCTGAAGTTGCTCTGGTTTCAGGGCAAACTCCCACCACCCCAAGGAAAAGTACTGAATGGCATACTTGCATTTTTTCCTGAATGAATGCTAATTTGATTGGGAATTTTATACTAGTCCCACTGAAGTGAATGAAGTCATTCTTTGCGTCCACAGGGAGACAGGAAGCTCTGTAGCTTAACACTATTTGTGAACGCTCTGGGCACCTAAGAAGTACTACTTTTCGGGACATGAATTGCCTGGCTCTGTCCCGAGTGCACCTGCTAAGTATACACAGAAACTAGACCCCTTGGATCTGAGTATCTGAATGCAAAAAAATGAAACGTTCTAACACCACCGACATCTAAAATGTCTTGTTCTGTTGTGTTTTAACGACTATAGCAGGATTGCCAGGACAGAAACTGATAACCAAAGAAACATGATTCCAAGATTGTCTGGATTTCACGTTACTTATCTCCTATGGGTCCAAGAGATAGAAACTGTAACTCTAGGCTCTTCTTCCCCTTCCTCCTGCCAGCACTTCAGCAGGTGCCAAAAGAAGGATGGATTCCATAGAGCTCATGGAGGAGGGGGTCCCTGCACAGTTTTTCTTTTTTTTTTAATTTACTTGGCTGCGCCGGGTCTTATTTGCAGCATGTGGGACCTAGTTCCCTGACCAAGGATGGGACTCAAGGGCCCCTGCATGGGGAGCATGGCATCTTGGCCACCAGACCACCAGGGAAGTGGTGGCCTTGTCCCCTGTGGAAGCTCTTTTCAGCATCAGGAGGATGACAGTGGGTCTCTGGTGGGAGAGGGGGGCACCAGGGTATGGGCAACTACAGCTACAGACATCTGTAAACACCATGGAAGATTCTGAGTTTACTTTGGTATTAAAAGTTTGAATTCCACTTAATAGAAATTATTCTGCTTAAGCTGCTTAGCATAACAAGACTGTAACCATCAAGAGAAACTGTTTAGTCATGACAGAGAATGTGCAAAAAGGAATTCTGCAAGTGTATTTGCTGGTTTTCCAAAGGTTCTGCTGCATACATCATCTCAAGTACACGAAATGTCTGCAACGTCCTCTGCTTCAATTTGACAAGGGGCTTCCATGTAAAAGCCAATTTCATGTTTACCCAACAAAAGCCCATCAGGAGGACCATAAGGAATGAGTATCAAAAAGCAAAATTCTTCATCAATAATTAAATTTAATCAGATTCAAAACCAATGTATTGATTAGCCTAAAAATTCTTTCCTTACGAAAAATACTAAAAACAGACAGAACCCACAATACAACTAAGGTCTTATGTACAATGCATCAATTAAAACCCTTCATGTGCCAGAAATTAATACCCACAACCAATTCTTAGGTGCCCAGAGCATTCACAAAGTGTGGCGTTACAGCGCTTCCCACCTCTCTATGGACACAAAGGATTATAATTATAAAATTATAAAATGGAATTATGAAAGGTTAAAGGTTTTCAGAGGCAGATGCCACTGTGACAGTATAAAAATAAAATTTCAGGACTCTTTGAACTCCAGAGCTGTAAGCACAAAATTTATCTCCCTACCTGCTGCTATAAACTGGCTCCCAGATGAATCATGTCCAGAAGTTTCCCAAGAATACTGCAATAATCACCTCAATGTGCAACATGCCATATTAAAATGCTACATTATCTTGAAGAAAATGTCAAAGTCAGAAGCAGGCTCTCTTAGAATGACCAAATCCCCAAGTAAATACATTTCCCTCTTACTGTGTTATCATCACTCTATCAGAAAAACAAATCACAGTTAATACTTGTACATATTTATTTCAAATTTCTCATTATCAAACGTTAACAAAATAGCACTTTTTCATAAATAATTACTAGAATTACAAAAATAAACTTCAAGTTGCTAGGGGGAAAAAAATCCCATTACTGTTCTATGCTCTGGCAAACCTTCTTGCATTTCCATCTCTACTCTGGGCTTTGAGTCAAGTAAATGAAATCTTGGCTAGAAAGGAGATATCTTAATTTAGGGTAGTGACCCTTTCTAAAGAGAATGGAAGTGAATGCCAATACTAAATGCTCTATGTTGTTTAATTTAACCTAAAAGATTTTATATTTTTAGTAACTTTGATTCTATTTGGTTATTTTATCTAAAAAGAAGTTTAAAGTGTTACTCACATTTTGAAGCAACATATCAAAAGAGTATTTAAAAATCTGTATCACTAGCAAAACCCACAGAACCCAAGAGTAGAATCTTAATTAAAAACTGAAGCAGTTTTCCCGTCAACTACAATGACTCCACTGGCACAACTGCCCAAGATTCATCCAACATTCATTCAGCAGACATTGATTTAGGACTTACTGTATCCCATCATCTACTCAGTCATGGAGAGACAACGATGAACAAAACATGTACCTGAAGGGAGAAATTTCAGGGACTGCACCCTCCTGTGCCACCACCCCCCTAGACACGATGAAAAATTGTGCTTCACAATCGGTCCTAGCTTATTTAAACAAATTTTCTCCTTGCACTAATACTAATAAATCAGGAAATGTTTACGAATAAGTATAAAAGTATAACCCTTTCCAAACGGCAGTATAATGGCTCTATCTTTATAAATAATCTAGCCGGCTAAAGATTTAACCAGAGGCCTTTGGGAACTTCTGGGCAGTAAGACAAGCACAGCGGCCCCCTGAGAGCTGGCTGGAACGGACTCTTCTGGGACTGGAAAAGCCAACCCAGAGAAAGCCATACAGGGGTCTCATTTGAATGCTTTGGCCAGAGTTAGGCCCCATGGGAAAGACTCCCTGTACAAGACTTTGGATCTGAAACAGACCCATAAATAACCTTCATCTGCAGCAGACTTGGTTTCTGTGTATATAAAGTCAGTCACAGAAACACCATTATTTCAAATCGATCTCTGACAATAACACATTTCCGGTCATCTCATAGCCATGAGCCCACCAAGCTGACAAGATTTTGAAAATTTATACAATCAGAACTAGAGTTCAAAAAAAACACAACCGGGTTTTACCATCTTTCCTAGATGCATGCTAAGTCGCTTCCCAACCCAGGGATTGAACTCGCGTCTCTAATTTCTCCGGCACTGGCAGACGGGTTCTTTACCACTAGCGCCGCTGGGAAGCCCTCTTTCCTAGATGTGCTGTAGTCCACTTAGGCGTTCAGTCGGGTCTGACTCTTTGCGACCCCACGGACTGTAGCCCACCAGGCTCCTCTGTTCTTGGGGATTCTCCAGGCAAGAATCCTGGAGTGGGTTGCCATGCCCTCCTCCAGGGGATCTTCCCAACCCGGGGACTGAACCCAGGCCTCCTGCATTGCAGGCAGATTCTTTACCATCTGAGCCACCAGGGGAACCCAAGGATACTGGAGTGGGTGGCCAATCCCTTCTCCAAGGGATCTTCCCGACTCTGCATTGCAGGCAGAGTACCAGCTGAACTGCAGGGAAAGCCCGCTTTCCTAGACAGTAAATCTTACATTCTTTTACTACTGAATTTTAACTTCCCCTAGATCTATCTTTAAAGAATTTAAAAGCTATTCAATTTTATTCAAAGATATAACTAAAAATAAAATTCAAATTCACTGTGAAAAAAAAAAATCATATTCTTCACCTCTGGGGCAGCCATCTTCACCTGCCCCAAATCCATCAATGATTTCTCAGTATCTTATGTAAAAAGGGCCCAAATTCTTTATCTAGGTATACCAAGTCCTAGACAAGTCAGTTCCAAGCTAATTTTCCAACTCATTTCCCTCTATACCTCTTCACCCAGCCATCACTCCAGGCAAACTAAACTACTCTCTTACCAAACACACTCTTCACTTAACTGTTTTCCATGCCTTTTCTCATATCTTCCATCTGCATTAAATGTCCACTGACACTTGATTTATTTTGGGGGGGCTCCAAAATCACTACAGATGGTGACTGCAGCCATGAAATTAAAAGACGCTTGATCCTTGGAAGAAAAGCTATGACCAACCTAGACAGCATATTAAAAAGCAGAGACATTGCTTTGCCAACAAAGGTCCGTCTAGTCAAAGCTATTGTTTTTCACATCATGTATGGATGTGACAGTTGGACTATAAAGAAAGCTGAGCGCCAAAGAATTGATGCTATTGAACTGTAGTTTTGGAGAAGACTCTTGAGAGTCCCTTGGACAGCAAGGAGATCCAACCAGTCCGTCCTAAAAGAAATCAGTCCTGAATATTCATTGGAATGACTGATGCTGAAGCTGAAGCTCCAACACTTTGGTCACCTGATGCTAAGAACTGACTCACTGGAAAAGACCCTGATGCTGGGAAAGACTGAACGCAGGAGGAGAAGGGGACAACAGTGGATGAGATGGTTGGATGGCATCACTGACTCAATGGACATGAGTTTGAATAAGCTCCAGGAGTTGGTGATGGACAGGGAAGCCTGGTGTGCTGCAGTCCATGGGGTCGCAAAGAGTCGGACACGACTGAGCGACTGAACTGAACTGACACTTGTTTATAATTGCAAACTGCATCCACGCTACCATGCCTAGTTCAAGTGCGATCTCTTTTGAGCCTTTGTTAGTGCCCATCTGCTGAATGTCCACAGGGTGGGCTCCTTAGGTGCACAGATATTTGCTCTGGGAACAAATACCATTGAAATCTCAACTCTGTGCCTTTCCTGGACACAGGCTGGGCAGGATGGAGTGACTGGGCCTGGAGCGGCAGGAGGCCTAAGCCTCTATGGACCCAGGCCCCAAACTGCTTACCACCACCCGCGCCCATGAAGCAGCGGCTGCCCAAACAAATTGGCAAACATTTAGCGACTCAAAGACATTCAAGTTCATTATCTCACTGTTCCGTGGTCAGAGGCTCAGCAGGCCTGGCTGGTTGCCCTGCTCTGGGCCCCCCAAGGCTGAAATAAAGGTGTTGGCCTGTGTTCCAACCTGGAAGCGTTGAGGAAAGTCTGACCATGTGATCATTCTTTTCTGGTCGGCTGAGTCCGGTTCCACTCGACTATAGGACAGAGGGCCCTGTTTCCTTGCCGGCCGTCAGTTCCTGGAGGCCTGGCACATTCCCTGACTCCTGGCCTTCAAGCCGCAACAGCAGCTCAGATGCCTTGCCTGCCTTTTCTTTAGCCAACTCTTTCTGACTTCAGTGGAACCACCTCTCTGCTTTTAAAGGCTCCTGGGATTAGACTGGACCCACCTGACTCAGGATCATTTCCCACCTCAAGATCTTTGATCACATCCTCAAAGTTCCTTTCGCCAAATAAGCTAATATATTCACAGGCTCCAGGGATTCATCGAATGGTTTTATCGGCTGATAGTCTCTGCTTAAACCATCTACTGCATCAGAGGTTACAAAATGGCAGATGTTTAAGTCGTCGTCCTTTTAACATTATTAAGTAGAATTTTTCTGTTAAAAATTTTATCAGTCATGGCCATCTGCTTATTCTGAAATAAAGTCTGTACAAGACCAAAAAGAAAAGAAATCTCAATTCTGTCACGTACAAGTCAGGCCTCGAGCAAGGTTACATGCCTCACTAACCTCACTCTGAACAACACAGAGGCCCTAAAGCTACTCTGCAAGGTGTGGGGTTCTAACCAACATTCACTGATGTGCATTCCAATCTCTCTGCTAACAAATGGGGATGTGCTGACCTCAGGAAAAGAACTGACATGCCGTGAGCCTTGGCTTTCTCACTGGTCAATGGGGAGGAGCTGCACTCTGGGCCCTTCGGCCCCCTTCAGCCCCCATGGCCCTTCCGTGGGATTAGCGACCCTTCCTCTCTCCAGGCTCCACCACACCTGTGCTCCCCTCTGTCACTACTGCCGGTCTCCGCCAAAGGACACTCCCCCTCCACAACAGCTTTATGGCCTGAGCCTGGACTCCCTAGCAAACAAAGTGTTTCATCAGTATAAATCAAAGCACCCAAATAAAATCAAAGCACTGGGAGATTCCAAGGCTGAAAAACAAAGGAAAACACCTGTTGAAACGCTGCTTGTTCTTTAAGCTCCAGTTCACATCGTAATAGCTGGGACTTCCCAAAATCCTGGCAGTGGAATACAGCCCCAGCCCTCAACTGTGACTTCCTCTATGATGGTTTCTGCACCTTCCCCCAAAAAGGTGCTTGACTCTGGAAGCATCCTCACTCGTCACCAATTCACCTCTCATACACAACTCGCCACACCCTTCCCTTCCCTGGACTTTAATTTTCCCATCATCTTACCTCCCTGATCAGGAGCTTGAGGAGGGCAAGGCCTGTGTGTGACTGGTCTTTCTTTCCAGTTCTTCCTCCCCACCAAAGAACATGAATTGAATGAACTAAAAGGGGATGTCAAAGTCTCTAGAAATATATCACCCAAATCACAAGGTAATTCAAGTGATTCCTCCCCTCCAAGACTCCAAAGTCAAGGTTTGAAGAGATCTACACCTCCTTCTTACCTTTCGGGAAGGAAGTCAACAACATCTCTTAAAATCAGAAGAAAACATGCTCCCTGGATATGGTTTTCATTAGCAGTAAAAGAATCAGAAACAATAGAAAACAGTGAACTGAAACCAAAAATGTCAAGGGGAAAAAACTGTCCTTTCGAACTTTATAATGTTCACAATCCTTTAACATTCTTCTCTCCTCAAGCCAAATGCTTTTCTTAGAAAAATAAATCAATGCTTTACATTCCATATTCATGAGGAGTTATAAAAACAAGCTGACATACACTCTGGTAGAGCTTTTTAAAGTTATTGATTAATCAAATTAATGAAAGTTGACTTACAAAATATACTTTGAATTCACTCTTTTCCAATATGGGTAACACCTCATTAAAACATCTGTTTTCTATCTCTAACATTTCAAAATGGGCAAACCTACACCAGAAACAGAATGCTACCCATCCTATCCCCTTTTTTAGTGAGGGCTGGTGGCAGTAAAGCGGAATAGACTGTGATTCTGGAAGTACATACTGGTGTTCCTCTCTCCTTGTCTGGAGCACATTCCTTGACAGTGTAAAAAGAAACAGAAGCATCAAGTCAATCCTGAGTTCACTGAAGCACAAGGAGCCAAGTGCTGTAACAGAAACTCATGGGAGACCAGCAGTCTTTGTGTAGCCCTCTTTTTCTGTGCTCCTGGGAGAGCCCCCTTCGAAATCTCCTTAGGACACCAGGGAGAAGCTGCGGGAAATGTCCTCCCCAAGCTAAAAGTGAGTGAGCTGATCAAATCAAAGAAAAGTACATAGGGAAGCCAGAGGGGGGAAAACTCTGCCCTCTTGCAATTTCTGGATCAATTCTAAGAACTTTCCATTTCGCACTGCCAGCAGCACCCATCAATTCCCATAGTAACCAGCCCACAGTTTTCTTTCCAGCTGGTCCACAAGGAAGGCACGCATGCTGCAGACAGACACACACAAGAGGATGACCCAATCTGATCACTGCTGAGTGGCTTAAACACTCCAATTCTACTCCTAGCCTCCCTTTTAACTCCCAGGTTACCAGGAGGTTCTCTCCTTTCTCCCTTCAATTTGATGCTGAGATAATGAAGGGGACTTTTTTTTTAGGGCTCTGCATAAAACAATATTCCATATTCCATTGCAATTTTGATTCAAGTCTATTTGGTACTAAAGCAATCATGTCTCCCCACCACACTGTGCATAAATGTTTGCTGAATGAAGGACTCCTCTGGTACAGAAATAGAGGTTTCAAAGATACGGGGGTACAGGTTTGAGCTCCAAGGTAAAGACGAAGAAACTGCATTCCCAAAAGGAATTAAGAGCAGAAGAAAAGAGGGCTGAAGTGGATGGAGACTGACTTGTTTTTGGGAAGAGGACTCCGCAGGCTGATTAAGCAGGACGGGGAACAGGAGGAGGACCACAAGGACCAAAAGCATTTCTGTTCCCAACACACTCATCAAAGGACCCGCCATCAGCAACAGTGCCTGCGACGGTGGTTTTCAGCACAGAAAGGGTCAAGGATCAGTTCTAACATGTTCATCTAAAGAATGACTAAGTTGCAAAGATTTTTTAAATTAAAAAGGTGGAGAATCAAATTAAAAAAAAGAGTCCAGCATGGGCTATGAACCAATCCTGCAAGAGTGCACATGGTCAACAGAACTTAACGACTGAAAGGGGAAGGAAGAATGAGGGTGACAGGCGTACTGAAAAAAGCAGTGCTTCCACTGCCCCTGGAGTCAACAACGCCTCACTGTCAACAGTCGCTTGTTTTCCGCAGGGGAGATCCTAAGTAATGCAGATGGAAGGTTCTAGGTAGGCATGCCTACATCTCAAATTTTAATAAATACTCTCAAATTACTTTCTAGCAAGGATCCCACATCAGTGTGGATGAGTTCCTTTTTTTTAAAAATATTTATTTATTTTTTTGGCTGTATTAGATCTTGGTTTCAGCACCTGGGATCTTCCATCCTGGTAATGGGATACGGGATCTAGTTCCCTGGCCAGGGACCGAACCCAGGCCCCCTGCATTGGGAGCATGGCATCTCAGCCACTGGACCACCAAGGAAGTCCCAGCACCTGGGTGAGTTCTTTAAAATGTTTACCTACGGTTTGCAAGGCACTGTGCTAATTACAGAAGGCACAGTATAATAAAACAAAGACCCTAAACATGACTCATCATCGTCAAGACTGTCAGGGAAACGGAAGAAAATACATGAAAACTGTAGTTTGTCCTGATAGGAAGGAATATAAGATTATGAGTAACTGCCCTTTATATTATCACTAATTAATCTTTTAAAAATAAGCTTTTTAAAAAAGCAGAATGGAACCACATCAGACTAAAAAGCTTCTGCACAGCAAAGGAAACCATCAACAAAATGAAAAGACAGCTTACTGAATGGGAGAGGATGTTTGCAAAGAATACACCCAATAAGGGGTTAACATCCAAAATATACAAAGAACTCTTACAACTCAACATGGGGAAAAAAAAAAAAAAAAAAGCCTGATTAAAAAGTGAGCAGAGGATCTGAATAGACATTTTTCCAAAGAAGACATACAGATAGCCAAGAGACACATGAAAAGATACTCAACATTGCTAATCATTACAGCAACGAAAATCAAAACCATAATGAGGTATCATCTCACACCTGTCAGAATGGCTATTAGCAAAAAGACAACAAGTAACAAGCGCTGGCAAGAATGTGGAGAAAGAGGAACCCTGTGCACTGCTGGTGGGACTGTAAACTGGTGTAGTCACCATGGAAATATTGTATGGAGTTTCCTCAAAAAGACTGAAAATAGAACTACCACATGGAAGAAAGCAAAAGCACTAATTCAAAAAGAATATATACACCTCTATGTTCACTGCAGCATTATTTACAATAGCCAATTTGGAAGCAACCAAATTGCCCATCAATACATGAATGGATAAAGATGATGAGGCACGTGTGTGTGTGTGTGTGTAATATTTATGTGCCATAAAAACAAAATACTGCCATTGACAACAAACCGGATGGACCTTGAGAGCATCATGCTAAGTGAAGTAAGTCAGAGAAAGACAAATAACATATGATGTCACTTATATGTGGAATGTAAGACAAAAACAAACACACCAAGCTCATAAGTAGAGAGAACAGACTGGTGGTTGCCAGAAGTAGGGGCTAAGGGGAGAGTGATATGGGTGAAGAGGGTCAAAAGGTACAAACATCTATTTATAAAATAAGTAAGTCAAAAAATAAAAAATAAAAATAAATTTTTTTAATAAATAAATAAGTAAGTAAGGGGGATGTAACATACAACATGGCAACTGTAGTTAATAGCGCTATATTGCAAATCTCAAAGTTGCTAAGAGAGCAGATCCTCAAAGCCCTCATCACAAAAGAAAAAAATGTAACCATGTATGGTAACAGGCATTAACTATACATACTGTGGTGATAATTTTGCGATGCATGTAAATGTCAAATCACTATGTTGTACACTTGAAAGTAATACCATGTCATATGTCAATTATAATTCAACTGAAAAAATGAAGAAGACAAGAAATATTTGCACTATACCAAATTCCTAGAGGATCAATGCTATAGAAAAATCTAAATGAATGTGTAAATTTATCAGAAATGAAAGTTCAGAATCTGAGTCTAAGGTTCATATGGGAAAATAAATGAGCAAGAATAATGAGAGTAATTAAGAAAAACAGAGTAGAAACTAAACCAGCTTTAATCCTTGCCAGATAGTAAAATATGTTATAAATATGTAACAAAAGTGTGAAATTGGTTCGAGTAGACCATAAAATCAAGGATAAAATAAAAATTCTAAAAATACTTTATAGAGAGTTTGATATAGGATAAAACGTGACATTCAAAATCAAGGCAAAAAAGATAAATTGCTGAATAAATGGGACAGACAAGAAAATGGGATATCAACTCACAACTCCCCCCAAATTCATCAAAAAATGTAAACATTCAGAAAATTACAATATATTAAAAGAAATCAGGAGATAGTGTTTATCCTCTTTGAGAATGTAAAACCCTTCTAAGTAGGACATGAAACCCAAAACCCATAAAATAGAAGATGAATAAATTTTGATTATTCAAAAGTAATAAGTTCACACATGGCAAAAGCTACAATAAATGACAAAATATAAACCCAGGGGAAAAAAATCAGCAGGTCCTATCACAAAGGGCTAATTTCTTTTTTTACATTAAGAGTTTATCTCACTAGATAAATGGGCAAAAGATCACAAGAGTCAATTCACAGAAAGAAAAACCACTCTTAAACAGCCAACAGTATGTGTAACCTCATGTATAACGAGAAAAAGTCACAGGAAAACCACAATGAGATCCCCTTGTTCAGCTATGAAACTGACATGGATCAGAAGGTGTACTCACACACTACCAGCAAGAGGAAAGAGGAAGGCAGGCATGCACTGCCCATGGGAATGTAAACTTACACGTCTATGGAGCAGAGTTTAGGAATACTTACCAAAGATGTGAAGATACACATTCTTAGTGTTGAGGTGGCTTTTCGTGGGGGAAATAATTTTACACCAAAAAGACATAAATGTGTGACAGATGGTAATGCTTTTTTTTTTTTTTCTATTCTTGGCAGGGTCCCTTTTTAGCTGAATGGCATTTGCTTTTTTTTTTTTTTTAACTGAATTATAGTTGACATACAGTATTATATTCGTCACGCGCGTACAACATAGTCATTCGACATTTGTATATATTGTGAGATAATCCCCACAAAAGGTTTAGTTACCATCTGTCACCGTACTAAGTTAATACAGTATTACTGACCATATTCCTATGCTGTACATTACATTCCCATGACTTATTTTATACACACAAGCTTGTATCTCTTGACCTCCTTTACCCAATTTGCCCAAACCAGATCCCCTCCCCTCTGACAACTACCAATCTGTTCTCTATGAGTCTGGATTTTGTTTTGTTTTTTTGTTTTGTTTTGTGTTTTAGATTGCACATATAAGTGAAAGCATGAGGTATTTGTCTTTAAATTATTTCACTTAGCATAATGCCCTTAAGGTCCATCCATGTTATGAAAGTGAAAGTGAAGTCGCTCAGTCGTGTCTGACTCTCTGCAATCCCGTGGACTGTAGCCTATCAGGCTCCTCCGTCCATGGGATTTTCCAGGCAAGAATACTGGAGTGGGTTGCCATTTCCTTCTCCAAGGGATCTTCCTGACCCAGGGATTGAACCTGGGTCTCCCGTATTGCAGGCAGACGCTTTAACCTCTGAGCCACCAGGGAATCCATGTTATGACGAGTGGCAAAGTTTCATCTTTCTATGGTTGAGTAATAGTCCATTGTATATCTATACCATATCTTTTTTATCTATTCATCTATTGATGAACACTTATGTTGTTTCCGTATCTTGCCTACTGTAAATAACACTGTGATGAACACATGAGTGCATATATATCTTTTCGAATTAGTGTTTTTGCTTTCTTCTGATAAATACCAGTAAGTGGGACTGCTGGATCATGTAGTAGTTATATTTTCAGTTTTTTGAGGAAACTCCATACTGTTTTCCACAGTGGCTACACCAGTATAAAGATTCATATTCTTCAATCCCCAAAAAACATCTACTCTGCTTCATTTACTATGCTAAAGCCTTTGACTGTGTGGATCACAACAAACTGAAATATTCTTAATGAAATGGGAATACCAGACTACCTGACCTGCCTCCTGAGAAATCTGTATGCAGGTCAAGAAGCAACAGTTAAAAAAAAAAAAAAAAAAAGAAGCAACAGTTAGAACTGGACACAGAACAGACTGGTTTCAAATCAGGAAAGGAATACGTAAAGGCTGTATATTAAAAAAAAAAAAAAAGGCTGTATATTGTCACCCTGCTTATTTAACTTATATGCAGAGTACATCATAAAAAACGTTGGGCTGGATGAAGCACAAACTGGAATCAAGATTGCTGTGAGAAATATCAATAACCTCAGATACACAGATGACACCACCCTTATGGCAGAAAGCAAAGAAGAACTAAACAGCCTCTTGATGAAAATGAAAGAGAAGAGTGAACAAGTTGGCTTAAAACTCAACATTCAGAAAACTAAGATCATGGCATCTGGTTCCATCACTTCATGGCAAATAGATGGGGAAACAGTGAAAACAGTGACAGACTTTATTTTGGGGGCTTCAAAAATCACTGCAGATGGTGACTACAACCATGAAATTAAAAGATGCTTGCTCCTTGTAGAAAAGTTATGACCAACCTAGACAGCATATTAAAAAGCAGAGACATTACTTTGCCAATAAGGTCCGTCTAGTCAAAGCTATGGATTTTCCATTGGTAATGTATGGATGTGAGAGTTGAAGCATAAAGAAAGCTGAGCGCCAAAGAATTGATGCTTTTGAACTGTGGTGTTGGAGAAAACTTGAGAGCCTCTTGGACAGCAAGGAGATTAAACCAGTCAATCCTAAAGGAAATCAACCCTGGATATTCACTAGAAGGACTGATGCTGAGGCTCCAATCCTTTGGCCACCTGATGAGAAGAGCTGACTCACTAGAAAAGACCATGATGCTGAGAAAGACTGAGGGCGGGAGGAGAAGAGGATGGCAGAGGACGTGATGGTTGGATGGCATCACCGACTCAACGGATATGAGTTTGAGCAAACTTCGGGAGGTAGTAAAGGAGGGAAATTTGGCATGCTACAGTTCATGGAGTCGCAAAGAGTTGGACACGGTTTAGCAACTGAACAACAACATTCTTTAACCCAGAAACTCCTCTACATAAGCCTATACACTTAGAAGTTCAAGGACAGCCACAGCGGCACTGTTAACAATGTTTTAACATTGTTAAAAACAAGGTCAGAGAAACTTAAAGTCCATTAACGGGAGACTGGATAATAAACTACAGTCATAAACTGGAATAAAACAGAATGAAAGCACAGTACAGTATGCTACAACCTGTGTAAAAATAAACTTTAAAAAGCATACATACTAAATGCAATAAGACATTTCTGGATTGGATCCTGGAAGAGAAAAAGGACATCAGCAGAAAAACTGATGAAATCCAAATAAAATCTATATACTTTAGCTTCACTGTGTAACCTTTTGGATTTTACTGTATGGGCACATAATAATTATTTGAAACATAAGATTTAATTTAAAACAACCTAATTACTTTGTGATTGTACTTTCATCATTCCTGGCATTCATATCCTTCTACATACTGCTAATGAGAAACACCAAGGGCACATGTATTGCTTCAATACTTCTAATACTTTCATTACTGTACCTAAACACATACCTGCCTCACCTGCTAGGTTTTAGGTCCTTAAAGGTGAAGGCCAAGCCAGCTCAGCTCTGTCCTCAAGGAATCTAGGGAGTATCTGCCACATGGTAAGAGTTCAACCAATGAGACTGAAATGATTATGCTCAATTTTTCATTAGCACAATATTTTGTATTTCAACTATCCAAACAGTTCTAGGAGTTTCCTCTGATCCTTAGTTCATAATGATCCAGAAAAGGGAAGCAAGGAGCAGAGATGGGTGAAGTGGTTCTCACTGAGGATTTGGGTAGGACCATGGAGGCCTGCTAGATAAATGACCCTCCAACCTCACTTCCTAAACATTTTTGCTCTGTGCTGGAGATGCGGGGACTATAAAGATAAAATGAAGTCCTTATGGTAGAAGTTAGGCATAATTAACGTCAAGACTTGAAAAGGTGAAACACCCTTGGATTTACAAAAATTGTCTTGCACAATGGCCATGAAATGCTTTTCAGAGAAAAAAAATCACTTATTTACACTGTTGGTGGGAATGTAAATTGGTGCAGGCACTATGGAAAACAGTATGGAGGTTCCTCAAAAAACTAAAAATAAGGTTGCTATATGATCAAGCAATCCCACTTGCTTGCGGGGCATATATCCACAGAAAAATGTACACACACACACACACACACACACACAAATACTACTCAGTCATCAAAAAGAATGAAATGATGCCATTTGCAGCAACACAAATGGACCTAGAGATGATCATACTAAATGAAGTCAGAAAGAGAAAGAAAAATACCATATGGTATCACTTATATGTGGAATAAAAAAATACAAGACAAATCAACATATCTACAAAACGAAAATAGATTCATATATAGGGAACAGACGTGTGGTTGCCAAGAGGGAGGGGAGAGGAATGGAAGTGTTAGCAGAAGTAAACTACTATACACAATAGGATGGATAAACAACAAGGTCCTGTTGTATAGAATAGGGAACTATAGTCAATATTCTATCACAAACCATAATGGAAAAGAATATATATATGAACACACACATATAAAAAACATCACTTTTCTGTACAGAAGAAATTAATAAAACACTGTAAATCAATTATACTTAAAATTTTTTTAAAACAGTGTCCAAAGAAAAAAAATCCTAGCCTCCAAACCCATCAACACCTAATTTTCCAAACATTCAAAATACAAAAGACGAATGACTTAGGAAACATTCTGAGGTCCTTGAATGGATAAAGAAATGCTAATGAATTTGTCCCCAAAGCATTAGTAGCGATGTTCCATTTCCACCAACTCAGAGCCTTAAGTCTACACACCACACCATCAAGCAATAAAACCTGGGGCAGACACTGATCTCTGTGAATACCTATTTTTCAAGGTACAAAATGAACAGATGACAGTTAAGGCTCCTTCTGGATCTCAAATTCTATCATACCTCTTTTCCTTCACATCCCAAATATAAACTAAGGCACTGCAGTCTTTTCACACAAACTCACACATCAACAGACCCATTTGGTCTGTGCACTGGAAGAAGAAGCTTACCCACATTATTTTCTCCCTGTTTCCAGAGTGGCCTACGTATGAGCCAGCGTCATATATGAACAGTGCTCAAGTGAAGGAGAAAAGGATTTATTCAACTTGTTGAAATGATATTAAAATATGTATACTGTACAATGAAACATTCGCTGAATTGTGCCTTCATTCATATTCAAGACTAGAAAAGTTTCTTACTTGGCTTGCACGTGCACTTTTATGTACTGCTTAGTCCATATATAACATCTGCAAGCTATCCTTACAGGTGTGTATTTCTACTTGATCTTTTTATTTTATTTTTATTTTATTGACCACTTTTTACAGCACGGAAAAAAGATGGGAACACTGGGGGAAAGTCACAGGCAAACTTATCCATAGGTAATGATACATGATTGATCAGAGGAGAGTTTTGTTCTTGTTTATTTAACATAATCCTTAGTTTGAACTGACTGGGCTGAAAGATGATTGTGTAAAAGGCAGAACAGAGGTCTGTGAGTAGTAGCCGCATGATAAAAGCATGGTATAATACACATTAAGAGCTTATCTCTTTCCATTGAAATGTTCCCTTTCAAAACACAGAAATAACATTGTGCTGCTAACAAATATAGCTGTCTTCTAAAGCAGTTACTTCCCCCTAAATAACCAGCATTTTACAGTACAGGTGCTTTCTAAATAATACGGGGAGAGAGAAGAGTTTTCCAAGAAACCTTCAAATGAGCTCAAAAGTCCACAGTGAAAGACACATCTCAGGGGATGAGGACATGAGATAATATCCATCTGTCAGGTGAGCCGGAACAGCCTCCCTCAGTAAAGGAACTCAAACACGTTTCAGAGGAGGGAAAGCTGCCTGACAGGTGGAGGGAAGAAAAGGAAATGCCAGGCAAGAAGAAAGATGTGCGTAGGAGCTACCACTGTACTTTCTCAAGCAGCAGAGACGCAGTGTGACGTGATGTGCGGCAGAGATTACCTTAGTCACTAAGACAAACAGAAGGGGAGAATCTATGTCACTTCACACGCCGAGGCTCGGTTTCCTCGTATGTTTCAGGGGAAGGGCGGGCCACGTGATTTGGACAGCTCACTTCCTCGGAGGCACTGCGCTGGCACCGAACACCCTATGACCCTTCGAGGTGCATGGCTTAGCAGCCCATTTGGTAAATGAAGAGAGAGAGGCTCAGCATCCTGAAGGAACCTCTGGTTACAGGGCTTTATAAGACATTAAAAAGAATATGCATGATAACTACTGTGGAGAAAGAGGGGGTGTGATGCTAAGACGGGCTTCCCAGGTGGCTTAGTAAAGAATCGGCCTGCCAGTGCAGGAGCTCTGAGTTCAATCCCTGAGTCAGGAAGATCCCCTGGAGCAGGAAAGAAATGAAAACCTGCTCCAGTATTCTTGCCTGGGAAATCCCATGAGCTATATATAGCCCATGGGGTCGCAAAGAGTCAGACACGACTTAGCGACTAAACAACAACGATAATATTAAAACTGACTTTAAAAAATCCGAGCTCCTGAACATAACCACCTGATACAAGAATGGCTATATTCTTTTCTTGAGAGCAAAGGAATAAAGGAACTGTATCTATCTTCCCCGTCAAGCCAGACAAAGGAAAGGAAAGCGCATAGAACATTCTTTACTTTGAAGAATGTCCTCTAAGAAGTCCTTCAAGGGAAACCACAGGACAAAGAATGGTATGTCTTCCTGTGGCAGCAATGGCTCTCATTTAATTATGCATTCCTGCAGAGTCCATAACGAGGAAGGTGTTACCCCGAACACTCAACACATTGCTTAGCAGCTGAACAGGGGTGAGCAGTAAACGGAAGGAGCCATCCATCCTCAGAAACACTGAAGATGGCCCTCAATGTAGATTCTAAAACGAGCTGTTGGTTCTATACAAAAGCTCAACAGCCATTATGACAATTTACCCGTCATTATTTAACTGCAGAATTCCATACATATAAATTCCCATCTGGCAGCAAGAGAGTCCAATAAATAAAACTAGCCTTAAAACTTCATAACCAAATGTAGAAGTTAATGAGGTCTACTTATTTCTAAGTCAGCTCGTCAAATTTAGACCCTGCCCCATCCATTTCTCTAGATAAAGATGTGAAATTAAAGAACACATATTTAGATTAAACCCTCCCTACTGATGGAAGACACTCTGGTAGTAAAACAATTTGGGAGTATCTATTACAATACCCCATGACCTGACAACTGCCTAGAGAAACATATGCCCACGTATGCAGTGCCAAGGACAAGGATATTCTTTGCAGCCTTATTTGTAATCAGAAACTAGTAGAAACAATCTAGATCAGCAGTAGGAAAATAAGCAGAAAAACTATGGTATATTCCCATGACTAGTCTACATAACATAAGCAGCAGTTTAAAATGATGAACTAGATTTATTTCAACCAGCACAGACAGATTCCCGAAACATGTTAATGTGAAGTTTTAAAACATAAAATACATTTATATTATAAATACCAAATCAACAAAGTGTTTGCCTCTGGGAAACCAGCAAGAGGAGGCAGGGAGTAAATCTTATAAACTCATTTATTACTTTTATTAAAAAGTTAGTTTTAAAAAACTCCTTGCAAGGATGTTATTGGGTTATCAAATAGCAGGATTACAGAATAAGGCACAATATCTCTGTGTTGCAGATATCTCTGCAAACACTGCTAAATTAAAATCTAATCAAGTATAAAAGAAGACAAATTACCAGGAGCAACCAAAACATCATAAATGAAGCTGGGGTTCTAAAAATAAATAAATAAATGAAGCTGGGGTTTTACCCGATGAAGTAGAGAAGACTCTGTCAACTTAATGGCCACATGAAGCTTCAACTGGTATAACACGTTATTACTGGTGGGAGCCTGTATACATATTCTTTTTCCAGTCTAAAAATTTTTAACAGTAACTGAAAAAGGACCTAATATAGAAATGACAAAATTATGTTAACATCACTAAAAGAAAACAGTCATGCTCCCTTTTAATCACTAAGAATCCTTTCCCACCAGTGACGAACATTAACGTGAGAATGCAAATCTAACTTTTAATAAAGGTCAGCTTACACTAACAATAACAAAGAGGGTCCCCCATCTGGTAGGGACTCTCCAAAAAATCAGGGCTTTGCATGGGCACCATTTACTTCCTTTATTTGCGACCCTGTCAGTGAACCATCAGCCAGGCTCTCGTTTATACAACCATGCATTTCTATTCCTCAGGGAAAATAAAATGGCTCTAAATTTAGGGAACCACCTTGCCAATGTTATATCTATCTGTAACTGTTGCTAAATCGAGAAAGGATGGAGGTAGGAAGAAAGGGGTGAGGTGAAGGAAAAAGAGAAATAACCAATTTGTTGCAAAACTACATATAATCAAAGTAAGATTTACTTTAAATACAATCAAGTGCATCTTTCTCATTTTTAGTTATTTTAATGCCATAAGATTTAACAGAAAAGAAAAAATAATCATAGAATAAAAAGTAACAAAAAGTCCTACTTATATGATTGTTAAAAACAGCATGCAAAACATGATCCAACTTTGCTTTTAAAACATACTGTCACACAGGACAAAAATGAAAGAAAATTCTTAAAATGCTAGCAATCCTAAAAAGCAAATGACCCAGTTTTTCTTCTACAATAAATTACACGAACAAGGAGGAGAGAAGGGAAAATGTTACAGATTAAGAAAGTCTTTAAAGTGACAGATGCTAAAATGAGTTCATCAGGCTTGGATCCTGATTCCAACAAACTGTAAAATGACAATTTTGAGACAAAGGAGGAAGGTGAACATGGACTCCAGGACAAACTAGAAGTAAATAATATTAAATCATAATCATTCATTCATTAAGGGAAATGATATAGTGACTCATTTTAAAGTCATTTTCTGTTAAAAAATACTTAGTGATATATTTATAGGTTGAATGGTATATTATTCAGCCTGTGCTTTAAAACACACATACACAAAAAAAGTTTTTAAACCATAAAAACAAGAAGAAGATAAATGGAACAAGAAAGGTAAGATCCCTGTACTTGTTGAAGCTAGATTGATGGGTACATGGGGGCTTGTTGTGCTGTCCTATTTTTGTAAATGTTTGAAAAATCTCACAAACAAAAAGTGAAAATGCTTGCAGGTATAGCTGTCTCTGGGTGGAAGCAGCTGGGTGAGCTGGTGGGAACTGGGTGATTTTTACTTTGACATCTGGACCTTTTATGAACATCCATATTTTATACAGTAAATATGAATTACTTTGATTATTTGAAAACACAAATGTTACTCTTTTGGTAGATGTATTGATGGATGGTGGATGGATGGATGGATGGATGGATGGAAAGGTCTTGCAGTGCCCAGTTCTAATGATGCCACCTCTGTGGATTTAATTCTCCCTCTGCTGACACCTAAATGCATTTTACGTACACTTTCACCAAAGGCCTAATTACATTTGATTATTTAGTATGACAATTTTTAATTATATCTTATCTCCCCCTCCAGAAAAACAAGAAGCATTTCTTTTTTTGTGTATTTTTTTCCTGGTCAACACTAAGCAAAAAACTCTCTCTATATATTAGGCATTAAATAGGTATACACTTAATTAACTTTGCCACTAATAAATTCAGAGAGCAAGCAAGTGGCAATAGCAGTAGAATAAATATCCTACTGCTTGTAACCACGAAAACTTTAAGGTCAGAACAAGCCCAGAGGTCCCCATACCCATCAAATGTTACCTGATCCATTTCTCAAACCATTTATTTTCCAATTGACTAGGGAGAAAAACATCAGTCGGTAGCAGAAAGCAGTCAGTCACAGAATTGAGTTAGATTTTTTTTTTTTAATGACATCATGAAAAAAAATCAAAGTCTATTAGTTTTTGAGCAACCATTCATTATGTACCTGCTGAAGACTCCTCCAGAGCACTGATCAGTTCATTTTCATTAAGGAAACCATTACGGTAAGAACACAGAGCTAGCCATGTGCAGAGACAAACAACAGTTTGAGAAACATCCCCTGCTCTGAAAACGCTGATGCTGTTTGGAAGGACTGTACACCCAAACCTCTCACAGACTCACTAGAAACTCTAGCATGTTCTGTGCAGTTCACATCTGCACACAACATGGTAGTTCTTCAAGCCATCAATGCTTAAAAGCCATTTTCAAAAATATATAATAAAGTCCTCCTCCCAGGAGAAGGAGTACCAAACACCCAAAGCACAGCATTACTGGATATCGCTACATGCAAGACTTCACCTGTGATACGATCTGAATTTGACTTTTATGGGACTTTGACAAAAGCCAGTCAAACACTGGTAAGACATTTACAATTTCCTTTTATATCTAAAAGATTCTTCAGTTCAGTCACTCAGTCATATCCGACTCTTTGCAACCCCATGGACTGCAGCACACCAGGCTTCCCTGACAAACATTAGAACAAAGCCCAGGTTTTAAATTAAGATTCCACCACCTAAGAGTTTCCAAAGCCCTTTGAGAAACATCAGTGTATCATGAAGAAATGGCAGGTGCAAGCTCTCCCCAAGTTTCACCTCCCATTCCATCCTGTGATCCGCTCCAGGAAGCCAGGTGTTCAAGAATGCTCTCACCTCCCCAGGTTTTCAAGGCCGGAAGGGGAGGCGGGGACAGAGCAGAACTCTGCATATTTCCCACCTTGATCTCCACTCACACTCATACACAGTTCATGTTCTTGCTTCTCTATTCTCTGATTCCTTATGTAAGAAGCTCAAATCTACTTTATTAGCACATTTTAATTTATTAGACAGTCAAGAAAGTGGGTAACATGGTATCATAGTAAAGAATTGAATCCATACAAATCCAGGGCCTCCAGAATATGAGCAGGTACTAAGAAATGAGACACGACTCCAAAGATAACTTAATTCCTGTTCCCATGTGTTCTATTCATCCTAGAATGAATTCAGAAGAGGCAATGCTCTATTAGATGTGGAAACTGTATTCTCAGGTTCTAAAGAAGATAAAGGTCAAGAATTCAGTGGAAAAAAAAGAAGAATTCAGCGAAAACTTTTTCTTACTGAAAGGAAAAAGGTGATGCTAGGATTAGCAGATGTGAAGGGGTCACACAACAATTCTACAGGCTGTTAAAATGTTTTCTTTTTTAAGAACAAAGAAGAAGCCTTTAAATAACAAATTAGCATACTGAAATAATGTTGAAGTGATCCCCGGGCATACAAAATTCAAGTCAAATTAGTCACGGCCAAAGATAAAAGGAAAACTCTGTGCTCGTTCCTATGCTACTCTAAATTTTCATTACCTTCACATTATATTATAGTCAGCTTTTAGCTAATGGGCTTCCCTGGTGGCTCAGCTGGTAAAAGAATCCGCCTGCAATGCGGGAGACCTGGGTTCGATCCCTGGGTTGGGAAGATCCCCTGGAGATGGGAAAGGCTTCCCACTCCAGTATTCTGGTCTGGAGAATTTCATAGGCTATATAGTCCATGGGGTTGCAGAGTTGGACACAACTAAGTGACTTGCACTTTTAGGTAATAAAATTTCAGCTATTATTTATCTGAAAAAATCTAAAAAATGATACAAATGACTTATTTACAAAACAGAAGCAAACTCACTGACTTAGAAAACAAACCTATGAAAAAAAAAAAAAAAAAGAAAACAAACCTATGGTCACTGAAAGGGAACGGGATGGGGGACAGGTCAATTAGGAGCTTGGGGTTGAGGGCATGGAAACCCACTCCAGTATCCCTGCCTAGAGAATCTCATGGACAGATGAGCCTGGTGGGCTACAGTCCATGAGGTCGCAAAGAGCTGGACATGACCAAAGTGATAAGCATGTATGCACATACTCCAAAATGAAGTAAAAATTCAGAAAAAGATAAAGATTTAAAAAATAAAACTTAAGCTAGTATATATTTGAAAACATTGATTCCCTTTTGTATCCTCATTCCCACTGTGAAACTCCAATTCAGGATGAGCCTCAGAATCTAACAAGTCTCCTCAAGGTAAATATTTGAGCTCTTCTTTGCATTAATACATTCAAACTCCTGTTATTAGTTAATCTACTGTCTGTCACTGGGCTATGTTTAAAGAGGAAACGGTACTGGATGTGAAGAGCAGTTCTCTCATGTTTTAAGGTAGACATAATTTGTTGAAATAATGAGAAAAGAGGGTGCATCAGTGGATAAGACGGGGATCTACAGGATGGACAGCCAGGGAGAAAATGTTTTCCAAGCTTCCATTTTTTAACTCATTTGTGAGTCTGCTATTGACAGTATCATCCTGATGACCAATGTAAGGCATTTTGATTATTAGGTTTCTTGCTACCACTCCACATAACACTAAGCAAAGTCTAGGAGAATACACTTTTCTTTTCTTTCCTTTTTACACGTACTAAATGGTTGGCACTTCCCATAAAACAACAAATCGATGCCTTTAGTTTTGTGTATTACATCCACAAGCTATCAGTCTAAGTAAATGTGACCAGTGTTATTCTTTTTTATTTTGAAGAAAAAAAAAAAGAAAGTGGAGAGCTTTATAAAATTTTCTCAGGGGCTTCCCTGGTGGCTCAGTGGTCAAGAATCCGCCTGCCAATGCAGGAGACACAAGTCTGATCTCTGGTATGGGAGGATCCCACACGCCACGGAGCAACTGGGCCTGTGTGCCGCAACTATCGAGCGTGTGCTCTAGAGCCCAGGACCACAGGGAACCACTGAGCCCCACGTGCTGCAACTACGGAAGCCCAGGCACCCTGGGCTCCACAACATAGGAAGCCACTGCAACAAGAAGTCCATGCACTGCAACTAGAGAGAAAAGCCCATGCAACAATGAAGACCCAATACAGTCAAAAATAAACAAATACAATTATTTTTTTAAAAACTTCCTTAGTGACTCTCTCATGAAAAGCAGAAACCTAGCATCCAATAACCACACTGCAACAAAG
Source organism: Muntiacus reevesi (assembly GCF_963930625.1). Classification (NCBI taxonomy): domain Eukaryota; kingdom Metazoa; phylum Chordata; class Mammalia; order Artiodactyla; family Cervidae; genus Muntiacus; species Muntiacus reevesi. Next base: position 79,733,428 of record NC_089255.1, on the reverse strand, counting down.
GAAAAAAAATTTAAGCAATATCTCACTCACCTATGAGTAAATAACTGTCCATACAAGAATAGGAAAATCCAAAGAAAAATATACTTGAGAAAACTATTCGAATGTTTTAAATGTTTTTAGGGTAAAGCACATAATTTAGTCAGAGATCACTTTCGATTAACATGACTGTTTCTCATTGGGTGTTTAGAAAGAACACAGCATTTTTTTTTTTAATTTAAGGAAAGGAAAAAAGTATGCTTTCTCAGTTCTATTCTAGAACAACACTACTCAAAACATAAATAGAAAGTATAAAAATGATGCACTTAATAAGATATTCCATGGTGGTGGTTTAGTCGCCAAGTCGTGTCCGACTCTTGCGACCCCACAGACTGCAGCCTGCCAGGTTCCTCTGTCCATGGGATTCTCCAGGCAAGAATACTGAGTTGCCATTTTCCTTCTCCAAGATACACACAGAACCACATATAAAATACAAGGTATTGTGAGTTTGGGTTTTCTTGGGTATTTTTTGTCTTTTTGGATTTTTATCTTGCAGGAAGGGAATGGTTTCGGATATTCCTTGACTAGAAGTTAAGAAAGGAATACGGATTTAGAAAGCCACAGTCGGCCACCAGCAGGCCTGGAGAACTGTTCCATTATGGCTCCCTTCCCTCCGCTGTCTGAGTAGCTCCAGCGTGTATGAATGCATAAGCGAAGACTCTCCCACCTCATTTAACAGATGTCCTATACCAGCATCATCAGATATTACCACCATTAAAAATTCAACTGAAAAAAAAAAGACAGGTTTATGGCTGCTCCACCATAAAAGCTACACAAGTTTCGCCTCATAGTAACTCTCAAACTTAACACTTTCACTAACTGTCATATTCAAGTGTACCAACCAGGAATTGATCCTTATTTAAGAGTGTTTAAAATACTTTAAGACATACAGGGAGTGCCCTGAAGGTGCACATTTCAATAGTATACAGGTACTGAGGAGGGGAAAAAAAGTAAATCTTGAAAAACAACTTCCAAGATTGAGGCGAGAACCAGAGGGCCCTCAACAACATGCACTGATTTTTTTTGTCCTTTGCAAAGTACATGAGCCACAGCTCCCTACGTGGAGCAACTCTGCAGGCTGTTTGCTTCACCATTCAGCAGTTTTTGATGGTTCCAAAGGGCTACATTCTCAAAAGTAGTTTATCAGTTGTGTTACTGATTTAAAAAGAAAAAGAAAAAAAAACTCGAGCTCTTCAAACAGTTAAAAATCAGAGATCTAAAAATCTTTCTTGGATTCCCACCTCTTAAAGAATGATTCTGGGAATGGTCAAATCAATGCTAACAGGAAAGTGTCCTAATGTACTTGAAAAACATTTTCAGAGATAATCATTTTCCACTTTCTCTTACTGAAATTCGAGGAAGGTCAGAAATAGCAAGCCACTTTGAAATCAGTGCTCCAATTACCCAGCAGGCATCTGAAAAGAAGCCCTCAGCTTTGCACAAAGGTTTGCAGAGGTGAGATGCTCAGATAACCTTGACCGTCCTTCATAGAATGCAGTACTCCAGAAGAGCCGGCTCCTTAGGCAATCTGCTATGACAAAGCAGCAGAGAAAAAAATTCCAGACTCTTTGTTTCAGCATCTGGCTAAGAGGAAGGTTAAGTACAAAGTAACAAAACCAAAGCAACCTACCTAACATCAAATCACTTGTTTTATCTGAATTTAGGAGCTTAGCATATTACAGCATTTCAGCCTATAGAAAAGTCTCTTTCTATCAAATTAAACTGTTATTTTGTTCAATGAGAATGTCCCTTAACAAATGAATAAAGCGTTAGAGAAATATCCACTAAATGTTGGGATAAGCCCAGGACAGAACTGGGTCTCTACCCAGCAGTAAGTAAATGCAATCACTCTGAATCAACAGCAAATGTCAGTCCAAAAGATCATCCAGCCATCTCTCAATCTTTCAGGAGCTTGGTGTTCCAAATTATACACTAATGCATCAGGATTAACATGATTCTTATTTAGAACACAGGTTAGGGTTCAACCTCCCATCAAATTTTAAGAAACACAGATGTTCTGAAATGCTGGTGGAATGAAAATAGTCATGTAACAAAAATACTACTAAGTTGCCAGAAAGATAATTTACTCTATAATGACGAAAATATTGAATTCAGAAATCAATGACTAAAAACTGCACAAGAGTCACCTGTCTTCCCTGTTTCTGCCTCTCAGCTATAGAACAACAAAGGAGGAAAAACCAGTGGGGAAAGATCTAGAATCCACATTTACCAAATCAAAATTTTGCTATAAGTGGCAGGTTTTCTAACAATAAACTCTGAGTTCAATGATCCTTTGTAACTAATCTACCAACTCACCTGATTCCACTTCAAAGTCGTGGTAAATCTTCCTTCCAAGTCCAACTTGAGGTATTCTCACAAACCTAGAGTAAAATAATTATGAACGTTAGTGTGATCAGATTATTCTCAAATTTTGAAAACAGAAATAAAGGGGGAAGTCATAGGTACCAATCAAGTCATAACTATGAAATCCTATACTGATCCTCTTTACTTTGTAATCTCTTTATGTGTAGTCAACAGACATCTAAATTTAAGCCAACCAATAGCCACTTCTATTTACACAACATTCTTTTTCTTTGAACTTTTTATATTGTATAACATAAAATATACATTTATATACCACAAAATTGGGGTATAATTGATTAACAATGTGATAGTTTCAGGAGAACAGTGAAGGGACTCAGCCATACACACACACGTACCCATTCTCCCCTCCCGTCCACGCTGCCACGTGAACATTGAGCAGAGTTCCATGTGCTATACAATAAGTCCTTGGTGGTTATCCATTTTAAATACAGCAGTTGGTACATGACCATCCCGAACTCCCTAACCATCCCATCCCCCGCCCCCCACCCCAGCAACCATAAATTCATTTTCTAAGTCTAAGAGTCTCTTTCTGTTTTCTTTCTGTATTGTAAGTAAGCTCCTTTGTGTTATTTTACATAACAAATTCTTAAACCTGACTGTTCAACCTCTACGTAGATTGCCAATCCAGGACCTCACCCCACATAATCTGATCAGGGAGTCTGGGGAGAACCCCAGGAAACTCTGTGAGTAAGAAGTGCCCCCCCCAAGGTGGTTTTGATGTAGCTGGTGATAGACGTGCCTGTGGGAACCACTGTTCCAAACCAGTGGTTCTCTACAGGGGGCAGTTCTATACCCTGAGGACATCCTGCAACGTCTGAAAGTATTTTTGGCTGTCACAACAGAGGAAGGGGATATACACGACTGGATTTAATCGGCAGAAGCCAGGGATGCTGCTAAACAATCTACAAGGTTCAGGACAGTACACTTAATCAGCCGAAAATGCCAACAGTGATGAGATAGAGAAACCTGTTTCAAAGCAACCAAATACTCTGATGATTTAGAAATTCCACAATCCTCTCACTGGTCATCTCACGTAAGTTATATATAAACTCTACTAAAATCATAAGACATTTCCAGGCATCAGACATACATTGTTGTTGCTCAGTCATGTCTGACTCTTTGCGGCCCCATGGACTGTAGCTCATGCCTGCATTCTTTCCCACCAACACGATCTTTTCTAATGATTAAGCTCTTCCCATCAGGTGGCCAAAATATCGGCGTTTCAGTTTCATCATCAGTCCTTCCAATGAATATTCAGGGTTGATTTCCTTCAGGATGGACTGGTTGGATATCTTTGTAGTCCAAGAGATTCTCAACAGTCTTCTCCAACACCACAGTTCAAAAGCATCAAAACTTCAGTGCTTAGCCTTCTTTATGGTCCAACTCTCACATTTATACATGACTACTGGAAAAACCATAGCTTTGACTAGATGGACCTTTGTCGGCAAAGTAATGTCTATGCTTTTTCATATGCTGTGTAGGTTGGTCATAGCTTTTCTTCCAAGGAGTAAGCATCTTTTAATTTCATGGCTGCAGTCACCATCTGCAGTGATTTTGGAGCCCGAGAAAATAAAGTCTGTCACTGTTTCCATTGTTTGCCCATCTATTTGCCATGAAGTGATGGGACCAGATGCCATGATCTTCATTTTTTTAACGTTGAGTTTTAAGACAAGCTTTTTCACTCTCCTCTTTCACTTTCATCAAGAAGCTCTTTAGTGCCTCTTTTCTTTCTGCCATAAGGGTGGTGTCATCTGCATATCTGAGGTTATTGATATTTCTCCCTGCAATCTTGATTCTAGCTTGTGATTCATCCAGCCCAGCATTTCGCATGATGTACTCTGCAATAGAAGCTAAATAAGCAGAGTGACAATATACAGCCTTGACATTCTCCTTTCCCAATTTGGAACCGGTCTGTTGTTCCATGTCTGGTTCTAACTGTTGGTTCTTGACTTTCATACAGGTTTGTCAGGAGGCAGGTATGGTGGTCTAGTATTCTCATCTCTTAAAGAATTTTCCACAGTTTGTTGTGATCCACACAGTCAAAGGCTTTAGGGTAGTCAATGAAGCAGAAGTTGATGTTTTTCTGGAATTCTCTTGCTTTTTCTATGATCCAATGGATGTTGGGAATTTGATCTCTGGTTCTTCTGCACTTTCTAAATCCAGGTTGAACATCTGAGAGTTCTCAGTTCACATACTGTTAAAGCCTAGCTTGAAGAATTTTGAGCATTACTCTCCAAGCATATGAGATGAGTACAATTGTGTGGTAGTTTGAACATTCTTTGGCATTGCGTTTCTTTGGGACTGGAATGAAAACTGACCTTTTCCAGTCCTGTGGCAACTGCTGAGTTTTCCAAATATGCTGGCACATTGAGTGCAGCGCTTTAAGATGCCCAACATTAAAACCCACAGTGAAAAAGCAAAAAGTGTTAATCACTCAGTTGTGTTTGACTCTTTGCAAGAGCATGGATTGTAGCCCACAAGGCTCCTCTGTCCATGGGATTCTCCAGGCAGGAATACTAGGGTGGGTAGCCATTCCCTTCTCCAGGTGATCTTCCCGACCCAAGAACCGAACCCACATCTCTTGCATTACAGGCAGATTCTTTACAGTCTGAGCCACCAGGGAAGCTCCAGTACATGTATCTATTTCTAAAAATATTAAAATAAGTCAGACTATACATGTCCAAAAGAGTTTCTAAGAAATCTGTTTTTTAATGTTTGGGGAAGTGAACACTATTTCAAATTGGGTTAATTTCCAAACCCTGTTCCTAAACATATAAAGTGGAAGACTAGAACAGTAAGAAGAATCAAAACTTAATTTCACTCACAGATATTTCCAATTCCTGTTGAAGACAAGGTGGTAAGTTCCTCTTCCCAACCTGTCACCTTAGACTCCCATCACTCATTCAGCCAAATATAAAGGGACTTCAAAACTTACATTAACTGCATTCAAAACAACAGTCGCTGAGTGCCTACCATGTTCCGGCACTATGATCTTACATAATACAGCAGAACAGAGTTCCAGAAGACCCTGCAACCTGTCCTTCCTACCCTACCATAACCATTGGTATAAACATCAGACAAAGACTGTTGGAAAAAGAACCTAGAAAGAAAATTCTGAGCACCAGATACCCCAGATAATAAGACTTGCAGTTTTTAGTGCCTGCCCTATAAACTGTTACCTACAGAATGGGAAAGGAAGCCTGAAATATTTGAAATATGTACTCTGTTTTTTTCTTTTAATAAGCTATAACCAGCTAATTACATAAACAAAACATACCTGACACTTATAACCTACTTAGCTACATGAACAAACATGCCAACCTCAAACTCAAGGATGAAAGGATGTGATTTCCAAATACACTTGGAAAGATGCCACCAGAATTACTGCATTCCAACTGGACAACATTTCCATATATTCTAATTACAGTCTGATTTCTTCCCCTGAATCCCCAGTGTAATCAAGGAACTACTCAATCAAATTCACCCAAATCACCCCAGGCAACGAGCACCTGGATAGCTGGTGGGTGAACTGGTATTCCTATCTCAAAGCACCAGTAGGTTCAGGGGTCCAGGCAGAATGTGTGCCAGAGGCAGGGTTCCAATCTGGAGCTCCCCACCCAGCCCTAAGCATCTGAGAACAAGCCAAACGATTAGGAAGCTTTGCTGAATGACATGCTTTCCCAAAGGTAGGGCTAACACACAGTCTAGACTCAAGATGCCTGTTAACTCAATGTAGAGCCCATCATACCGCCACTACAAAAAGAAGACCAGCAGGGAAGACAGCCTCAGACAAAAGCAGAACAGCAGTGATAAGCTTCTTAATATCCATCCATGGCTCCAGCTTTTTGAAGCAAAGTAATTTGGGGGTATTCCTTTCTTTCTCCAGGAAAGGAAGAAAGGAAAATCAAAAAAATGAATAGGAAGGTTCAGAAATATTAGTGCACAATCTGAAATTTAAGTCCTCCTTTCATTTTTCTAGATTTAAATCGGCCTTCAAACAAAAATTCATAATTAAATTTCAAAACATAAACATTTCCTTTTTTTCTCTCTCTTAGCAGTAAAACATATTCTGTTCCAAAAAAGAAAGGTTGCTCAATTTCCTGTCAAAAGCAATCCAGAGAAGGCCACCTACACTGTAAAAGCAGCAAGGAAAAAAAAAAAATGCTGAAGAAAAGCCTGTATGTGTGGGAGTGTTCTAAGTGCAATGTAACTACCACTCTGGGTTTTAAAAGCTTTTTTCCTAGATCATTCTGAGAAATATGAAAATTAGTGTAACTGCTGAAGAGAAGCTTGTCCTCCAACCTATCTAAGGAAAACAAGCCCTAATGAAGGATTTAGTTCCACCACAGAAAGCAGGGGGTGAGGTGGGGGGGGGTGTGCACAATTCAAGGCCTTACACTGTGATTCTTCCTACTAAGGAGGAAGGGCAGATTCTATCAAATAGATAACTTACACGGAATGTTCTCTGAGCTAAAAGGCTGCTCTGACAATAAACCCTCTCCCCCATAGCATCCTACTCCTATCTAGAACTACACAAATTTTCAGCCTAGGGCCTTTATCCTAAACCTCTGGGGGCTAACCATTACCACACACAGTCATAACACGGCTAGACTGTGGATCAGTACAGCGCAGAATTCGTGCAGTTTCCCCTAAACTTGCTTATACTTTCTGAATATTTAAATTCTAAGACAACAATCAACCAGCCCAATACATTTTACTAAAAGTCTGAACATAGATGCTCGGCAATAAGGCAGAGGCAGTATGGTAAAAAAAAAAAAAAAAAAAAAAAAAAAAAAGAAGCAGCAGCAAAAAGCTTAAACAGCTCACCAGAGAATTGAGGGGAAACGAACAGTACAGAAAATAAGTTGAAATTAAGGACAGCATTATCACTGAATTGTAGCACAGTAAAGTCCCGTGTTTCTGTAAATCATACTTTCCCTGGGAAGGAGTGCTTTGCTTTTTGTCACAAAAGCAAAACATAGGTGAAGGGAAGTAAAGAATGAACTGGGAAAAGAACACAGTAAGGAGATGATGGTGAATATTTTAAAACCGGAATACCAAAAGACACATCGAGATACGACAGGAAGCCGCAGAGGAAGTGCAGTTGCCAGACAAGACACAGGAGAAAGGAAATCTCTTCAGCCTTACGTGTGACTGGCTCGATAAGCTAACAGTTTTGAAAACGTCAGCTCACAGGAGGGGTCTTCTTTGTTCTCTTTAATAATCTCAGGCTAACCTACCAGAACAATTTTTTAAAAGGCTGCACAACTAGAATAACTTAATTTCCCTAAACCATTTGGGAAAGAAAGTAAAGTCACTCAGTCATGTCCAACTCTTGGAGACCCTATGGACTGTAGCCCACCAGGCTCCTCCATTCATGGGATCTTCCAGGCAAGAGTTATGGAGTTGGCTGCCATTTCCTTCTCCAGGGGATCTTCTCGACCCAGGGATCGAACCCGGGTCTCCTGCATTGCAGGCAGACGCTTTACCATCTGAGCCACCCGGGAAGCTCACTTGAGAGTTAACCGCAAACATCATGGTCTATCACCCCTACGGAGTTTGGTGAGTAACTTCTATAAACAAGGACATTCTCCTCCAAAACTGCAATAATTACAGCCATCAAGACCCAGAAATTAACAGTTACAGTCATCAAATCCCCAGTACAGTCAACTAATCCACAGACCAGCCTTGACTTTCTCCAGTCAACCCATAGAGTCCATTTTAGTAAAAGGATCCAATCCAGGATGTCTCACTGCACTGACTTTTCAAAGCTCAATACTCTATTTCAATCGAGAATTCCTCACACTATCCTTGACTTTCACGACCTCAACAATTTTGAGGATGTCAGGCCAGTTTTGCAGCATGTCCCTTCCTTTGGGTTTGTCTGCTAACTTCTTGATGATGACGTTCAAATTATGATTTTTCAGCAGGAATACCACAGAACAGTTTTCTCTTCTTGTTGTACCCTACCAGGTGGTATGCTATTTCCAATTTTTCCCCCCCTTACTGGTAGTGCAAACTTAAATTACTTAATTAAGGTGCTATCTCCCAGATTTCCCCACTGTAAAGTGACTCTTTTCCTCTTTGTAATTATTATTTTGTGAAGTGATATTTTCAGACTATATATCTTAATTCTCATCAAACTTTTACCCAATACTTGATTGATGTCCATTGAAAATTCTTGGCCAAATTAATTATTTGATGATAGTTACCAAAAAGTGATTTTTTTTCTAGTCCAATAATTTCAACCATTTTAGTGGGGAAAAATGGTATTTAGAAACCAAGATCAGGGTGTGCATACTGCAATTGTATTATCACTATTCCAAGGTCTCTAAGTGAATGAAAACACACACTTAAATGCACGAACACTTACTTCTTCATTTCTTTCTATATTCATGTCTACTGAAAACCATGAGTTCATACAGACACCCTGAATTCCAATCCAATACTGCAAGATTTGTCCTGGTTTTCTCCTTTCCCTTCCTATAAATGGTATATCTGGTTCCTATCATTTTCTATTTCCCTACTGGGTTCATCCCTCAGGGATGTCACACACTGTCCCTACCTCTTACCCAGTATCAGAAGCCTTGCCCTAAAGGACCAGTAAGAGGGGAGCCTAGGATAGACAAAAAAGGGGGAAAAAATCATAGATAAAAATCACCCTACACCAGCCAGACACCACAAAAAAAAAAAAAGAAAGAAAGAAACAACTATAACCCCAACTCCATGCCCATCAGCAAAGGCGGGTGGAGATCCACGAGTTCTACACTCACTGGCAGTGATAAAGCACTCTTCAGAGACAACATTTTCAGAGAGCCCAAACAGGCAAAGCTGAAAACACACAGTAGTCCCTTCCTATTCTCGAGGGACACATTCCACATCCCCCACTAGCTGCCTGAAACCATGGATAGCATTGACCCCTATACAGATACATCTCAGAGATACTGCAGATTCAGCTCCAGATCACTGCAATAAATTGAGTATCTCAGTAAAGCAGTCAAATACATTTTGGTTTCCTAGTGCATATAAAAGTTATATCTATACTATACTGTTGTCTATTAAGTGTCCAGTAGCATTAGGTCTAAAAAAAACATGTATTACCATAGCTTAATTTTAAAATATTGCTAAAAAATATTGCTAAAAAAAAAAAACCATCATCTGAGTCTTCAGGGAATCATAATCCTTTTGCTGGTGGAAGCCTTGACATATTGTGAGAATTATCAAAATATGACACAGAGACTCGAAGTAAGCAAATGCCTGACGTGGGATTGCCACAAATCTTCAATTTGTCTTTCTTTCCTTATTATATCAAGAACTTTCACCTTTTTACTTAAAGCAAGCCCTTCATCTCTGGCACATCCAAATTGCCAGCATCACTATTCCTGATCTCTGGAGACCATTATCAAGTAAAATAAGGGACCCTTTAACAGGAGCACTGCAATTTCACAAGTGTCAATCTCATAACTGCGACAACTACAAGGTGACTTTTTTTTTCCTTTTTTTAAAAATTTTTTTTTTTTTAATTTTTCAGTGGGTTTTGTCATACATTGATATGAATCAGCCATAGAGTTACACGTATTCCCCATCCCAGTCCCCCATCCCACCTCCCTCTCCACCCGATTCCTCTGGGTCTTCCCAGCCCACCAGGCCCGAGACAAGGTGACTTTAACAGGCAGGGATATGCTGGACAAAGGGATGGTTCACATCCAGGGCAGGATGGCCCAGGATGGAGCCAGATCTCATCACGTTACTCAAAACAGTGTATAATTTAAAACTGATGAACTTTTTCATGTAATGGAATTTTCCATTTAATATTTATTTCTGGAATTTTCCATTTAATATTTTCAGAGCACAGCCAATCAGAGATAACTAGAACCATAAGAAGAGAAACTTCAGATAAGGGGGGACTACTACATTGTGTACAGATATACTTATTTTTAAAAGCAAGGGAGTGCTGAACATAAAATTCTGGATAGCGGTCCCCTCCAGAGGAGGCAGGAGGGTGGGATCCCAGAGGTCCCACACAGCAGCTTCGAGTACTGACCCGGCTCCAGTGCTTCGTGTGAACTTGCAACGCCGAGCACAAGTTTCTTGACAGACACCACGGTGCTTCACCAAACCACAAAGCACAGTGGTTTAGCAGAGCCTCAATTTTACATTTAAGTTCTGCGGCGTAAAAACGTTAAGCATGTTGCCTGTGGTCACACGACGAACAAACAAGGGCTCAAATGCAAAGCCAGGTCTGACCTGAATGCTTTCGACTGAGCCCTCTACTATTCCTCAAACAGACGAGAGAACACGGGCAGGAGTAATGGAGTTAATGATTCTGAGGGTAAGACTCCTTCCTTCTGTGCCTCTGAACCATTTCCAGAATGGTTTTCAGAGCACAGGAGAAACAGAGGCCTAAAACCAGAGGTGTTAAAAATCTTCTTAAAGGCAAGGACAGAGAGCAGAGGCATAAATCTGGACCATACTTGAGACTTCAACTGCCAGAGTAGTACAATCCTTTAGGGAAGAGTTTCCATCACATTCCATAGGCTTACAAAGGCTGGTTCAATTCAGTCACTTAATAAAACCGGCCCTCAGAAGGTCCCGGTAAAATCTTACTACTAACTGACGTTTGGTTTTGTTCTGAAATCAGAGGATGAGAGAGAGGAGACCAGCAATCTATTCATGAAATTCCAACCACAGCCTAAATATGGTGCAACTGTACATGACTTAGCGCAAGGCATGAAACGTCAAATCAGTGATAAAACGTCAAGTCCTTTTAAAGAATTTATATCACGGGATAGGAAAGGAGAACAATACTATTCCAAAAGGAAGGACAAAGATATCCTAGGAAGCTTAAATACCACTCTACTACCTGGGGTCAGCATGGCAAAGGGTGGGAGAGGTGGGGGGGTGGGGGGTGGGGAGAGTTAAAACTAGTAAAAACCAGGGTACTCTTTTGCCCCCTTCTGATGCCTATGTCAGAAGCTTTCTCTATCTCCTTTATACTTTAATAAAACTTTATTACACAAAAGTTCTGAGCGATCCAGCCTCGTCTCTGGCCCCGGATTGAATTCATCTCCTCCGGAGGCCAAGAATCCCGCGTCTCATCCTTCAGCAACAACCTTTCATCTTGGGGGCTCGTCCAGGATCCTTCAGGACAAGATGGGAGCTAACAATTCCAGCCTCACTCCTTTGAACTGTATCCTGAAAAACTGGGATAGATTTGATCCCCAGGGCTTAAAGAAGACACACCTGGTCTTCCTATGTGATACTGCATGGCCACGGTACCCACTGGAGGACGGCGAACGGTGGCCAGTTGGAGGGTCTCTTAAGCATTAACAGAACTCCGGGAGATGACTCCTGACCCAGCCTCTGAATCCAGCAAGCCTCTATTTGAGCCAGGAACCGAGGTCCTCATAAAAACATTGGGATCTGGGGGCCCATCCCTTGAGCCCCTCTGGGAAGGCCCTTACCAGATGGGCCTGATAATCTATGTGAGCCTACTTCTGCTGACTCCAGAAATCCTGAGTCTGCCATTTGATCCTCAAGACAATGCCTTCCTGTCCTGGGCTCACTCCTATGCTGCATTCCACAATCGGTCTAACTGCTGGGTCTGCGGAGCACTCCCTTCTTCATCAGTGGAAGACTTCCCGTGGTGGACATCTCCACTTCAAGCAAAAAGACTTTCTCCAAGTCTGCAAATACCTTCAACAATCCCATGTGATACCTCTTCTTAAACTGATGACATCTAACAACCTTAAGATGGACTGATGTAATGTGACTTTTCATTTTGATTTTGACTTGATTTAATGACTATTTTGCCTTACGTCTGTAACTGTATAATGGGGTTTTCTAACCGTCTAAAAGCTTCTAACTTACAAATAGTTGTCTGAGCTCCTATGAGTGCCACAGCCTCCTCCAACTATTACTTGGAGCCCCTGGATCAGATATCCTCACTATGAGGATTAGGAGAATATGTTGCCTCACCAATTTAGGGACAACGCACCTTGTCAGTTCAGAAGCAGTTATGGAATGAGAACGAAGCCCCTTTTCCCTAGGCAACATAATTCTCCTAAAAGAAAAGGGGGGAATGAGAGTAATTTCCTAGGCAGGTTGATAAGAAGTCTAGGGGTCCCCAAGGAGAGAGAGGTCTGGGATATTCAAGGAGGAAGAAAGGACAAACTTTTTTTACTTTTTTTCCTCTACATTCCTTAGGATTATATAACAATAATGTAACCTGCCTGAGGACAGTCTTTGGATTAAACCCTCTGGCTAATTCTGTTATCTTAAAATGTAAATTATGGGAGTAGGTCTGGTCTTTACAAGGATGTATCCTGCCTGAGGACAATCTTTGGATTAAACCTTCTAGCCAACTCTGTTATCTTAAAATGTAAATTATGGGAGTGGGTCTGGTGAGGTCTTTGCAACCTCCAGACACTCTTTGGATTCATTGGAGAGTATATAACTCCATTGCTAACACTAGCAAAGGGGGCACTCTTTTGCCCCCTTCTGATGCCTATGTCAGAAGCTTTCTCTATCTCCTTTATACTTTAATAAAACTTTATTACACACACACACACACAAAAAAAAAAAACTAGTAAAAACCTCAAAAGATGGGTCTCCATAAAAAGAAAACAAAGAAAAGATACTGTATTTATCTTCTCAAAAAGTCAGAAATAACTACATTGTAACTGCATTTCCAGAGTCTACTGAGGTCTTTAATAACAAGTCATACTTCCTGGAGAAGTCTTATTACCATCACTAATGATTTTGTGATTTTAGTTCACATTTCCTAAGTTTATCTTTAAGCTGTAGTAAGTTTTTCCACTGTAGGGTATAAATTGTTGTTGTTATTCAATCACTCAATCGTGTCCCAACTCTTTGCAACCCCATGGACTATACATACAGTCCATGGAATTCTCTAGGCCGGAAAACTGGCGTGGGTAGCCGTTCCCTCCTCCAAGGGAGCTTCCCAACCCAGGGACTGTATCCAGGTCTCCAGCAATGCAGGCGGATTCCTCACCAGCTGAGCTACCAGGGAAGCCCAGGAGGACATGTGGTGGATGATACAAAGATCGTTCAAAATTCAGTCAACTTCTATGTTGCAGCTTAAAACTGTGCAACATACAAAAAGGTTAAGAAATGCAATACCATCTTGTAAATACAATAATAAGCATGTGAGAAACACACACAGGAAAATAAATCCCACTAGATAAAAAGGAAAGGCATTTAAAAGAACTCTCTAGGGCCAAGGTTTTTTTTAAGTTTCTTTATGAAAAGCAATAAGGTGCTATTGAAATCCACATCTGACATTAGAGAGACAAGAAGTTATTCCAAGGAATTCTTCAGTGAGAATGACAAACTGAATAAATTAATCCACAGGCACTTGTTTCTTCCATCCTATTGTGTTAAGTTTATGTGATCACAAGGCGAGCCGTCATTATCCTTGAGAATTAAAAGAGAAAAGCCCAAAATACATAAGAAAAAACTGTGTTACTTTAACATCAAAAAGAAAAAACCTTTACACACATTAGAGTTTCATTGTAAACTCGCAGACAATGAATTTTGGGTAAAAATCAATATGCCTATTTGAAAAATAAATCCTCCCAAGCTAACCTAATTTCTTGTTACTGAGACAACCCACTTACTGAGAGACTACAGGACTTGAATTTTTTAACAAACCGGACAATTGGTGAAGACACAAGAAAAATGTTCTTCCCAGAAAAGTACATACCAGTAGTTCTTTGATCCTAAGTTGTAAAAACAAGTTCTTATTCTTCCTTTCCCTGTAACTCTAAGCATGAAACTTTTATACAGAGTCAAGCAAATAAAGTGACTGGAAAAAAAGGCTAAAGGGGTGATGACCAGAGAAATAAGTCCTTTTACAGGCTTATTATCATCATGAAGCTTCTCCATCTCAGTTTTTTTTTTCCCAAAGCAAAAACCTGGAATTTATTCTCCACCCCCTTCTTTCACATCCCACATCCATTCTGTCAAGACCTATAAATTCCACCTCCTGAAGACCACCTAGAATTCCTCGGTCCTCCCTACCTCCACAGTCACCACACTGGTCTCAGCCACTGTTCTCTCAAGACAGCTGCCCCAGATTCCTCATTCATCTTTCTACCCATGATTACTTTCCACAGCGGTCACATCGACTTTTTAAAAACTTGAACTATATTTGATTCCTCCGCTGAAAATCCCCCAGGACTTTTCATGTTCTGAGATGCTTAGAAATGTGAAGGGTTTAACATTTTGCCCTAATTTCAAGTTAACAAGTTAGCCTGCCACAGTTTGTACAGATGCTGGCAGAAGACAGGAGACACCTGGGTCAGAGACAGACCTTCATTACCCATAGCAACGGAAATAGCCAGAATTTCAGCATTTTGGGGATCAGCTTCCCACGAGGTAACTGACACCAAGAAGGCCGGATGATACCTGCACAGCAGTGGGTTGTTTAGCAGGAGAGGAACCCAGAGTTAATGAACCCAAGTCTTTATCAATGGGCAGTAAGTCCATCTGACCTTTTCCCTAGAAGGAGACGGTGTCTTTACTACACTAGACAACAGTGTGCTTCATTACGGCTCTGGAGAGAGAGACACTCTCTGTCTTCGAAGGCTGATGACCATACAAATTATCCTTGAAAAGGCCATCCAGAACAAGGGCAGACAGTGCAGAAACACGAGACACATGGAAAGCTGTCTCCCGACACTACAATGAAACTCAAATTTCTCACCATGGTCTACCAAATCCCAAGTAATTAATTGATCCCTTTCTCTTTGATTTCATGTGGCCATCTTTGGCATCCCCGTAAATAAGCCAAGCTTGGACTATCCTGGCAGTGCAATGGATAAGAATCTCCCTGCCAATGCAGGGGACATGGGTTCCATCCACGGTCTGGGAAGATTTCACATGCCATGGAGCAACTAAGCCCAAGCACCACAACTACTGGGCCCGTGTGCCACAGCTACTGAAGTCCACGCACCCCAAGCCTGTGATCTGCAATAAGGAAGCCACTGTTATGAGAAGCCTGCGAACCTCAATGAAGAGAAGCCCCCGCCTGCCACAACCAGAGAAAGCCCGTGCACAGCAACAAAGACTCAGTGCAACCAAGAATAAAATAAATTATTAATTAATTAAAAAAACAAACAAGCTCTCTGCTGCCTCAGGGTCTTTGCCTGTGTTGGTCTTTTTATCTGAAATGCTCTTTCCCAGGCTTGGATGTCACATCCCAGAAAGACTTTCCTTCATCATCTACCCATATACAATGCAACACTCATTTATTTCCTTTTGATCACTCTGCTCACTCATTCATTCAATAAACATTTATTGAGCACCTACTATGTGCTAATCATTATTACAGGAACAATAATTACCTCATCAACTTATTTACTGACAGTCTTCCTTGAGAGTAGAAATCTTTAGATTCAGCCACACAGGCCTAGAACTTAAAACTGTGCCCTCAATAAAACTCTGCTGAATAAATGAGTAACTATTATAATACGAAGCACTGAAGTATTTCCAGATAAACAAAGGAAAATAACAGAGCACTGAATAGAAGGCATGGAATTAGGAGTCAAAGTCCTAAAGTCAAACCCTGGAGTCATCTTTTAGTGATATGTAAGTCCATCCTAAAGGAGATCAGTCCTGGGTGTTCATGGGAAGGACTGATGCTGAAGCTGAAACTCCAGTACTTTGGCCACCATGCGAAGAGTTTATTTATTGAAAAAGACCCTGATGCTGGGAGGGACTGGGGGCAGGAGGAGAAGGGGACAACAGAGGATGAGATGGCTGAATGGCATCCCCGACTCAATAGGCATGAGTTTGAGCAAACTCCGGGAGCTGGTGATGGACAGGGAGGCCTGGCGTGCTGTGATTCATGAGGTCGCAAAGAGTCAGACATGACTAAGCGACTGAACTGAACTGAACTGAAGCAATTCTACTAAGTTCCTGTAAAACGAAGAAAATGCGTCTCCCACCTAACCCATAAAGAGTACACGAGGATCAAACGATGGAATCTATTTGGAAGCCCTTGTACCACTAAATATAACTTAAAACAAGTAACAAGTTGACAGTTAATAGTCATTAGATATTCATTTAACAAGAATATATTAGGCCCCTACTATGAGGCTGAGCCTATTATGTAAATTTATAATAAAAGTGTATAACCTAAAATGAAATTAAACAATGTTTTGTTGCTTAATAAACTTGAAGGGGAGTCATTTTCCCACCTTTAAATGCCCTGTGAACACACCTTAAAAACTTTCAGATAAAAGGTGAGTCACATTTACCTGTCCCTGATCCCAGAATACCATGTTTGTTTATGGTACATACATATAGATATACTTTTTCAGATTCTTTTCCCTTATACGTTATTATAAAATACTGAGTAAAATTCCATGTACTATAAAGTAGTAGGTCCTTGTTGGTTATGTATTTTATATATAGTATTAGTCACTTAGTTGTGTCTGACTTTTTGTGACCCCATTGGACTATAACCCACCAGGCTCCTCTGTTCATGGGATTCTCTAGGCAAAAATACTGGAGTGGGTTGCCATTTCCTCCTCCAGGTATTTTATATATAGCGGGGTGTATATGTTGGGCTTCTCTGGTGGCTAAGTGGTAAAGAATCTACCTGCAATGCAGGAGTCACAGGATACACAGGTTCTATCCCTGGGTCAGGAATATCCCCCGGAGGAGGAGGCCTGGCAACGCACTCCAGTATTCTTGCCTGGAGAATCCCATGGACGGAGGAGCCTGGCGGGTTACAGTCCATAGGGTCACAAAGAGTTGGACATGACTGAAGAAGCGACTGAGCACACACAGGGTGTATATGTTAATCTCAAACCTAAAAAAATAAGATTTTCTTCTATGTCTGTGGGTCTATTTCTGTTTTGTATGTCTGTTTACTTTTTTTTTTTAGATTCCACATATAAACATCATATAATATTTGCCTTTTTCTGCCTGACTTCACTCAGTATGACAATCTCTAGGTTCATCCAAGTTGCTGCAAATGGCATGATTTCACTCTTTTATGGCTGAGTAATACTCCACTGTATATATGTACTACATCTTCTTTATCTGTTCATCTGTCAGTGGACACTTAGGTTGCTTCCATGTCTTGGCTATTGTAAACAGTGCTACAGTGAGCTTAAGTGATATTTAAGCAAGCCATGCAAATGTCAATTTAGAAAAATTTTATTTTATTTTATTTTATTTATTTTTTTTTTTATTTTTCAGTGGGTTTTGTCATACATTGATGTGAATCAGCCATAGAGTTACACGAATTCCCCATCCTGGTCTCCCATCCCACCTCCCTCTCCACCCGATTCCCCTGGATCTTCCCAGCCCAACAGGCCCGAGCACTTGACTCATGCCTCCCACCTGGGCTGGTGGTCTGTTTCACCACAGATAATATACATGCTGTTCTTTCGAAACATCCCACCCTCCCCTTCTCCCACAGAGTTCAAAAGTCTGTTCTGTTCTTCTGCGTCTCTTCTTCTGCCCTGCATATAGGGCCATCGTTACCATCTTTCTAAATTCCGTATATATGTGTTAGTATACTGTAATGTTCTTTATCTTTCTGGCTCACCTCACTCTGTATAATGGGCTCCAGTTTCATCCATCTCATTAGAACTGATTCAAATGAATTCTTTTTAACGGCTGAGTAATATTCCATGGTGTATATGTACCACAGCTTCCTTATCCATTCATCTGCTGATGGGCATCTAGGTTGCTTCCATGTCCTGGCTATTATAAACAGTGCTGCGATGAACATTGGGGTGCACGTGTCTCTAATTTAGAAAAATTTTAGACTATACTTACATCCCTGAAAGCCAACCTCCAAAATAGGAACTTTTAGCCTTCTGACAAAGTTAAGAATATATCACTTTTGTCTCCTTTTACTGACTTCATGTGAAACCAAACAGTCTCTTCACTGCAACATGGGATGGGTGTGGGGGGGGGGTGTAATGAAGGGAACATAAGCTTCATCTAAGAATAAAAAGGGCAGCTTCAGAGTCACCACATCAGGTGGTCAACAGGAAAAAACAGGGACAGTCAAACAAACACGCCACAGAACTGGCAAGCGTTCACCAATAAACTAATCTTCTATGACCTAACAATAAAATTACTCAAAACTAAAAGGATATTGCTTCCATGATATAAAATGAAGCATAAACTGATAAAAGTGAGGATTTATGCAACTTTCTTTAGAAAGGAGGTGAACTGGGGTATGAGAACCATATAACCAAGATTACTTTTGGATAATATTTTTCAAATTCATTGTAAATATACACAACAGCAGGTACATCATGCTGGTAAAGAGGTGCTTCTAAAAATTAAAATCAAGAAGAAAATATGAAAATGATGGAGAGAAGTACATGGGAAGGCTCTCTGGAACTAAGAAAGACATCCAGGATAAGAGGGATGCAGACAGATGATCCACAGTGTACAGACGAGAAACATCAAAATAGAGATACATACATCTACACACACACACAGTTATATTCAGTCACTTTTCAGCACACATGTGAAGGTCTCTCAGAAATGCCTCCTTACATGTTATGCATTTTAAAGATGGCTACTCATTCCAGATCTGGGAAAAAGAAGACAGCAGTAGTTACCAAACTATTCACACAGGTCTGGTTAACCACACTTTCATGATAGTTAAGTACAAATACAGACTTTCTTTTCAAGAAGTTTACAACTTAAATCATGGGGCGGGGGGGCAGGGGGAGGATATAAAAACAGCAGTAATATAAACCAAAATGCTGGTAAGAACAAATCCAAGGATGGCAAAAGAACATGTAGGTCAAAGGCCAAGTCAACGGCAAGAACAACGAATAAGTTTCCAATAGGCAAAGAAGAGGCAGAATAGAAGAAATCAGGGGGAGAATAAAGACAGGAAAGGCTGCTGCGCACATGGCATTTTAGTAAACAAAACCGTGGTAACACATTTTAAATATCGAACATACAGAGAAACACTTAAACTCGAGAGGCTGCTGGAGATTTTCCCCAAGAGCCACAGGAGATGAATTGGCTTTACTGTCTTCTAGCTCCGGCCTCATTCTTTATAAAGCCAGGGAGCCAGAGTCCTACTTTAACATCGTTCTGGCATCCATGAACTTGTGTGGGCTCAATTATCAAATGATTACAGAGATGACCACTGAATCTCCTCATCCTATAACTGTGCTAGCTATTAGCACATAGTATGTCATTCAAAGTCACTGTTGTGTTGTGGACATTTGCTTTTAAATACAGAAAAGCAAGCATTCAACTGAAAGTTGGAGGACCTGTTATTCTATCAGGCAGATGAAATATAAGTGACTATTGTTTTTAACTTATTATGGTATTAATGCCTCATGAAGCTTTGTGATCTGTTCATTGTACAGAGAGAGGCAGGTCAGCGGAGTTAGACAGTGTGTGTGTGTGTACCCAGTTTTACCGAAACATAACTGACATGTAATATTGTATTAGTTTGGAGCTTCCCTGGTGGCTCAGATGGTAAAGAATCCTTTGCAGTGCAGGAGACCCAAGTTCAGTCCCTGGGTCTGTAAGATCCCCTGGAGAAGGGAATGGCTACCCACGCCAGTATTCTTGCCTGGAGAATCCCATGGACAGAAGAGCCTGGCAGGCTACAATCCATGGGATTGCAAAGAGCTTGACACAACTGAGCAACTAACACCTTCATTTTTTCACTTTTTCATTGTATTAGTTTAAGGTATACAATGTAATAATTCGATATATGTATATATTGTGAAATGATTACCACAGTTAAATTTGGTTACCATCCATCACTTCACACGGTTACAAATAAATGAGCATTTATCACAGCAAAAGAGAATGTTACAATTCTAATGATGAATTAGAAAACTTAATTTTATACACAAAAGTAGTTCAGAACTTTCAAATACTACCTAAATTGGAAAATAAAAACCTTCAGCAAATTAATCTAAAGAACTGAATTTTAGTCATTTAATTCCATTTATACCAAAAGCCTTTCAAGAAAAAAAAAAAAACATTCTTTGTGGGAATTTTTCACACCTTGTAAAGCAGAAAACAAACTTTGCACCTTAGATAGCAGAACTGCCTCATTTACTTAGGCAAGATGTTCAAACAAGATGAAACAGTGGCTTATACATTTAAAAGGCTGCCTAGATCAAACAAAATCTGATTAACCACACCTGGCAAATAATGCCAACAAAGCAACACTACCAACAAATTGCAGAGAAAGTGGTTCATTCTCTGGAGCCGACTGGAAGGGGCAGGAGGGCTGAGGGGTTGCTGATGAAAAGCTAGAACCACTCCACAGAGTTTTAGACAACCTGCTACAGAGCCCACGTTACCCTAGAGGCAATGAAACCACCAAAGGTTCATTAGGCATTGCCATAATCAGAACCAAAAATGTACGTGTAGATGTGTGCAAACACAGACACACAGAGACACATACATACTTTTCCCCCAAGACAATTTCAACAGTGAATGGAATACAGCCTGCAAAAGAACAGGCACTGAATATAGAAATGCTAATATCAAAATTGTTGCCATTTTCTAGCTAAGAAATGCCTGGAACCTGAACTAGCTGGGTGGAACAGAGAAAAGAAGGAAAAGTGAAGGAAAAGTGGAACAGAGAAAAGACAGAACACTGACAACACACGATGGGTAATATTTCCTCGAACTCTAAACATTCACATTACATTCAAATATCTACTACACTCAAGTCCACTGAAGAAAACAAAACGATGAGAAAAATAGGAAATGAACAGAAAGAATCACTTTACTTTCTACTAGGATGGGTATTACCAGATAGGGTAACTGAGAAAAATAAAATCAAAGTCAACTAAAATCTCTGTCTTGAAGGGCTGGAGAGGTCAGTGGTACTTGTCCAAGTAGGAAATTGCACTGCCATAAAATGAATCATACACTACTCTCAAAATGGATATTTCTACCAAGGTAACATTTAATGAATCTCTGACGTTTTTAATACTTCTCTTCAGTATGGTCTGAAATCATTCATTAGCCACAGAAAGACTGGTTCAAGAAACAGACTTGGCTCTAAATGGGCATTTTGAAATTTGTCAATTGAGTTTACCTTGAAAATCTACCAGGAAATAGCTTGCATTTATCAAAAAGATACGAGATATCCTACAGAAGAAACATTCCAAAAATAGGACTAACTCAAGATTCTCCATCATGAAAAACAGATGCTATAGTTAGATAGCAAAGCTGACTCAATAGACATGAAACTGAGCAAACTCCAGGAGAGAGTGGAAGACAGAGGAGCCCAGCGTGCTGCTGTCTGTGGGGTCGCAGAGTCAGACATGACTTAGCAACTCAACAGCAACAACAAACAATGAATTTCATAATAGAATCTAAGGTTCATGCTCTAGTTTAGGGTTTCAGTATTAACGCATTACATCACATTTTCAAAGATAGTAAACCATGTAAAAAACACACAATATAAGGTAAATCATTGACAACGCTACTCAAAACAACACAAAGGTATACCCACCTATACAACGTAATTAGGATTAATGCCTAATACAAGAACTAAAAGACAACTTTTTAGCAAAAATATCACTCCATTTTTGCCATACCATCTTTTCTTTCTAACTCAAGAGGCATAATCAACAACTAAAATTGTAAGATATTTAAAGTGTACAGTGTGATAGTTTTATATATGTATACACTGTGAAAGGATTCCTTCCATTGTGTTAATTAGCCATCACTTCACATATTTAGCTTTTTTTTCTTCCTGAAAGTAGAACTTCTTAAAAAATTCAATTATTGAAATGAAATTCTGTACCATACAGTGCTATTAACTATAGCCACCACATTATACATTTTATCCTCAGAACTTACTCACCTTATAACTCAAAGTTTGTAGCCCATACCACTTGTTTAATATTCAAAATCAGAGTAACTGATCACTTAGATCAAATCTCTTTGTGGAACATGCTAGTTTCTAAAGATTAAGAGACTGATCTTGAACTGGGAACACACACACACACACACACACACACACACACAGAGATCCAAGTCAATGATTCAAAGTAAAACCAGAAATGAACAAAGGACAATAGCTGGCTGAAGGCATTAGGTTAAAAGCAGCAAAAGAGCAAACACTTGTTGAGAGCTTCCTCTAAGTCAGGCACTGGGCTAAGAAGTGCAGACACCCTCTCCCACCCCATAGCCAGTGTAGAGTGAGTTTTTGAGTAATTGATATAAGCATTATGAAGCCAGGGGCTTCCCTCGTGGCTCAGTCGGTAAAGAATCTGCCTGTAATGCGGGAGACCTGGGTTCAATTCCTGGATCTGGAAGATCCTGTGGAGAAGGGAATGGCTACCCACTCCCGTATGCTTGCCTGGAGAATCCCATGGACGGAGGAGCCTGGCAGGCTACAGTCCGTGGGGTCACAAAGAGTTGGACACGACTGAGCGACTAACACTTTATGACGGCAGAGAGGGTTTGGTAACCAGCTGATCTCCAGATTCTCAACCAGCACGTAGCATACTATACGTACTCCATAAATATTTATGAGATGAATGGACAGATGGATGGATGGTGGATGATGAGTAGATATTTTTAATAACAATGTTTGCCTACACACTGAGACCAAAGTGATTCTGGCAGCTTAGGAGGCAGGAAGCAAGAAATGGTCTCCTAGCCACTGCGCTCCTTTCTCCAAATATAGGATATCATGAGACAGCGGGGAAAGCATGAGCTTCGTCATCACACCTGGACAGGAAGCCAAGTTTCAGGCTTTCCTTTAGTGTGTCCCTGGACAGATTACCACTCCATGATGGAAATGCACAGACTAATTCCTTAATCTTGACGTTGTAAAAAGGCTTTACTGAAATAACATACAAAGTGTACCTAGCAAGTACCTAGCACGTGAGTAGTACTTCTTAAATATAAACTTCTCGGAGAAAGTACTTCATTCTCTGGAACCAACTGGAAGGGGCAGGAGGACACAGTCTTGGTCTTAAGGATAAAGTCCAAGGGAGGGGTCTCAGTAAAAGGAACCCCTAGAGTAGTCCACAGCAGGACAGCTCTGGAGTCACTGTCAACCATCAATCCAAAGGCCCAGCTCACATTAGAGGAATTAACAGTCACAGCATGAGCTACATGGGGAATTCCCCAAGTGGCAGGCTAATCCATCTGCCAATGCAAGAGACAAAGGTTCGATCCCTGGGTAGGGAAGATCTGCTGGAGAAGGGAAAGGCAACCCACTCCAGTGTTCATATCTGGGAAATCCCATGGACAGAGGAGCCTGGCAGGCTACAGTCCATGGTTTTGCCGAGTCAGACTTGATTTAGCAAGTAAACAACAACAACAAATGAGCTACACAGGATGCAGAAAGGGAAAAGGACCCTGACAGTGCTTCTTCTCAGACAACACATAGCATGCTTCTTTGAACACGTGCATACATGCTCAATCACTCAGTCATGTCCGACTCTTTGCAATCCCACAGACAGCAGTCCACCAGGCTCCTCTATCATGGAATTTTCCAGGCAAAAATACTGGAATGGGTTGCCATTTCCTCCTCCAGGGAATCTTCCTGACTCAGGAATCAAACCTGCATCTCTTTCGTCTCCTGCATTGGCAGGCGGATTCTTTACCACTGAACCACCTAGGAATCCCTCAGTCCATGGGGTCACAAAAGAGTCAGACACGACTTAGCGACTAAACACCAAATGAGCCACATAGGATTAAGAAAGGGAACAGGACTCTGACAGTGCAAGGAAATATAAAACCACTAGCATATGCTCTGTGCTCTACAATTTCACACTTGCCAAAATCAGGCATGTGTTTCTCTGCTATTCTGTCAAAGCTACTTTATTGATAATATCTGAAGTATTATTAATTTGATGAAATTATGCATCATTAAGGATTCTTTTTGAGAAAAATTACCTAAGGCTCCACCTCTAAAAAAAGACCAAGATAACCACACATTTGGCTATAATTATGTCCTCATGTGGCTTCCCTTGCATACTTCATAGCATCATATCATACAATACAGTCCAATTATAAAACATGACGAAACCTCCCAAACCTCGTATCCATAACTGAAAAGGTGAAAATCATTTTTAAACAAGTTCTAACATATATTTCCTCTTTTGAGTCAGTTGGAAAAATCACACAAATTTTCTTAACTTTCCAGTTACTACTTATCTATCAGATGAAGTCAACAACAGGTTACCTTTCTTCTTAATGAGCCAGAAAGGAATGTATCTTAACTTTAGAAGGTGCTTTGAGCATATTATTCAACTATAAGCTTCAGGAATATCTAAAATGTTAGGTTTTTTTGCAATATGAATCCACATCACTAAATTCAAACATAAATCCAGGGACTTCCCTGGTGGTCCAGTGGCTGAGAATTCCCCTGCCAATGCAGGAGACACGGGTTTGATCCCTGGTCTGGGAAGATAACACATGCATTGCAGCAACTAAGCCACAACCTAGTTACGATGAACCGCAACTACTAAGCCTGTGCCTGGAACCTGTCTCAGCAACAAGAGAAGCCACCAGAGCAAGAGGCCTGTGCACCACCATGAAGACCCACACAGACAAAAGTAAGTAAAAATCATACTTCATTTAAAAATGAATCTAAGTCATTAAACTCAAACATGCAACTAAAAAACTTGCTTTTGGGTGACAGTCATTCTATTCACTGCTGATGCTAACTGAACATTTCACATAGGATGTATAATATATACTTTGAGAGCAGACTTGGAAAAGGGGGGAACATCAAACCAGAGACGGTTTCTGAGATAAGAAAAGTCAGAAAAGTTCTTGCTTATAAACAAAAATCTGGGTATCGATCTTTCAAGTCCAGAGGGTATTAATGGAACAAGAGATCAATACTCTAATAATCTAAGAATTTAAACCCATTTACAAAATCTCTATCTACAAAATAATAGTCCCTTACAGAGGGTTCCAGTTAACGAATCAACGTTTAGAAATGAATAGGACACAATTTGGTGAACAGAGGAACTGAAGGTATGTATATACGGTAGCAGGACAGGTACACCCTATTTTGATTAGAATCAGCCAGAAGATATGAGAAAAAAAAGGATCAGTGCCCAGCAGAAAACTTCCTGGAGAAGTCTAGGCTGGCAGGGAACAAACACCTCAGCTTGGGTAGCAAGTCTTAAGCTCCACCTGCGGGAATATCTGATCAGCTTCACCCTTGCCAGTCTAGATGCCACAGATGCACCAAGAAGCTTTCTGAAGATAGGAACACTGACCTTGAAATCTGCCACTGGGAACAGGATTCACTTATCACACTATAAAATTCTTGTCTGCTTGGAAATATATTTCTCATTGCACTTAACAACTGATTTTTGGTAGACATCAATGTTCAAAAACTTCTTTTTAAGCATATCAGATTTTCCAGAGTCTGATCAACACTAGCTTAAGCAGATCACTGGTGTTGAACTGTGAAGCTCTTCTTAAAGCAAATCCTGCAAACCTAAGTGTGGTCTGATAACATCTTAAAATTAGCTTTTGCAAAGTATGAGCTCCACACCATGTTAGAACACGGGCTGTGCTTTAATTGCCCACAGTATAACCCAATTTAACATTTCTTAGGACAGAGTTCCTTCATTCCCAAACGCTAGTATCTTTCTATAAATATCTATCACTTTTTAACCACAATTACTTTAAAAAAAATGATTTTCAATTTTCTCTTAGCCCCATTTCACCCTTTTTCAGTCCTGATTAAAATGTGGTCATTCCTGAAAACATGATTATGATAATTTGATAACTTTTAAGGAGTTTAAAAAGAAAGTTACCCAAAACACAACGTGGTCTTGTCAAAACTAGGATTGTCTCACCATATAATAATAGCCTCTCTACTAGCATCTTTATAATAAAGGATTCAAGAAAACCAGACTCTTGCACTTCTCAAGGTTTTACTCAACTAATCAAAATCTGAACTATTTACCTCACTTAAGATGTTAAGCGCCTTAGCCACAATAAGGCATCAATATGGTAAAGCAAATTAGAATCAAATTCATCCTCTCAAAAAGTAGTGAATGCCCAGGATGTGTCATTTACTGAGTGCCTTTTTGGCAATGAAAAGTCAAATACAGTAGAATTCACAGTCCCAGCCTCCAAGGACTTCACCGTCTAGAGTAGGCAAGACGGTCATCTGCCATAAGCTAAACAACTAAACAAAAAGTCTCAGAAATACTGTAACAGAGGTACATCCTATAAAGTAAGTAACTTATTCGTGTGTGCTCAGTTGCTTAGTCATGTCTGATTCTGCGACCACATGGACTGTAGGCTGCTAGGCTCCTCCGTCCGTGGGATTTTCCAGGCAAGAATACTGAAGTGGGTTGCCATTTCCTTCTCCAGGGGATCTTCTCAACCCAGGGATCGAACCCAGGTCTCCTGGGTCTCCAGTACTGGCAGGTGGATTCTTTACCACTGAGCTACCTGGGAAGCCCCAAACTAACTCTAGGAAGTGAAAAAAAAAAAAAAAAAAGCTACAGACACTAACTTTAAATTTAAGTGGTCCTAAAGAAGAATTCATTCAGCAGTAGAGAGAACACTTAAGAAAAAGCCAAAGTGAGTTAAGGAAAAAGATAGAGCAGCAAAAGACAAGAAGTCACAGCACACGAGGAATTTCTAGGCCCCTGGAACAGACAAGGCTCAGTGACAAAGAGTGCGAAGAGGTAACAGAGGAGGCAGGATGGCCGTCTGCCACATTAGGGCATTCAGACCTCGGCCTGTGGGTTCTGAGGATTCCTGAAGCGTTAGCAGGATGCTGGCTGCGGGGAGTCACAGCTTTCCCTGCGGTCCTGCAGCCTCCGTGGCTTCCTCATGCCTGGAGACGGGACGGGGCACTGGGCAGGGAGAGGTGAGGACAACTACATTCATGTCAGTGGTACTCCACCCTCAGGGTCCTCTGGGTCCCCAGCAGATACCGAATGACTTCAGATCATCTTAGAAAGTGTGGAATCTTAGAATGAAAAGGAAACCAGCAGAGCAGTATCACCTCCCATCAATTGCCAGCATCCTTTCTACAAACCTTGATAAATGGCAACATACCGGACAACAGCTACAATGTCTGCCCTGTGTCTTCATTTCCCAACACCTGCTACAGTTCTTCTAGTCAGATATTACTGAAATCCCTTCCAAAATCTTCTCCTGAGTGGGCCTCTCCCTAGAATGTAACCCACTTGGTCAGAGCTGGGCACAAAACACCGCGTGCGCCCTCCACCCATGGGAGAGCACCAAAAGCATGTGAGGTTTTCAAGTAGACAAGCAATTCTCGGTTGCACCAACCTTTACAAAAACACAGAACCCTGGCCATATTAAACCTGTTGTCAAAAAGCAAGCACCATTCAACTCTCCTTCAAATCACAAATCACAGTTATAAGTTAACGTTTATTTGTGGGAATATCTGAGTCAAGTCTGCATCTCTACAGCCCACAGACTAACACACCTGCATGCAGGTACAAAATTGTCTTTTGGTGTCTTGCTTCTTATTTCCTCTCCATACCATTGTATTGAAGGGTCTTAACACAGTACCTGTTCCAAAGGACTGGTTCAATAAATGTTAAAGAATTAGATGTAGACAAAGTATTACACGAGGCAAGTTATGGTCAGTATGATTTTGTTATTGTTTAGCTGCTAAGTCATGTCCTACTCTTTGCCAACCACACGGACTGCAGCACGCCAGGCCCTATCCTTCACCATCTCCCAGAGTTTGCTCAAATTCATGTCCACTGAGACGGTGATACCATCCAACCATTTTCATCCTCTGTCATCCCCTTCTCCTCCTGCTCTTAATATTTTCCAGCATCAGGGTCTTTTCTAGTGAATCGCTCAATGAAATAGGGATGCTAAAATCAACATTCTGTGGAAGCCCAATGGAGATCTTTCAACTTCCTCTGTGAAGGAAAGGTGTCATGGAGGGGAAAAGGCATCCGAGTCGATTTCTAAACGGTGTTTCAATCAAATACTGAAAATAAGGAAAATATTTGGGCAACAAAATAACCAATGAAAACCATGTTTCTGAAGAACAGAATTTTATATGGGAAATTTCTCATAATAAATTAATAGACAGGATACAAGACAATATGTTCCCATCCCACACACCCCTAAAAGTAAATAGCTAAAAATGTTAATAGTAGCTATTGCTGCATTATAGAATTCCATGAGCTTTACTTTCTTTTTTACGCTTTACTGCAGTCTCTTAAGTTTTCTATAGTAGAGGTCTTCATCATCTGGAGAGAAATATTTAGATTTTTTTAACTATTATGGAAGAAAGTGCTATAGCAATTTTAAATCTTCAGGCTTTATCACAAAAAGTTTCTGTTTTTCTCAGTATCATAATTCATACAAGCATGGAACAGCAGAAGGAATGCTGGATAAGAAATCTCAGTCCCTAGGAAATATTACAAATAATCCCTCTGCACACCCTTAAATTGTACTTATTTTCTAATTTACTTTTTCAAGTCTTGACAAATGCTGTGAAAGGACTTGTATTTGCAGGTAGTACTAAAACCCAGAAGCTAGTATCGTTGACCACACTGGTCCACAGAACATCCGTTCCCTCCCACACTCTCAGCTGGGCCCTTCGAATAATGAACTATGTGCGTCAACACCACCACGCTGCATGTCAAACTAAGGGATGGAAGGGCTCCTGATGGCATATCTCAGTCAAACATTACGAACATAAACAAAGGTCTTTCTCTGCATCAACAGATACCTTCATCTATGGTTAACAGGTTAAGAAGAATACCACAAAATACTGCTCTTTACTAAAACAAGAGGAGATACCATTAAGTATTCTGAAACATAAGGTGTCTAGCTTGAGCTCTGCCATCTACTGGGAAATGTGAAATGGGAGTTTTAAAGTACCTTTCTGTGTCTCAGCCAACATAAAACAGTGATGGAAAAACCTACCACTTTAAATAAATTTCAGACCTCCCACAAATAGCACTGTCTTAAAAGCTGTCCAAATGGAAGTAAAAGGTTCTCTGAGCAACGGTCATCAGTCATGCCTCTTCGTTATTCAAATAGCTAGAGCGAAGCATAAAAGTGATGAAGAAGTGCACAGTGTCCAGATGGTCTAAAGCCACACACAGTCCAGCGAGCCATCTCAGAAAGACCCCTTGTCCAACCCATCTCTTTCTGTGCCCTGACGTCCTCTAAGCTCTGCTTACATGGCCTCTTCTTCCCAGCTGCCACCACCTACCACCTCCTCGGGGTCCCTTGGCCTCAAGACTTCTTGCAGAGGAGCCAGCTTATGTCATCTCTTACTGAGTATCCCTGCCTTGAAAATAAACCAACCAACTTCCTGACTAGTTTGGAGACTCATCAGAAATCACTACTAACAAACAGGTGAGGTGGTAAAAAATATATATACATGACGCCCCATGATTACAGATTCAAGAAAGCTATCTGATGATAAAATCCTGGCTGAAATGTAGGTAGCATGAGGGAGACTTTGATGTGAAACCGACGGGTCTGGGCAGCTGTGAAGTCCTAAAAGCACCTCGGGGAGGTTCTGATGTGCATCCAGGGCTGGGCGCTGCTGTCCCAGACCCTCGGTCACCTGTCATCCTTGCACTCGAGTGTCATCAGGAGCCCCCCACCTTCTGCAGGGAGGACCTCCAGGTTCCCCATCCATTCAGGTTCTAAGTCTCCCTTCTAGGAAAGAAAAGCCAGGTGTGACTCTGCAAGCCACCCAAGTGCCTCTAGAGTCTGGAATGTGGCACAGGAAGGGTAAGCTTCAGTCACTTTAAAAGTCTACTTCTGTGAATTCACAGCGTTCCCAGACTATAAACAGAGAAGGCAAAGTATGTGTAGGAGCTACTCTCAAATTCTTAGGCCGAGGGTAGATGATAATCATGTGGTTTTATAGAAAATTCCTTATGAATAATCTACCAAATATGCAACACAAATTAGAATTAACTTCTTTGCTCACAGCTTGGGTCAATTAAAATCGAGGCAGTGGATTTTGTTGTGACAAAGACCTGCAGAGACATTTTCTTACTGAGTAAGTTTCACATTAGTTTTTTTCAAATTCATGGTATATCATCTTAAATTGAGTAACAGTAAACAAAATACTATGCACATATCTTTTGACTCTGGGGAAAGCTTTATATATTTTAGGTTGGTCTTTTTCTCAAGAAATGCCATTTTCTGCAAACTAAAAGTATTTCTCACAAATTCAAATATTTGAACACTTTGGATGAAGTATGTACTGTGCACTGATATCTCATTAACATACTTTGTAGAGTAGGATTTGGGAACAAAAGTGATCAGCGTTGGCTTCTCTCCAAAAGGGTGCTGAAATGCAAAGTTTCCATAAAATCATACTGATAATTAACTTCAATTCCTTTCCAGCATTTCAACCGTAACACACTGAATCATACCCAAAGTATCTGCTTTAGGGTTTCATTTCCATGTAAAGCACAATAAAACCAACTATTTTAATATCCTGAGAAACAAGAAAGCTGCTAATTCCAATAACTTATGCACTGGAGGGTTATTACATTGGTTAAGCCACTCTCCCTCTGTGTAAGAGATAAGATGCTTTTCCGTGCGCTAGAATAGCAAATGATGACCCATTGCTACTAGAGAATAATGTCTGAAGAGGAAGAAAGCTGCTACTGCTGCTGCTAAGTCACTTCAGTCGTGTCCGACTCTGTGCGACCCCATCCCTGGGATTCTCCAGGCAAGAACACTGGAGTGGGTTGCCATTTCCTTCTCCAATGCATAAAAGTGAAAAATGAAAGTGAAGTCGCTCAGTCATATCTGCCTCTTCGCAACTCCATGAACTGCAACCTACCAGGCTCCTCCATCCATGGGATTTTCCAGGCAAGAGTACTGGAGTGGGGTGCCATTGCCTTCTCCAGAAGAGGGAGAATAGTTACATACAAAGGGGTCATTTCAAACATATGCACGCATACCTTGTCATAAACAATCCATGTGTCAAAACACGTGACACATGGACCAATGTGTCAAAACAGCTCTAGTCTAAATTGATCCATGCTGTACACATAAAATAGACACCAGATTCTTAAAATGTGTTTCTTAATGGGAGTGCAATTGCTTTACAATGTTGTGTTAGTTCCTGCTGGACAACTACGTGAATCAGCTATATGCATACACATATCCCCTCCCTCTTGGACCTCTCTCCCACCCACCCCCATCCCACCCCTCCAGGTCATCACAGAGCACAGGGCTGAGCTCCCACAAGCTGCCGGTTTTACACGTGGTAGTGTATATATGTCAACGCTACTCTCTCCATTTGTCCCATCCTCCCCTTCCCCATCTGTGTCCACAAGTCTGCTAGACATTTGATTTTGAAGACTCAGTGTGTACAAAAGAATATAAAATATCTCGATTCTGTATGTTTATTTCATGCTCAGATGATAATATTTTGGATACTTGAGTTAAATACATTGTTAAAATTAAACATCTCTTTTAGCATGGTGATTAGAAAATTTAAATATATGGGGGCTTACATTATGTTTCTATTTGACAGCACACTATTCTAGATCCTGGGCATATACTAGGGAATAAGACCATGTCCCTAACCTCATGGAGCTTTATGTTTAAACATCCATAGCCCTAAAATCTTCAGTAATCAGTAGAAAACTTTTACATAGAGAAGACTCTGCGATGGAAGCCACACTCACAACAGCTAGACATACCTTCCCTTCAGTCCTTCCTTCTATCAAAGATAGGGCCTCTGACCCACAGGATAATCAGTCAGTAAAACGGTGACCATGACCTGACCATCTTGGGGAAGACTGCCCCTTCCCTGCTGGGTGCTTCTGAGAAACATGACTACTTATAATCTGAACTTCATGAGGGAGAAAAGCCTTCAATCTTGAGCATCAGCAGTTTCAAGTCATCATTTTTTAGGACTTGGGGTTGTGCCTCTAAAGCACTTTAAAGGGTTTCCAATTGTTGGAAGACGTTTCTCAGTGAAGACTCCCGCTCTCTGGATTCCACCACCCTCCTTTACAATAAGAGTTCTTCAGCGTTTTCTTCTCCACGGGTCCGATTAACCGTACCTCCCCTCAATACCTTTGGATCCCCACATCACAAGCAGAATATTCCCAGATGAAAAGCAAGAAGCTGAACTCAACAACACAAGCTCGTGACAGCAATCTGAAAGTCTCAACTGGCCTAAGGAGACCGGCAAAGGAAACTCAAGTCGGGCTGACTATCTGCCCATTACATGCGAGATTCCTTGTTATAAGATTTTAAAGAATTTCTGGAGGGTAAGTTTAATTTAGATCAAATGTGTCTACCCTTCAATAGCACTTTCCCTACCAAAAAAGGTATCTTGAGCATTTGAATTTTCCATTTCATATGTTAGGAACGTACCTTCAATTCAAACCACAACAGGGCAAATGTTTTGCCTGCCCCAGACATCTTTCTGGCAGATTGTAAAGAAAACCAGGGCTTTCGGGAGGTTCTCCATGCTGTAGAATGCACTGCTGGGTACAGCAGGAAGCTGAGAGGCTCACGTTTCACGGCGGACAGTGTTATTTTCCATCTGACCCCATCTGTGTCCTCAGCTGAAGCTGTTCTTTCAGCCGGCCTGCCCCGTCCCCTTGGTCAACTTGCATGTGACACCTCCGGAAGGGCCAGGCCCCAAGCCCAGCTCTCACAGAAATCATCCCGGCAACCCCAAATCCAGAATCGTCTTTCTCCTTCATTCTCACAGAAACCCAACCAACCGAAGTGTCATCTCACATATTACTTTTTCTCTTTCTCTAGGTTATTTCTAATACCTGTAACTCTGGAGAGCGATGAAAAAAAAAGTCAGCATGACATCTGAAAATTTACCACCCTCCCTTTCAATCAGATTTATCTGAGTTTTATTCAGCAACAAAGATGAGCCGAACACCAGGGATGCAAGAAGGATAATCTTCAAGGAATATGAGTCTAAATGAGGAAAAAATGAAGTCAGCAAAGAGCCCAGGGAGCCCAGAGGAGGGCTCGTCTTCCTGGTGACTGAGGAAAACCTCACAGAAAAGGTACTACGGGAGTGAAGAACTGATACAGGAAACGGGCTGGGGGGAGGGGGATGGGCACGTCTACAGCAGTATCTCTATTATTATTATTATTACTTTTCCATACTAGACATTGTGGCAAATCTGAAATTCTCATCCTCAACATCTGCCCAGGCCTCAGTCTAAAGAATTCTTCGTATGCCCCGATCCCACCCAGCAAGCCACTGCTTAAGCACCACGGCCTACCCGAAGCTTCAGTGAGCCTGTTACCCTCTCACTCACCGTAAGAAACGTGTCTCTCTCCCTCCTCTGAGCCCCCGCAGTTTTCAGACAGTTTCTCTTGGGGCACTCATCACTCTATTACCATGTTGCCCACATCTGATTCCCCTATAAGGCTATAGCTCTTTAAGAATTCAGACTGCATCTCACTGACCTTCACCTTCCCGGGAGAACTAACACAATCCTTTTTACATCTGGGCACTCAATGTTTGCTGTTGAACAAATTAAAACACTCTCCCCTTTAATTAAGTCAAGAACAGACAAGAACTTTTAAAAGTGCTAAAACATCTACCAACTCATTCTTAATAAAAACCCTCATCCAGAGAGAAACTTGATGCAATTCTACATAGCCCTTTTGTTCGTGAATCCTAAAGAAAAGGCAATAAAAGATGGTGTTCTCAGAGTGACTGACCACAGACAAAACCTTTGGACGGCTGCCGGGTAAGCAAATTTCCCTCCTCTCTTCACTCTGAACAAGTTCTAAGGTAAATTTGTTCAGGCCATTGTAGCTTCTCTGTTACATGTTGACAAAAGGTGGGACAAAGCCTCCAGAGCAACATCATTTTCACTGCTTATCCAAATTCTAAAGCCTATTCTGTCCGAGTTCTGTTGCTTTCTTCCACCCGTGCAAAGGAAGCTAGCTGAAACCACCCAGAACACTTGACTTCCATAATAACAGTGTCTGTACACTACACGCAGCTCCTATCTCTGGCGCCCCTTATCTCTAGTGATATTACCCTCAAAGACAGAACCACCGCTCTTCCTCCAACACCCGCCTAACTGAGACACACAATTACTGCTAAGTGTACCTTGACTAAAACCCTGTTTAATTGACAGAGGAAAAAGTTAACTAGGATGGGTTTCCTCTTAGAATAAGAACATGTTGAGAGTCAAGCACATTCAAGCAATTCAAAGACTATGCTTTTCTTTTTTCATCGACTTTGACTTTTCAAAAAGAAAAGCCTTAAACAATTAAGACAAACCCCCCCAAAAAAGGAGAAAAGAGAATAAAACAGAACTCAATACTGCCTGGTCTTTAAAATATATATGCAATGATTTTCCACAGTAAAACACTGGATATCATGGATTCAAAAAGAAGGAATTAGGCGCAGGACAGAAGTGAGGTGGTCATTCCAGAAATTCATGCACAGAGATGAGGGTACCAAGAAGGAGCAACCAGACCAGCAAACACAAAGACCATCAGAAATCCATAAAATCACAGGGCCACCAAAGTAAGTCTGTTTAATCAATAGCAAGGTTACTTTTTTTTAATAATAATTATGCCACTTTATAATAAAGATTATGCTACTTTATAATAAAGGTTATTTTGAATATTGCTAGGACCAAAAAGGCCATAAGCAAAAGCAATGCAATGAACTTAGACAGCTTCTAAAACCAGGATCTTCATGACTTCTCAAGCACTAACGCTGTTTACACCTTTTTTAAAAAAATTGTATTTATTTGTTTGGCTGTGCCAGGTCTTAGCTGCATCTTCACTGCAGCATGGGGATGCTTAGTTTCAGTATGTGGGATCTAGTTCCCTGGCCAGGGGGTGAACCCACACCCCCTGCATTGGGAGCATGGTATCTTAGCCACACGACCTTATATCAACAAATATAAAAGTTCATCGCTATGTCCGTGTTATATAAATATGACATAGCTATATTTTCTATTAAAAAAAAAGAAACAAAACCTATTTCTAATTATCATCATTATCCCAAAGTCAACAAAATCACTATAAATTTACCATTTCCTCTATCAGGCAACTGCTTCTAAATACACTGAACAAAAGTGCTGGGTTTGGGGGGTGGGGAGGATTCCAAACTTATTAAATAAGTGACACATGGATGAATGCTTTATACTTTGTCCAAAGGCCAACTGTGCTACAGTAATAGCCGATTATTAACTTTTTTTCCCCCCAGTTGTCCTAATTAAGACTGGGAAGACTTCCATTTTTTCCTCAAATGTGAAACACACCTGAAATGGCTTACATAAGCAGCGTGAAAGTACTGCCAAGCCACTAGTATTTACATCTTTGGTCTTCAAGTGCCATAGATTTTATCTGCTTCCCTGATAGCTCAGTTGGTAAAGAATCTGCCTGCAATGCAGGAGGCCCCGGTTCTATCCCTGGGTTCGGAAGATCCGCTGGAGAAGGGATAGGCTACCCACTCCAATATTCTTGGGCTTCCATTGTAGTTCAGCTGGTAAAGAATCTGCCTGCAATGCACCTGCAATGCAGGAAGCCTGGGTTTGATCCCTGGGTTGGGAAGACCCCTTGAGAAGGGAATGGCTACCCTCTCCAGGATTCTGGCCTGGGGTCGCAAAGAGTCAGACACAACTGAGCAAGTTTCACTTTCACTTCTTTTCATGGCCATAACCATAGAAGCATGATGATGATTAAAAGATCAGACAGGGTTGGATCTAAAAGTACTATAAAACAGTCACATTATCCCTACTGCACTTGAGATCATGCCCTTGCTTCCTAAGGTAACAGCTATGGCTCTCTACTGAGGCCTGTAATTATTGACACAGCTTAAGGTTTTAGATTTGTTCTACTTGTCTTTCCAAGAAACTTAACAGACCTATATCTTACTCCCTTAAAGTCCTGTCCTCCAGGTAAACTACAGTGAGCTAACACACCACAGGCAAACAGCATCTCTCAAGATGTAATTTCTTCGGTGACAATATCAACAAATTAACAGTGGTCTTTGGAAAGCAACCAAAAGTACCAGGTTGAACATGGAGCAAGTTAAAGGTCTATGAGTTTCTGAGCATCCTAAAAGCAATAACAAAAACAGCATTTAGGTAGCTGTCTATTCTATTTTCATGAAAGACTGGATTTGGGCATGGAGGTTATTATGAAATGATTATTACAAAAACATAAGACAAGCTTTACACTGTGAAAAATATTCAGCTAAAAGTTATCAGCAAGAAGCATTCAACTACCAAAGAGTATAAAAACAAATAGTTTAATTCCTAACTACCCAAGAACACATCAGTCATACTCAATACACCGCTTTAGGTAGTTGTCCCGTTGCGTGCTCAGTCACTAAGTCAAGCCCGACTCTTTGCAATCTCTGTGGACTATAGGCCGCCAGGCTCCTCTGTCCATGGGATTTCCCAGGAAGAATACTGGAGTGGGTTGCCATTTTCTCTTCCAGGGCATCTTCCTGTCCCAGGGGTCGAACTCGTGTCTCCTTACAGCTCTTGCATTGCAGGTGGGCTCTTTACCACTGAGCCACCTGGAAAGCTCTGACAGATATTCTGTTTTGTAATTGTTTAAATACTTTCTCATCAACAACCACATGAAGTTTACATTTCCCATGTACAAGTGAAGAAACTGATAATGTATGTAAATGGTTTACCCAGATTAAACTGGTAACTCAGTGACTTTTGAATCTTAAGTCTATGAACTCTTCATTTTACATAACAGACCTAATGTGTTCATTTTCAAAAAAGAAGGCACTTGAAAGAATATGGCAACAATTCTCAAAAAAAAAACAGGAGATAATCATTTGTAACATTTTATGCAATTGTTAGCCACTCAACGAAAAATGGCTACGAAAACTAGAACAAGGAAAACGCACAAATTACTATTCAATGTCTACCAAACCAAGCACAAAGAAAGTAAACACCACTAACATTCTAATGTAAATGAAATCCATAGAAGGAAATACATGAGTTTTCAAATCAGTAGCTCATACATAATGGATCCACCTACACACTTTTTTTTCCTCCACAGACAAAAGATTAACACTGAATTAGTATTTTACAACCTAAAGATCAGGTTAAAAATAATATATGCCAATCAAAAGACTTACTGTATTAAAACCAGAAAGTCCCTAAAGGAGAAAAATGTATGACTAAATATATGCTTACCTCCATTTCCTCAAGAAATAACAATAAGAGAAAAATGGGAGAAGAAACAATAATTCTTAAGAGAGATGCCAACAAAATTTTGAAAGATGGAAAACCAACGCACAACTAAACAACTGATTTAGCAAACTGGAGAAAGCTGAAATCTAACTAGTGGGGATAAGGAGAATATCCAGGGATAGGCTAGGAAGAAGCAAGACTATTCATGCCACAGAACTCAAGAAAGGATTACTACATAAGGGGTGAAGCTGCAAACAAAAGGAATTGGTTTTAGAGTCTTTAAAAAGAATCAATTCTTAAACCCAGTAACTGGGCAATTTACCAGCTTGAGTCTGAGGTTTATTCAATGAGAGGATTTGATCAGGCATAAATGAAAATAGGAATGAATCTCTATATTAAAAATATGGGTCATCAAGTTAACAGCAGACAGCCAGCCTCCTTCAGACTTATAGACTAGAAAATTCTTTAAGGACTAGAAAATTCTTTAAGGGAGAAACCTAATGAAAGTAAAGATCAATAGAAACTGTCATCTGAGAACTTTCAATGAAATGTCACAGACCAAGCTCACACTCCATAGGAGAACATCAGAAACACCAGGCCCAATATTAGGGACAGAGTAAAGGGACAAAGCAGGTTATTAAACAATTAATCGGGGATTTTAAGGAAAAAAGTATGGGAGACCCTTGTAAGTTAATGATCACTCAAGAAAGCAAGTATGCTTAACCAGAAAACCAAGCAGGCTTGTTAGCAACAGAAGTATGAGACATGGCCCCAAACAGGAGAAGCGGAAGACTGAACTGTCTTCTCCCAAGATGAAGATTAAAGCAAGAATGCTCACATTTAGCCTTTCTAGTCAATCCTAAAACAGAGGTCCCACCCATTGCAATAAGGCAAGAAAAATAAATAACAGGCATAAAGACCAAAAAGAAGTAAAATTATTTGAAGATCCTATGATCATTCTTAACAGAATATTCCAAGGAATCCACAAAACAACTACTAAAACTAATAAGTGAACTTAGCAAGACTGCAGAACACAAAATTGATGTAAAAAATCTAGAAAATAAACTTTTACTTTTAAGCCCTATTTGTGGGTATATGAATAGTGGTATATATTGAGATACACAAACACATACACACACATACATATATCTCCCTCCCAAAGTGAGGAAATAGACAAAGAAAAATGATAACACAGAATCCAGAAAATAAAAGATCCCCAAAGGAATTGAAAACTCAAGCTGAAAAGAGTAAAAATAAATTAATTAGATATATGGCAATAAATGCCAAAAGAACTAGCTTAAAAAAAACCAAAAACAAAAACTACCTTGAAAATGATTGCTTCTGAAGAGAGGTAGAAAGATTGGAGGACAGAATTTTTTTTTCCAAGGCTGTATTACTATTAACTATTTTACTATTTAAACCAGGCATATTACTTATTTACTAAAAATTAAAATTAAATTAAACACTTGAAATCAAAACCTAGAGTGTCCAACCTTGGGGCCACTAGCAAGGAAATATTTTTAACTGAATTTGGTTTCTGTAAACAAGTTTAGAGACAAAAATCAGTTTGAATAAAACACATAAGAAACGTATGTAAGCAGTTACAAATAATTAACAACTACTTATAAACTGAAGAATAAGTAGGTCAATAAAAACATTTAGTAAAAGCTAAGACTACAGAAACACTGAGTCCATATAAGCTACATTCAGTTTCCTATAAATACTACAAGTGGTAATTAAGGAAGCAAAAAAAAAAAAAAATTTCTCAATATACTCCCATTAGCTTCAAAAAATATATAATATGCCCAGAAAGGCCTTGCTACCCACCGTTCAGCTCTTCAGCTGCCCACAATAACCTGGAGTGTTTTCCTATAGTCCCTAAGAGCTCCACAAACCCGTTCCTGGCATTCACAGCAGAGAGGCACTGATTGGACACATTACCAATATTTGAGGACTCCCCTCCACCCAGTCTCTAGACCATGCATTACTTTTGAGGGTATCTTCTGCAAAAAGCATCAGGAGGGAAAGGAAGAAGGGGATAGGAGAAATTTTGGTAAAATTTAGAAAAATATGCACAATGTTCGTATAGATGTTAAGCAGAAGACTTTCTGGCAACCCTGGAAACTATTCATAGTTCTAGCCAATCAGAAGCATTCTAATTAAATGCATAATATTCATATTGTCTAAGAAAACACTTGAGGGAACTCTACAGATAGTTTCTAAAGTAGACTCCATCCTGTGGGGCAATTCCTCACTGAAGATGTATGCAGCCCATGTGCTCATTCCTGTGTTTGTAATCTGTGATTATGCAATTGAACATTACAGTCACCCCAGGCCATTCTGTGTTTTAAGAGAAGTGTTTATGGCCATATCCTGCCAAACAACCATAATACACTTAACCTCAGTTCAACCACTGCTTGAATGAACTTGCTAAGATCACACTGAAATACACATGCAAAACAAATACTAGACCAAGGAATGTGATGTTCCCATATTGAAACGCAGGGGGGTGAAGACGGAAATCCTTATACAGTGCTTCTTAGTCTCCAGGGCAGAATGTACATGAGTCTTTAAATTCTAAAGGCTGGAAATCTAAATACGGGGCATGGATAAAAACAACAAATTCCTAATTTTGGAAAAAGAAATGAATTCCTCTGAAGGGTGGAGTGTGTTATCTCAGAAAGCAGCTCCAAGTAGGTGGCAATAAAGGACAATGTTGTTTCTGGATCTAGCCAAACAAATTAGAAAGTCTAGAAACAGGAGGAAAAGAGGAATCTGAGAACATTTCTTAAAGGTATTGCTCTAAGTATATTACACTAGGGTCACTGATTTGAAACTGCTTGCATGATCAACAGCAACCAAAAGTCACCACCACTCGGCTGCTTCCTGTGATCTAAACCCACTTTGGGGTGCCACACTGATTTTTAGGGAATAAGTCCTCACAGGAGAGAGCACCAATGCACTCTTTCTGTCAGTCAATCATCAAATATATTTCCTAGAAAACGCTTATAAATGAAAAACCAGGAATGAGACAGTATGACGATGTCTTCACTGTGATTTATCATGTTTTCTCACCTCTTAATACAGTACAGATATCAGTCTGTAAGGCCAAGAGTTCACCAAAAGATCTGTTTCCACCATTTGGTCACTGAATTTCAGACTTGCACAGGAGAGACAAATTAAGGAGACCCGGGAAGGAAAAAGGAGCTGACACTCTCCACCAGTGGGCTCCAGACTATGCACCTAGACCTGTTTCACTTTATCATTCAAGTAAGATGAGACACAAGAGTACCCAGACTGTATGTAAAACTGTATCTCTGGTAAAAGTCCATTTATAATAACCACTACTGAGAAATAACCACTCGTGGCCCCTTAAATTAATATTCAGTTATGCCTAGAATAAATTTATAAGAACAGAAATACATTTCAGTGTGTATAAAAAAAACTTGGAAGATGCCTTCTGGTACTTTCATCAATAGAGACAGATCATTTTAATCTTTCATTTGTTATGAATAAACAAACCCTTCCGGAAATGTTCTCCTTATTACTCAATGTAAAGGAAGTATTACTAGAATATCATTTTGCAACTCATCTAGATCACCGTGCCAAATGTTCTCCCAAGTATTTCTTATTCATACTAATGTTCCCCAAGAATGATGGCTGATTAAGCATAAAGTGACCTATTTTATCAGTGAGGAAAAAGCATTATTTTATTAAGATCACTGTTAGATAATAAATAGAATTCAAGATCAACTTCCCATTTAGCAGCATTTTTCACTCCAAAATACCATTCAATAAGCATTTGTCTTGTCACATTAATAGACTATTTTTATTGATACATACTTTCTACAAAATGGGATACTGCTGAGCACAAACTATTTCTATATATGTAAATGATTACTGGTGTTAAAATATACAAATATAAGTCATTTAGAAAGTAAACTGTGATGTCATAGATACAAAGCACCATCTCTGATTCAGCAAAATTCTGAAATCACAGCTGGAAGTATCTAGAAATCATAGCCAAAGGAATTAAAATTTAAGTGATACACAGACTAGACTTTAAAAACCTATCCAAATAGTGAAATAAGAATATCATAAAAATAAAATATACAAGAATGCACAAAAAATTCCCCAAGGTCTAGTATACTTTACCATGATTTTTTTTTAGAAGTTTAGTTCCATTCCTTTTTTAAATAATATTTATGTATTTATTTGCCCGTGTCAGGTCTTAGCTGTGGCACACAAGATCTCTGATCTTCATTGTGACATGGTATCTTTAGCCGTGGCATGCACGATCTCTTATCTGTGACATGCGGAATCTAGTCCCCTGACCAGGGATCAAACTCAGGCTCCCTGCATTGAGAGTGCGGACGACCAGAGAAGTTCCCTTTAGTCCTAGTCTGACTTGAGTAGGTAATGTCTAAGATCTCACACATAAAACATGCACTATTTCATCTTCCAATATCAAAAACAGAATAAATCTTTGAATAATAATAAACTGCTTTAATCAGCAATCAGAATGTTAATTAGCATTTTTTATAAACACAAAAAAGTGGAAAGCAGGCCAAATGTCCATCAACTTGGAAATGTATGAAAAAAATATGCAGCTATAAAAAGGAGAAGGATTTATATATCCTAATATGGAATGATCTAAGACATGTTGTCAAGCTTTTAGAAAAGAAAAACATATAAAGTAAGACTCTAGTTATGTTAAGACAACTGAAAAAATAACTTACGTTACATACACACATATTCATGCACTTAAATGTGTACACCAAGGATTGAAAGCATGCGACCAAGAGTGACCTCTTGGTTTTACTCTGCATAATTCTGTTATTTGACTATTTCAGTGAGACTCTATTTATATATAACTTGTATAATTTATGAACCCCCAGGAAAGCTAGCCAATAAATACACTAGGCTAAAATCAAGTAAAAGTAAGTATTAGACAGCACTTCATAGTTTACAAAAGGATTGTGTAATCCTTTAAATAAATCCTTTAAAATCCTTTAACACACTGTCTAATTTGATCCCCATCATAGCTTCTAGAATTTAAGGTAGTATCTTGCCTTTACAAGTGAGAACAGAGTCAGTATAGACTAATCGACAGTTAATAAACGCAGAGTCAGACAGAAACATGGTCCCCTGACTAAATTCAGAGCTGAGCTTCCTGGGCTACATGTGTGTGTGCTGAGGCACTCAGTCATGCCTGGCTCTTTGCGATCCCACGGACTGTAGCCCGCCAGGCTCCTCTGTCCACGGGGTTTTCCAGGAAAGAATATTGGCGAGGGTTGCCAGTTCCTTTTCCAGGGGATCTTCTCGACCCAGGAATCAAACCTGCATCTCCTGCATCACAGGCGGATTCTTTACCCACTGAGCTATCAGCGAAGCCCTCTTGCACTACAGTCCCTCCATGAATTGAAACGCTGGCATCTATACTGAGGTTCTCGAAGCCTCTGCAGTGCTTCCCTTCATGTGAAAGTTCATAATGTGGAGGAAAGGGCATTAGAGCGGGAGTCAACCTGGGTTCTAATCTTGACTACATCACCACTAAGACCACACAGTGAGTCAAACTCTTCTACCATGGTGACACATGAGATTTAACAATGTTACTATTGAAAAAATACTAATAGGTCTCACCTCCAGAATTAGAACTTAATTGGTCTGGGGCATTAGGGCTTGTGCTTAGTCGCTTCAGTTATGTCTGACTCTCTCTGACCCTATGGACCATAGTCCACCACACTCCTCTGTCCATGGGATTCTCCAGCCATTGGTACATTTATTAAAAGCTCCTCAGGTTATTCTAAGGTACAGTTTGGTTAAGACTAGAGCTTTAAGACTTAATATTCTTGTATAGAGAAAAAAAAAGCTCACATTCTATGTGCTTCATTCAATGGAGTTGAAATGAGGGATGAAAGTCATCATCCCTGGGAAAGCCTCATGTAAACAATAAAATGCCTTACACCTGTAAGGGACCGTTACAGTCTTTACTCCTTCCAACAAGCAGCACATCTTCGGTGTACTCGGCATGTGCTGGGATGTAGAGGAAAGACATCATCCTCAAGAAGCTGAGAAGCTGGCATGTCCTAAAACGACAGCCAAGCAGGTGGTGGTGAGCAGCCCAGCCCTGGGGTGTGAAGGGGTAATGGTGGGAAGAGGGCTTAGAAAGAGCAGTACAGGGCAGACCCTTGAGCGAGATCTTGACATTACAGACAGAGAGCACACCGCACCCAGCAAGTAAACGGCTCAGGGTAGCCAGAGGTCCTCAGAGAGAGGTGTCGGGCCCCTGGGCGTCCTGGAGATCCTTTCAGGGAGTCGGTGAGGTTAAAACGATCCTAAAAATGATACTAAGACATACCACCACCAAAAAACTAGAAACAACCCAAATGTCTTCCAACTGTTAAGTAGACAAACATATTCAAATGTTTGTCTATGTATGAACATAAATATTCATACACTGGAGTAAGACACTCGTAAAAAGGAACAAATTAGTGATACACACAATAGCATGGATGAATCTCAAATGCATTATGTTAAATGAAAGAAGCCAGATTCAAAAGGTTACAGACTGTATGATTTCATTTACATGATATTTAAGCAAAAGCAAAACCACAGAGCTAGGAAACAGGTCAGAGGGAGCTGTGGCTAACGGTAGG
This sequence comes from Muntiacus reevesi, assembly GCF_963930625.1. Lineage (NCBI taxonomy): Eukaryota > Metazoa > Chordata > Mammalia > Artiodactyla > Cervidae > Muntiacus > Muntiacus reevesi. Next base: position 79,689,207 of record NC_089255.1, on the reverse strand, counting down.
GGAACATTTGGGGGTGACAGAAATGTTCTTTATCTTCATTGTGGTTACACAGCCATACCTATTTGTCAAAACCCAGAGAACTGTATACTAAAAGGGTGGACTACACTGTAAGCTTTTTTGTTCTTCAGTCGCCAAGTTGTATCCGATTCTTTGCAAACCCCAGGACTGCATGCAGCACACCAGGCTTCCCTGTCCTTCACTATCTCTTGGAGTTTGCTCAAACTCATGTCCATTGAGTTGGTGACGCCATCCAACCATCTCATCCTCTGTCATCCCCTTCTCCTCCTGCCTTCAATCCTTCCCAGCATCAGGGTCTTTTCCAGTGAGTCGGTTCTCATCAGGTGGCCAAAGTATTGGAGCTTCAGCTTCAGTCCTTCCAATAAATATTCAGGGTTGATTTCCTTTAGGATTGACTGGTTTTATCTCCTTGCACTCCAAGGGACTCTCAAGAGTCTTCTCCAGCACCACAATTATACCTCTATAAATCACACTTTCAAGCAATAATACCAGGCTGTTTTCACTCTCACTCTCTTCACAAGTGTTTTCCAGAAGCTCCATGACTTGATGATGTCATCACTTGGGACAATGAGAATGTAAGCTTGTACATTCTTGTGTTTTAAACTTTTCTCCATTGTAATTTCTAATACAGTAAATAGTAATAGATAAAATCAACAGAAACAAAAGTTCCCTTGGGTCTTTAACAATTTTTAACAGTATAAAAGGTGTCTTGAGTTTGAAAATCACTGCTATAGGTAATAGGGAGGCCCTAGAGTGTTTTAAACAGAAAGTAATGAGATCCAACTTTACAAAGAGCAGTGCAGGGAAATTACTTAAGAAGTTACTACAGGGCTTCCCTGGTGGCTCAGTGGTAAAGAATCTGTCTCCCAATGCAGGAGATGCAACCAAGTCCTTGAGCCACAACTACTGAGCCTGTGCTCCAGAGCCTGGGAGCCACAACTACTGAAGCCCGCACAGCCTAGAGCCAGGCTCTGCAACGAGAGAAACCACTGCAATGAAAAGTCCGCACACCGCCAACTAGAGAGTAACCCCTGCTGACCACAACTTGAGAAAGCCCACACAGCGACAAAGATCCAGCACAGCCATAAGTAAATAAGAAGTTACTATAAAGGTCTAGGTAAGGCTGATCCCAGGATGCACTTGAAAGAAATGTTGTCCACATGTCATCTGCAGCTTGTTTTAAATCCCAAGCCAGCATCTTTCTACTGAGCTGCTGCTTTGTTGGTGTGTTAATGTTTTGCGAACTTTCTTTTAACTAGTAATATAGTTAGGAAACTAAATCTGGACCAAAAGCCATCCTACAATGCATTACTAAGTGATTTTTGCATTATTCACTCAATTGTCTTATCCCTCTTCAAATGATGCCAATGACTTAAAAGTTGAGTTTTAAATATTTTAAACTTAAAAAGTAACCATTCTAAATAGGTACAAAAATTAATTCAGAAGTGATTCCATACCTCAAAATCAATTAGGTAAATTAAGTAACAGATTAAAAAGCCAATTTATTGATCTCAGAAATGCACTTTCATTGTGGCTCAACTGGTAAAGAATCTGCCTGCAATGTGGGTGATCTGGGTTCGATCCCTGGGTTGGGAAGATCCCCAGAGAAGGGAGAGGCTATCCACTCCAGTATTCTGGCCTGAAAAATTCCATGGACTATACAGTCCATGGGATCACAAAGAGTCCAGCACAACTGAGCGACTTTCACTTCACTTCACTTTGCATCCAGAACCACTGTGACAATCCCAACTCAGCGTATTTTTTTCTAGGCCATGTGACTTTTTTGGATTTGGGTTGGGACGGCAGGAGGGCTTGTTTTGGTCTGCACAATTCTCTTTCTTCCTAGAGAACACTCAGTCCTAAATATTAGCCTTATAAATTCCAAATTATTTTGAGTACAGATCTTTTGCGATAATAATCTCACGCCCAGAACTATTATAGTACTTTGGGATGCCAGAGAGATACAAAAATTAATCTTAAAACCATCGATGTATTAAAGCTTTAAAATAGAAAACAGACAAACAGATGATAGACTGATCAATCAATCCTAGAGAGGAAGTGGTAAGTACCAGAAAGATGATCTTCTCCCCCTAAAAAAACTTAAACAGTTTTACAAGTGTTTTTAAATGAACACGTGTGTATGTGTGTGTGTGTTAATCACCATTACATATTGCTTCTCTAATTGCTCTAAGTAGTCAGCCGACTGACACCTCTTAGGTCATCACAAACAGGTGGAAACCTGTCTGTAGAACTCAATTTGCCACCTTTTAAAAAAATTCACCTACACTTCTGTTCATGTGAGGGGGGTAGGTAGGAGAAACACCAAACTTCAGTCAAAGGAACTGTGTATTATTAAGATAAAGTAAAACTAGATCCTTACCTGAAAGTACAATCCTTTTCATCTACCTCTTAGACAAAAATTCTGGGAAATTAGTTTATAGTCAGTCCTACAGGAGATTCAAATTTAACATGGAACCTATGGATTGTAAAGGGGAAATAATTAATGTGAAACATGCAACATGAAGATAAAAACATCAATTTGATCGAAGATGAAATTTCCGTACACTTGTTAAAGCCAAATGGTTTCTGCAGGAAACCTGTTCTCTGTGACTCAAATCCAAAATGGAAAACGTGGGTGGTTCTTCCTGCCTTACCCTAAGAGTCAGCCAATTGGCTGCTGAAGTTTTCACACAACTTAAGCTCAAACGCTTGCTCCCATCTGCTCTAATACTGTCATACCTTAGAGAAATGAAAGGGGGAATAAAGGCTTTCTTCAGCCTCAAAGTAAGCCTTTGGGAAACCAGAGTAAGTCTGGACTTATTCTGTCCAGACTATATTTTAGCACTCTGCCAAGTTCTTCAAAACTTCAAATCAACAAGATGGGGAAAATGAGAATGAAATCACAAAATAATCCAGGGGCTGTAAAGCTCTCTCTCACTTCAGAGCTGTGATTTCTGAGAAGTGGCTCTCCTGGGTACTGAGCTATAATCGCGTATTTGGGAATAGAGACCACAGCCTGGTTATCTGCACTCGAAGTGCAATTCTTGCCCACTCACTCACTAGCTGTCGAGTCATGCCTGCCAACAGATACCATATTTGAACTTCTAAACATATACCTCTGCCAGAATGGGATGTGAATCACTAATTCTGTAGGGGACTGCTGCCACTCCACCTAGCACTAGTAAACTCTCTAGTGTGACACAGACTTAATGAACACACACACAACAGCACATCTTTAAGGTGGTAGTAGCATGGCAAGACTATCGTGCACACACTTGTCACACAGACCTCCCAACACTGACACCTGCAATCTACGAAAATCTGAAAGTACCAGACAGTAAAAAATTCAGAGACTCCAAGTTCCAGTTCCCCGAGATTGCAGGCCAGTTTGAAAGTTCCTCAGGTCTCAGGAGGCGGTCTAAAAATCGCCAAGAGGCCCATGCCAGAATCCACCCTGCTTAGCAGAGACGAATTTGCTATAAGCTACCAGTGACCAATCAGCAAATTCCTGCATAGTGATGCCTCTGGAAGTCAGATAGGAAAACCCACTGACCAGATGAAACCAGGGGGCCCTGGCTCCCAAAATACTCATCTTGAGAGAACTGTTTTGTGTGGAGACAATGAACAACTTGAAATGTGCATGCTATTTGTACATTTAAATTTTAGAAAGTACGTTTTTGAAGGTACCAAGCAGATGACAAGCTAACAGAGCTCATAAACTCTTGGGAGCTGGAAGAGACCCCAAAAACCTACCATCACTGTAAAACCCTCCCTTTACTGATAAGATCAAGTCACTACCTCCTGAATGCTACCCCTGTGATCTTTCTTTTACATCCTGCTCTCCAATTAGTTGTGGAAACAATATTTTGGAGCATATTAAAATCAAGTTACAATTTGACTGCATAATAAATATCTCACTTAACCATGTGTTACCAAAGAAACAACTAACAGATCAAGAACTAAAAACCTTCAGAGTATTCCCTGTTGGAGAAGGGTAGGGTGGGATTGGCTGTCTTTCTCTATATAAGTGCAGTCTAATTTTATGGTCAGGGAAAAAATATGTTCAAATTCTATATACAAATTATCTCTCTCTTTTTAAAAACGGATCCCTTCCAAACCAGTAACTTTAGCACAAAGATACAAATCATATCTGACTGCACTTACACAGAATGTTGAAAAACGACAAAAATAGCAACCTGATCTTCTCAAGCTGAGGTTTAAAATATTTTCTAAATAAAATATTTCCACTGCACTATAATTAATTTCCCCATATATTTACCTTCAGCACAAATCAAGTAGAGCTACTTCCCTGTTACAGTTTTCTTTAAAACTCTAATTTTTTAACACTTCTAAGACAATCATCATCTAAGGTGTTCTTTCATTCTGTTAATTTCCTCAAATTCCAAACGTCGATTCCTCAAATAAGCACATTTTTGCACACATGCACATATACACAAAGCCTACACACATTGAGAAAATAATTTGTATAAGTTGAAAATGTCTGCATAAATTTTTGAAATTTTTAAGGTAAAATATAAATCTCTAAACAAATCCATAATAGTGTTTCCTGGGTTACCTCCAAAGAAAGATTTATACACTCCTCTCTTATTAAGGATACTTCAGCGAAAATCGGTGACCAAAGTTAGTACCAATTCTGCCACTCATAAGTTGTAAGATATTGGGCAAATAATTCAGGCTTTGGCCTTAAGCTTATATAAAAAGTCAGAATACTTGATTTCTAAGGTATTTTCTAGGTTCCTTAACAACTTCCTGAGATATTAATTACCATCTTTTTAAATATTTATTTTTAATTGATTGATGATTGCCCTACAATATTGGTTTGATTTCATTCATATGTCAACATGAATTAACCATAGGTGTACATGTGTCCCCTCCCTCTTGAGTCTCCCCTCCCACCTCCCACTCATTCCCACTTCTCTAGATTATTATAGAACCCCCGTTTGAGTTCCCTAATTACCGTCGTTATTTCTCTTGAATTTCTAAAGTCAAATATCTCTTTAAATAACAAAACTGAGCATTTATAAATGACACAATGTCCTAGAAATTCCCAGGAGGCTACCAGCAATTACCAGGCTACCTGAGACTCTGAAACCTGCCCCCCTTCTTCTGGCCTCAGTGTTGAAAATGAAAACCTTTTAAGTTAATCATGTTTAAAACCAGCTACTGTTCAAGCCTACATTTGAGAATCTCTGTGTGCAGTTTTACTAGTTATCTAGATTCTAATATGTAAAGAAATTGTTTCACTGATTCAAGCTGAAAACGTAATGATTTTTTTCATCTGAATCCAAGTTCCTTGTTTATTACCAAATAAGCAAGAAGGCTTCAGAACACTGTATGTAACACAAGTCACACACTTAAAATAATCTGAAGATGTTGCCATTCCCAATGAGTTCACAAATAAAATAATCACTGGGATTGAGACTCTGTCATTTTACTAGCAGGAATCCTGAAGAGTAGCTGCTTTTGCCAAATTCATTCATTCAACACAAGTATACTGAATATATACCATGGTTTGTTGTTGTTTAGTCGCTAAGTTGTGTCCCACTCTTCTGCAACCCCACGGACTATAGCCCGGGAAGGTCCCCTGGAGAAGAGCATGGCAATCCACTCCAGTCTTCTTGCCTGGAGAATCCCACAGATGGTGGAGCCTTGTGGGCTATAGTCCATAGGGTCGCACAGAGCCCGACAAGACTGAAGCAACTTATCACGCACAGACTATAATCCACCAGGCTCCTCCAGCATGGGTTGCCAGTTCCGTCTCCAAGGGATCTTTCTGACTCAGGGATCGAACTTCTGTCTCCTACCAGGCACTATTTACTCTTCCTACTGGGGCTATACAAACTGACAAAAGTCTGTCTTTGCAGAGCTTGTAGTCTAATGGAGGAAATACACAACAGGCAATAAACCCAACACAGAGACAAATTATATGGGAGATATACATTTAATACCTTAAACAGAAAAAGGCCAAGATAGCAGAATAAGGGGATTCAGGAACGAATGAAGGGAGGATGGGTTGCAACCTTAAACAGAATGAGTCACGGTAAGATTCATTACACAAGACATCTCCAAGGCAAGACTTGAAGGAGCCGAGAAGTGAACCAGATTTCATTTTACTAGTCACTTTTACCTCGTACAAATTATGTATGAAATACGCTCCTGATCAGAAGAGTTGTATATGAGCAAACTTACACAGAAGAGTAAGCAGAAGACAGCTGTGTGTAAACCCCCTTCATTTTTGCAGGTCATTCTACCAAATGAAACTGACATCTTCAGTGAGGCATGTTCACTGTGTGCTCCCCTCCCTCACAAGGGCTGTTCTGAATGAAATGCTTATCTCTGTGGTTCATATTCCTCAAAACTCAAGAAGGAATTTCCAAGTACTCATCTGACACATAAAAAAGCACCAATGTTAATCAACCCAACAACCCCACTGAGATGGCCTGGCTTCAAGTCAGGACTTAAAATTTCAGTACAGAAACCCAGGAGGCACTGAGCTTGTCCCACCATGGTGGGACCTCTGCTCTTCCACCTTGAACAAGGCACTGCACATGGTTTTCTCAACTGATCCAAATGATTGCTAAGTTCCCTCTAGGGATAAGTCCATAAGTCCATTTCAAAAAAAAAAAAAACTTTTGGTAAAGAACCCTACATCACAAAGTATAATAATGCTATGCTCTGTGACTCTGCTAACCCACTGTCACAGATCCATACACTTTAATTTGTTCCTCTAGTTAGGGTGTGTGCTAAGTCACTTCCATCGTATCTGACTCTTTAGGACCCCATGGACTGTAGCCCGCCAGGCTCCTATGTCCATGGAATTTTTCAGGCAAGAATACTGGAGTGGGTAGCCATTTTCTCCCCAGGAGATCTTGCCAACCCAGTGATTGAACCCAAGTCTCCTGAATTGGCAGGCAGGTTCTTTATCCACTAGCACCACCTAGGAAACCCCTAGTAACAACAGTCAATTCATACTGACCTGTGTATAAAATCTCTACTCTCCCTTTCTGATCAAAATAACCACAAGAATGAGTCCTGACAAGTTTACCAAGAGCAAAAGAATCTGCAAAAAAATTATATACTTGTCCCGAGTTTACTATCTACATATTCTTGTTAGACCAGACTAATAAAGAAATTCTAAAGTAACAAAAGCGTGAAACTGTGGGTTTTATGTATTCTTTACGCATCACTACCCTCAATTTTTAAAACCATGTTCTTACCACAATTCTAAAAGACATATGCTCAGTGCAGCACTATTTAAAATATCCAGGACATGGAAGCACCTAAATGTCCATCAACAGATGAATGGATAAAGATGTGGTATGCACACACACACACACTAGAATATTACTCAGCCATAAAAAAGGAACAAATCTGAGCCAGTTCTAGCGAGGTGGATAAATCCAGATTACACAGAGTGAAGTAAATCAGAAAGAAAAACAAATATCGTATATTAATGCATATATATGGAATCGAGAAAAATGGTACTGATGAACCTATTTGCAGGGAAAGAATGGAGATGCAGAGAATGGACTTGTGGACACAACAAGGGAGAGAGTGGGACTGATGTGAAAGTAAGCATCAACATAAACACCGTTATGTGTAAAATGGACAGCTGGTGAGAAGCTGCTATATGACACGGGGAACCCAGCCTGGGGCTCTGTGATGACCTCGAAGCGGGGGATGGGGGGAGGGGAGGGAGGCTCGACAGGGAGGGGATGTGTGTATAATTATGGCTGATTTGCATTGCTGTGTGGCAGAAACCAACATAACACTCTCAAGCAATTTTCCTCCAATTAAACAAATAAACAAAGCTATGTTTTTAAATAGTAGGCTTCCTTAAAAGTTACTTGGAACCCATTAGTCTAGTTGCTATGATATTATTTCAAATAGGTACTGTAATGAGCATTTGTTATTCAGGAGGGCTGAAATCTCTGGTCCATTCTCACCACAGTTTAATAGTTCCCTGAAGAGCCCACCTTCTCACTGCAGAATTTTAAAAAGCAAATAAACAATCCTGGGAATGGAGCACTGTTTCCTGCATCCTCTTCCCCTGGTACAGGCGGACTGACTAATTAGTTCTGAGATAGGCTGGGATATACTTAAACCTGGACAGAAGTCTCCTCCTGCAACAGTATACAAAGAAACTATAACTAAAAATAACTGCACATATGTGCAGCTGGGGCAATTATGAACAATAAGATACAAAAAGGCCACTAACCAACGGCTATTTCTGAGGTGCAGGGAGCAGAAGCAGGGCCCTGCAGGATCCCTGCACACGGCACCACCCAGGGGGTGAGCAGACCACCTAAGACAGCCCTCTGGCCTGCCACTGCTCCACCCCTGCCCTCACCCCTGCCCTCCTTGGAGAGCAAGCAGGGGAACCTGTTCCTTGTTTCCGCTCCTTCAGAACACAAGTCCCAACAAAGCCTTGCCTGAATTTCTCTTCTGGCCTCTTGTCAACTTCTACTGATTAAAGAGTCCAGAGACTCAAGTCAGTAACAGTCCCATCAACCAGACACACCACATGGGGTTCCTTCAGAATGGAGTTTCGGAGATAGAGGGGGAAAAGTGAGGTGGGTGGCAGAGTGTGTGGCATCTACTTGGCTCTGGCTTCTGATTTGGAGCATCCTGACCCAAGCGCGGGCCTCCTGGGAGGACGGGTTCCACAGTGCAGGATGGACAGCCAGGCACACCCAGTCTCTTTCTCCAGCTCGCCTGATGATTTTCTAAGTTACCCAGCACCCTTCACCAATCCCTTTCTGCTTAATACTAACTAGATCTCAGAATCTGTAACTAAAAACCCTGACCAATTCACATGGCACATATTCCTTTCATTATTTCCCCATACAAGAGCTGAGACTGAGACACACAGGGAATCCACAGAACATTCCACCATAAATCAAAAGACCTTTGCTCTGAGCCAAGGCTCAAATCCACAATCAACACCTCCAACCTTTCCTTATGTGTACTTTCTCTTAAATTTCATCACCTCTGCCATGCAAAAAGAGGAAAACGATTTTTTTACCTAACTAATTTTCTATCAATAAAGAGTCTGATGACAGTCACTTGGCCAGCTATGTGAGAACGAAATACAATAAACATCACTTCCTGTATCAGCTCAAGTTTATGGAGCATCCTGCAGGGTTAGGCAGCACGTTGAGAACATTCCTAAACTGTAGACAGGTGATCTAACGCTGTGTTTGAATGCCAAAGCGATCAGCGCTTGGTGCTAAGGCACAACTCAACTCACAAAGCAGCAATGAGCTTTTCACTTATTTTCTCCCATCCCTCAGGGGGCCAGATAATCATGTTAAAACCACAGACACATCCACTAACTAAAATACAACATTATTACCTAACACCAAAAGCAGACTGGAAATGCTGAGAAGTGATTATGCATGCTAAAATTCTCTTCTTGGTAGAAGACATTAAGTCCCATAAAATCAGTTAGCAAAGAGGGGAAATGTAAATCAGTTGTTATTAATAGTTCTTTAAGATGGCCACAGGATCTCACAAAGGACATTCAATATCCTTGAATAATCAAATTACTCTGTATATGAGAGAGCACGAAATCTTTCTCAGGTAAGAGTCACAGGCACAACTTTCATATAAAAGATCACTTAGACACTGATACTATTCACAAGGCGTCTCAACGCTCTGCCAAACAGAAAACGGGCTTCCCTGGTGGCTCAGATGGTAAAGAATCGGCCTGCAATGCAGGAGACCGAGGTTCGAGCCTTGGATCAGGAAGATTCCCTGGAGGACAGCATGGCTACCCACCTCAGTATTCTTGCCTAGAGAATCCCATGGACGAGGAGCCTGGCAGGCTAAAGTCCACAGGGTTGCAAAGAGTTGACCACGACTGAAGCAACTTGGCACGCGTTCAATTCAAAGGAAAGCACGAGACTCGAGGCAGTCCATCAAAGTCAACGCCAACACAGCTCTGGAGCACCGGTACACAGGCCCTCAGAGCAGCCAGCTTCACCTCTGTTACCACGGGGCCACGTGCCGCTCCCGCTGCCCCGAACTGCTTTCATCAAATACTTTACAGTGACTTAAGCTTTAACACTGGTGGTGGGCAGAATGAGGGGTTTTCCTGGTGGCTCAGACAGCAAAGAATCTGCCTACAATGTAGCAGACCTGGGTTTGATCCCTGGGTCAGCAAGGTCCCCTGGAGATAGGAATGGCAACCCACTCCAGTATTCTTGCCTGGAGAATCCCATGCACAGAGGAGCCTGGTGGGCTACAGTCCATGGGGTCACAAAACATGGGACACGACTCAGCAACTATGGCTTTCACTTAACTTCAGGGAAAATGGGAATGTAGAAAAGTTAAAATGTAAGTCTAATATTCCCTCAGGACAAGGCAAATCAATTTGCTTTAAAAAAAACTAACAACTACAAAACTTGAGAGTGAGGCTACTTCACAACAAAATCTTTGTTTCACAGTCTATGAGCAAAGAAGTTACTATGATGAGTACCAAGCTTTACTATGATTACACATGAGCCATATGTGTCTTCTGGATGCATCTGGTTCTCCCTCTTTAAAGAAAAAAAAGGAAAGTCTTTCTGGGCTAGAAATGACACATGGCCTACTTTGATGCTTTTTATGGTTTCTCCTATTTAGAGTCTGCATGCGTGCGTGCTAAGTCACTTCGGTCATGTCCGATTCTTTGCGATCCCATGGACTGTACAGCCCACCAGGCTCCATGAGATTTTCCAGGCAAAAGTACTGGAGTGGGTTGCCAAGTCCTCCTCCAGGAAATCTTCCCAACCCAGGGATAGAGCCCACATCTCTTATGTCTCCTGCACTGGCAAGCAGGTTTTTTACCACTAGCGCCACCTGCAAAGTTCATTTAGAGTCTAACCCCATTTAATCTTTACTGTAAATTTAAGGACAGAGATACAATGTTCAGTTATTAACACCATCAAATCAAGGGATGTATACCTAATACCACAAATCACTGATTCCCAAAGCTGGCCTGCAAAACAATACTGGCATTTGTAGGTCCTCGGAGAAATGAGGGGATAAAAAAAGAACTTGTTCATGAGTCTTACATAATCTATCTTATTTAAAGGGTTGTCCTTTATTCTGAAATTATGTCCTTCCTATTCTTTTTGTATATAAATGGCCTTTCTTAATAAAATGCTAAAAAGAAAAAAAATCCTAATTACGTGTTGTTGTTCAGTCACTTGGTCATGTTCGGCTCTTTGCAACCCCACGGACTGCAGCATGCCAGGTTTCCTTGTCCTTCATCATCTCCCGGAGCTTGCTCAAACTCATGTCCCTTATGTGTATAAAATGCCAAAGTCTAGGTACCACTGCTTCAGATCTTTACCTTTCCCATCTCCAACATCCCAACTCCCTTTCTTCCAGCTGCTCAAGTGAAAAGGAAAGAAAATAAAACCAAATGGCATTCCTGACTCCTCTCTCACACGCCACATCTAGGCGATGAGCATAAGCCTGTCGGTCTTACTCATAAAATGTGTCCCTGAAAAGTTGCTCAGTCATGTCTGACTCTTTGCGACCCCATGGACTGTAGCCACCAGGCTCCTCTGTCCACGGAATTCTCCAGGCAAGAATACTGGAGTGGGCTGCCATTCCCTTCTCCAGGGCATCTTCCCAACTCAGGGTTTGAACCCAGGTCTCTGGCATTGTAGGCAGATTCTTTACCGAGACTGGTGAAAATGAGGAAAAAAAAGTCAGTGAAACTGGAGACTGACTGGTGATAATGGAAATGGGGGCTAATGGGAGGTATCAAAACTCAGGGGAGGACTTCCCCACTGGTCTTTATTCAATCACTTCCCACCAACACAATGAAGACACAGTTTCCATCACCCCAAAAAGTGACATCAAAATGGTCAAATAACACATGAAAAAGTCCTCCCCTGCTTTAGTCTTTGGGGAAATGCAAATTAAAGCCACAACGAAATAGTTCTACACACCCACCAGAGCAGCTCAAGTTAAATGGCAGGAAATAGCAAGTGTTGCCAAGAATGCGGAGCTCTCGGCCTCTGCCGATGAGACATATAAACTAGGGAAAAACTGCTTCTCCATATCAAGTACAGTGAATATACTCATACCCCATGACCCAACAATTCCACTCCTATTACATCCCCATAGATGTCTTGACAAACAGACATATACGGGAATGTGCATGGCAGTACTGGCCAAAGACAGGAAAACAAATATGTTAACGTCATACAAAGGAATGCTCGACAGCAACCAAAATGAATGAACTGCACATACTTGCACGGATGCGTTTCACAAACACTATGTTGAGTGAAAGAAGAAACAAAAGAATATATTATGTATGATCATATTAAAATAAACCTCAGGGGACTTTCCTGGTGGTCCAGTGGCTAAGACTTCACTTTCCCAATGCAGGGGGCCCAGGTTTGATCCCTGGTCCGGTAAATAGATCCCACATGCCACAACTAAGAGTTTGCATGCTGCAACCAAAGACAGAAGATCCTGCTGCAACTAAGAGCCAGTGCAGCCAAATAAATAAATATTTAAATAAATGAATAACATAAAGCACAGAGACTGGCCCTAACAAAGTAAGCTACACTGTCAGTAGTCAGGGGGTAAGGCTTTGACTGGGAAAGGGAAACCAGGACTTCGAAGAGACTAATAATAGCCTGCTCTTAATATGAGCATTGACTACATCACTGTATTCACTTTGTAAAAATTCACCCCACTGCAAGCTCGTCGTTTTTGCACTTTTCTCTATGCTTGTTCATACTACAATAGAGGGAGTTTTTGTTTTCAGTCACCTTCCCAATAAGGCCTTCTCCAGCCTGACTTCTCTATCTAAAATTTCCACCGCTCCCCAATATTTCACATCCTTCTCCCTGTCTTTATTTTTCTCCTTTAGGACTTGTCCATATCTAACACACTATCTTACATACCAGGTCTATTTTACAAACTTATCTTGTTTACTGTCTCTACTCATTAAACTACAAATTTCCTAAATACAAAGGTATTTAATCCTTTTTACTGAGTACCGAGCCCCCACTGCCTAAAACAATGCCTGGCAGAGAGCAGACACTCAATAAACACTGATTTAATTAATTTATTAATGACACAGCCTTGCCCAATTTAATTATGCTTGTGGATTCAAGCCATAAATTCTTGCAGTCGTCACGGCATACTTAAGCAACAAGCCAGCTGCTGTTCTAGCTGTGTACTTCTCAACCTGGTTTCGAGACCTCCCATCTCTCTGATCACCCTCTGGATGCTCAAGTTTTTTACATCTCCAGATCAGGTTCCAGCCAGCGTTAAGTACAACAGAACACAGAACCCATAACAGCTGTTTTTACACATGAAGCCTAAGGCTAACATTAACTTTTCCCTTACCGTATCTATCCTGTAAACTCAATTTATACCGAGTTTAAGGTCAAATAAAATTACCAAAGAAACTTAACTCTAATTTTTCTCCCTTCACATAAACATCAAGAAATATTCCCATCCTATAATGAGGTCTTCAAGTTTCTGTTACTAAATGTACAAATTCTAGCGTATCTCTACATACCCTTCTCTGTAAGATTTTGCTTACCATTCCAAACCTCGAATTCTCTTTAAAGCAGTGTTTCTCAACCTTTTTCACTGTCACTGACAGATTTTTTTAGACAGTTTTTTCCTAATCATTCTCCTACATGAAACTTTTAATATCACAGATAGACTATCTATCTATTATACTGTGTATCTGTTATGCACTTATGTAGTGTGCTTTAAACATTAAAGGATAAAACTTCTGCCTTCCTCCCACCAATTTCACTTCTTTAAATATGCATACTTGAAAACTTTGATTCTGTCAACTACAACATTACAGTACCTTTCTAGTTTCACTTCATGAGGATATCTGTCAACAAGAAAACCATTTTAGTCAAAGATGAAAGCTGAGGACTTCCCTGGTAGTCCAGTAGTTAGGAATCCACCTGCCAACGCAGGGCACACGGGTTCAATCCCCAGTATATACGGGAAGATTCTACATGCAGTGGGGCAACTGAAGCTGTGCACCGCCGCTGCTGAGCCCGTGCTTTACAGCCTATGAGCCACAACCACTGAAGCCTAAGCTGAGCTGAAGCCTAAACCTAAGCCCAGAGCCTGAGCTCCTCAACAAGAGAAGCCAGCACAGTGAGAAGCCCAGGCACTGCAATAAAGAGGAGCTCCCGCTCGTCCCAAGCAGAGAGAGCCTGAAGACCCAGCAACGAAGATCCAGCAGCAGCCAAAACAAAGCTGAAAGTCATAACCAACAAAAGGCAAGTACAGACTGCAACATCCCAGGAGGAAAAGCTCCCTCCCAACTAATGCAAATCTATTAAATCTACCGTTTTTTACGTTGACTTATTCAATGAGCTACAAACCCATCAAACAGCCACTTCATATCCTCCATCTTTTTCACCAGGACAGCATTTTGTTAAACTGAACACTCTGCTGCAATCCAAAGACTGCAGTCCCTTGATTAATAACCTATCAAACCTTCTTAAAATCTATTTTAGAGAGAAAACAAGATTAGCACAGAATGAGTTGTTTCAGTCTCTCCAAATTCCTCAAAATCTGCTCCTTTCCTTGGCCTTCTGGTCCAGCTAACCCCTAACCTCACTCTTCTAAGAATTTCCTGTCTCCCAAGGTTCAAATGAGTGCTTTTTATTTTCCACATTTGAAGAATTAGTCACTCAGTCGTGCTCTTTGTGACCCTATGGACTGTAGCCCGCCAGGCTACGGAATTCTGTCCCATGGAATTCTCCAGGCAATAATACTGGAGCAGGTAGCCATTCCCTTCCCCAGGGGATCTTTCCAACTCAGGAATCGAACCAAAGTCCCCTGCACTGCTGGCAGATTCTTTACCAGCTGAGCCACCAGGGAAGCCCTTTTCCACAGTATGTGTTAGCAAATGTTTTAAATGCAAATCTGACCATTCTGCTTCCTGGATATTTAAAATCTTTCCAGACTTTCTTCTGACAGGTAAATTCCCAACTCTTCAGCATGATATGCAAATCTTTCCACTATGAGGCCGAACAGTGGCAACACCTTCCCACTTCCAGAAAGCTTTTTCATAATCATTTCATTCTGTACAGCAGAAATTCTCTTAGACCCAAGTCTCGGCAGCCACCTGCCCTCCCCACCCCGTCCACTTCGCCTCAGTCTGTGCAAATCTGAGAAGCAGTACCACCTCCTCAAAGACATCCTCCACACTCCATCACACTGTCACAAAGCACCTCACAGCAGCTTTAGAGGCACTGAGCATACATCTGGCAGTTACTTATCGGACTGTTTCCTCCACAATTGACCCATTCAAAAACTAGGGGCGAAATCTACAGCAAATGGATGAACCTAGAGATTAGCATGCTAAATGAAGTAACGGAAAGACATAATCACATGACACCACTTATATGTGGAATCTAAAAAAAGAAAAAGTGATACAAATGAATTTATTCACAAAACAGATTCACAGACATAGAAAACAAAGTTAGGGGTGGAGAGAAATAGGAGGTTATGATTAACATATACACACTAAAACACAGATAAATATCAAGGTCCTACTGTATAACAGAGAACTACATTCACTGTCTTGCAACTATATTCACTATCTTGTATCTGAAAAGAATCTGAAAAGGAATATATACATATGTATCTCAGTCACTCTACTGTACGCCTGGAACTAACACAACACTGTAAGTCATCTATACTTCAATAAAAAATGTACATATATATATATGTATATATATACACACTTATGTGTGTGTGTGTGCACAAAGAATACTTGCTGCAAGCTGACCTCCTAAACTGGGAACTTGACATTCAACTTTGTGCCCCTGGCACCAAGAATGCCACAACCCTATGGGAACTGAAAGCCCAACATTTTTGAAAGGACAGAAACCATTCTCACTCTGGTTGAAGTGAAAAAGTGAAAATTCAGTCACTCAGTCATGTCCAACTCTTGGCAACCTTATGGACTGCAGCCCGCCAGGCTCCTCTGTCCATGTAATTCTCCAGGCAAGAATACTGGAGTAGGTTGCCATTTCCCACTCCAAGGGATCTTCCTGACCCAGAGATCAAACTCACATCTCTTACGTCTCCTGCACTGGAGATGGAGTCTTTACGACTAGTGCCACCTAACATAAAAAAGCCAAACAGTATAGCAACAAATGCTGGCGAGGATGTGGGTAAATTGGAACCTTCATACACTGCTGATGGGAATACAAAAGGGTACAGCTACTTTGGAAAACAGTCTTAGCAATTCCTCAAAAGGTTAAACAGTTACCGTATGATACAGAAATTCCACTCCTAGGTATAGACCCCAAAGAAATGAAAACATATGTATACACAAAAGCTTACACATAAATACCAGCATTATTTTTAATACCTTAAAGGTAGAAACCCAAATGTCCATTAACTGATGGATAAACAAAGTGTTACATATCCATACAATGGAATATTATTGAGCAATAGAGTACTGACTCATGCTACAAGGTGAATGAATCTTGGAAACATTATGGTAAGTGAAAGAAGTCACAAAAGATCATATATGATTCCATTTATAGGAAACACTCAGAACAGGCAGCTCTATAGAAACAGAAAGTAGATTAGCAGCTCCTTAGGTCAGGGGCAGGGGGTTGGGAGAGGTGGCTGGGTGATTACTGAAGGGCAGGCGGTTTCTTTTTGAGGCAATGAAAATGTTCTAAAATTGACTGTGGCAATGGTTGCACATAGCTATGAATACACTAAAAACCACTGAATTGTATACTTTAAATGGGCTAATTGTATGGTATGTGAATTATATATCAATAAAGCTGGCTTGGTTTTGTTTTTAATCTGGTTTCTTCTACAAGGGCCTTAAACAGATGTGCTTTCTCCTTTTGGCTTATCAGCAGGATTTGAAATCCTACCATCACAACTTTTGTTTCCTGGAGCTCCCCACCCATCTGGATGTAACCATACTCCTTTTTATAGTTCTGCAGGCCTTAGAGGTATACTATCTGTTCCCTGAGCTTTGTGAAATCTCTTCCTAAAGATCCAGGCCATAAGATTCTCTTCATCATGGCAAAACCCCAAGACAAAATAACCACTTTCACCGAAAGTATGAATCAGTTAGTCACAATTTTCATCTTCTATCTTCTAAAAAAAGAACTACCAATAAGTCAAGTACTTATTCATAGGGCTGAGATTTCCACGAATATATAGATAGTTGAAATGCACCGTTTACAAACTATCTTATCCCAGTGTCAGCTTTGAACTTACATATATTTATTCAGGGATGCATTTAAGATTAGGTTCTGGGAATGCAAAATCACAAAACACACAACCCTGGCCTCCAAGGTTTAGCAAAAGAAGCAAACACAGAAAAATAATGTTAAGACGTTTTGACAAAGCTCCCTCTATCCCAGCACTTAAAACCTATGACTGCCCTAGTGGCGCAGTGGATGGGAGTCCATCTGCCAATGCAGGGACACAGGTTCAATCCCTGGTCCAGGAAGGTTCCACATGCCAAGGAGCAACTAAGCCCATGAGTGGCAACTACTGAAGCCCGTGCACCTCGAGCCAGGGCTCCACAACAGGAGAAGCCGCCGCAGGGAGAAGCCACGCGCCGCAACAGGAGAAGGCCCTCGTGCAGCAATGAAGACCCAGTGCCGCCAAAAAGATACATTTTTTAAAAAACTACTGAATACTTAAAAAAAAAAAAGACTTGTAATTTTCTGTTACTCATCGGTTAGCCTAGCTCTCTCTCAAGAAAACGGATGCTACCTTTGAATCCAAGGACAGACAGTGCCTAATACATGCTAGTTTCAACCAACTGTTTGTTGGCCGACGATGTGAATGAAGCACATTCATGAGTATGCAAGGAGAACCACGCGTCCCCCAGCAGGTCCCCGTCCCACCCTCTTAAACCCAGCTCACGGCCAGAAATCCCAGCCACATTTGGCTGCAGTACAGACCTGGCTGAGGCTGGCAAGGAGCAAATTAAGCTGAGAAAATAAGCAAGCTGACTCCTCCCTCTGTTCACACTCCCCTCTCCCCACATCTGAGCTCTTAGCTTTCCTAACCCTAGCCTCCCCACATCTGATACCAAGGAGAAAATGTTCAGGATGACCTTTCAAAGGCTACTGGGGACTTCCCAGGTGATCCAGAGGCTAAGACTCTGGGTTCGATTTCTGGTCAGGGAACTAGATCCCATGTGCTGCAACCAAGAGTTTGTATGCCTTAACGAAAGATCCCATGCTCCATAACTAAGATCCAGTGCAGCCAAATAATACTAAAAAAAAAAAAAAAAAAAAGACAACTACTGATGAAATGGGATTTTCCTGTGTAATGCACATGAAATTGTATTTTATAAATGCAAGAACCCGCCATTACAACCCAAGTGAAATGTATCTTTCCATAGGGTCTTTAAAAATCCAAGGGAAACCTGACCAGCAAAACAGAAAGGCTGGGAGGGTTGTTAAGAAAGGGTGGGTAACGAACATCTCTTGGACGTCTATTATGTGCCAGGAGCTATGTGTTCTGCAACCCCACTGCCATCCTAAGAGCTCCCAACTGTTGGTACTAAACCCCACCTCTGAGAAGGGTCTTACATAGGTCTCATCTCATCTCAGCCTTGGGAGTTAAGCATCAGCGCTGCCCCTTTTCAAACAGGAAGAAAGAGGTTGAGAAGCAGCCCTAAGTGACCTCTAAAAATGGTTTGCTATTCTTGGGCTCACTCTGCCACACTGAGATGATCCTTACTGAAAAAGCAGATTGCTTCTAAAACAGAGAGGAAGTTGCACAGAAGAGAAAGATATCCCAGAAGAAACAAGAACTTATGGCCTGGGAAATAAATGACACTAAATATTTATATATATATATGCAAATAAAAGTGGGCGGGGGGGGGGGAAAGAGGTTGAGAAACGACCAGTGGTCACATTGGTAGGATGGAACACAATATCCGGTCCCAAAGCCTATATGAACCACTGCCACTTACTCTGAAACACTGTGTACCACAGACCAGCACCTGAGCCTCTGAATTTTCTAAATCTCAACTATAAAAATGAGGATAACTCCTTCCCCAAACCTCAACTAGGGAAATTCAATGAGACAATATATCCAAAAGAAGACAAGAACATAAATGACCCTGGAAAATAACACTGTTTCTTTCTTTGCTTCTCCTGTTATAAACTCAGCCTTAACCCCCCTGCAGGCAGTGGACTCACTGTGATTTGTAAATCGTCTCTCACATCCCAGCCTAGAGAGCAGGCTCTGCCTTGCCTGGTGTAGCACAGATTAAAATGAAAGTGCTGGATAAAAGCTTCTGGAACAGCAACTACCGCCGTACAAAATGTCAGAACCCAGCACGCTTGTACCTGGAAACCATTCAAAAAGAAAGTTAAGGTCTAGGCAGCTCTGATTTTGCTCCCCGGTGTTTTCTCTATGAGGACTCCCAGACACCCCCTCCAAGGCTGCTGTGTTCCATGTCACAGCCCCAATGCTGGAAATCCTGTAGTTTCCCCAAAGCCTCTTTTCCTACTCATCAAACTGCACCCCAAAGCCCTCTTTTACTGGACAAATCTCTGTTTTACTTGTTTTCAGAAGCCATTTTTAAAAGATAGGGACCAAGAAAAATTTAATGGTGGTTATCCCTGCGTGGCAGAATCATGGATGACCTGTTTCCTCGTCTTCAAACTTTCTTGTACTCTCCCAATTTCCTACTAAGCTTTCAAAATAAAAAAGGAAGACTACGCACTGAAATGATTTCCTTCATCTCCTGCTGGACATTTTCTTTTATTCCTTCTGAGCTCCCCAACAAACTGGCAGCATCTTGAGAACAGGACTGCTAAATCATCTGCATAACCCTCAGCACAGTGTCCATCCACGGCAGGGGCTTGGCATAAAAAAAAGCTCAATCAGTAGTCGTGGAGTAAATGGTGAATATTTGGGTAATATTTAGAAACAGACTTCTGTCAACTGATGGTGAGCAAATCAAGGTGTGAATGCGGCATGTCCTTAGTGAATTTGGATTACTGCAGTTGTATATCATTATTTTAAAAGTAGTTAAAGCAGTTAAAGTCTAAGAAGTTAAACATGAAAAGTCTGTAACCTGAAGACAAGGGGAACTACTGCAGGAGATTCACTGCAGGAGCAGTAAACCAAGATGGGGACGGTGAACAGACCTAAGCTCCTTGGGCATCCTGCTATAAATCAGGGCACCAGAAACTGAGTTCATTAAACAAACTTGGGGCTCTGTGATCCACTTGGTAAGCATATTACGGCCCTGGTGGAACCAAAGCTCAATAACACTCTAAAATGAATCTTTGTCCTTAAGATTAAATAATAAGCCTAAATACTAAAGCAAACAGGGGATTAAGATAAACCCACCCCAACCACCTTATTATACCACCCCAAATCCTTATCTAATAAACCAAAGCAGAAAATCTTGTGAACTGATTTAACATGAAAGAGAAATATCAAATATTTGATTTGGAGAAATGACTTCAACACAAAGTTTAAAGATATGTTGGATTCAATAAACGTACAAAGCCCACAACTGAACAGAAAAGTTACAGCAGGGCAGTGAAAACGTTCCCCCCTTTCACCATGACCTAAGTTAACTGAATTAACTTCTACTAGTGACTTCAATTGTTTGATCAATTGAATGTGTTTCTCAGAAACACACTTGATTGCTAAGATTGATCTTACATCTGTTTCTGTATTTTCAATTAACTTCAGTTCCATTAACCTCTCTTTAATCTATGTATTTCTAATATGTCTCCAGCCTCTTAAAAGACACTTATTTCAAAACAAAACAGATGCTGACATGATGATAGTATGATAATTTTAGGGAAATAGGCGGAAGTCAATGACAAGATGATGACTTCCCAGCAGAACTCATGCTGAAAGATGGGAATGAAAGCATTTCACCCAGAAAACACATTTCTCACTTTTTCTGGTCATGCCTTCAGTTGGGAAGTAAAGTGAAAGTCTTCTAACTAGAAAAAAAAATTATGTGTGATTACAAACTCTGGGCAGATTTGTATTTATTTTGCCACAGCTATAAATATTTACATTTCCTCCAGCAACTTGTACTAGACATAGAAGGAACCCTGAGCAACTTCTCTGGCAGGTGGGAGGCCCTTGTGAGGTGGCTTCCCACATCTCAGGAAACCGACCAAAGACAGAATATTCAATGACAACTATTATCTCGACTCCACTGGAAGGGAGGGAATGTGGACAGGAGTTAGAGATACTTGCTCTTTTTCAACTGCTAAAAGTTCACTCATGCACCACCCAAGTTTTCTTGATGAAGCAATAGGAGGAAGTGAGAGAAATGGAAAGAAATGGTGTAACTCCTATGTAAACCATGCCCGAGTCACGCAGAAAAGTGCAAACAGGGGAAAGTCTCAAAACAATGCAAGTTATTTAAACATTCTAAGCTCCAGCTTCATCATCTGTTAAATATTGATAATACCTACCTCAAAGGAATTCCAAGAGGATAAAATGAAATGGAATCAGTAAAGAACCCACCATAAAACCAGTTCATGGGCAGAGTTCAGCTAAAGATATTCATAACCACTGTTAATGGAGCACTGTGGAGGTGCCCTTGACAGGCTAAAGTCCTACAATGGATACAGGGAAAGAGACCACCAGGTGGGTTACATGCCAGTTCGAGGAAATCCAGACCACTGCTTAAGATACAAAGAATTGTCCCTGACTCTCCACCACGGACGAATGATAAACTATAAACTACCTACCATACTTAAAAATTACACCAGCAGGGATTCCCTGGTGGTCCAGTGGTTAAGAATCCGCCTGCCAATGCAGGAGATGTGTTTGATCCCTGGTCCGGGAAGATCCCACAGGCCATGGAGCAACTAAGTCTGAGCCCCACAACTACTGCCTACGTGCTGCAACTACTGAAGCCTGCACACTTAGAACCCACGCTCCACAACAAGAGAAGCCACCACAATGAGCAGCCCGCACACCACAACTAAAGAGTAGTCCCCACTCACTACAAGAAGCCCATGCAGCAATAAAGACCCAACACAGCCAAAAACAGGTAATTTTTTTTTTTAATTACACGAGAAAAACCAGCCTTTCATCAGAGACATGGGTAGGCAGATTCCATCATCAGCGAGGCAGTGTTTAAAACAAATTTCAAGTTTAACTCGCAGGGTGATGGTCACAGCAACCCGATTACATATAGACAGGCTTTCTAGCATTCCAACAACAAAATACTTTCTACTCACACAGCCAAATCATGACTACAATGATCTGGTCCCAAAAGATGACTATACAAGACAATTCCTCAGCTCAGTGGATGCTGCAGTGTCTGTTGATATGTGTAGGAAGAAATTCTGCAACAAGAACTCAACATCTTGGCTCCCACTCAGAGTCCTAATATCTATCTTGCAGACTTGTTATAAAGATTAGCAATAATGTGTCACAAAGTGTCTGGCACACTGGGTACTCAATAAATGGTAGACAATGTAAATTGCATTACTGGGATGCAACAAAACCAAAAGGCTGAACCTGCCATGATGCAACTGGGAACAGAGGGGTTTCTTTTCATCAGAAAAGTTAAGCTGAATGGAACTATTGATTAAAGAACATAACAAGTTGTACAACAGGAGAGTAAATAAGTAAACAGCAGGTGAATCCGTTTGGTGATTTAGTCGCTAAGTTGTGTCCGACTCTTTGTGACCCCAAGGACTGAAGCCTGCCAGGCTTCTCTGTCCACAGGATTTCCCGGGCAAGAATACTGGAGTGGGTTGCCATTCCCTTCTCCAGGGGATCTTCCCCACCCAGAGATTGAACCTGGGTCTCCTGCATCGTAGGCGGATTCTTTACCAGGGAATCCGTTTACCACCTAAGAATGAATGTCAATGGGCCCATTCCACTGGGACATATAAACAAACAAAATGAGAAATGGTCCCTATCTTCAAAGAATCTACACCTACCTGAAGAGAAGGCAGTGTTTCTCAGTGTCTGTCTGCAGGCACCCCTTGACCCGATGTCCGATGAAGGCAAAACTCACAATTTCACACACAAAGCGTGCATTCAATAAAAATTTGGTCAACAAATGCAACACTCGTTGGATCTTAGGCCTAAAGCTGTTATCTACCTCAAAGGTTTCCAAGCCTGGCTTCACAACTCAATCCAAACTTTCCAAAGGCTGAGAATCCATGCACTTAAAATGCTGTCCAGATGACTCTGACCCTCAAGGGAAACTGAGAACCATGCATCTCACTGAGCCCCTGTGAAATGTATGAAAGCCTTTACAATGACCCCATCCTGAATGACCCCACCTATACACGCAATGGTGTACCGACACACCCCAGCACACTGGCATGCAGTTCCACGAGGAAAGTCTTTTCTGATACTCACTCAAACACCTGTATTTACTCACTGTTCCACTGTCTGGGGTCTGAGAAGACAAGGGTAAACTCTCCCCCTTCCCCATGACTCATTTTGAATCCCTGAGACAGGGATGACGTTCCTTCTGAGTCTTCTCCAGGTTAAGCACCCTTGATGAATTATGTGTTAATAATTAAACTGTAAGCTCGGTAAGTATACAATACAGTAGAGCAGCATTCCAGACAAGGGAGACAGCAAGGTAACGGCAACCAGAAAGATGGCAATGAAGGAGGTGGGCTCTGAAGAAGGAGAAAATTACAGTAAAACTCGAGTTCCGAGGACAGAATTGCCTGAGGGGACACGGAGGGTAAGATCATGGTGAGGGGTAAGATATGCAGGGAGGGGGGAGAGATAAAGCTATGGGTAAAAAACCTGCTGGTAAGTCACACAGATTTCACCTACCTTTTGAATTGCATGGAACTAAAACCGAAAGTGACAAAGGCTCAAAGGAAGTCAGGGTAGCTGGGAAGGAGAGAGGGCAGAGGCCCCGTGTGTGAAGGCAGAGAGAGAATCCTGGAGAGGGCAAAGAAATCAGATGAACAGGGAAGGAGAGACCCAAGAGAAAGGTCATAAAGCAGGCAGGAGAGCGTATGTTTGATGTACCGGAACCCCTTAAATCCTCCAGGGTGGCACATGTACTTGAATGGTCCATTAGAAAGAATAATCAGGCAAGATGCCCGGAGTCCGGGGCAGCAGTAGTCAAGCCGATCAGAAAGGAGCCTGCTACAGCCACCCGGGTATAAAAGTCAAGGGCCTAAGGGACTTCCCAGCAGTCTAGTGGTTAATATTCTGTGCTTCCAGTGCAGGGCTGCAGGTTCAATCCCTCGCTAGCGAACTAATATCCCGCATGCGTGTACCGTGGCCAAAATAAATTAATTTTTAAAAAAAGGTCAAGAGTCTGTATAAGATGGTGGCAATAAAACAAAACGGACAAGTTGAAAACAGTCAATCCAAAACGGGGGAAAAGGCAAGGCAGGCTTGGTCCTGGACCAGACCCAAGGTAAAAGAAAGGCAATAATCCAAGATGGCTTCTAAGAGGTATCGGAAAAGGTCATGAAAGAAGCAGGCAGCGATCAGGCAGAAGCAGGCAGCAGTCAGGCAGAGGCAGGCAGCCAGCAGGCAATGGAGAACAGCGAGGGTAGTGGTGGATGAGTGCCAGGGCGGCTTTGTTTACAGAAACATCAAAGTTCACTCCACAGACACACACAGCTAAGGGAGGCTTTGCTATTTTCCCTGGTCCCAGCACAGGCTGCGGTTTCTGTAGATCTGAAATCTGTATCATCATTGCCACCAAAGTTAAAGAGCTTTGATAAAGTGAAGTGAAAGGAGCTAGGCACAAGGGACTACATACTGTATGACAGAAAACGTCCAGAAGAGGCAAATCCTGAAAAATGGACAGCAGGTTAGCGGCAGCCTAGGGATGGGCAGGGAAGTGGGTGTGATTGGGGAGAAAGAGGGCTAGAGTTTCTTCCGGGGTGACAAAGATGCTCTTAAACTGCTTACGGTGGGGCTTACCGTACAAATTACTGACTGACCTGTACGCTTCAAGTGGGAAAACTGTACAGTCAGTGAATTATAACTCAATAAAGATTATTTTAAAAAAACAAAACCTTAGTAGTGCATACATAGGTACTGTGACTTCAGAAGCTTAGAGATTATCTTCCTGGTAAAAATGATTTTGAAACTAGGGTTCAAATAAAAAGCCGTTATATGATTTGGGAATCCTAAAAGTTCTAAGAAAGTCTTAAGGAAGTTGTATTCCTTTAGGAGAAAAAAAAATAAGCATGGAAAAGATATAGAACTAAATACACAAAAACCATTTAAATTATTTCTTACAATTGATCTAAGCTTTCTAAAATGTACTTCAAAAGGAAAGACAAAGACTGAAGGTTTTATAAGACAATTATGTCAAGTGATTCTGTACTGAATACCTATAGTTTACCTTAGGCGCTAAATCAAATAATGTATAGTAAGCAGATGCAAGGAAAAGCAAAAAGATTACATAACTTAACAATTATTGAGCAGATGCTGCTGCTGCTGCTAAGTCGCTTCAGTCGTGTCCGACTCTGCGCGACCCCATAGACGGCAGCCCACCAGGCTCCCCCATCCCTGGGATTCTCCAGGCAAGAGCACTGGAGTGGGTTGTCATTTCCTTCTCCAATGCATGAAAGTGAAAAGTGAAAGTGAAGTCGCTCAATCGTGTCCGACTCTTAGCGACCCCATGGACTGCAGCCTACTAGGCTCCTCTGCCCATGGGATTTTCCAGGCAAGGGTACTGGAGTGGGGTGCCATTGCCTTCTCCAGTTGAGCAGATGGGTCAACTTATTTTATAAATCTGAGGACCTGATAAAAACCCTAACATGGAGAGATGTCTTTTTGCTTGAAAGATAACCAGAGAACTATCCAAATAATTTCTGCCTCCACAGTACCTACAGAAAAACAGTTCTTGTCCCCTGATGCCTTGGTTGTTCAGTCACGAAGTCATGTCCAACTCTTTGCAACCCCATGGACTGCAGCACGCCAGGCTTCCCTGTCCTTCACTATCTCTGGGAGATTGCTCAAACTCGTGTCTATTGAGTCAATGATGCCATCCAACTATCTCAACCTCTGTCTTCTCCTCCTGCCCTCAATCTTTCCCAGCATCAGGGTCTTCACCAATGAGTTGGCTCTTCATAGCAGGTAGCCAAAATATTGGAGTTTCAGCTTCAGCAGCAGTCCTTAAAATCTGATTTCCTTTAGGACCGACTGGTTTGATCTTGTCTTCTCCAGCACCACAGTTCGAAAGCATCAATTCTTTGGCTCTCAGCCTTCCTTATGGACCAACTCTCACATCCAAACATGAGTACTGGGAAAAAACCATACCTCTGACTATAACAGATATTTATTGCCAAAGTGATCTCTGCTTATTAATACACGAAGTGTGTCATAGTTTTTCTTCCAAGGAGCAAGCATCTTTTAATTTCATGGCTGCAGTCACTGTCTGCAGTGATTCTGGAGCCTGAGAAAATAAAACCTGTCAGTTTCCACTTTTTCCCCATCTATTTGCCATGAAGTGATGGGACTGGATGCCATGATCTTAGTTTTTTGAATGTTGAGTTTTAAACCAGCTTTTTCACTCTCCTCTTGCACCTGATGCCTTGCTTCACTGTTAAAACCATTACTGCTCTCTTTCTACTGAACACTTAGAATATTTTTTAGACCAAGTTCCCAAAGACTGTCAGTTATTCATCAAGTTATATTCGCTACATGTGTCAGGCTCTCAAAGGCACCCTTTTAAAATGACTTTACCTTCACTTTCTGTATCACATAACCTGCAACGAGCACAGGCAGCTGATGCCAAATGAAGTGTGTAAACCAGGAGGGCAGTGAAGAAACAGCAGTAGCATTACTGTTCAAACTGTCTTATGGATCAAAAGAACCAAGAACCACCACCATATCTCTCAAATGAAGATGTTCCTAAAACAACATCCTAACTGTCGGGAAAGTATCAATTATCAGCAAATACTGTACTTCAAACCTACAACTATTTACTACTACCTCTAAAAAAAGATGCATAATACATTCAGAATAGCACTGAGTGAAATATAAGCCTGATGGGCTTTTTGTTGCTTTGCTCATTCCCCACGTTGTATCCGACTCCTTGAGACCCCATGGACTGCAACACACCAGGCTTCCCTGTCCCTCACCATCTCCCAAATGAAGACAGTCCCTCTCCAATGGGAGTCCCTCCCAAACTCCCAAAGTTTCCAGGTTCACGTCCACTGAGTCAGTGATGCCATCCAACAATCTCATCCTCTGTCACCCTCTTCTCCTTCTGCCTTCAATCTTTCCCAATATCAGGGTCTTTTCCAATGAGTCAGCTGTTCAAATCAGGTGGTCAAAGTACTGGAGCTTCAGCATCAGCCACTTTCAACACTTTTACTTAGATCCTAAACAAATTTTAATTCAGTGGATTCAAATATACATTTAACATATTTCACCTGACTGTAAGAAAATTTTAAGCAACCAAAAATATATGATAATGTAAACAGGTATTCTGAATCAAGAAACACAGAGAATGGTCCCCTTATAAATCTGGTCTATTAGACCCAATTTATTAACTGTTCAAAGTTATAGAAAGCATAAAACAATAAAGACTTTGAGAAAGGAAAGAGCTGCGGTTCTTTTCCACTACAACATCTTCCCACATATTAAGTCAAGTCACTTTTGCCGGAAGCTCTGTTAACTAAGCGGCAGGTCTGGCACTATACGCCCATTTACCACCCCACCGGCGCTACACAAAATGAAGCCCCGACACCAAGTTCTCCCAAAAGCTGCTCAGGAATCACAGAAAGGATCAAAGAGAAAGCTTTCCCACGTATCCAAAGAGAAAGCCAGCCTTCAGAGGGAAAATGCCAACTTTCCCCAATTACATTCTGGCCTATGACATAAGTAGTTCCACAAAGTATATAAGATGGTAACCAGTCTACCTTCCAGAAATAATACCCCCACGACAGGACATTACTTCAGCAGTGTGAACTTTTTTTTTCTCTCATTTGATCTCAAGAATTCTGAAAAGGGCAAACACTTTCCCTTTTTCACACCGAAGAGAAAAGTGAAACTTGTGAGGATTAATAGGCCTGCCCGGCTGCCAACTTGACTTGGTCCGCACTATCTCATACCCAATATGTACCAACCAGCTCGATTCCCCACCCAAACCTGCTCCTCCAGCCTTCCTCATTTCAATACACAGCACCTCCATTATTCCAGTTGCTCAGGCCCTAAACCTCTGTGTTACTTACCCTTGACTCCACTCTTCCTCTCACTCTACATCATTCACCCTTCCATGAACCAAACCATGTTAGCCCCACCTGAGATGAGTCCAAAATCCAGCCACTTCTCATCTCCTCTGCTACTGCACCATCATATCTCACCTAGGTCACTGCTAGACCTTCTCCCTGCCTCCACCTTTACCCCCACCCCTCATTCCATTCTCTACACATCGGCGCTCTGTCTCTTAAAAATAGGTCAGATCAAATCCCTTTGGATAAAACCCGCCGGTGGCTTCCCTTATCACTCAAGAGTTGTCCACTGCTGTATACTCTGGGATGAGAACAGTATCTGCCATCTAGAAGGTGTTCATTGAACATTGCTGATTAGTAAGTGAAGGGAAAATGGCCAAAGTCACAGACCCAGGGCGACACAAATCTTCCAATGTTCTTCGGTAAGACGGAGACCAGATTTGTAATAGCCAACAATCCACATGAGAGAAAACTCTTAAATTTTAATCTTGGTAACTCAATCTCATCGGGTTCAATCCCTGGTTAGGGAAGATCCCCTGGAGGAGTGCGTGGCAACTCACTCCAGTATTTCTGCCTGAAAAATTCCACGGACAGAGGAGCCTGGCAGGCTACAGTCCATCGAGTTGCAAAGAGTTGGACACAACTAAGCATGCACACACACCCAAACTCCATCTTATAACACATAATCAATTCTATGTTGAATTTATAACAACAAATTAAAATGGAAACATCATTGTATAAAGCCATGAAGTCTCACACTAGGTTATCTGAATTCTATAGACAGTGACACGATGCCACCGTAACTCAAGGCCTCCTTGCACAAAATCGACAAGGGCTCTAAAGGACTCAGAAGTGAGCACATAAGAGAAGAGGTGCTAAGTGCTTCTAAATCTCTGCACACTGGCACTACACCAATCATCTGAAACTGGAATTAAGTTTCCAGTTACAAGTAACATCAGAAAGACGAGCTTCAGAATTGTCTCCTGCCAAAATGACAAAGACAGACTCTCACCTGAGTTAAAATGTTGATTATTTTCAGATGAGAGTGAAACTAGTACTAAAACTATTCACCATTATAGAATTTTCTCACTAAAATGTCTCAGTTAAAAACAAAAATTCTAAATTTCTCATTAGCTCTTTCAAAAATATGTCTACTATCTGCAAAAAAAGCCCTAAATTTCACTAACTCATAATAATACAGTTTTCCCTGGTGGCTCAGATGGTAAAGCGTCTGCCCCTAATGCAGAAGACCCAGGTTCGATCCCTGGGTTGGGAAGATCCCCTGGCAACCCACTCCAGTACTCTTGCCTGGAAAATCCCATGGATGGAGGAGCCTGGTAGGCTACAGTCCATGGGGTCACAAAGAGTCAGACATGACTGAGTGACTTCACTTTCACATAATAATACATTCACAGAATTTTAACATTTGGTCTCAAAGGAAGTTTAATTCAACCCTCAACCTTCCTAATACAAATGAAAAGGTTACCTGGTTCCTAATAAATGGACAATTAAGATTCACTAAATGAACAAATGACTGAAGATCCAAAAGGGGTATAGTAGTGTAGTTGCTAAGTCGTGTCCAACTCTTGCAACCCCAAGGACTATAGCCTGCCAGGCTCCTGTCCATGGGATTCCCCAGGCAAGAATACTGGAGTGGACTGCCACTTCCTTCTCCAGGGCATCTTCCCGACTCAGGAATCAAACCCGGGTCTCTTGAATTGCAGGCAGATTCTTTACCGACTGAGCTACAAGGGAAGCCCACAAGGGGTATATGACTCTTTAAAGATCTGACAATTAGTGGAAAAATCTAGAAGTAGCCAAAACTAGGTGTTTAGATTTCCTTGGAGTGGGCTTGGAAGTAGGGGGAAAAAAAAAACAAGATTCAGGAAAACCTTATCTGGGTCCTCAGGAAAACCTTAAGCAAAATTCATTAAAGCCTGTTTCCTTTAGTTCTGTTACTTAGAAAAGCACTTGATAAAATAAATTTAGCCAAGACAGATCTCCTTGGAAACCAAGAGGCAGAAATGTCTAGTGTTTTTTTCTTCCTCCATACAAAGAATATTTAATGTAGGACTATTTTCATAATAAACAGCTACAATTGTTTTGCATCAAAAGTAAAACAGGTGGCCTTTGGCAAAAAGGAAAAATCCAACCAGATGAGAGGAACGGAACACTGAGAAGGACCACATTAATCACCGGAAGGTTATCAGCCAATGAGGGCAGGAGCTGTGCATCCTTCTTCCACTGGAAGCACCCACTAGCCCCTGGCATGTGACTGAATGAGTGAGTGAGTCAAAGCCGTCCAGTCGTGTCCGACTCTTTGCGACCCCATGGACCATACAGTCCATGGAATTCTCTAGGCCAGAATACTGGAGTGGATAGCCTTTCCTTTCTCCAGGGGATCTTCCCAACCCAGGTCTCCCGCATTGTAGATGGATTCTTTACCAGTTGAGCCACAAGCGAAGACCTGGCATGCAGTAGGAGTCAATAAATACTTATGAGTTAATTAGTAAGTAAATGACGCCTTCCAGACCCACCCATGCAGACTTAGATTCATTTGGTCACCCCTAAACAATACCTTGTGCATGCATGAGTGCATGCTAAGTCACTTCAGTTGTGTTCAACTCTTTGCTACCCTGAGAACTGTAGCCTGCCAGGCTCCTATATCCCTGGCATTCTCCAGGCAATACTGGAGTGGGCTGTCATGATCTCGTCCAGGGGACCTTCCCCACCCAGAGATCAAACCCGTGTCTTTTATGTCTCTTGTATTGGCAGGCAGGTTCTTTACCACTAGCACCATCTGGGATGCCCAAACAATGCCTTGCCTTGTATGCAAGCATACTATATCTTTCCTCCACAGAAATTCTACCAATTGTCCCCTCAAGTAATACACTTATCCAAAATATCCTTATAGTTTTATTAAGAAGGTGAAAAAGTATGTCTTATGTAGCCTAAACTACTTACTAAAGGAGCCACTGAGTTTGCTGTTCTGGGTCCAGTCTCTCTCCTTCAATTCAGCCTATACAACTCAGCAAGGTTAATTTTATGTTCTTTGTACATCCTAGAAAATATAACAGTACTGTGGCTAAGTATTCTATCTTTGTGTGGCCCACTGCTATGCATTGAGCAGATACGGAAAATCAGCAATTACTGGACTGGAATGGGAAAGGCAATAGAGTATCAAAGAAAAAAATACCACATAGTGAAAGGTCTCATAATAACTGACCCCCTTTGAAAATCTTGAGATTACTATCAGAGGCTTTCATTAAAAAAACTCTGACGGTAATTTTCTTTAGCACAATTCTAGAACTGACACAGATGGTTTGAGCATTTATACCCATTGAGGTAACACATTCAGTCTTCAAGATCAATTCAAGGTTCATCACCTTTTTGAAGCTTCCCCATGTCATAGGACTCAATATCTGTGAAAACACTTTGTAAACCAGGAAGTGCTAGACTATCGGTTTTATTACACTAGTAGCCAATTGACAGCCTCGCCTACATTCTGCCATTTAAATCATCTTACTTAATTCTTCAAGTGGGTCTAGTCTCCTCCCAAAAAATGAAGAATTCCTTGAATTGTTTTCTCAATTTCCCTATTACGTCTCTATTTCTCAACACCTACAACAGTATAAGTTAAAAATAAGTGTCACTCAAACTTCCTGACTTCAACATATGTTACAAAACCAATCTAAAAAGCTAAAAGTGGTGCTGACATGGTGGTTTAGTCACTAAGTCATGTCCAACTCTTGCGATCTCATGGATTGTGGTCTGCCAGGCTCCTCTGTCCACAGGATTCTCCAAGCAAGAATACTGGAATGAGGAGGAGCCATTTCCTTCTCCAGAGGATCTTCCCAACCCATGAATTGAACCTGGGTCTCCTGCATTGCAGACAGATTCTTTACCATCTGAGCTATGAGGGAAGCCCTGGTACCAGACAGACAAATAGATCAATGGAACAGAAGACAGCCCAGAAATAAACCATCAGGTATATGGCCAACTGGTCTTCAACAAGGATAGTAAGACCACTGACAGGGAAAGGCACAGTCTCTTCAACATATTCAGCTGAGAAAACCAGATATCTGCACACAAAAGAAGTAAGTCGGATCCTCATCTCACACTATATATAAAAATTAACTCAAAGTGGATTAAAGACCACAGTGGAAGAACTAAAACTATAAAAACACAGAAAACTCCATAATGTTGGACTTGGCAATGACTTCTTTGATATGATACTAAAAGCAAAGGGGATTGTTTTTTGATGGGATTACATCAAAATTTTAAACTCTCATGCACCAAATGATACAACATAGTAAAAAAGAGATGTACGAAAGGGGAGAAAATATGTGCAAATCATGCACCTGACAAGGGGCTAGTATTCAGAACTATAAAGAACTCCTACAACTCAACAAGGGGCTAATATTCACAATATATAAAGAACTCCTACAGCTCAAAAACAAAAACTCAAATAACCTAATCAAAAAATGAGCAGACTTAAGACATTTCTACAAAGATGGTATGCAAATGGCCAACAAGCATATGAAAAATGCTCAATGTAACTTATCAATAGAGAAATGCAAATCAAAACCACAGTGAGACATTACTTCATGCTCATTAGAATGGCTACTATCAAAAAGCAATAACAAAGTAACAAGTGTTGGCAAAGAAGGGCAATAACATTGAAACACTGCTGGTGATAGTGTAAAATAGTATAACGGCTATGAAAATGAGTATGGAGGTTACTCAAAAAAATTAAAAATACAACCATTATATGATACAGAAATCCTACTTTTGAGTATATATCCAAAGGAACTGAAAACAGGGTCCCAAAGAGAGATGTGAGCATCATGTTCAGAGCAACACTATTCACAACAGCCAAGAGGTAGAAGCAACCCAAATGTACACCTATGGATGGATGGGTAAACAAAAGTAGTACACACATACAATGTAATATTCCCCAGTAGCTCAGCTGGTAAAGAATCCCCTTCAATGTGGGAGACCCTGGTTCAATTCCTGAGTCAGGAAATCCCCTGGAGAAGGTAAGGGCTACCCACTCCAGTATTCTTGGGCTTCCCTGGTGGCTCAGAGGGTAAAGAATCCACCTGCAACATGGGAGACCTGGGTTAGATCCCTGGGTTGGGAAGATTCCCTAGAGGAGGGCATGGCAACCCATTCCATTATTCTTGCCTGGAGAATCCCCATAGAGAGAGTCAGACAGGCCTGAGTACAAAGCACAGTATTATTCAGCCTTAAAAGAGAAGGAAATCCTACCACACGCCAACAGGAATGAACCTGGAGGACACCATGCTAAGAGAAATGGGCCAGTCACAAAAAGACAAATACCGCACGACACCACTTACATGAGGTATCTTAAATGGTCAAATTCATAGAAACAGAAAGTAGAATGGTGATTGCCAGGGATGGAGAAGAGAAAGGAGAAGTTGTTTAGTGGGTACAGTTTCCAATCCGCAAGATGAAAGCAGTCGGAACTTCTGTTTCACAACAATATGGATATACTTGACATGACTAAACTGTACTCTTTAACAACAGCTGAGATGGTCAATGTTACACTATGTGTTCTTTACCCCAGTAATAAAAGTAAGTGCCACATGCAACCACCAAATTGGATTTACTTGTTCTAGCTCCACTGCAGGAGTTCTAAGCAGCCTGATCCTTCAGCTGCTGGCAGCCGTTTCCAAATTTCTTCCAAGTTGTCTTTTTCAACCAAGGGGACCGTACACGTGATCGGAGGCTCTTCTATACCCACCCAAGCTGAAGTTTCCACATGCACCTTATTGTCAAGCATAAATCCAAACATGATATAAAAGCCATTGTGTTCTCAACTGAGTGGGGGAGGAGCATAAAAGAATCACCTGTTGAGTTTCTTCAAACCACCCATTCACCCAGAGAAATACCTCATACTCCACTGTGACCCTCCACCCTCCCCTACACACCTGATCCAAACCCTTGAAAAATCACTATTTTTAAAAGCTCCCTTGAAGACAGCCTTCAGAACATCCCATCGAAAGTGATTATTAGGTTGGGGCTCTCTTAATAAGCCTTTTCTGTGAATCCTATAGCTCTCCAAAACCTTTCATGTATCTACTGAAACATTATTTTGTCATGCAATTATTATACCCCATTTCCTATTACAAAGGATAACTGCTAAGATCCTAATTAAAATAAATAAATAAAGTAACACTGAGGCTCTTGGAAGAATCTCAGGCACTTCTCAAACCAGAAACGAGATGAGGGTCAGGAACCACATTCAGTCTTAAGCCTCCTAACGGGTTTCCTAAGGGCACATTCTGAGCCAGGAGTCAAACCCCATCCCAAACATATATATGCACACAGAGTACAGTCTCTCTACATGTGAAATTCCAGCTACTCAGAAATTAGACTCGAGCAAAATATATTGGCAGAAGCTTCTGAGGTCTTCGTTGGGGCAGCCAGAAGTATGGTCAGCGGAAAGGGAGGAGTTAAATCAACTATACACTAACCCTTATTTCAAGAGTAAGAACAACTTGTTTTCAAAGTCTCTGAAAAAAAAAGGCAGTATGGTTCGCACAAGTCACATATTTACATTTCTTGAAAAAATACGGGGAAATACTTCTTTCCATTTATTTCCCTAAGTATGTACAGGTGAAAAAAGGAATCAAAGTTAGCCAAACTGGGTGAAAATTTGACAACATACTATTAATATATAATTATATATACCTCCTATAAGCATCTCCATATAAGTACCCTCTGTTCTTAAAGGCATGAAACAGCACAGTTTAGGCATCAGTTATTTCTCTGAAAGCATCAAAAAATGAAAAGAAACTTATAATAAGCAACAGTCAACTGTGAGAACTAAGATTGTAAAAGGAAATGCAAAGACCTTGGAATATATCAAACTATAATTCCTATCTACGCAAATAATTGAGAATATCAAAAAAATGAATTAGAAAAAAAATAATATAGGAGTCAATGTAAATGATACTGATCAGAGTCAAGTCTTGACTATAAGAACATGGTCATTCAGCACACAGTCCTTTGCTTTTTATCTCTTAATAGCTTCATCCTGAGAAGTCTGGACCTCATTCTAAAAGGAAGCAAGACGTTGAGCCACAAAAAAACAATCAATAAGTATATACTTGTAGCTTTGGTAAAAGGTTTTCTGGAAAAAATAGAGAAAAGAATAACCAAAATTCACCCTGGTGTCTGCAAAAATCATTTAACCTGTACCTACTCTAGGGGAGGAGAAAGGAAAAAAGGAAGCCAGTGGCCACCATGGCTGGCTGGTCAGTTGGCTCCAGTCGCCTCTAAGTGACCCCTGTTTGTGCAAATCAGTAACTCTCCATCTCCAAGTCAGCATTCTCCAACAGGCAAACATTCTCCCCATGCTGCTCCTGAACTGAAAAAAGGGAAATCTAACATTATGTAATTGCCCGTTTCCCACAATTTAAAGTTAGGCATACTACAATCCTAATTAGAGGGAGAACTTGGTGCAACATGACAAGTAACAAATTAGGAATGAATCCAAAGGCTGAAAATTCTCATCCCAACCTGCAGAGGAAGAGAGAAAAAGCTTTGCCTGCCTCTGTGGCACACCCCCCTCAAGGCACTGCTGTTGACTAAAGTCCAACGAAAGAAGCCCCTGACGTTCCTCCATGTCATGTCACTTGGCATCATCTCTCTAGATCCTTAAGGAAACACTCACG
The DNA here is from genome assembly GCF_963930625.1 of Muntiacus reevesi. Lineage (NCBI taxonomy): Eukaryota > Metazoa > Chordata > Mammalia > Artiodactyla > Cervidae > Muntiacus > Muntiacus reevesi. The sequence goes on along the minus strand of NC_089255.1, from coordinate 79,653,293 downwards.
TCCTCTTCACAGCTGGAGTTACGTCACTCCTCCCAGGCAGAAATAAAAGGAGAAAGTGGATGTGGACCAGGCCCTAACCTCAAAAGATACTCCCTGTGCGTTCTTTTACCCAGGTGATCACGAACCCATTCACCCTCACTCAAGCCATCTGTGTTTAAGAGATCCAAGGTAAAGGGGATCTTCTCCATGTTTCTACAACTCGCTCCAGTGCTCATCAAAAACCCACCGAAAGCATAAATGAGCTATCATCTGAGAATAATTAACCTAGTCTGTACAAAACCCTTCAAAAACAAAGTGCTATAAAAGTGTGCAGGTTTTGTTAGGCTTTTTTTTTTCTTTCAATTAGCTAAGCATAGAAAAAAAAAACAAAATCTAATAAAGTCAATTTATTTCCCAGACCAAAACAGTACAAGTGCAATAGATAGAAGGTTGCTGGATTGTCAATCTCAAGTGATAGTGGAACACCCCTATTTTAAATAGCACTGAATGTGGAACAGATACTAATTTTTGTGTGAGCAATGAAGCAATAACACAACGCTTTACCCTCCTGGGGAAAGGGAGAGTCCCTCACCTAAAGGGCAGTCACCCAAGTGGCAAGGAAACTTCTCTCCTGGCTCAATTACCCCAGTGGAAGTTGGGTGGAGCTATATATATATCTCTCATATTTTCAACAGGAAGCTTCTACAACATTTTCCTGTTTTATGTGCAATTATACCTCCACCTAACAAATCCTCCCTAGCCTCACCTCCCAAATAACCCTTACCTGTAGCTGAGAGACAAGGTCTGAAGTTGCCATTGTTACAAAAATAAGGGAAGCACAACCACTTTCTTTTACAAATGAAAAATGAGTTTAAGAAAGGAAAAAATGGTCAACTACAAATTAAGTCTGGCTTCTCTAAAGTGCATACAAGTATATTATCCTGAGTTAAAAAAAAAACTACAGGTGCTATGATGTAAATACTTTTAACTAACTCATAATTTCTTTCTCCAAAACTTTGTAATTTAAGTAACTAAAGCTTAGTTACTGAACACTACATCAGTGCAGTTTTCATGGCTTTTCAACCTTCATGTACATTTTGTCTCATTAAGCTTTGCCTCCTCTCATTTTAGACATTTAATAAATACTGAACACTTGAGTGGAGGGTAAAAGTAGTAAATAAATTTTAACATGATAGACTCTTAAGATGGGGAGGGGGGAAACAGCAAACAAAAGAATACAGTTAAATCTGAAGACCTGTCTTCCAATCACTGAGTGATCACTGACTAGTTCTCGTATACTCTTCAAAAAAATCACTTCAACTTTCTGGGCTTGTTTCCTCATCTGGAAAATGGAGAAGGGCTAAATGATTTATGCTCAAAATCCCTTCTAACTCTAACAATGTATGAATCTGTTCATCAGAAAGTAAGAAATGCAATTGCAAATAAAACTATGGCTTACAAGTTTCTTTCATACACATATTCTCAATAATTTCTGCATCAAAGAGATGAAGCATCGCTGCGGAAAAAAAAAATAATAATTCTTTCAGAAAGATAGTTCAGGAAAAGGTTTGACCACTTTTTAATATCCCGTAGCTGGAAAATTTGAAACCCAAACATTCTAAAGACAAATACTGGGCCCCATTATTTCCAAAATTAATTCAAATAAGTTATAATTCAAAAATAATTGCCAGCTATGCAAAACTTTTATAGGGGTCTCAGGGTATCAAAACATCAAACCAGGGAAGGTCACTACAAATGCCCCACTGCACTGTAAGTTTCTTGAGCCCCAGAACACAGTTTTACACACCACTGGAATCACAGAACTCAACAGCATGCCTCCCAGACAGAGGCACTCAATAAACACTGTTTGATTTACTACAAACCTCGAAAGATCAAGAATACAGTGATATTATGGAGAGAAATTGTTTTTCTGAATTGGAGATATGAAATTCTGAGATTTGAGTCGAAAAGAAGAAAGATGCATTCTATATTAGAGAGCTAGCTCTACTCAAGACTTAGCAACTGAATAACAAAGCTCTACATTATAGGAATGAGTTAGTCTGTCTTCTTTAGACAAAGTCCAATTTCATCAGTTTACCAAAAGGCTCAGATCTGCAATGTCACCTGAAAATCTTCGGGCTAGGTATACTTCATATGTACACTGACATGGACCAATAGAAATGATGGCAGGACAGTGAGGACCAATAGGAAGCATATATTCATGTTACCGTCAATCACTACATACATTCTCCTAAACTGCAAAGGCTGAGGGGATCTGTACTCTTACACATGCTCCGCCTATCCTCATGTTCCTGTTTCACAGCTCAAAGAGACAGAAAACAGCCATTCATTGAAAAACTCAAACTGATAGAACAGATACACGTCTCAACTCACAGTCAACCAAGGTCCTCCAAAGTCTCTGCAAAATCGCTCATCTCCAGCAATCTTCAATCTATGGCTTCGATAAAATTACTAGAAGGTAATTTTCAATAGTTGTTTTAAAAAAAATTTAAGACGTGGCCAGGGATAAGGGTGGAGAGACCTACATCAAAATTACACATCTAATTCAATGCAAAAGCAAAGTAAGAAAACCAGGAAATCAGAGTGAAAGGACAGAGTTAAGACTCTTCCTATAAATTTGAGTGAGCTGCTTTGCAATTAGTACTGCAATTATTACCAGGAGTTCTTCAACCTCATCATAGAATCCTATGATGAAGTCACAATTAATTCTGCCTGACACTTCAGATCTAAAAAGTTCACCGCACCAGAACAGCAATTTCAAACTAAAGGAGCAGTACCAGCAACCACAGAGAAGCTAACAGCAACACCTGCTGACCGTCGTGAGCCACCTGCCAAACTTGTTCTCTTACTCAACCAGAGAAATAATGATACAGTCAACTTCAGGAGTCCTTTACTTAAGTATCATGGGATAAGAAAATAAGTTATCAGCCACAAAATACCATTCACCCCTCAAAATCTCTTATTTTGCTCCTAACCATTTATGTGCAAATCATCACCCAAAGCATTTTAAATGCACTGTTAATTGCTAATGCCTAAGTATAAATAATTTATTTCATGGGAAAAATGTTTTAACATTAATTTTCTCCTTGAGAACTGGCACGTCATCTAATAGACACTTCAGTGACCATAAACTGCTTTATGAAAACCTTTTATATGAAACTACTCCTGTTACCACTGTTTTATATTATTTCCATCAGATTTTTTTTTTTAATTCTGGTAAAGGTGGCTTAATTGTAGCTTTGGAAAAAATGAAAAAGAGGAAAGTGAAGATTATTAGATCCAGATTATATAGAAAATTAATACTGTTACTAAACTGGGTGCAGACAATGATTCTACAGGACTTCATCCTGTACTTTTCCAAAATATTAAGTGAGAGAATCTTTGCCTGGGATGAATATTCCATATGAGAAAATGAGAGAAAGTTGACACTTAACTCCCACAGAGTAGGAGTACAAAAACAATGGCTTGAAGAGTCTGAGTCAGAGTTTCAACATGAAAGGTTTGCTTTATAGAGGAAACGCCAACCCCAGTTCATCCAGACAGACCTGGAACCTGATGAAAGTCGACACCTCTACTCTGAAATTTGCATCGCACCACAGGCTCCCAGTTTACAAATGTAATCGCTTAGCAGGTAGTAAGAACTTCACTGAGAGCTGCCTCTAAAATACCCGTCAAGAAAAATAAAATCTGTAAGATAAATGCATCCTAGGGTCCATTAGTTTTGCTTCTCTTCAAAACGAATACCAACAACTCAATTAAACATCTTCCTTGAAAGTGAGCCACTTCCCCCGTCTCTTATGTTCTCCAAATGGTGAACCGATGAAATTTCAACCTGCCCAACAAGATTACTTGTCCACCTAGAAATGCCATGGAGCGATAGAGAGCTTGGCAAATTTCCTTTAAGGTCAGGATCGAAGTTGGAAACAGATGGGGCGAAGAAGAAAAAGTTCTTTTTTGCAGTACCTTCTCGACGCCTCAGCCCTCTCGAGGTTTACTTGCTCCAATAAAAAGCAGGTTAGAGCATCCTAGGATTTCGCTCCCAACCAGACCCCCGGGAGAGAAATGAACCACCCACGGGCAGCGAGCTGCTCTTCCCCCTTTCTCACGATCAAACCTCTAGGCCTATCCCTCCAGCACAGCGTGCAAAGCGCTCACCCAGGTGACTGAAGGGGAAGAGTCAGCCCGGTGAAAACGAGAGCGGCTGGGTGGGCGCAGCCACCCCGACCGGGGCGCGGGTCTCCCGGCCTCTCGCACAGGCGCCTGGCGGAGAGTTGTGCAGATTCAGATTCCGAGGTGCGCGCGCGCGCGCGCGCGCGCCGGGCGCGGTGCAACTCGGACTCGCCCCCGCCGGGTTGCGCTATCAGCACGCCACCACATCGGAAATTAAAAACTTTGACCGGCCTCCCGGTGTACTGCTCCGTGCCCTGGACCCGCGCCCCAGCCAGAAATGGGGTAGGGGCTGTCAACAGTCTTGCACCCCCCAACTCCCCCTCCCCGAACCCCGGGCGCCGGAGCCACTTACCGCTCGGCCCGGCCTCCCGGTGCCGCCGCGCGTCCGGGCGCGTCCGCCGCGCGCTCTCCCTGGGGGGGAAAAAGAGAGAGAAACCGTGTAGACGGTCGGCGCGCGCTCACTCGCCGCCTCCTCTGCGGATAACAGCGGGCGGTGAGGCCGGGTAGGACGCCGCGCGGAGGGGGCGGGGAAGGGGGGCTCGGGGGAGATGGAGGCGCAGTCAGCCCAACTCCCGAGCCTGGATCCGAAGGGGACCCAGAATGCAGGCTGGAGAAAAGCCGAAGGGGGGAGCTGCGCTCTCGGTGGAGTTGGGGGGCGGAGTGCCCCCCCAAGTCCCTGGGCATCAACTATTGTCTGGGCGCTCGGGTCACCGCTCGCGCCGCCTCCGAGGTTCAGCGCCCCCCATCCTGCCCGCCTGCCCCCCCTCCAAAAGAAAGAGCCGAGGGGGCGGCCGGCGCAGAAAGTGAGTGCGGAGTGGCTGGGGGGAGGTCCGTGGTGGACGCCGGGGAAAGGGGAGGTGCGTGCCCAGTGGGGGGGAGGGGACAGGTAACTGCCAGACGGGGGGCGAGAAGGCCCGCGAGGGTTGGTGGGGGAGGAAATGGGGAGGGAGCCACGGAGGCGGGAGAGGATGGAGCGGCTTGTGGGGGGCCGGGGTGGAGGGGTGGACGGCCTTTGAAGCCCAGACCTGGCCCTCCCCGGGGACCCTCCTCCCGGGGACTCAGCGGCGCTCTGACTTTCGCTCACTTGCTCACGCACACAGTGAACTCGCTCACAAAGTTGCCAGCGGTGGCAGCGCCGCACTCGCCCTTCCCCTCCCCTCCCCTCCCCTCCCCTCCCCGCTCGCCCGCCCCATTCCTTCCCCTCCTTCGCTCCCTCCCACCGTCCCTCCCCAAGTCTCGGGTGAGATCACTGCTGTGCTGTTCAGCGCTGCGCTCAAATCTCGCGAGAGAAGCGACAACTCAGCCCAGACGGCGGGGGAAGTAGAACGAGTTAGAAGATGATGGGGGGGCAGGGGACCGCGGAACTCCTAGTTGCTATGACGACGGCAAAGCCCTGGATTCCTGTCTCCTGCCGAGAGCCCAGGCTGCAAACGTGGGTGCAGGTTTCCAACCTGAACCTTCCCTTGCCCGACGCCCTAATAATGGTGGGGAAAGCAAGGGCTGGAAGTGGGAACTCTTTTAAACCTCTTCGAGAGGGTTACCTGTAGAAGACCAGCATTATGACATCTGGCCAAATTTGGCAAATGAGGCTAATTATTTAAGAGGTCCTGGGACAGATTTCTGCCACAGAAGTCAGCACATCTGTGAACCCCCAATTTCTTACCATATATTCAGTTTTTCAACCTTCCTGTCTTAACGTCACCCCCCAACCTCTACCGGCTCCATACTCTCCTCCGACCACTCCAGACGCTCTTACCCGCCGCCCCTCTTGCCCCCACCCCCACCCCCTCCGCATCTCCTTTTCGCCACTGCCACGACCAGGCTGAGCTCCTCGAGGATCTGCCTTATCCATCTTTGTATTCTCAGCGCTTCCGCAGGCTCGGTACATAGTAGGTATTTATTTAATGTCGGGGCAGGGGAATGAACGCAAAAGCTATGCTTGTCCTCAGTACCTCAGAACCGTCAGCTTCCCTGGAAAGTATTTGGGCCTAGACTGTAAGTTTCTGCTGCATAATTTTGTTTTTGACTTTGTTAAACTGTCCTCCTCTTTCTGTTACACAGAATTATCTGATTTCAGTATTTATAATCCCTCCTTTCTCTTTTTCCATCTCTGTCTCAAAAAAAAAAAAAACCCTATTCACCATGGAGAGGGGGAATCATGAAGCCTCTTCAGACGCCATCATCCCTACTTCAAAATGTAGAAATTTTTCTTTAGGGGACTGTGTGTGTGTGTGTGTGTCTGTGAGACTTTGTGTGTGACTTTATGTGTGTGCGTGTGTGTGTGTGCGCGCGCGCTGTAGCCCGCGGCAGGCTCCTCTATCTGTGGAAGTTTCCAGGCAAGAATATTGAAAATGCTGTTTACCTCTCCAGGGGATTTTGTATACTCACTCCTAAGTAAAATGGATACTGTAACTAGAAGTTAAGCTTAAACTTTTATATCAAAATGAATGAATAAAAATAGATTTCATGGTATGTGAATTATATCTCAATTTAAAAAGTTCATCCCCATTTACATAAATATGGGAAAACCATTATTTTTAAATCATTTTTAAACCATTATTTAAATCAGTCCCTTGGAACTAGAAACCCATAAAGATTCTTTTAGGTTAGGTGCAAACTTAAATGTTATGTCACTGAAAGCTTTTATGTTAGAAACCTAGTGATACAGTGATAAAAAGTACTGGACAAAGACAGGAAAATAGGATCTGACTTTTTCTGTGTTGCTAATAATTGAGTCTCCTAGAGAAGTTATTTAATCTTTCTGATTCTTCATCTCTAAAATGAGATGTAGTCCACATGTTAGGTCATTACAGTTTAAAATTCTATGGCTCTTAGACCTATAAAAATTTTCAGTAACAACAGATATTTTCCGTTTATGTCAAACAGTTTTTATAATAAGTGTTTCATTTTAAAGTAGCTGAGTTTCACCAAGTTCAGCTACATGTTGACAGGTTGCTTTTAAAGTTCTCTTTTCTCAAGTATAAAAAAAATATTAACCATGTTACAGTAATTTCAAAGGGAATCCATTGTTCTTTATTTGCTTTTACACTAACTCAAAACAGATTTCTTGTTATTTAATAAATATGCCAACTCAAAACAAAAACCCAAATTAAATACATCCACACCCCCTCCAAAAGCAACCAGAAGAAGGAAAGATGGAGGGAAGGAAGGAACCAAGGAAGGAAAAATCGAAGGAAGAACGGAAAGAAGAGTAAGTTTTAAATTCACAGACCAGTATGTTTAATGAAAATTTTTACAAAGAAACACATTGGAGCATCACCATCAATCCTCTTGATCTGTTTTCAGGAACTGTCTTTCATAACATAGCACTGTATTGTAAATAGGCTGTTGTTCATTCACCCTGGCTCAACTTTTAACATAATTTTGCCCTTAAAGGATGGCTGCCAATCTGTATCCACAAACACAGTACAATTTCAAGGCCACCTGTTTTATGACTCCCGGATAGCCATTTGATACATTTGCAATAACTGACCCAAGTGCTAGTCAAATCTATTAACTTTTTCCAATGTTCCTTATGAGGCTCAAGAGATAGATATTAGAGTCAAGTTACAAAGATAATTTCCCTAACCTTCATGCATAGTGGAATAGTAGAGATTGTCCTAGGGACCAAAAACTACTCTTTCAAGACCCTAGGCAACTATTTACCCCTAATTCGTGGCAAAACTTTCACCAGTACTTCTGAAAAAGATAAAAGGCAAAATCCACCAAAGCTGAGGTTCCAGCTTCATGGTTCTCTGGTTCAGGCACTCTGTCTGCATCTTCCCTGACCTTCCTGGAGTTTCCAAATAGCAGATAAGAGGCAGCAGGAGAGGGAAAGGAAAATAGAGTTTGTCAAGCACAGATTAGATCTCAATCACTTCCTGTTCCCTCCTTCTGTTGGCTCTCTACGCACCTCTGCCCAGCCCCTGTACTCCAGGGATGTGTAACCTTTCCTCTGATAAGAACTCCCTCCCTGTTCACTTCTTAGTTTGTTACAACTCTATGGACAGTTGAATTCATTTCCTCTGGTTATTCACTTCTACTCAACAACATGCCCTAACATACCAAGTATGGAATGAATTTTAACACAAAAGTCTTACCAAGCGAGGAAAATATACAGTTTTAATATTATAAACATAGATTCACATTTGTATGTTTTACAGTTAAAATGTGGTTTATCCAGCCTATTATCATTTCACATGATAGCCTCTGTTAGTGGTTATACATCTACAGGATGTTACTAACTGATATTCAGAGAAATGACTCACCCATAAAAAAGGACCAAAGTGCCCCCTCAAATCACTCAAGATTAAATTATATCTAACGCTGTTTCACTGTTAGGGTTTAATTGTTTCAACCCAGGTGATATAACTCTATTGACCTGAATACTAGGTGTCTTAGAACACCTAAGCAAGGGAAAAACATTTCCAGAAAGACATCTTCTGCTTCATTGACTACGCCAAAGCCTTTGACGGTGTGAATCACCAACAAACTGTGGAAAATTCTTCAAGAGATGGGAATACCAGACTACCTGACCTGCCTCCTGAGAAATCTGTATGCAGGTCAAGGAGCAACAGTTAGAACTGGACATGGAAGAGTGGACTGGTTCCAAATTGGAAAAGGAGTATGTCAAGGCTGTATATTGTCACCCTGCTTCTTTAACTTATATGCAGAGAACATCAGGCAAAATGCGAGGCTAGATAAAGCACAAGCTGGAATCAAGATTGCCAGGAGAAATATCAATAACCTCATATATGCAGATGGTACCACCTTTATGACAGAAAGCAAACAGGAACGAAAGAGCCTCTTGAAAGTAAAAGAGGAGAGTGAAAAAGCTGGCATAAAACTCAACATTCAGAAAACTAAAATCATGGCGTCTGGTACCATCACATCATGGCGAATAGATGGGGAAACAATGGAAACAGTGACAGACTTTATTTTCTTGGGCTCCAAAATCACTGCAGATGGTGACTGCAGCCATGAAATTAAAGGTGCTTGCTCCTTGGAAGAAAAGCTATGACCAACCTAGACAGCATATTAAAAAGCAGAGACATTACTTTGCCAACAAAGGTCCATCTAGCCAAAGCTATGGTTTTTCCAGTAGTCATGTATGGATGTGTGAGTTGGATCATAAAGAAAGCTGAATGCCAAAGAATTGATGCTTTTGAACTGTGGTGTTGGAGAAGACTATAGAGAGTCCCTTGGACTGCAAGGAGATCCAACCAGTCAGGACTGATGAAGCTGAAGCTCCAACATTTTGGCCACCTGATGCAAAGAACTGACTCATTGAAAAACACCCTGATGCTAGGAAAGTTTGAAAGCAGGAGAAGAAGGGGACGACAGAGGACAAGATGGTTGGATGGCATCACCAACTTGATGGACATGAGTTTGAGCAAGCTCCAGGAGTTGGTGATGAACAGGGAAGCCTGGTGTGCTGCAGTTCATGAGGTCACAAAGAGTCAGACACGACTGAGTAACTGAACTGAACTAGAACACCCCATTCTCCCGTTCGGATAAAGTATTTATTACATGTTTGAAACATCAACTACTTTATAATCAATGAACATTTCTTTGCAAAGCTACTACACTTCCTGTCCACTCTCTCACTCTTCTAAAGGATTGTTTCATACTTTCTCCTCCTCCTTCAAACGTCCTGCTTATTACTTACAGATAACTGCCACACTGCTTCTTTTTTTCTTTTTTCCCCCACATTTTGGCCAAGTAGCACAGCTTGTGAGATCTTAATTCCTTGACCAGGGATTGAACCCTCACCTTCTGCAGTGGAAGCATGGCAGAGTCTTAACCACTGGACTGCCAGGGAACTCCCCGGCCATGCTTCTTTCCTTAGTATAATAGAGGCAATCAGAAGAGAACTTAGCACACACTCCATTCCTATCTACCAACCCACCTGCATCTGTCTGCATGTACTCTCTGCCCTCCTGGCACTTAGGAAAAATTCTCAGTATTCTTAGCCAAGGCTAACCTCGCCACCTACATACCCGTTCTTTGACTCCAGGATACTGATTCAGCAATTGTCACCTCTCTGTCCTGCATCAGGAAAATTTCCCTCTGTAGAATCATTTCTGAGTGCTTATAAACATGCTGTAATATCTGCCTTGTAAAAAATAAAACATTTCCTATATTCCATATCTTTCCGCTGCTTCACTTTGCCACTGGAGTCATCAAATGTTTTTCTCACACTTGCTGTTCCTCTCCTCCCATTGTCTTGAATCCTCTCTGAGCAGCCTTCCTCATTGACCACTCCAGGGTAAACAGGTCTCCACAAGGTCCCTGGTGACTGCCTCATTGCCAAATCCAGTAGGCAGTTCCCATCCTCACCTCATTTGACTTCTCATCCTATGGGGAGAGGTTGATCACGCTTATCCTTGAAACACTTTTCTTCACATGGCTTCTAGATTAAGAGTTTGTTCTGAGTGATGTATACACACTACTGTATATAAACTAGATAGCCAACAAGGGCCTACTCTATAGTATGGGGAACTTTACTCAATATTCTGGAATAACCCACATGGGAAAAGAATCTGAAAGTGAATATATATAACTGAATCACTTTGCTGCATACCTGAAACTAACAGAACATTGTAAATCAACTATACTTAAATTTTAAAAAAATAATAAATAATATGAGGGGAAGGATAAATTAGGTGCCTGGGATTATACACACTGCTATATATAACCAAAAAAGATCTACTATATAGCACAGGGAACTCAATATTCTGTAATAACCTATATGAGTGAAGAATCTGAAAAAGAATATATGCATGATAAGTTGCTTCGGTCATGTCTGACTCTTTGCAGCCCTGTGGACTATAGCCCACCAGTCTTGTCCGTCCATGGGATTCTCCAGGCCAAAATACTGGAATGGTTTGCCTTGCCCTCCTTTAGGGGATCTTCCTAACCCAGGGATCAAACCCAAGTCTCTTATGTCTCCTGCATTGGCAGGCAGGTTCTTTACCACTAACGCCACCTGGGGAGCCTCAAAAAGAATGAATACATGTGGATGTATAATTGAATCACTTTGCTATACACTGAAACTAACATAACATTGTATATCAACTATAAGCCAATAAATTTTTAAAGAAATAAATTTAAATTTTTAAAAAAGAGCTTGTCTTGATTCTTCTCCTACCTTTCTGGCCTCAGTATTGAACCTCTAAACATAGAAGTCCCCAGAACTCAGTCCTTAGACAGCTTCTCATTGTGGTCCCTTATTCAGTCATGGCAGTCTCACCAGTCCTGTAGCCTAAAAGCCATCCATATACTGACACCTCCCAAATTTCCAGTTCAGAAATTTCCATCCACATCTCCAGTCCAGACACCTCCCCAGACTCCAGAGTTGAACATCCACCTCTAACCCAACATCTCAGATTGGTTGTGCAGTTGGTATCTCTAGCTTCACATGTCTAAAACTGGAAAGCTCCAGATATTCTTCCCAAACTAGTGCCCTCCTACAGTTCTCCCTACCTCACTTAAGGGTAGCCTTCCAGAGATTCAGAGGTTTTTGTTCAGAGCAAAAGTCTTAAGAGTCATCTTGACTCTTCTATGGCTCTCAGAGCACACATTAGACCTGCAGTGAATTCTGTTGGCTCTTCCTTCCAAATATGTGCAGAATGCAATCATCTTCCTCTGCAAGGCTCCCTCTCTGATTCAAGTCATTTCTCACTTGGATTATCACAAGAGTCTCCGTCACTGATCTCCCGATTCTGGCCCTTTCTCTCAATATTTTATTTGATACACAGGACCAGAGTGTGGAGCATAAGCAACTCAGATCAGGTCATTTCTCTGCTCAAAAGCCTTCCAGGCTTTCTCCTCACGCTCAGAGAAAAGGTCAAAGTTCCTGTTCTGGCCTGGAGAGCTGTTTATTCTCCCATCTAGAGCTCTGACCTCAACTCCTTCCTCCCACCCTCAGCAGCCCCATGCCAGCCACACCTGCATCTCTCTGTTGTTTGAATTCACCAGTCACCCTCCTGCCAAACTTGCCTTTGCTCTTCCCTCTGCCCAGAACACTGTTTGCCCAGGTGTCTGCTTGACTCTCTTTCTGACTTCCTTTAGGTGTCTGTTCAAAGGTAACCTGGTTGGACATTGGCCATCTTGCTCTTGGCTGCTGTGTTTCCTCCTGTGATATCTTGCTAGGGGTGGACACCCCTACCCTTGGGTTGTGTCTCCCAGGCTTCCTCATCTGGGGTCTTCAGCTGCCTGAGTTCGGCCGCTGAGAAGTAGGAGAGGAATATGAGAATGTGGAAAGGGCAGAACTTTCTCCTCCTGTCTGCCTCAGGCAGTGTCTTAGTAGCAGATATTAATGTATCTCTTCTTTGGCCCCAGGCTGTACTGGGTGAGAACTATCTCTGGCTCTGGTGATATCTTTAGCCTAAAGGTGACAACAACTTTCTGGTGTTAAGAATCTCTGGATTGCCTCATCATCCTGGTTGGCCTCTCAGCCCTCCTATCACCTGTATAACAGTTCCCCAATGTTAAATTCCTTTTTTTTTTTTTTTTGAATTATCAATTCTGGTTTCCATTCTCCTAACTGGAACTTGACAGTTACACTCACTCACCCTTTATGAAATAGCAGCCACTCCAATCTCATACTCCCTAGGCTCCTCGCTCAACTTTCTTCTTCTCTGGAGTCCTTATCACTCCCAGCCACATTTAATTGTTTGCTAGTTTACTGTCTCTCATCTAGAATGTCTGCTTTGTTCCTGCTGTTTCGAGCACCTAGAACAGTGTCTGCCACATAGTAGGGCCTCAATGCATGCTCCTGAATGAGCAAATAGTGCTGTTGTAAAGACAAAGAAAAGGGCTAACAGTAAGGTAGGCAAACTAGTTCTCCATGTCGGAATGCCTGGAACCTGGGTTACCTTCCATGGCAAAAGTTACTTTACAGGGCTTCCCCGGTGGTCCCTGCAGTTGAGAATGTACCTCAATGCAGGGGACACCTGTTCAGTCCCTGCTGCAGGAAGATCTCATGCTGTGGAGCAGCTGAGCCCATGCATCACAACTACTGAGCTTGTGCCCTAGAAGCTGTGAGCCACAACGACTCAGCCCACTTGCCACCACCACTGAAGCCCAGGGGCCCAACAGAAGCCACCACAATGAGAAGACCTCGCACCACAACTAGAGCTGTGTGGGTTTTCTCTAGTTACACCCCACTTGCCGCAACTAGAGAAAGCCCACGCAGCAGTGAAAACCCACCACAGCCAAAAAAATTAGATAAATCTTAAAAAGAAGGTTACTTTACAGATGAGGTTAAAGGTCTTGCAATGGGGAGATTATCCTGGATTATCCAAGTAGGCCTAATACAATCCTAAGAGGAAGGTGGAGAAGCAGAATCAGGGAAGGAGTACTGACCGTGGAAACAGAGTCAGGGGAGAGAGGTGATCACGCTCCGCATGGGAGGATGGCTCCATGAGCCAAGGAGTATAGGCAGCCTCTAGAAATGAGAAAAAGGCAAGGGAAATGAGTTCTCCCCTAGAGCCTCCAGAACGATTACAGCCCTGCTGACAGCTTGATTTTAGCCCAGTGAAACCCACTTTGGATTTCTGACCTCTATAACAGCAAGACAATACATTTGTGTTGTTTTAAGCCGGGAAAATTGTAGTAATTTGATACAGCAGCAACAGGAAACTAATACACGGAGTTTTCTCAGTGTATAAACTCTTAGGCAGGATATGTGTCTTGTCTTGTTTATGCTTAAATCCCCACTTTCTAGCATAGTTTCTAAGACAAGCAAGGCATTCAATAAATGTTTATGGAATAAATGAATAAGCTTTAACAGCAAAGGAGAATTAGGGCTCCCTCCTGATGGAAAGGCCAAATTGCTAAGTGACTTTACCCAATATCAGAAGGGGAAGAAAGCATCTTGCTGTTAGGAAGCTTCCTTGAGCTGTTTGAGCCATGAAGATACCAGGGCCTAGGATATGGAGGCAATCTAGGGTTTAGGCACCCACGTGAGCCAGGGAGAAGTAAGGCTAGTCGCAAGGGGCTTTGTGTGACATGTTTAGGAGCTTGGGCTTTATTCTGTAGGCAACAGGGAGCCATTGAAGGATTTTCATCAAGGCAGAGACATATTCAAACATATTTGTACCAGGAGATTACAGCATGCTTAAAGCTTGAGATTTAGAAATCTATCGGTCAGACAAGAGGTCAGAAATAGAGTCATAAATGGGGGTGGTAGCTTATAATCACTGACATATCATATTAAATCACATTTTAATTAAAATCACCCTCACAAATTTTCTCATCCCTCTCATAGGTATCTTCTTTTGAAATGTACTCCATTGGGCTGTTCACGCCATTCCTGGTTTTCTGATTTTTTGGTTGTTGTTGTTACCATGGCTCAGTAAAAATCCCAGGAGAACTCAAAGTCCTGGTTCATCCATCCTTTTGACCCTTTTCTGTATAGACATAGGCACATATGACTCCAGCCGTCATTTGTAAAAGAAATCATCTCTGGATCATTTGAAATGTTTTTATTCACCCCTCCAATTGCATTTTCTTTCAGGGAACTCTTTGCTCTTTTAAATAACTTGAATAATCTCTTAGGAGCTGGAAATTTCCTTCCTCTCACCCTTGTCTCTTTAGTCCTTTCATCAGATTTCATGGTTGAGGATGTGTCAGAGGAAGAAGGTGGGGGGGAAAAAAAGGTCTCTCTCCACTCCTGTGTCTTTTTTAAATCCCTAGAAATGAAAAAAGACTTGCTCATAACTTGGAAGTGGTGGGCTGAGGCCTCCTAGAACCATCTGGCTTGTTCCCTTGCCAGCCAGAGCCGAGGCAGCGTTCACAGGGACCCAGGAACTGCAGGGTCTCTTGAGCTTGCAGCTGCCTGAAGGCTTCCAAGGAGAGCGCAGCAAGATTCTGCAGGAGGAATCACACGTGCCGTGTTTCTGAGTGCAGGGGACACGTGTAATGAGAGTGGCCTCAGTGGGCACACCAAGCAGCCCAGCTGGATCATAAAGCCATCTAGCCGTTACTGAAGAGCAAAGAGGAAAGAAAGAGCAACGCTGCTAGTTCACACACACCCAGGACCTTAAAACAGCTTTATTTTCTTGGACTCCAAAATCACTGCAGACCGTGACTGCAGCCATGAAATCAAAAGATGCTTGCTCCTTGAAAGGAAAGCTATGGCCAACCTAGACAGCATATTAAATAACAAAGACCTCACTTCGCCAACAAGGGTCCATATAGTCTAAGCTGTGGTTTTTCCGGTAGTCAAGTATGGATGTGAGAGTTGGACCATAAAGGCTGATGAGCACCAAAGAATTGATGCTTTTGAACTGTGGTGCTGGAGAAGATTCTTGAGAGTCCCTTGGACTGCAAGGAGATCAAACCAGTCAAGCCTAAAAGAAATCAACCCTCAATATTCATTGGAATGATTGATGCTGAAACTGAAGCTCCAGTACTTTGGCCATCTGATACTGAGTCAGTTCATTGGAAAAGACCCTGATACCTGGAAAGATTGAAGCCAGGAGGAGAAGGGGATGACAGAGGATGAGATGGCTGGATGGCATCCTCTACTCAATGGACATGAGTTTGAGCAGACTCAGGGAGATAGTGAAGGACAGTGAAGCCTGGTGTGCTACGGTCCATGGGGTCGCAAGGGGTAGAACACAACTGAGACTGAACAACAACAACAACAAAAGCTCAGCACTCAGCCTGGATTTCCCAAATCACCTTTTAGTGATGACGCTTTTAAAAATCTCTTCCCATTCCACTGAGTCTTTTCATCGATGGGAAGGTGGGGTGAGGAGTAGTGATTAGTACATTTACTCAAGTATGAGAAATGGCTGAGGACAATACATGTAATTTGTTATTTATTCTGTAGATCCACAAAGAAATTATCACCCAGTGAAGGAGAGGAAGATCTACTAGACCTTGGATTCTGGTGTAGATTTCTGGACTCAAACTCAACTCTAATATTATTTAATTTTCCTGGACTTCTGTTTCTTTAAATTCAAAAGGAGAGGGCTAAGGGCCCATCCGTTTGGACTAAATGTTTATGTGTTGATGCATTATCCTCTTTCAGGAGTCTCTTACTCCTTGACAAGAATCTTTTGTTTCTGAAAAAGAAAAAGCTTCCTGAAACTCTCTTCGTTCCCACTGGTTTTGCCCTTTGAAGTGTGGTGGTCTCCACCTTCCCCTCACCCCGCCTGTCCCCATTCCACAACCCCATCTCAGATATCTAGAGCAACCCTATCCTCTGGTAGGGTGGACACTTCTCACAGTCACCTCCTGCTGCACACTCATGGTGACTGAGGTTGGCACTGTTAGAGGGAATCCTGATCATAGCACATGACACTGGCCACCTGACTTGGAGGGGCTCCTGCTGGCAGTGGAACTCTCGGGACTGCTGCCCCCAGCTACCTCTGCCTCTCAGAGCAATTGACTCCATCGCCTAGGGCATCTGGGAAGTTATGTATTCCTTGCTCCGTACTTCCTCTAGAGGGCAGCACAAATCACAGTCCCTGCCAAGTGAAGTGAAGTGAGAGTCAGTCTTGTCTGACTCTTTGCCCCCCGATGGACTATACAGTCCATGGAGTTCTCCAGGCCAGAATCCTGGAGTGGGTAGCCTTTCCCTTCTCCAGGGGATCTTCCCAACCCAGGAATCGAACCCAGGTCTCCTGCACTGCAAGCGGATTCTTTACCAGCTGAGCCGCAAGGGAAGCCCTGGGGATAACTCAAAGATTCAGGATTGAGCTGTAGAATTCATTCACATTCCAGCCCAGACTGACATTCAGCAGGGGAACAAGAATGAAAGTGTCACAACCATTGGTTCCCACCTAAAGGCGCTTCAGCCTGATGGAGACAGAAGGATCTAGCCTGAATCCCACCTCCACCTCCACCTTCAGTAATCAAGTGGCTTTGGGATAAAGCCTCTCGAAGCCTTTGTTTTCTTACCTTTAAAACAGGAGTAGTAATAAGGATGGATTTTTTTTTTTAAATCACATGATTGTTTGTGGGATTAAATGAGATAAAATGCATTTTGTTAGAGCCTGTGGATTGGCTACCTAAAAACCTTCCACAAATCCCATTTTCCTTGCCCTCCTTGTTTTTCCAGACTTCCTGAAGCTTCCAGAACTAGCTAACACAAAATAAGAACTTTATTCCAAAAACTGAGTTCCAGAAGATACCCAGTGGTAGTAATACAGTTGACCCTTGAACAACCAGGTTTGATTTACAGGGATTCACTTATATATGGGTTTATTTTCAATAGTAGCTATTACAGTACTACACCGTCTGTAGTTGGTTGGATCTGAGAGATAAGGAGCAATTGCAGATATCAATGGGTGACTATAAATCACACTTGAATTTTCAACTACTCAGAGGGCCTGCACATACTCTGTCGTGTTCAGGAGTCAACTGTACAGTGTCATCCTTGCTCTCTCCATCACTCACGTGCTTCTCTCTCTGCATCTCCCTCTAGAGCATCCTTCCCTCTTTCTGTGGGTTGGCGCCTCAACTTTTTTGGTCCACATAGGGAAATACCTTCTGGGTGAATTCAGAAGTCAAGTATCTCCTGAGTTTACAGAATACCTGGAGAGAGAAGGATCTGGCTGACCCAGCTTTGGATCGGGTGCCTGCCTCTAGTCCAATCAGGTGTGACCAGGAGCCCAGGGTCATGTTGCTCAAAATGTCATAGAGGAGCTATGACAAGCTTATAGGGGTTCCTGTAGAAGAGGTCCTGTAGGCAACAATAAATGAGAAGGATAGAAAAATTTTGTAAGAAGTGTTAAGTCTAGGTTTCAGCCTTTAAAACATTATTATGTACTTGGGGAGAAAAGAGAAACATTAAGTCTTCAGTTTCAATTGATTTTCATGCTGAGGAGGATAAGGTGGGGATAAAAAGCCCTCCAGAACAATCAATAGTGATGGAAGAAAGCTTGTGCTTCTTGAAGTCCAATCAATGAAACCCAGTGCCATGGTGGGGGTGGCATGTAGGCCCATCCTTCCTCTGTCTTGAAAGACAAAAAGTAAAAGCACTTATGCAAAATAAAAGATGGCTGGGAGACAGGTCTTGTCAGAGAGGAGGAACTATTTAAGGTGAGATCTTTCTGCCCTGGGCAGGAATTAATGGAATTAGGCCATGAAGGGCTATTTGCTATCCGTATCAAACAGGTTTTCAAATCAGATAAGACAGGATTAAGTAG
This sequence comes from Muntiacus reevesi, assembly GCF_963930625.1. Taxonomy (NCBI): domain Eukaryota; kingdom Metazoa; phylum Chordata; class Mammalia; order Artiodactyla; family Cervidae; genus Muntiacus; species Muntiacus reevesi. The sequence continues at coordinate 79,634,958 of NC_089255.1, read as the reverse complement.
CATAATTAGAGTTTATGGAAAAGAGAACAAGAAGCTGGGGATAGCTCCATGAAGCCAGTGGATCTTGGCCCACGTGGTGAACAAGTGGAGGGAGGAAGGGAAGGATGGGGAGTTCCTGGAGGAAGGAATTGCAGACTAACGAACTGGAGTGCATGCGGTGTGTTTGGGGGCAGACCCATGAATGGCGCGCACAGCAGCAGGCCTGACACTGGGATGCACAGAGACAGCACCCAGAGTGCCTGTTAAATGTAGGTTCCCAGGCCCCGGGGTCAGAGATTCCGACTTAGTTGGCCTGGGTGGCCCCCAGGATTGGACATGCTTAGCACCCTACAAAGCTACAGAGCGCAGCCTGAGACTCACTGCTGTATCCACAGGCCCTGCCTGCGAGTGAAAGAAATGACTTCTCCTTTTGAGGATGAACTTAAGAATCTGAGCTCAGTGACAATAACTGCCTACCAGCCCAGGAGAGCTGCTCTCACCACTGTGGCCACTTCCTGGGGCTCCTTTGTTTCCCCAAACCCCAGAGGGGCAGCTGGCCTGACCTTCATCTCATTGTAAGGAGATTACACCCAGTCTGAGATACAGCAGAAACAGTCTGACTGTTGAATTCTTCTTAGACAGTATTGCGGTTTATGGGTCTCTCCGGTTCATTTACTGTCTTTCATTATCTAACCACAGTTATTTTTTTCTTTTTTTTTGGCCATTCCGTATGACATTGTTGTTGTTGAGTCGCTCAGTCTTGTCCAACTCTTTGAGACCCCATGGAATACAGCACACCAGGCTTCCCTGCCCGTCACTATCTCCCAGAGTTTGCTCAAACTCATGTCCATTGAGTGGATGATGCCATCCAGCCATCTCATGGCTTGTGGGCTCTTAGTTTCCTGACCAGGGACTGAACCCATGCCCCTTGCAGTGGAAGACCACTGGACCACCAGGGAAGTCCCCACAGTTAATATCTTATATAAACTTAATAATCAGCTTTCAGTTCAGTTCAGTTCAGTCGCTCAGTCATGTCTGACTCTTTGTGACTCCATGGACTGCAGCACACCAGGCTTGCCTGTCCATCACCAACTCCCGGAGCTTACTCAAACTCACATCCATTGAGTCGGTGATGCCATCCAGCCATCTCATCCTCTGTCATCCCCTTTCTCCTCCTGCATTCAATCTTTTCCAGCATCAGGGTCTTTTCAGATGAGTCAGTTCTTCACATCAAGTGGCCAAAGTATTGGAGTTTCAGCTTCAACATCAGTCTGTCCAATGAATATTCAGGACTGATCTCCTTTAGGATGGACTGGTTTGATTTCCTTACTGTCCAAGGGACTCTCAAGAGTCTTGTCCAACACCACAGTTCAGAAGCATCAATTCTTCAGCACTCAGCTTTCTTTATAGTCCAACGCTCACATCCATACATGACTACTGGCATTATATAATAGTAAAGAGTGATTTATCTTAATTTTTTTTTAAAAGAGGTTATTGGTTTGAAGAGTTTGTATTCCAAACTTCTCAAGAGTTGAGAGATATTTCTTAATCCTACATTATTTCTTTTTCTTTCTAAGTCACTTCTTCATTGCCTCTCCCACAATTTAGCCCACATAAGTTCTCTTAAGGCCCCATATTACGCGAAGAAAATAGAGTTTAGAATAAGTCAAATCATTTGCAAAGTTTGGGGACTGAAATGGAGATTTCTTAATACCTTGCCCAAGGGTTTTCTTATTAAGCCACTATCCTGTCATTGTTTTATCCTTGAGTTGTTTTCAGAAAGATTTTAAATGCTGGTAAGATGGTTTCCAGTTACTTGAACCAGAGATTCCAAGTACACAGAGGATGATTATATCCTCTTCATTTTCTGCTCAAATTTCTTATTCTTCATCCCATCCCCGGTGGATATTTGCAACCATCTTTCTCTGGACCTACCATTAAGATGAGAAAGGAAAGGCATCTTCCTTCTGTCATTATGTTCATTTAGTCCAGAGGTTCTCACTCCATCATCACCGTGAATAGCCTGGGTCTTCTGTCTAATTTCCATCTTATCCCATTCTGTTAGAAATGTTATTTCTATTCAGTGGCTATCTCTTCCAACACTTAGAAGAAAAAACTAGGATGACTAAGTTCTCTTGGGTTCCAAATGCCAGATATAATCCTATTTGTAATCTCTGTGTCCTGGGGTTGGTCTGCTTCTCTGTTCCACACTGCCCAGCAGCCCAGAAGATGAGAAGCAACATTTATTGAGCCATATAAGTAGCTGGAATCAATCAGCCCAACTCTTCTCAGATATATGCCACCCTGCTCGAGCCAGGTGAATGACATCTATAAGGACAGGAGTTGATGTCTGGGGGGGGCGAATAAACTCTGTGGAGCCTCCTCCAGGATTCTGCTCTGGTTATTATGGTATAACAAATTATTATCCTAAAATGTAAAGGCATAAAACAACCATTTTTAAAAATACCCCATGATTTTGTGAGTCAGGGTATTCTGGGAGAGCCCAGCCAGGCAATTCTCTGTTGCAAATGGTACCCAACTGGTAGTCTGGAGTCTTCACTCACAAGTTGGTATCTCAGCAGGGATGGCTGGGAGACTGAACTTTGCTGGGACTGCCAACTGGCTTCTTCAGCAAAGCTGTCTCAGGGTAGTGGGACTTCCCTGACAAGGCTTTCAGTGTGTTTTGGGGGATGGGAAGTGGAAACCCCTGAAGGCGTGGGCCTGGCATGATGTCACTTCTGCCATATTCTATTGATCAAGAAGTCGTGTCACTCACCTGTGCAGTAGAAGAGAGGGGTAGCAAAGAGTATGTGCCATCTTTAATCCATCCAGAGGTTATACACCAAATGTCTGTAGAGCCCAGGGCCAGTGCAAAACTCTGGGAATATAGAAGAAAGTGAACACACTCCCTGCCATTAATAAGCCCACAACATACAGGGCAAGCTGACGTGTTGTATAGTTCCTCCTCCCAGCCTTTCAGGAACTCTCCATGATAGCAAGCCAGGAATATGTTTTAGGAGATAACTTACAGTGAAAAAAAGAGGAAAATTCACTGTCTAATAATCTCCAGTTGCTCATAATTCAAATGTCTGTTTATCTCACAACTCCTGGCATACAAATAAATCGTGATGTGGAACTGAAGCTTGAAGTGTTCAAGGGGAAAATAAATAGCAGAGATGACTTCTTTGAGCAACAGATATTGTACATGCTAAGAGGAAATTGTGATCCAGATATAGTGGGATAAATTCCAAACGACTTCTGCTTCTCATCTGTAAGGGAGCCGTTAGGCCAGCTATCACCCTGGGCAGACCTGTCAATCACAAATCAGAGAAGTCTTCCCCATGTAACAGTGTGTTAGGATCATAAAGGAAAGGCAGAGCCATCATGCATCATCTTCTAGGGGGGAGAGGGAAGAGAATGTTTCTAGTTCAGCTGCCTTAAAGCTAGGAGGCTGCCTCGCCCTGAAGCAGACAGGTTAGGCATTTAGGCACTTAGCTTAATAGACTGATGTGTCACAATTGGTTAAGGTTTGAGATGTCTAGCAAGAGCAGGAAAAGATAGTCACACTGTAATAGGATATTGTGTTCACGGAGCAAAAATATGGCTATCATTCTGATCACGGAGAAACTGCTTTACACTCTGCTTTTTAGGGTTGTTTCCTGGTGGACACAACCATTAAGTCATTAACCCACAAACCTGAATTCCAGGTTCTTTGGGGCCTCTGGGCTTTACCCACGTTGTTGTTCTCTGATGCAACTGTCTCATACAGGAAAGGGAAAGGAAAGCATGAGAAAGGAGTTGGGGCCAGAGAAGTGGGTCCTAGAAGCCCAGGATTTGGAAGACACATGTTCCCAATCATGACAGAGATGGCAAATGTTGTCATTTGGAGAAGAGAGAAGTCAGTAATGACTCTTAGGAAGGAAAAGGCCTCTTACAGGGTTTTTAAGTTTTAGCAAAATAGAGATGTCCAAGAAGAGGAGTCCAAGCTAACAAAACAGCACATGGAAAAAATGGGTGTGGTTTCTACCAGTGGCACCTGCTCAAAGGCAGGCATTGGCTGCTAATGAGCAAAGCATGGGACCAGGAGACTAACCCAGTCCTGGCATCTATGAGTGTTTGAAGGAAGCTGGGAGATAAGGTTAGCCAGATAGGCGTGGCCAAGTTAGGAAGTCCTTGAGTCCTCTACCAAAGTCTTTGCAGCCAGTACTCCTTATTCCAGAAGTGGAAATTTCTTTATTTGGTTCAAAGAACTCTTGATAGATTCCTTTCCAAAGTTATAACCCACACTTCACAGGAAAAAGAAGAGCAGCTGTATGCTTCACGTTTCTCTATTATCATCACCATTAAACATCATTTACACATGTGGTCAACGTTCTATTAGTTCTCCACACCATCCTGAGCTTTGTGACTTCTTGTTCTCATGTTTCTTAGTCTAGACATGATCTGAACTGTGTGTTGTATGATGACTTTTAAAAAAAAATCTCTGGCTGTGCTTAGATGAGCAATTGTGAAGTAAGAAACTATTTCACATGCTATGTTTTTCTAAGGCACTTTATTAAAACATTCAGTTTATTCCAGAAAGATGAGGCCAGGAGAAGGAAAAAATAAATGATGTATATAAAGTAGTCTCCTGAAAATGAAGACTACTGGTAATTCCCCATCCTCTCTCCATTCCCCCCACATACACTCTGGCCATCACAGAAGACCCACCTGAAATCCACCTTCCTCCGTGGTTCCCTCTATCCTTGCCAACCTCAGCTGATTATTTCCCTTCCTGGTCTCTTCTTGCACATGCATCACTATTGAATTCTCTCATTAGTTTCTAGAAAGTAAAATAATGAGCATTTTGAGAAGAATTCAATCCAGTTTTTATATTGCTCAAGGTATAGCTAATAATAAGAGCCAACGTTTATCAGGCATTTAACTGTGCCAAAAACTTCACTTCCACTATTTAATTCTTATAATCATCTTCTGATGGTTGTGGCTCTTATTATCCCCATTTTACAGGTAAGGAAACAGACTTACATATGGCCATAAAATGATGAATTTAGGGTTTGACCACATGTATTCTGACTCCAGAGTCCATGTACTTAACTACTTCTGAAAATAATGCCAACAATATTTCTTGAATATTCACTGTGTTCCAGGCATTGAGTTAAATGTATGACATGGATTGTTTCATTTATTTTTCACACATATCTACGAGGTTGGTACTACTATTGTCTTCATTTTAAGGATGAGGATATTGAGGTTTTGAGGTATGAGACTGTGAGGTTTTCTTGTTTGTTTTTGTGAGAGCATTTGAGTTCTACTCTGTTAGCACATTTCAGTTATATTGGGTTGGACAAAAAGTTCATTTAGAATTTCCTGCAACATCGTATGAAAAACCTGAACAAACTTTTTGGCCAATCCAATATGCTAAGTATAACGTTATCAACTATAGTTCATGTTTCCATTAGAGAGAGAGTGAGATTTAACAGCCTTGTCAAGATCGTATGGCTATTAGGGGCTGTAACCCAGATTGGGACTAGTGATGAGTGAGTCTAGAGATTGCTAAATTGTTGCCAAGTATAATAAAGGTGAAGTACATCACATGCTTCACCTAATGCAAGAATGCCTTCCACTTTGTTGCTAGAATTTTCTTATTTCCATCTTTCCTATTATGGTGCATTTCCCTATATCTTGATTGTCCAAGGTTAATCTTAGATAATGTCCATCTTCAGGCATGGTCTTCTGAACTAGAGCAGATATTTCAGATGGGATCTGATCAGACTATGTAACAAATTTGGTCTCCCAAGCCATATTACAAGGCTCTTAAACCAGAATCACCGCTATTCTCCTTTCCATGGCCCTGGCCCCAAGCTCAGTGTCCCATGTCTGTGCCCATCTTCTGCTGTACCCATGTACATTCAACTCCAGTCTCTGAATGTGATAGTGGTTAGGATTTCCATCTCCACAGTGAGTGCGGTATCCATTAGGAATGTTTTCCATTGTGAAAAACAGAATATCTATCAATAGTTTGAACCAAGGGGTTTATAATTCTTACATCACAGCAGTCTGGACAAAAATGGCTGTTGGCATTAGTTTATTTGCCCAATGGTGGCAGGGCTGGCCTTCCTATGATTCTCTTTACCTTTTATTCTAGGTTACAAGTTGCAGGCAAATCAGGAAGAAGGGTTGTGCCAGTCCTGTTCCTTCTAAAAGAAAAGCGAAAGTTTTCCCCACAGCATCTTAAATAAATTTCTCCTCTGTCTCATTGGCTATGACTGGGCCACATGACACTTAAACTGCTGCAAGGGAGTCTAGGAAGACAGAGAACATGACTGCTATAACTAGCTTCTTAGACCTCTCATAATCCACTGTCTGGGTCTGGGTTGATTGCTGCCCAGAACGAGGAAGAAGGAAGAAAAAGGTCCTGGATACCAGAGAGGCATGCAACAGTGTCTGCCATGTGGAGCATGAAAGTCATCTATGGCCCACGTCTAATTTGTTTGGGGACGTATACAATGTTATTTGCTTGAGGATGAAATTAGTCTTCAGGCAGCAATAGATACATTCAGCTACAGCCTTCCTCCCTACCTTACTAGTATCCATACCAGTTTCCTGCTAGAACTGAAATCCAACTATGAATAGAAGCCATGAATTCAACTGCTGCTGCTAAGTCACTTCAGTCGTGTCTGACTCTGTGCGACCCCAGAGATGGCAGCCCACCAGGCTCCCCCGTCCCTGGGATTTTCCAGGCAAGAACACTGGAATGGGTTGCCATTTCCTTCTCCAATGCATGAAAGTGAAAAGTGAAAGTGAAGTCGCTCAGTCGTGTCCAACTCTCCGTGACCCCATGGACTGCAGCCTACCACCCATGGGATTTTCCAGGCAAGAGTACTGGAGTGGGGTGCCATTGCCTTCTCCAATGAATTCAGCTAATTCCTGCTAATCTCTCTGAACATTGCACCAGTTATAATTTCCAGCAATCTGAACAGATGGCCTGATCTTGGACTCAGACTTGACCCCTAAGAACTAGCACTGTCTGTTGCTTATGAAGATCTGCATCATTCTACCTTTCCAAATCAGACTTTTTGATTTTGGAACTCAGACCAGGATTGTGTTTTGGTCACTGCCTACTTTTAGCTCAAATCCTCTTTCCATCTGGGAACTCCCAGAATGTGTTGAAGCTCAAGCCATGCCATTTATGACACACAATAGATTGCTAAATAAATTCACGTTGAATTGCTTTGACTATTTAAATTCCCAGGATGTCAATGGCTGTTACTAACAGCAACAGCCATCTGTCAGAAATGCTATTAAGGAAATGACCTCACCCAATGAAGATTTGTAGTGAGCTAACTTCAATTTATTAGGCAATGTGGTCAAAGATAAATGAAGTTCCATTTTTAAAAAAGAAACTTTTCAAAGTTTCCTACACTGAATAATGCCACAACAGTGATAAAATAGGACAAATCTTAATATGGGTTGATCTCATGCTGTATGGCCATCTACACTGAATATTGATGACTAAGCTTTCGGGTTCACTTTAAAGAAGTAAAAAGAGAAATTTCTGTCAGAAATATTAAAGAATAACAGGGTATAGTAAATCAGATAACATCATATATGAATCCTGATACTTATATTCCAGAAAAGCATCTCCTCTGAAGAGTGGAAATACTGTGCTTTATACTGATAATGTGAATTATTTAAACTATCGTATTTCTTTACAGCTCAGAGCCAAGAATAATGCATAACCACAATAACCACATTATCCTCGGGTTCTAGTATTTTCACAGGGCTGAAATTCTGCAGAGCTTTTGATTTTCAATTGTTTTCTTTAATTGGTTTATCACATATATGTCCTACTGAAAGCCATCTCAAAGTCTTTTTTCTAAAGATAGGATTTTTTTTCAAGGATTTTTTGACAGCAACCCAAAGGGATCGAAGCTCATCGGGCCACAGTATACAAATTTTTGGTCATCTACTTTTCAGGAAATGTAGCATAGTAGAGTAACTAGATAAATAAGTAGATAGCATGTGACTTTTATGCTGTGTCAATTGGACATTTAACATGGTCTGAAAGGAGCTGAATGGCAATTACACCAAGACTGAGCTTTCTGGCTACAGACATTGCGCCTGTGTTGCTCATTGGGGGAAATTTCTTATGTTGTGGTTATTGAGCATGCATATGTTAGAGAGGATAGTTGATTGTGAAAACTCAAAACTTATTTTCTTGCTGTCCTGAGGGTCTTCAGATCTCTTAAGGTAGAGCCCCAATTTTCCTTCAGGGAAATTCAAATAATTGAAAGAATGCTTAAGGACTCCCCTGGTAGTCCAGTAGCTAAGACACCACACTCCTAATGCAAGGGGTCAATCCCTGATCAGGGAACTAGATCCCATATGCTGCAACTAAAGATTTCAAGTGCCACAGTGAAGATCAAAGATCATGCACGCTACAACTATGAACCAGTGCAGCCAAAAAATATATATATATATATATTTTTAAATGCTTAATTGAGACCTCAGAGTACCATCTCCTGACCAGTCATGCCAACTCAGTTTGATTTGTAGTGACTGGGCACACTGTATTGAAAAGGAGTCTAAGATTTCACCCAGACTCAGTGGGAAAGATGCTCAGTTTCATCAATGTTATCTGTCAGAGATGGAGGGAGATAAGAGTACAGTGGGGGTACTTCTCTGGTGGTCCAGTGGTAAAGAATCTGCCTTAAAATGCAGGAGACATGGGTTTGATCCCTGGTCTGGGAAGACTCCACATGCCACGGGGCAACTAAGTCCATGCACCACAACTATTGAGCCCGCGCTCTAGAGCCCACATGCCACAACTATGGAAGCCCATACACCCTAAAGCCCATGATCTGTAACAAGAGAAGCCACTTTAATGAGAAGCCTCTGAACCACAGCTCGAGAGTAGCCCCTGCTCACCACAACTAGAGAAAAGCCCATGCACACTAACAAAGACCTAGTGCAGCCAAAAAATAAAATAAAAAATAATGTTTTTTAAAGAGTACAATGGGACTATGGATCTGTATGCCATCCATGCTATAGACCAGTGTCATCTGAGAGTTTGTTAAACCATAAATCTAGGATGGGGTCCAAAATTGTGCGTTTCTAACAAGTTCCCAGTTGGTGGTGCTGGTCCTAATCTAGAGATCACTCTTTGAGAACCACTTGTATAGGTTACAACAGAAATAATTTTCCCCAGGATATCTAAAACCATACCATTGTTTCCAGTTGTCTTAATCGTAGAAAAATCTTGATACACCACTTGAAGAGTTTCTAATTTTAATTAACAAGCATCTCCATAATGTCCCTTGGGGGAGTCAATAGCCCTTTGTGCCTTGCAGAAGTGATGTACTGGATGAGCTGCTTAATATTGATCATTTGAACTTTAAGGAGATATTAGCTGAAGATAGCAGTTTGGAGTGTCATCTAACTAACTTTGCCAACAAAGATCCATCTAGTCAAAGCTATGGTTTTTCCAGTAGTCACGTATGGATGTGAGAGTTGGACTGTAAAGAAAGCTGAACACTGAATTATTGATGCTTTTGAACTGTGGTGTTGGAGAAGACTCTTGAGAGTCTTGGACTGAAGGAGATCAAACCTATCAATCCTAAAGGAAATCAGAACAGCACGGAACACCTATTTGCTGAGCTTGAAGAAATGGCATCCTACTCATCTGACAGTTATTAACAGTATTTAATAACTTAGTATGTGCCTGGCAGATTGAGTTTTACATATATTATTATATTAAATATATTACCACACTTAATCTTCATGTGAACCATTTTCCAGATGAGAAAGCAGAGGCTTAAAAAGGTTATATAAACTTTCCCAGGTTCACAGAAATAGTAAGATGCATAGCTGGGACTTAAAGCCAGGCAGTCAACCTCCAAGGTTTATACTCTAAACTCCTACAGTTGACTGCAACTGCAGGCCAAATGGAATTAAAGAAGTATTCATTGAACAGATGAGGACAAGGACAAAACCTGGTTTCATAACCTTTGAGTCAGACATTGGGTATTCAAAGATTCTCTCTCTCCACTGTGATTCTAGAAACGCTATTTTAATGCAACCTTGATTCACCTGGATCTCCGTTGTTCTTGTCAGGCAAGGCCACTCCAATGACATGTATGGGCTGCGTTGCCCAAAAGCTCCACTTGCGTCATGCCATTGTCAATCGTATCTCCTTTCAAACATGCTAAGGAAATTGGTTATTTGAAGGAAACTACTGGCAAATTCTCTCCTTGAAAAATGAAAAAAAAAGTTCTTGTATTGAAAGTAATCACCCCATGTTCCAGTTTACAAGTCTGAATTTTTTTTTTAAACACCAGAATTTTTTTTCTTTCTTGGCAGGTAGGAGGTGTTCGGTTTGAGTGGGAAGAATTTCGCCCAGAGGAGCAATCAGGAGCCAACGCCAGAAGCCCACTTGCTTTAAAAAAAAAAAAAAATCTTATTCTTCTTAAAACAAAGGTACTGGGAGCAAGCATGGTTGCCCTGGACATGAATTCCTCTGCCTGCGGAGCTGCTGCTCTCATGACAGGGGAAAAGCCCACCTTGCCCACCGTGGACTCCACAGCAGCCCCTAGTGATCACACTGGACCAGATCACCAGCATCTGGAAGGCCAGCCTCATTCAATGTTTGGTGAAGATCAAGGAAATGAGAGAAAAACGTGCATCAGTCATCCTCATACTGAAGGCCAGAGATCCTTTGTTAACTTCCACGTGTACATCTAAGGGTGAACTCTCCGCAAGTTACTTCAATGGCAGTTTCTTGCAGAAAGTCCTCATCTTAGGGATGTTGATGGGATTCTCTTCATGAACGTGAGTTTGTCTGGATTGGTCTCGGTGTACTTAACTGATTTACAGAGCCATTTTGATTTGTGGAAACTCTGGGGCCATGAATAAGAAAGGGGAGGGAAGACAAAAACCCAGATTAAAACCTGTGCTCCCAGAATAAATGCTCTGCTGCACCAGCTTCATTATGACTCTTCACTTATTGTTATTTAAATGATGTTTAAAGAGCTGAAAGATTCCCCCTAATACCTGAGCTATATATAGATCAATGCTTCTCAAACTTTTTCAACTAAAGTACCTCCAACAGCAGAAGGGCTGAACCCATGCTCTGCCTCTGCCCCCGTACTCTCCCGATAGCTAAGTGTCCTGGATGGAGCCTGTTTGAAAGCACATCCTCCTCAAGATCTGATGTTTTAGCTAAAAAATTCACATAGGTTTTGCATTCTTGCTTTGACCCTAGGGGTGTGAGTTATCCCAGCATAGGAATGGGTACAGATCAGGCATCTACCCACTGAGCCATCAGATCAGCTCTGGATCATCCAGTTTGGGCTATGAGGTCACATTTGTGACCAAATGTCACAGACCTATTTACATTTTACTTAAAACAGTGTAAGCAACCAGACTGTGCCACAGTCAGAATTTCAGATTCTTGCTCAAATACAGAAGTGTTAGTCACTCAATCATGTCTAACTCTTTGCGATCCTATGGACTATAACCTGAGGTTCTTCTGTCCATGGGATTTCCCAGGCAAGAATACTGGAGTGGGCTGCCATTCCCTTTTCCAGGGGATCTTCCTAACCCAGATTGAACCCTGGTCTCCAAGCATTGCAGGCAGATTCTTCACCAACTGAGCCACCAGATCACCAAATACAAAAGGTGAAATCAGGTTAACTTTGCTGATTATGGTTAAGGACAGAGGAAATAGTACAAGAAGAGGATGTCTGTAACTTTAGTCTGACAGAAGGATTTGTAAATGTATAAACATCTTAAATGAGGGTTAGAAGGGGATGCAATGACTATATTCTGAATCATAAACACAGATACAATTTTACAAGAGGGATTTTGGGATGAGCATGTGTTAAGGGAAATACTGCAATTGCTCATCCTAGAAAGGAAGGTAATAGCCACTTGTATGAGTTTTCTTACAACAGAAAGTCCCGGTAAGGAATGCAGAACTATCCAGTTACCTCCAACTGGAAGAATTCAGGAAAGGTCAACAGGAGAGAGGAGATGCCAATCCACATGTCCTACCAACCTCCCAAAATCCTTCTGGCTGGAATCTATCTTGGCTGAGTGATGAGTGCTCCACCACGAAGGACTCTGAGTCAGAATGATTGGCCAGAGACAGCGGGGAAGTTAAACCCATCACCTTAAAACCCAAGAGTGCAAACCATGTGGCAGAGCAGTTTTCTTGGATTCCCTTACCCTACTGCTCTCTGCCCGGTTGTTCCTTCCCAATAAAGTTTCTTGCTTTGTTACCACATGTGTCTCCTGGAACAATTCATTTCTAAGTGTTAGAAAAGAGCCCACTCGCAGGCCCTGGAAGCAGTCGCCATTCCTGCAACACATGTACAAAAGCACTTTATAAAACTCTTTTCGGTGATGCTATTAGCAGTGAGAATATAGGTATTATTATTCTGAGTCCATTGTGTATGGTGTGGGATAAAGCTGTATCATCCATGAAATTGAGCCACTTTTTCAGATCTCCTACTTCCTGGAGACAGTTGATTGACAGACCCAGCTTTCACTTTCTGGCTCTCCCGCTGCCACGCCCCCTCATCTCAGCCAATGAATGAGCACTGCAGGGGTGGGCATGGAGGCGCATTAGTGTAGGCCTATTTCTGCTTGAATGCAGCACTCCAACTCACATTTTTGGCTTAAGGGCTCCCCGTCTACTTGCCCCAAACTCTCTTAGACTGGGCTGTAGTCTGAGGCTCTTCCTACCCATCCTCCTTCCTTTCCCAGTCCGTTTCCCAGGTCCTAGACTTGCATTGTCTGGAGATTTTCCCTGTTACTCTTATTTCCTCCCCTTCCTTCTTTCCAGGCTTTTCTTCTCCAAAATCTTTGCATGTCTAATCCTATCTTAGTATTTGCTCTTGAGAGACCTGAACTAACCTGGAAACAAAAGGGTAATTATGAAGTAGTTCTAATTGCTAGGATTCTCAGTGTGAAAGAAAGGAGACATAATATAGCATTAAAAAAAAATAATCCTGAGTCTTACATGTGAAATGGAAGTGTCACTATTAATATATGAGGTATTATATCTTCAAATATCAACCATGGTCCCCAGTGATTCTGTCCTCTGGATGTTCATGACTTTCTGTCTTCCGTTCCACTCCCCTAACTCTTCCTGTGTCACTAGGAGAATAACTTGGGATGACAGAATGTGACTTTCAAGGCTAGATCATAAATGATATAGTGGTTTCTGCTTTATTCTCTTAGATCATTTACTCTGAGGGAAGTCAGCTGCCATGTCTTAAGAATATTGAAGCAGCCCTTTGAGAGGACCATGTGGTGAGGAAATGGGGCCTCCTGCTAACAGCCAGCCCCAGTTTGCTGATCTGGAATGCCCTACCTTAGAAGTGGATCTTCTGGTCTAGTCAAGCCTTCAGATGACTGCAGGCCTGCCAGCATTTTGACTGCAACCTCATAAGAGATCCTAGGTCAGACCCACTCAGGTGAGCTCCTCTTAGATTCCTGATCCAGAGAAACTATTTGAAATAAGAAATGCTTATTGTTTTAAGCATCTGTGTTTGGGGATAATTTGTTACACAGCATTAGATAACTAACACACACACACACAAACACACATATATATTTTATAACTTTCTCCATTTATTGAAAAGTTCTAAAAACAATGTCTCACTCTAGTGAGCTCCTCTAGTGCTCCGACTATGGTCATGAAATACTATTTTACTGAAAGGAGCCAGGGCTTCTTAATAAGGGATTTCAGGTCCAGGGTAGGAAAGACACAAGATGGATCTAGAACATCTTATTATTCCAGATAGTAAGGAAACTATCAAAGTCTATTAGGTCCTTACAGAAGTACTCAGGAGTCAACTTAAAGTGACTCATACTGGCTCAAGATGGGATGATTTGAGTTTCAAAAATGATTGTAATCATAATGCATTGAAACCTATCAAATATGTGGAAATCCATGAGCCATAATGATATTAAAAAATAATTGATCACATTTGGAGAATAGTGGAGAACATACTATCTTCAAATCTGATTTTAAAAACAATAAAGAATCAAACATTTATTGCCTTTTCTATATAAATTATACCATCAGATTAATAGATGAGAGAAATATCTGTGTAAAAGTATTCTAGCTAATAAATAAAGAAATGATAGCATTTTTCAGTCCCTGATAAATTAATGGAGTTAGACATTATCATCAACTTCTAACATCACAAAAGGAGGGACAACCAGACTTCATGTGACTCCTGATGAAAGAACAGAACACTCCCTATAGGCTTGCCAATGAGATCAAACTGAAGTCCAATTAAGCTTCTAGATCCAGCTGCCAATTTGAAGAAAATACAGAGGACATGTTGCATATGCTGCACTGCAATGAGTATTCATGTATTTATCAGCAAATTCATGTATTCAAATTTAAATTCATGTATTCCGTCAGCAAAGTTCAAACCCTGGAAAACTTTACAGGTCAGATGACTTGAGTTCTTTAACACACAAATTGTAAGGAAAAGAAATCTTGGGATTGAAAAGAAAGGGCAAAGGGGAAACATTTAGATGACATGAGATGTAAAAGACATATTAAATGTTAAAAACGGGCAAGAATAGGGGCTTCCATGGTGACTCAGTGGTAAAGAATCTACCTGCCAAGGCAGGAGACATGGATTTGATCCCTGGTCTGAGAAGATCCCACATGCTGTGGAGCTACTAAGCAGGTGAATCACAACTATTGAGCTTGTGCTGTAGAGCACATGAGACACAACTATTGAGTCCACATGTCACAACTGCTGAAGCGCAAGCGCCTGAGGCCCCTGGTCCCCACCAAGAGCAGCCATAGCAATCAGAAGCCCATGCACTGCAGTCAGAGAAGAGCCCGTGCAGCGACAAAGACCCGACACAAAGATAAATAAGTCACTTTTTTAAATGGGCAAGAATAAAGGATGGTGTTAGGGATACATGTTTTGTTTATGAAAGTATAAAGAGAAACAAGGAAGTAATTACTATAAAACCGTGCTTCTCAAACTTCTTTTAAAAATTTTATTGAAGTATAGTTAATTTACAATGTTGTGCTAATTTCTGCTGTCCAGCAAAGTGATTCAGTTATCCATATATATATGTATACACACATTCTTTTTCATATTCTTCTCCATTGGGTTTATCACAGGATATTGAATATAGTTCCCCAGTGCTATACAGTAGGACTTTGTTGTTTACCCATTCTATATATAATAGTTTGGTGCTGCTAATCACAAACTCCCAATCCCCCCTTTCCCCATGAGTTTGTTCTCTATGTCTATGAGTCTGTTTCTGTTTCACAGATAAGTTCATTTGTGTAATATTTTAGATTCCAGATATAAGTAATATGTACTATTTGTCTTTCATTTTTAAAAAAACTTTTATATTGGGGTATAGCCAATTAACAAACAATATTATGACAGTTTCAGTTGAAGGGATCCAGCCATACATACACATGTATTACTCTTCCCCAAACTCCCCTTCCATCCAGGCTACCACACAACACTGAGCAAAGTTCCATGTGCTATACATTAGGTCCTTGTCTGCTATCTATTTTAAACATAGCAGTGAGTACTTGTCCATCCCAAACTCCCCAACTATCCCTTCCCCCTATCCCATCCCCTGACAGCCATAAGCTTCTTCTCAGTCTGTGACTGTTTTTCTGTTTTGTAAGTAAGTTCATTTGTATCATTTCTTTTTAGATTCCACATATAAGGGATGACATACAATATTTCCTCTTTGACTTACTTTGTTCAGACTGTCATAGTCTCTAGGTCCATCCATATGGCTGCAAACGTATTATTTTTTAATGACTAAGTAGTATTCCATTGTATATATGTAACACATCTTTATCCATTCATCTGTCTGTGAACATTTAAGCTGTTTTAATGTCTTGGCTATTGTGAGTACTGCTGCTATGAACATAGCAGTGCCTGTATCTTTTTTAATTATGATTTTGTCTGGATATATGCCCAGGAGTGGGATTGCTGGATTATTTGGTAATTCTATTTTTAGTTTTTGAGGAATCTCCATACTGGTTTCCATAGTGGTTGCACCAGTTTACGTTCCTAGCAACAGTGTAGGATTGTTGATAGGAAAAAGGATTCCCTTTTCTCCACACTCTCTCCAGGATTTGTTATTTGTAGATTTTTTTAATGATGGCCATTCTGACCACTGTGAGCTGTTATCTATTTCATTGTAGCTTTGATTTTCATTTCTCTAATAATTAGTGATAATGAGCATCTTTTCATACGCCTGTTGACCATCTGGTCTTTGGAGAACTGTCTATTTAGGTCTTCTGCCCATTTTTTGATTGAGTTATTTTATTGTTATTATTGATTGAATGAGCTATTTGTATATTTTGGAAATCAACCCCTTGTACATTGTGTCATTTGCAAATATTTTCTCCCAGTCCATTTGTTGTCTTTTCATTCTGTTTATGGTTTCCATTGCTCTGTAAAATTTGTCATTTTGATTAGGTCCCATTTGTTTATGCTTGCTTCTATGTCTATTGCCTTGGGGGAGTGATTGAAGAAAACATTGGTAGGATTTATGTCAGAGAATGTTTTGCCTGTGTTCTTTATGATTTTTATGATATCATATCTTCTATTTCAGTCTTTAAGCCATTTTGAATTTATTTTACTGTATGGTGTGTATGATGTGAGGGTATACTCCAATGTCACTGATTTACATGCAGTTGTCCAACTTACCAATCACCACTTGCTGAAGAGATTGTATTTTTTTCTATTGTATATTTTTGCCTCTTTTGTTAAAGATCAACTAACAGTAAGTATGTGGGTTTTTCTGGGCTCTCTATTCTCTCCCATTGATCCATATGTCTGATCCACATATCCAGTTGTGCCAATTGTTGTTGTTGCTGTTTAGTTGCTAAGTCACGTCTGACTCTTGTGACCCCACGGACTGTCACCCACTAGACTCCTCTGTTCATGGGATTTCTCAGGCAACAATACTGGAGTGGGTTGCCATTTCCTTCTCCGGGGGATCTTCCCAACTCAGGGACTGAACCTGCATCTCCTACATTGGCAGGTGGGTTCTTTACCACTGAGTCACCAAGGAAGCCTTTTTGTGCCAGTACCACACTGTATGAATTTTAGGATTATTTGAAAAAAGTCATGGATGATTTGATAGCACTTGTGTTAAATCTGTAGATTGTTTTTGGTAATATGGCCATTTTAGCAGTGTTAATTCTTCCAATCCAATTGAAAGCATGGGATAGCTTTCTATTTCAGTTGCCTTTATTAATGTTTTATAGTCTGCAGCATTTAAGTCTTTCACTTCCTTATTCAGATTTATTCTGAAGGTTTTTTTTTCTTTATGTGATTGTAAAAGGGATTTATGTTTACATTTCCTTTGTGATAATTCCTTGTTAGTGTAAAGAAATGCTTCCCAGGTGGCACTAGTGGTAAAGAACCTGCCTGCCAATTCAGGAGACATGAGGCCCTGGTTCAATCCCTGGGTCAAGAAGATCCCCTGGAGGAGGGCACAGCACCCCACTCCAGTATTCTTGCCTGGAGAATCCCAGGGGCAGAGGTGCCTGAAAGGCTATAGTCCATAGGGTAGCACGGAGTCGGACATGACATGACTGAAGCAACTTAGCACACACCCATGCACGTAAATAAATGCAACCAATTTTGTATGTTAATCTTGTACCCTGCTACTTGCTTAAATCAAACTTTAAGAACACAACAGAATCACTTAGAAGATTTCTCATAAAACAGATTACTGGTTTCCACCTCTAGAGTTTCTAAGTTAGTAGGTCTGATGGGGCCTAAGAATTTGCATTTCTATCAATTCCCCAGTTAGTGATGAAACCTCTGATCCAGAGATCACTCTGCACTGCTATAAAAGTCAGGTCAGTGATTACTTGGGATAAGAAAGTGAGAAAGAATGAAGGAACTATAATTAGGATAGGATATGTAGAAAGGTTTCTGGGGTGGCTGGTCAAGTTCTATTTCTTGACTTTGGTGTTGAATATAAGAACGTCAGCCATATAATAATTCATTAAACTATACATTTTAAGGTAGCTTTTTGGTAATTTTATAATAGTTAAAAATTAAAATTCTGCAAAATTAAACAAATATATAGACTTCTAATCTTCACTGTGCTTTTGAACTGTGGTGTTGGAGAAGACTCTTGAGAGTCCCTTGGACTGCAAGGAGATCCAACCAGTTCATCCTGAAGGATATAAGTCCTGGGTGTTCATTGGAAGGACTGATGCTGAAGCTGAAACTCCAATACTTTGGCCACCTGATGCGAAGAGTTGACTCATTGGAAAAGACCCTAATGCTGGGAGGGATTGAGGGCAGGAGGAGAAGGGGACGACAAAAGATGAGATGGCTGGATGGCATCACCGACTCGATGGACATGAGTTTGAGTAAACTCCGGGAGTTTGTGATGGACAGGGAGGCCTGGCGTGCTGCGATTCATGGGGTCACAAAGAGTCGGACACAACTGAGTGACTGAACTGAACTGACTGAATCTTCACTGTCCAATTGAGTGATTTCCTTACATTCCAAAACCAGAAAGTAGCTGTGACATGTCTGTCTCATATTTTGCATAATCTATATTCTAGTTCAAGACTCAATATACTGCATATGAAACAGATAACTAATAAGGATCTTCCGTATAGCACAGGGGACTCTACTCAGTACTCTGTAATGACATATATGGGAAAAGAATCTAAAAAAGAGTGGATACATGTATATGTATAACTGATTCACTTAGCAAAGTGTACACCTGAAACTAACACATTTAAATCATTATACTCTATTAATAAATTACTGTTGTTTAGTCACTAAAAATAAATTGTAGAATAAAAAAAAGACAATACAGGTTGTGATGTGCTTTACTACATAAATTAGATAAATCACTGAAAAATGAAACAATCTCATATATGAAAGGCATTTGATAACTTATTCATAATTAGATATTTCTCCTTCATCTGTATTAGTAATATTTAAATTACTGATATTAAAGAGTCAGTGAAAGTAAAGCCCTGTGCTCAGTGTAAATTGTTGAGAACAAAAAAGGAACACATCAAAACAAAACATGGATCTAACCTCAAGTCACTTTCAGTCTATTAGGGAGAAGCAGATTTTTTAAAATAAAGCTGCATAAAATTAGAAACATTGATTATACTTTTGGTTGCTCTCTTCAAGACATTTGATTAAAAAAAAAAAGCTTATGAGTATAAATTTAGAAACCACATTTATAATCCAAGTCCCTAAATATTTATGACACAATTAAGTTCTAGCAAAACTTTTATGGTGACATCCTTACAGTATCTTACTTTTATTTCATCTTGCTTCCTTCTTGCTACCATCAAATGTAAATGCAGTATCTTCTCTTTGTAAGACACTGTGTTGAGGCTTTTACAGTAGTCTGACTGCTGTGATTTAAATAGATAAACTGGGCACATTTACCCTGAGCTGGGGCAAGAGCATAGTATTAAGTGATACTCTTCCTTGTCAGTAAGATGGTCATGGTGTTTACCTTTTTCTTTTCTATTTTCTACCTTTGCATTTGGTATTAAATGGACCTTTGCAGATACTGTGAGATGGTGTAGATTTCTCCAGAACTCTGGCACTCCTTAGGAATGACCAGAATTAATTGTCTAATGTTGAGACAGAAGAGTTTCAGCTGTACCTTCATTCAATAAAGAGAAATTAAAGGGCCTGCTTTATGGTTTTTAATTGTCTTTGTTTGCTTTTTTTTTTTTTTAGTTTCTGGTTTTTGGCTTACACCGTTAAAAAACAGATGAGAGCGCTAGATTTACATCTCAAAAGGGGTCCAAATGTATCACAAGACTTCACGGTACTTCCAGGCTGCTTATCAACATGCATGGATTTCCCATTGGGTTCAAGGATCAGGCAGAGAATACCAGACTTCGTTATACAGTACTGTGCCGAGTTCTGGGAATAGAAATATGTAAACACATGGTCCTTGTTTTCAAAGAGCTTTCATGCCAGCAAAGAATAAAATAGACAAAAATATTTTTATTGCAGTAAGATCATGTTTTAATTGAGCTATATACCGATAAAAACCTTCTGGTAAACAACACTATTATTTGTACATGCTTATACCTTTTTCGAAATAAAATGCCTAGAACTCTTTATAAACTGTATTATCCAGATGGATAAAATGGGAAAAGAGAGATTCTGAGCTTGCCAAATATGACTCAACAAGTCAGTGACAGCCCTAGAAATAGAAGGGAGAAATGAAACAGGTTTCTGACAACCTACCTTGAAACAAGCGCTCAGCCCTGCAGTTGGGAGAGGGGCAGCTCTAACTCCGTGGGAGGAGGAAGTCGGTGAGTCAGCTCAACGTGGAGACCAGGTTTGAAGAGAGTCATCTTGTGTAGAACAGAGCAGAACTCTGACTCCCCGCCTTAGTCACTTCCTCCCCAGTGGCTGGAGATCCTACCAAGCTATACGCAGCCGCCCATCCCGCCACCTGTGTTCTCTTTGATCCGTGACACAGAACCCATCGCTGCTGACTTCTTAGAGCAGCTTTTGCTTCCTGCAGGTAGACCAAACGGCAAGAGGTTGAAGGTGAAGAGAGTTCCAGCCTGTGAACTCTGTCCTGCAGACTTTTAGGGGCAACATGAAAGCCTTGAGACCTCATAGTGGAAAACTCTCCAGTTTAAATGATGTCCCCAGCCCTTGCTTAGAGTTCAGATCATATGTGTATGTTTAATGAAATGTGTTATGAAATTGAGTCAGGACTTCATGACATGTAAAGTCAAGAAATGGTGTCATCATACTTAGATTGTGTTAGAGCTGTGTACTTAGAATTCTTTTTGAAATTTGATTTCCCAGAAGACAAACATGGTGTTTATTTATTTCATTTTTAATGCCTAATGTATAACCTGGGGCACAACAGATATCCAACGAGTTAATGAATTTGTGACTACTGAATTATGGAGGGTCAATATGATGCCAGTTCTTGATATAGTGTTGCAGAGAAGGGATTCAAATCAAATTGTCATGAATATATTTATTAAACTATTTTTAAAAATCCAAGCAATAACTGAAAGTACAAAGAATAAAGTAATTACCCATTGCTTCAATCTAAAAGTAACCATGATGAAAATTTAGTGGTTAACATTACAGGCATACCTGAGTGCATAGATTAACAACCAATATTTTTAAATATGAGATTAATCCATTCTAATTTCCTTCTTAATTGGTTCCCCAGTAGGCTTCCCTCATCAGAGTTGAGTTGTTAAGTTCCAATAACTTATTGCTCCTGGGGAAGAACATGTACAACCTGGATCAGGGAGCATTGATGACAGCTAACTTTCCTGACCTCTTGAGTTCAAACAAGAAAATATTCAGGAAAGTCAGAGGTAATCAAGAGAGAAAAGGATTTTTAAGCCACGTCATCTCCCCTTTTAACATGAGTACTAGATCATAGAGCTTCTTCTCTGGCATACAGGGGACTTCTCTCCATTATGCAATGGCCATGCCATGAGGCTAGCTACCCTAGGAAGAACATGTCAGTAGACAGACGTGCTGCAGATGAAAAACTCCCAAACCTGCCCAATTCTCACTCCAGGAATTGTAGGAGAAGAAGGGTCAGACGGAGAATGAGAAGGTCAGACACAAAGTTCTGGTTTTCAACCTGCCTTAGAACAAAACTTGTGTGCACAGAGGGAATCTTAGAATATCTAGATAGCTAACAGAAGTCCAAGAACCAGTGGGCTTCCCCTACATCCTACATCCTACAAAGACATCGTCTCTAGAGCAGCACTGCATGCTCCCACCTCTGATGGGGCCCAGCTGGACAGTTCAACCTGAGGACATGCTCCTCCTCCCTCATAGCCTGGTGTGTCCTGCAAGGGGCCCAGAAGTTCCTACATGTCTGAGGGCAGGAATGCAGAAGACCTGTGGACTGGAGTCAATAGACAGAAGTCTAGTTGTGTGGGACTTCAAGAGCAGAGGCGACAGGCCAGTACCACAAATGCCAGTGGTGGATGCCTCAGAAACCACAGTCTAGGAAAGAGCCTACAACTGCCAGTGCAAAGCAGAGATCCCTGGTAACCAAAGAGCTGAGTGTGGATTGGAGGACTTTGTCTTTCCCTCACCGCTGATGCCACCATGAAGCCATACAGTCCACAGACTCCACCCTGGAAAGGAGCAAGAAGTACCTGAGAGACTGAGAATTTACCTCAATGAACTCCATAAACTTGTTCATTATAGTAAGTTTACAAGACTGGAATAAATGTCAATGCCTCCTTCTTTGTATTCCATCCACCACATCAACCATTACTACATAACTGAAGGTGCTTACAACCAACACCAGAGCATTTATTTAAAACAAGGTGTGGGAATTCCCTGGTTGCCCAGTGGTTAACACTCCATGCTTCCAATGCAGGGGGTGCAGGTTTGATCCCTGGTTGGAGACCTAAGATCCCACATGCCTCACGGTATGACCAATAAATAAATAAATAAATGAAATTACTTTATTAAAAAATTTCAAAATAAAACAAAGTGGTGTCTTTTCTTTGTACATAGGAGTATAGTGAATGATTAGCTCATCTATGTAGATGTACAGATAAAAGTGTACAATCATACATAAACAATATGTAAACAATCTTACTAGCAGTTGCATTTAATACAAAGCTCTTGCGAGTAAGCAAACAGGGAGTTGAGTACAAATAGAATTCAGGAAGGGCCCTGGGAGCAGGCCACAGGCTGGGGTCTCTAAGTATGACTTCCAGAACAATGCTTTAGAACTGGTGTATCAGGCAGTGTCAACTTCTGCCACAATTAGGAGTCTGGAGAACCAGAAAAGTTCCGCCCCAAATTCAGGCTCCAGGATCATGCCATTTACGGTATACTAAAAGACAGTCCTGGAATGTGAAGTCAAGTGGGCCTTAGAAAGCATCATTACGAACAAAGCTAGTGGAGGTGATGGAATTCCAGTTGAGCTATCTCAAATCCTGAAAGATGATGCTATGAAAGTACTGCACTCAGTATGCCAGCAAATTTGGAAAACTCAGCAGTGGCCACAGGACTGCAAAAGGTCTGTTTTCATTCCAATCCCAAAGAAAGGCAATCCCAAAGAATGCTCAAACTACCGCACAATTGCACTCATCTCATACGCTAGTAAAGTAATGCTCAAAATTCTCCAAGCCAGGCTTCAGCAATATGTGAACTGTGAACTTCCAGACGTTCAAGCTGGTCTTAGGAAAGGCAGAGGAACCAGAGATCAAATTGCCAACATCCGCTGGATCATTGAAAATGCAATAGAGTTCGAAAAATACATCTATTTCTGCTTTATTGACTATGCCAAAGCCTTTGACTGTGTGGATCACAATAAACTGTGGAAAATTCTGAAAGAGATGGGCATACCAGACCACCTGACTTGCCTCTTGAGAAACTTGTATGGAGGTCAGGAACGAACAGTTAGAACTAGACATGGAACAACAGACTGGTTCCAAACAGGAAAAGGAGTATGTCAAGGCTGTATATTGTCACCCTGCTTATTTAACTTCTATGCAGAGTACATCATGAGAAATGCTGGGCTGGAAGAAGCACAAGCTGGAATCAAGATTGCCAGGAGAAATATCAATAACCTCAGATATGCAGCCGACACCACCCTTATGGCAGAAAATGAAGAGGAACTAAAAAGCCTCTTGATGAAAGTGAAAGAGGAGAGTGAAAAAGTTGGCTTAAAGCTCAACATTCAGAAAACTAAGATCATGGCATCTGGTCCCATCACTTCATGGGAAATAGATGGGGAGACAGTGGAAACAGTGTCAGACTTTATTTTTTGGGCTCCAAAATCACTGCAGATGGTGATTTCAGCCATGAAATTAAAAGATGCTTACTCCTTGGAAGGAAAGTTATGACCAACCTAGATAGCATATTAAAAAGCAGAGACATTACTTTGCTAACAAAGGTCTGTCTAGTTAAGGCTATGGTTTTTCCAGTGGTCATGTATGGATGTGAGAGCTGGACTGTGAAGAAAGCTGAGCACTGAAAAATTGATGCTTTTGAGCTGTGGTGTCAGAGAAGACTCTTGAGAGTCCCTTGGACTGCAAGGAGATCCAACCAGTCCATCCTAAAGGAGATCAGTCCTGGGTGTTCATTGGAAGGACAGATGTTGAAGCTGAAACTCCAGTACTTTGGCCACCTGATGTGAAGAGTTGACTCATTGGAAAAGACCCTGATGCTGGGAGGGATTGGGGGCAGGAGGAGAAGGGGACGACAGAGGATGAGTTGGCTGGATGGCATCACTGACCTGATGGACATGAGTTTGAGTAAACTCCGGGAGTTGGTGATGGACATGGAGGCCTGGCGTGCTGCGATTCATGGGGTCGCAAGGAGTCGGACATGACTGAGCAACTGAACTGAACTGAACTGAAAAGACAGTCCTAAAATATATTCATATCCTAATCCTTAGAACCTGTCAATATTACCTTATTAGAAACAGACTCTCCACAGATGTGATCTTGAGAGAGGATTATTCAGGATTATCAGGATGAACCCTAAAGATATGGATACAAGTGAATGTATCCTTATAAGTGGAAGGAGAGAGAGATTTAACACAGACAAAAAGAAAGGCGACTGAAGATAGAGGCCAAGATTAGAGTGAGGTGGCCACAAGCTAAGGAAGACTGCCACCAGAAGATTGAAGAAGCAAGGAATAACCTGCTGATACCTCGAATGCAGCCCAGGGATACTAATTTTAGACTTTTGGTCTCCAGAACTATAATACAATACTTTTCTTTTGTTTTAAGCCACCAAATTTGTGGAAATTTGTTACAGGAGCCACAGGAAATTAATATACTATCCCAGTATAATCCAGCCAGGAGGAAGTGATCACCTTATTTCTCAGTTTTGGTTCCAGGAACCATGGGGTTGCCTTAGCTATAACACAGGAGTCAGAGCCCCAGTGGAAATATGGGCTCCAGAGCCATAATGCAGAGCCAATGCTACCACCTATCCTCACTGAACTCTGTCCTGAATTCATCCTGCAAAAGTGCATCCGATTGGTGACTCCTAAATTTTTGTTGTAATAGGAGCTGCAAAGAGTCTGAAGAGGGATATCCCTGGCAGTCCAGTAGTTAAGACTCTGTGCTTTCAGTGTAGGGGGTATGGGTTCAATCCCTAGTCTGGGAACTAAGATTCTACATGCCACATGATGTGGGGAAAAAAAAGAGAGAGAGAGAGAGAAAGGGTCTGAAAATACAGATCCACTATATCATTCCAGCCCCTGAA
The DNA here is from genome assembly GCF_963930625.1 of Muntiacus reevesi. Taxonomy (NCBI): domain Eukaryota; kingdom Metazoa; phylum Chordata; class Mammalia; order Artiodactyla; family Cervidae; genus Muntiacus; species Muntiacus reevesi. The sequence goes on along the minus strand of NC_089255.1, from coordinate 79,609,720 downwards.
GAACAAGAAATGGACTAAAACTGAAGAGAAGGTAGATTTATTGTCTCTACCATACTATCCACGCTCTTTTTAGCAAAGCATTAAATTTAATATTACTCAAAGAAAAGGAAAAAAGAAAATAAACGAAATTGAAGTGAAAAGAGGAAAGTGCCAAACTTCAGATAAATGTATCTTCACCACTCAAGATCTTGCTTCCTCAAAGAATCCCTACAATTGAGTTGAAAATATTATTAAAAACAAAACTTAACAGGTTAAAATGCCCTTAAACTGTTTTAATTTTGGATATTTTGATTTCCTAGTATACATTCATAGCTTGTTCCCAGTTCCCCTCTGAATGCTACTGAATTTTGATTATATTAAATTTATCCTGTCAAGGTTTTAACATTTATATTGACATTTATAGAATAAATCCATAGGATCCAATGCTAATTTCTGATTCTTTTTCCTTTTTAAACTTTATTTTGAGTCCTCTTCTAGTGTCTTACATTTCAACTTTACAGTAATTATTCAAGAAGAACCCATGGTAAAGTATATTGAGCTCTTGCATGCTTGAGGCTATTTGCCTGTTGTCTTTGTTCTTGAAGGATAACCTGGATAAAATTGTTAGATCACAAATCTTTTCTCTGAGAACATGGTAAACACTGTTCTATTGTCACCTAGCATTGAGTGAGAGGCCAGGGTTTTGTGTGTGTGTGTGTGTGTTTACTAGTTTAGCTATTCATCCCCTGGCTAATTGGATTTTATTCTTAAGTCTTTAAAAAATTTCTGGCAAGAAGTTGCATGTCTCTTTGTTTTGTTGCTGTTAGTGAATCTTGCTTGTGTGTTTATTGCTTAGTTGGTTGGTTTTGTTTGAACGGGTAGGTTTTATTATTTGCTTATTATTGCATATTAATCAGGGAATAAATTCTTCTTGCCATCTTTACCTGAAACTCTCGAAAGACTTGTTCAAAGACTAGCTTTGGAAACTCCATCTGGTAGCCAGGTCCTGGGACTTCTATTGGTCATAAGTGTTGAGAACACACAAAACCAAAGTGTTCCTAAGGCTGGTTCTTTCTAGTGAAGCACTGAACACTCCTGTTTTAAGTAGCAACCTGAGCAGTGGCCCTTTATATGCTTGAAAATAGCTCTCCTATTCCCGCTGCCTACTTCTTTCTAAGATAAGTATTCCCAGATTACTTCTACACTTTTTACCATCTCAGTTGAATTTCTAACATCATCCCTCTTATAATGTGATTCCCAGCACAGAACTCTGTAGATATGACAATGAACACTGCAGGTCCCAGCAGACTTGGATGTGCCTTGGTTGGGGACCCTCTAAGCCTATTAATATGGCTCAAGTTCATGTGAACATTTTTGGCAGCTGTATTTCACCATTCACTCATAACAAGTCTGTCTTTAATTAAAACCCCTTATTCTTCTACACACTGTTGTTAAGCCATATCTCTCTCATCTTGGATTTATGTCACTGAGTTTGTTTTGCTGTTGTTTTTTTGTTTTGTTTTGTTTTAGACCTTCAGTTATTCATTCTGTTTACATTCATTATTTTAAATGTGGTCTATCATTTTGAGCTGCTGACCTTCTGAATGATAATTTTATTATCTGACTTATTACTTATCCTTGATAGTTTCATGCAATGAGTGTCACCAATGAATGTCCTCATATGGCTAATAGCCAAGTTTTTGACAATCATTAGGCATAGTCCTCACTCTTCCAATTGCTAGCAACGTGATGTTGAACAAACTAATTGTGCATTTTACATGGGTGTACATGGATGTACCTATGGCTGATTCTTATTGATGTAGACAGAAAACCACAAAATTCTGTAAAGCAATTACCCTTCGACTATAAAAATTTTTTTAAAAGTCAAAATCAAAAAAGAAAGAAAGAAATTCCCCCAAGGTTTGCATTAACCCATTAACCAACAACCTTTGGAGGATGGTCTTAATAGTGTAGCATTCACCCAGGTTGGATGCATGAGACAAGTGCTCAGGGCTGGTGCACTGGGAAGACCCAGAGGGATGGGATGGGGAGGGAGGCAGGAGGGGGGATTGGGATGGGGAACATATGTAAATCCATGGCTGATTCATGTCAATGTATGGCAAAAATCACTACAATATTGTAAAGTAATTAGCCTCCAACTAATAAAAGTAAATGAAAACAAAACAAAACAAACAAACAAAAAAATAGTGTAGCATTCACCCCATGGCGTCATCACAGAGACTTCACTTTGTAAGGTTATCATGAGAGATGTTGTGATGCATATTGCTCAAATCTAGATGAAATCTGCTGTAGCATTCCACCCGTAGCCTATGGAAAATGAAGTGAGGCTAGTCTGTCCTTATTTTCTCCTAGGCAACCCTTGCTGGCTGGCCTCCAGGGTCTGCTGCTTCCTTTAGAGGAGCAAATGTCAACTTTCCTGATCTAAAGAGGCGGTTTTCACTCTAGGGTTCATTAGAGTGCCTTGGGGTGTATTCCCTTTCCAGGGAAAGAGGGGGGCAAAATGGGGGTTTTCCTAGCTTCCTTTCCCTATGACATCCAGAGTATCTTTGCTTTGACCCGTTTTCTATATTTGATTTCTGTAATTTCAGACTGCATTAAAAAAAAAAAAAACAAATCATGTCCAACTGTTTGCAATCCCAGGGATTACAGCATGTCAAGCTTCCCTGTCTTTCACTATCTCTGGAGTTTGCTCAAATTCATGTCCATTGAGTCAATGATGCTATCTAACCATCTCATCCTCTGTTGCCCTCTTTTCCTTTTGCCTTCAATCTTTCCCAGCATCAGGATTTTTTCCAATGAGCCGGCTCTTCACATCAGCTAGCCAAAGTGTTGGAGCTTCAGCATCAGTCCTTCCAATGAATATTTCAGGGTTGATTTCCTTAAGGATTGACTGGTTTTATTTCTTTGCAGTCCAAGAGACTCAAGAGTCTTCTCTAGCACCACAATTCAAAAGCATCAATTCTTTAGCGCTCAGGCTTCTATACTTTAGTTAAAAGAAGAAAGTCAACCTTCTTTGAAATGTTGCCTTAACCTTCTATCTCTCTCAGTGTACATTTCTCATCCCCTTCTCAACTCTGCCTTGCTCAGAGCTCACTTCTTCTAGCAGCCTTCCCTAACTGCTTAAAATATCCCTTCTTTCTGTGTAATCCCTCTTTGGAGTTTTTCATTATTTTGCACTAGTTGATTTTGCTTTACAGCTGTCTTGGCATTATTTTGTACTTGTGTCCTCAGCTTTCCTGAGTTGCTAATTCATGCAGGACTGAGTTTCTTCCACCTCAGCGACCAGCACAAGTTGTTCCCATTGTGAATTGCGTGCAGTCTCCTTCTATCTTTATCCCCATCCTTTCCTTCTTCTTTATTGGACTTTTGTTCTGAGTCCTTTTCCTCACATTTATTTATGGGTCTTTTAACCATCAGGCTTCCTCTGGTTCAGATGGTAAAGAATCTGCCTGTAATTCAGGAGACCTGGGTTTGATCCCTGGGTTGGAAATATCCCCTGGAGAAGGGAATGGCAAACCACATAGTATTCCTTTTTTTTTTCCACTCCAATATTCTTGCCCAAAGAATTTCATGGATAGAGGAGCCTGGAAGGCTCCATGGGGTTGCAAACAGACAGATACAACTGAGTGACTAATATACTTCAACCATCTCTGATTAAAATCCAAGTCTCTTCCCCAAGTGGACAGCATGATGGCTTCAGCGGTTGTCTTTATAGTTTCTGCCTGTAGTAGGGGCAGTAGAACCCTGCTGTGTGCCCAAGGCAGGGGGTTGTAACCTGCCGGCTGTAAGGAGCAGCAGAGGCCCAGCACGTGTTTCCCTCCTCCCGCAGAGATGTGGTCTTCCTGGAACGCAGCCCAGCATCACTCGTTCCCTTGGCTCTAGTTCATGCTGCCCTCTGAGACCACAGCTGGCACCCTGAGGGACTCTGAGCTCTCCCCGATGCTCTGCAACCAGCCCCTCCCATTGAACGACAGCCAGAGCTTCTGCTGCCTTTATGAGACATATGGCATTTTCCGATGGAACCTGTAAGCTTTCTTCCCCACCCCCCACACTCTTTTTTTTTTTCATTCACAAACATTGTCCAGTCCTTGCCCAACAAGGAAGGCCACTGTTTTCATTGCTATCCAGTGGGCAAATTCTTCAGGTCGTAGGAGAACATATGTTGGTGCCATAGGACAGCATGCATGGGAGTTTGCTTCTTTTTTTCTTTTTGTCTCTGGTGTGTACATATCCTGGCTGTAGTCTGGGAATCTTCATCTCTGACATCGTCGTGTGGCAACACTGTCCCCGTCCCCACGCTAGGGCTAAATGTGCAGTCAGGCCAAGGGCGAGCTCGCACACCACAGTCAAGCTTCTCTGTCGGTCACTACACCTGCCTGGGAAGGCCCTTCCCTGCTCCCACTGATTCATTCCCACCCAGACAAGCCTCTGAGCAGGTCTGTTGACAATGGGTGCCCATCATTTTGTAAAGACAGAAAGTAAAGATTCCGGATAAGAAGCTCATCCAGGGACACACGAGTTGATGACAAGAACCACACACATGACCTCTAGGATCCAGACCCTGCCTGTCCTGACATTGTCTGTCCCAAGTCTGCCCAAGGAGTCTGGAAGTCCAGACACTGTTCTAAGGCATCACTTAATCCTTCTGACAAGCTTAAATGGTGCGCACATCCCTTCCTCATTTAAACGTGAGAGAGTTAAATCACATGCCTCGTTCAGCAATCTGGTGCCTGACAGAGACAGGATTAGAACCCCAGCTGTTGAGTTCTAGAGCCTGTGCACTTGAGCATTCCCCTCTACAGAGTCCAGGCTGCACTTCACAAACAGGAAAGTGGAGCCTGAAGGACATTAAAGGACTTCTCCAGCCAAAGCAGCAAGTCAGAGGAGAACCAAAGTTTGACAAGGACAAAGGGCAGTAGAGTTGGCCCAAGAAGCACCCAGTCAGCCTCTGTGGCAGGTAGTGGTTCAGTTCTAGGCGAACCAGGAGTTGGCATTTCTCATGGAAACGTTAGAAATCAGATGCATCTCTGCTTCTGTCTCTGACTCGATTTCTCCCTGTTCCTAATAGACAGGAACCATCTCCCACTCCAAATCTGATCTGCTTCTTTCAAGGCCTTTCAAAGAAACCCCGCAAAGCCACACCTACCCTCGGATACCCTCTTTTCCTTAAGACAAGAAGGAACAAAGGAAACTCTTTCGATTGGCTCATCCGGAGCAAATATGGGTGTTAATCTATTCACTTTCAAAATTCCCCTTATGGACTTCCCTGGTAGTAAAGAATCTGATGCAATGCAGGTGCCTCAGGAGATTTGGGGTTAGATCCCTGGGTTGGGAAGATCCTCTAGAGAAGGGAATGGCAACGCACTCCAGTATTCTTGCCTGGAGAATTCCATGGACAAAAGAGCCTGGCAGGCTACAGTTCATAGGGTCACAAAGAGTCAGACACGACTAAACCAATTTAGCACGCATGCGCTGATAGAAATTACCTGGGCCTGTTCTTTAAAAGTAATTTCTTCTGAGGGAAAGAAGATAAAATAAGCGGTGCCTCTGACCTTTGGTATTAAACTCTTTTCTTCTAACTCAGAGCCTGGCAAACCACAGGCAGGTTTTACAGTGTCCCCTGAACCTTTCCATTTTCTCTTCTCAAAAGCTGCTTCTAACCAGGCCTGGTAAGTGCTAGAACTATGACCCGGGGGACTCTTTTTTCCACACAAAGAAGAAATAGTGGAAAAGTAGAATGACCGATGCTGGAAGGATTTTACCAGAAAATACAAGTAAATGTATCACCCGAGGGCAGTGTAACTAAAAATAAACAGCAGTGTACCAGAGCCATTCTGAGATTCTCCCATGAATCTTTGCGGGATGCAGCAATTGCGCACATCTTTATAAGGAAGTTCTGTTAAGCCAGGTGCTGTTCTGGATGGCAGGGGCACAACAGTGATCAGAAGGAGATGGAAGTCCTTGCTCTCCTGGAGCACATCTCCTAGAGGGGAAGAGCCAGCAATAAACAAATGAACCAATGAGTAAATCATTTGTCATGTGGTGATAAAGGCTTCTCAGGTAGCTTAGTGGTAAAGAAATCCACCTGTCAGTACAAGTAGATGTAAGAGATATGGGTTCAATCCCTGGGAATGGCAGATCCCCTGTAGTAGGAAATGGTACCCCACTCCAATTTTCTTCGCTGGGAAATCCCATGGACAGAAGAGCCTGGTGGGCCACATTCCATGGGGTCCCAGAGTCGGACATGATTGAGCAGCCGAGCACACATGCACGATGAAGGCTGAGAAGGTACAAAAAGCAGGGCGGGGGGCGGGGGGATACTGATGAGTTGGGATGTGGTATACTTACAGCTATATTTAGTCTTTGTTCCCAAGTCCTGTCACAAAGCTCCTAGAATCCCTGGAATGTCAGGAGTGATGGGAGTGTCTCTTGTATTCACAAGGCAGCCCTTTTGTGCCCACCTGGGCTTATGCTAATGAGGTGACTTAGTGTGGGGCCCCCAGATAGGCCCTCAGGATGGGGATGGTCACCAGAAACACGCTAAGATTGGAAGGTGTGCAACTTTCAACCCCTCCCACTGACTTCTGGGACTAGGAAGAAGGGAGTGTTCTATAAAAACACTTGAACAATGAGATTTGGAACCTAGTGAGGAGCACAGGTCAATACCCAATATTATGTAATTATCTATATAGGAAAAGAATCTGAAAAGACATATATGTGTGTGTGTGTATGTGTGTGTGTGAAATCAGCTATATTTCAATAAAAAAGAGAGAGAGATATGATGGGTTTAGGAGTTGGTGAATGCATTCACATGCCAGAGGGCTGCTCATCCCAGTTATATGGGGACAGAAACTCCTGCACTTGGGATGTTTCCAGACCTCACCTTATGTACCACTTCATCTGCACTTCATTTTTATTCTTTATAATATCCGTTATAATAAACTGGTAAATGAAGGTAATAAATGTAGGTAAGTGTTTTGCTGCCTTCTGGGAGCCACTCTAGCAAATTAGTTAAAACCGAGGAGGGAGCTGTAGGAAACTCCAGTTTATAGCCATTCAGTCAGAAGCACAGGTAACAATCTGGACTTGTGATTGGCTTGTGAAGTGGAATCAGTCTTGTGGGACTGAGCCCTTAACCTGTGGGTTATAACACCATCTCCAGTTAGATAGTATCAGAACTTAATTTAATTTGTAGGACACCCAATCAGTGTCTGCTAAGAATCAGAGATTCCTTGGTGGTGTTGGAAAACACACATCAGAGTTAAGTAAGTTAAGCCATTAAGGTGTCTCTGATAAGGTAACATGTGAGCAGAGATCTGAAGAAAATGAGGGAGTGAGCCTTGTGGTTTTCTTGCAGAAGAAACAGCATATGCAAAGGTCCTGTAGCAGGGTTATGTTTACCATAGTCAAGAAACAGCAAGGAAGCCAGTGTCGCTGGAGCAGAGTAAGCGATGACAGAGTGACAGAAGATGTTGGAATCTGGTACAGACTTTGAAGTTTATGCTGAGAGAGCTGCAAAGTCATTCAAAATTTAACAGAGGAGTGACAAGAACTGACTTGCCTTTTAGAAGGACCACTCTGGCTGCTATGTGGAAAATGCCATCTTCAGAGTCAAGCATTTTTCACTATAAGCAGTGAGAAAGCTGATGGCCCAGTGGGGAAGACAGGTAATCGGTAACTGGAAAGCAGAAATGCAGGATGTTTTGGAATCTATAACAAGAGGATCTGACCCTCGTCTGAGAAACCAAGGGAGGGCTTCCTGGAGGAGGTGATTTTAAGCTAAGGCTTAAGGGATAAGTAGGAATAGAGGCGATAAAGAAAGATGGGGAAGAGCTTTCCAGGGAAGGCAAAAAACACATATAGCAACTCTAGGCAGACTTCCTGGATGATCCACTGGTTAAGAATCTGCCTGCCAATGCAGGGGACATGGGTTTGATCCCTGGGCTGGGAAAATTCCTCATGCTGCAGGGCAGCTAAGCCTATGTGCCACAACTACTGAAAAAGTCTCTGTACTCTAGAGCCTGCATGCCGCAACTACTGAGCCCAGATGCTGCAACTGCTGAAGCCCGTGTGCCTAGACCTTGTGCTCTGCAACAAGAGAAGCCACCACCATGGAAACCTGTGCATCAGAACTAGAGAGTTACCCCTGCTTGCCACAACTAGAGAAAGCCTGTGCACAGCTGCGGAGACCCAGCACACACACACACACGACTCCAGGCATACATCTAGGCGTGAAAAAACGCAGACTTATTGCAGGGAACATAGTAACACATAAGAGGCTGAAGCCTAATAAGCTAGGGCCAGGGTAGTGGGTTAATGCTGGGCCATGCGTGTGGGGCTACATCTAGAGTGCTGAAGACTGGTCATAGCCCTAAAGCTACATGAGCCATTGGAAGTTCTCTTCAATGGACCAACACAATCAGATTTGCATTTTCAGAGAATGAATTAGGCACTATGTGATGACTACACTTACTGAGGGGAGCAAGAGCGGATGAAGTGAGAACAATTAGAAGATCAGGTGTGCGAGGAAACCAGAATTGAAAGAGACACGTGTACCCCAGTGTTCATTGCAGCTCTGTTTACAATAGCTAGGACGTGGAAGCAACCTAGATGTCCGTTGGCAGATGAATGGATAAGAAAGCTGTGGGACATATACACAATGAAATATTACTCAGCTATTGAAAAGAATGTATTTGAATCAGTTCTAATGAGGAGGATAAAACTGGAGCCTATTACACAGAGTGAAGTAAGTCAGAAAGAAAAACACCAGTATAGTATACTAACACATATATATGGAATTTTAAAAGATGGTAATGATGATCCTATATGCGAGACAGCAAAAGAGACACAGATGTTAGGAACAGACTTTTGGACTCTGTAGGAGAAGGCAAGGGTAGGATGATTTGAGAGAGTAGCATCAAAACATGTAAATGTGAAATAGATTACCAGTCCAGGTTCGATGTATGAAACAGGGTGCTCAGGGCTGGTGCACTGGGATGACCCTGAGGGATGGGATGGGGGGAGGTGGGAGGGGGGTTCAGGATGGGGGACACATGTACACCCAAGACTGATTCATGTCAATGCATGGCAAAAATCACTATAATATTGTAAAGTAATTAGCCTCCAATTAAAATAAATTTTTAAAAAATTAAAAAAAAACTACAGTTTTGAAAAGTAATTAGCCTCCAATTAAAATAAATTAATTAATTTACAAAAAAAAAGCTCAGGTGTGGGCCAGAGAAGATAAAAGCCTGGATCTGGCAGGAGTGGAGGGGATGGAAGTCAACAGGTGGGTTTGAAGGACATTTTGGAAGAGAGCAGACATGGTCACTGTTTAGAAGTGGGCAGAGGGGGCCTTAGAGTAGCTCTCTCTGACTTTTTCCCTCGGGTGCCTGGATAGATGGGGGTATCATTTCTGAGAGTGGGAGCCAGAGCCCCATGTGGTTTGGAATTCCAGGGCTTTGATCAATGCTGATTTTGCCCCTTGAGCAGAGATGCTGCTGCCCTGTAGGAAGGGTGTGCTGGAGCCAGTTTGTACCCTCAAGCCAGCTGCTCAGCATTTGGTTACTTAAAATCAGCTATGGGGGGCGAATTTACACAAGAGGACAAACATTACCAGTCACAGCTTTCCTTCCAAAGAGCTGGTTCACAGCACACTACTGTCTGCAAGGAAACTTTGGCTGGGGTTTCAGACCCTTCAGTGACTGCTTGTTGATACTTTAGTGGTTTGGGAATATAGGTCATCATTCTCCAATTTTGTTAGAGCTGACCTTGCTACTTGGATTAAATGCATGGGCACCTTCCTATATATAGCTTCTCTTCTCTAGGCTCTTGCCAGAGTTGAGAATGGCAGCAGCCATGGGACATTGACAAGAACCTGGATAACCTTGAGGCATGCCCAGGATACCAGTCTTGGCTGCCTTGCTGTTTATGGCTTTCTGGACTTCCTGCCAAAACACCTTATCTCCCCCTAGATCTTTTATCTAATGTCAAGATTCCATAATTAGAATATTTGAGAAGGAAGCAGACACTGGAAAACAAAACAGGCAGGATGCCAGGAGATTCATTTATCCAACCATCCATCCATCTGTCCATACATATATCTAACAAATACTTGCTGAGCGTCCAGTATGTGGCATGTGCTTCCGAGTGCTGGGGATATAAAATCAAAGAAGTTCTTTGGGGATCTCACTGGGGAGAGAGACTCATAAATAATTCTAATGTCAGTTTTCATCGAGGTGTGTTCCACTGTAAGTGACAGAAAACCTAACTCAGATTGGCTTGAACAATGAAGATATTTATTGTATCAACTATTAAATAGTTCAGAAGTACCGCAGGTGGATTTCAGCTCCTCTTCTCTGTAATACTCTTGGATTTGCCCTGCTCTATGTGTATTGTGTCCAAACCAGGCTAGAGACAATATGACTGCAGCAGTTCCAGTCATCACATCAGATATCACAATATCCAAAGGAAGAAAGAAACCGTTTCTTCCTGTATCTTTTTTTTTTTTTTTTTTTTTTTTTAAGAAAAGAGAACACTTTTCACATATTCCCTAGCAGATGTTCCTCCATGTCTTAGTTCACTGAGTCGGGTCATGTGCCCATTCCAAACTTCATCACAGGCAAAGGGAACGATAAATTTTATAGGCACAGACTAGTCAGGTTCTACCTTGAATGCTGAGAATGTGTTACCATCTCTGAGTCTCATGGAGGCAGGAGTAGAAACTTGAATATTTCTGTTAGTAAAGGAGAATGGGGTGAGAGCTCTGGGTGATTAGGAGGGGGCACACAGCATCTATTACAAAGACCTAGGAAGATGCCACACCAGAGGTATGTGTACACTGCATGCTGGGGTGTGTGGGGCAAGACAAAGATATTTTCTGGGTGAGGGAAGCAGTTGGGAAGATTTCAAAAAGGAGGTGACTTGGGAGCTGGGCTGGGGATAAAGAATACAAGGCTGAAAGCTGTGCCTACCAGACCCAGGTTGAGAGGGTCTTCTAAGCCCTTCTCAAAAGATTTGGCAAAATGCTACAGCAAGTGTAGAGTCATTACACATACTCTTAATATTTTTAAGTCCTACTTTTCTATTTTGTTTTGATTTTGTCTGCACTGCACAGCTTGTGGGATCTTAATTCCCCAACCAGGGATCAAACCTGGACCCTTGGCAGTGGAAGTATAGAGCCCTAATCACTAGACCACCAGGGAATTCTTAATTCCCTAAATCTTATTTTTAAATTGAGAAATAGGAATGGGGAAGAAGAATCACTTGCTGAATGTCTTCTATATGCTTGATGCTGTTTATATAGATTCCTCCTTTAATCCTCAGCACAACACTGCTGGAAAGCTATCATTGTCCCATCTTACAATGAACAAATGGCTCGCGGATCAGGAACCACGGCCTGACAAAGTAACAGAAGCCCTAACCTACCGATGTTTGCTCAGGGACATGACCGCAGGTGTAGCAGTTCCCAGGCCTCTGATGGGGACAGGATGGGACTGCAGTGCAAAGAACATGGGTGGCTGTTGCCATGGGAGGTGGCAAACGTCTGGATTAGAGCAGCAGGGACGGAGAAGAAACAGATGTGATTAGGAGCTAAATGCAGGGGAATTTGCGACCAAGTGTCTTTGTGGATGAAAAGGTAGAGTTTATTAGGCCACAGTAGTTCAACTATAGTCTTTGGTTTGAAAATTCAAATTTGTTCCGACCCTACTGAGACATTAGGTAACATTTTGAGCATACTTGTCCCTCAAGAAACACTAGGTGAAAGCAGAAAACTGCATCTAGCTTAGGAATAAATACATGATACACACGTATGCACACACACTCATACCCTCAAATGTCTACCAGCTGTTTCATTTCACCATACATGTTATGAGCCACACTCATCCATATCTGAGGTTACAACCTTCTGCCTGATTTCCAGCAAGCATCCATCCACCACTTCACAATAACCTACAAACTGCAGCGTTCTGAAGCCCATGTCCAAAAGGAAACTTCAGGTCTTTTGAAAGTACCACATTTATTCTATTATTTATGTGTTTTGCAACCATTGGACATGTTTAAGACCATGCTACCATTTTTATTATGTTTCTATCTCTTTTTAAAATGTCACTAATGAAGACTTCGAATGTTGTGTTCATTTTCCCCATGGTTTTCATTGACCAATTCTGTACAACAAAATTTTTAAGAATTATTTCAAAATTTTAGGCTTATAATAGACTTGCCCATATGTTTAAGGTTCTGGATTACCTGGATTTATGATGATGCACTTTACTGAAAGGGAGTTTGGTCAGGGGGGTGGGGGAAATTGTGGCTTTGGCTTTGGACATACTGAGCTTGAAGTTCCTGTATCAGAGGGCATCCAAAGGATGACTTAAAGTTCAGGAAAAAAACAACTGGGTGCTATGTAAGTAGTTTTGTAGACAATTAGCAAATAGCGGGTAATTGTAGCCATGTAAGTGAGAGAGGTTTCCCAGAGAAAGGTGTGGGTGGAGAGAGTCTACGAGGACCCCTGAAGGCACCAGCCTCGAAAGGCAAGGCAGGGAAGGAGGGGCCAGGGAAGGGTCCGGGCTGCAACGGGGTCAGAGAGATGGGAGAGTGTGGTGTCAGGAAGTCAGGAGAGACCAGAGTCCGAGATGGGAAAGGTGGGCCAACAACGTCTAATGTTACCAAAGTTCAGATAGGAGGCGTAGTGAAAGGTGTCAGTTAGATCCAGGTATTCATATTTAACTTTTTTAATTTACTTATTTATTTGGCTGTGCTGGGTCTTGGTCATGACATGCGGTATCTTCAGTCTCCACTACAGCATGTGGGATCTTCAGTTGTGGCATGGGGGATCTAGTTCCCTGGTGAAACGGTCGCTCAGTCCTGTCTGACTCTTTGCATCTCCATGGACTATAGAGTCCATGGAATTCTGCAGGCCAGAATCCTGGAGTGGGCAGCCTTTCCCTTCTCCAGGGGATCTTCCCAACCCCAGGATCGAACCCAGGTCTCCCACATTGCAGGTGGATTCTTTACCAGCTGAGCCACAAGAGAAGCCCCTAGTTACCTGACCAGGGATTAAACCTGGGCCCCCTGCACTGGGAATACAGAGTTTTAGCTACCAGACCACCAGGGAAGTATCCCCATAATTCATTTTGGCCATAGAGATGGCAGACTTTGGAAGTCTCTTCTCCCAAGATTTTTAGATGTCAAGTGAAGCAAAAGAATGGTATTTTATAAGGGAGCCAAAGCTGAAGGAAAATTTAAGAGATGTTTTTAGAGTGAGGAGTAGAGATTAAAAGAGACAAGGGGACTTAAGAAAAGAACATGAAAGGAGACTGAGAGAGATGGAAATGGTTACATTTGGAAAGAAAAATGGTCCCTTCCTCCTCTGAGACAAGAGTGAATAAGGCAAAATGAATTTAGGTATGGTTGAGTTTATATCCCACAACCTGTGCTTTCCTTGGGAAGCAAAGGGAATGTGAAAATAGGATTGCAGTGGCTTAACCAAACAAGAGACAACAGGAGGAGCCAATCTGAGGCTGGTGAGGGGGTTCTCAATGTCACCAATGTCTAGATTCCTTCTATATTCTTTCTCTGCCATTGTAGGGACAAGATGGCAGCTGACACCAGACAGCATGCCTTCATTTCTGGAGGAAACATGGAGAAGGGCAAAGAAATGGCGTTCCAGCTATATATCCTGCTCTTTTTCAATCAGGAAAAGAATAACTTTCCTGAAAGCCCTTTACTAGTAGTAGAGCCCTCTACTAGTAGTCAATTTCCATTTGTATTTCACTGGCCAGGACTAGGTCTGGCTGGTTAGTTAGTGCTTTTAATCTTAGGAAGGGAAAATGAGATATTAAATATACACCTAGCTATGCCTGCTGCACTGACAATAAGTGAGAATGAATGCTCTGGTGATGAAAAAGACAATGTGGGTGTTGAGAACAAAGACTAGTAATGGCACTAATTTGTACTGGGCTTCCATCATCAGCTAGTTGGATAACTGGGGGCAGTTGTCTTATCTCAGTGAGCCCCACAATTTGCTTACCCATAAGAGGAGATGCTTAAGCCATATTATTTTTAAGATTTTAAAAATTCTACAATCTATGATTCTAAGAGCTTATAAAAAATTCCATTTCTAAAGTAGCAGGAGACTGTGATTGACTTTCCTGGAAGCCTGAGAAACTTGTTGATTCTTTAATAAATCTAAGCACTCTTTCAGTTCAGGATGACATAGCGTAGGACCTAAGAAAAATGTTTCCTATAAGTACATTTAACAAAGCATATTAATACACCAAATTGAAGTTTTCAGTTAAATATGCACTTATGAAAAGAGTTCTCTGATGCAGACACCAGAAATGCAATTGCAGGGTTGAAGCCCATGAGATTTAAAAACTGGAACAGAAATGGTCCTCCAGAAAGGCTGTACCAATTTACATTCCTACTAGCAATGTTCTAGAATGCCAATTTGCCTAGCAGAAAATATCAACATGAAGAAAAAATAGCATCATAAGGTCTTTTATTCTTTGTCAGACACCATCATATACCCTTAAAATCATTTTATCTGTGATTTTCCTGGCAGGTAGCATTTCTTTATCCTAGAGATAAAGAAATTAAAGCTCAGAAAGATCAAACAGCTTGCCCAATGCCAGTCACTTCATCATTCACAAAACAGCCTGGAATACATGTTTGTCTGACACCAAGTCCATTGTCTTAAACCCCATACCCCACAGCCTTACAATTTCTTCCTATTGGGTCTATAGTCTACATGGGAAAACACATAAAGACTTGTCTATCATGCCTTAAGACTCTGTCCAGAATCTGTAACATTGCAAAGGCTAGAATTTGGTAGAAGCAGTATCTTCCACAATAAGGTGAGATACCACAAAGCCACAGAGCAGTGTTATGCACTAAGAAAACCTTCAAGAATCATACATAAAGAGGTTTCTCTTTCACGGTTTTCAACAGTTTAAATAACATAGGAATAAAGGAAACTTATTTTCACCTTTTCTTCCTGTTATTCAGTAGGAACTAACTGTGACTTCTGGTTATATTTTTAAAGAAAATCTCAGACTTTTCCTGTTCTTTGTCATAGACCTGAGGTGAGGTCCCCACAGGGCCATCTCTGCCTATTTGATCCTCCTTGAATAAGTGTTCACTCACAGAAGCAGACACTGAACTTCATTTTGTTATAGCACATCACCGCCACAGGAGGAAAAGGAAGCCCCCGAATGGGATGGAATGGGATGGTTTTGTCACAACAAGGTCAATAAACTGTAGTAGCTGTAGTCAGTGATCAGTTCTTGGAATCCTGCTAAGATGGAAGTGGCCGTCACAAGGAAATCTTCAGGTTCACCTGGGCCTTTTTTGTTGCTGTTATTGATGCGGGCCATTTTAAAAGTCTTTATTGAATTTGTTACAATGTTGCTTCTGTTTCATGTTTTGTTTTTTGGCCATGAGGCAGGTGACTTCTTAGCTCTCTGACCAGGGATTGAACAGGCACACTCTGCATTGGAAGGCAAAGTCTTCTGTACAGCCGGGGATGTCCCCCGTGGACCTTTTTAAGTGAGTAAGAAAAAGGATAGAAGCAGGGTAGAAATGATTATTACAATACAAATCACAGGGTATCTTGATGAGAGGAAACAACATGGCCTTTGAAAGATATGCAGTCTCTCATGATGGAGATGGATGGGGGCAGTCTTAACAAGCAACAACCAAATAACTTAATGTCTAAGAGTCCTCTGTCTCAAAGGTTGGAGAATTGTCATCAACTGATAGAATCTCATGGCTTTTCTTCTTGGTTCTATTAATCTATTGATTCTTTTACGGCTTTATTGGAATCTAACTTGCTTCCAATCCAATTCACCCATTTTAAGAATATAGTTTAATGAATTTTGGCACCTGTACATACAGTTATGCAACCACCCAATGTCTATAGGACTTATATGTCTCTCTTCCATTCCTCATACAGGTAATTTATATTTTCTCTTTTTTATTTATCAGTCTTGCTAGGTGTTTGCCACTTTTACTAATCATTTCAAAGAACCAGATTTTGGCCTTATTTTCTTTATTGTTCTTCTCTTTTCATTAACGTGCTCTTATCTTTATTATTTCCTAATTTTTACTTACTTTGGGTTTAATTTGCTCACTTTGTTTCTAGTTTCTTAAGCTTGAAGATTTAGATTTTTTTTGGTAACAGCTTTATTGAGAATTTACATACAATTCATCCATTTAAAGTGTACAGTACAATGGTTCTAAATATATTCACTAAGTTGTACAACCAAAATCAAATAAATTTTACAGTATTTTAAACAAATTTATAGAATTTTAACCACCCCCAAAAGAAATCCTACCTTTGTTAGTCACCTCTCCACTTGCTAGCCCCTCTCTCAGCACTAAACAACCGCTAACCTAATTTCTACCTTTATAATTTGCCTATTCAGGACATTTGCTATAAATGAAGCCATACAATATGTAGTCTTTTATGATCGGCTTCTTTCACTAAATATGTTTTCAGGGTTCATCCATGTTGTAGCATGTGTCAGCACTTTATTCCTTTTAACCGTTACCAAATAACATTTCATTGTATTGATTCACTATGTTTTATGTATTCATTAATCAATATATGAATAGATGATTGATTTTAATTTTCTCTTCATTTCTAATATATGAATTTAAAGATGCAAAATTCCCTCTGAGTGCTTCTTTATCTGCATCATATGAACTTTGATATCTTATATTTTCATTATATTTCCATTCAAAATATTTTAAAATTTCCCTTATGAAATAAATCATGGATTTTTAGAAATATATTGATTAATTTCCAAATGTTTGGGACTTTTGTCCTGTATATTGAATAATATCTAAGATCTATCTTCTTTTTTTTTTTTTTTTTAATATTATTTTATTAGTTGGAGGCCAATCACTTTACAACATTTCAGTGGGTTTTGTCATACATTGACATGAATCAGCCATATAGTTACATGTATTCCCCATCCCGATCCCCCCTCCCACCTCCCTCCCCACCCGACTCCTCAGGGTCCTCCCAGTGCACCAGGCCCGAGCACCTGACTCATGTATCCCACCTGGGCTGGTGGTCCGTTTCACCATAGATAATATACATGCTGTTCTTTCAAAACATCCCACCCTCACGTTCTCCCCCAGAGTTCAAAAGTCTGTTCTGTATTTCTGTGTCTCTTTTTCTGTTTTGCATATAGGGTTATCGCCACCATCTATCTAAATTCCGTATATATGTGTTAGTATACTGTAATGTTCTTTATCTTTCTGACTTACTTCACTCTGTATAATGGGCTCCAGTTTCATCCATCTAAGATCTATCTTCATGTTGTTTCTTCAGCTGCATCCAAAGTGCTGTTAAAAATATCCAATGAATTTTTCATTACAATTACTGTACTTTACAGCTCTAAAATTTCCATTTTGTTCTGTTTTTTATAGCTTCTAGTTCTCTGCTGTAATTATCCTATTTTGTTTATTTACTGTGACTGTTTTATTCCTTAACTCCTTAAACATTTTTACAGTGGTTGCCTTAGTCCTATCTATTTATTACAAGAGCATCTAGATAATCTCAGAGTTCCTTTTCTCCCCTCTAAGTATAGGTCACACGTTCCTGTTACTTTGCATATCTAGTGATTTATAATAGGATGCTGATTATAAAGGAATGTACAATGTGGGGACTTGATTCTGTTATGTTCTTTTGAAGAGTAATCTTTACTAACCTGGCTAGACTCAAATTCCAAACACTGTTTTCCTGCTCTCAACAACAGCTGAATTCTCTACTCAGTTATTTCAGCTTCCAACAGATGCCTTTTCTTTCTTTTCATTTTTTCTTTTTATTCTTTTCTTTTCCTTTTTCTTTCCTCCCTCCCTCCAATCCTTCTTTTCTTTTTATCAAGAAGTTGGGTGGATGTTTTAGACAGATTTGGGGTTTCACACCTGCAGTTCACTCTCTTCTAGGATTTCCCCCTTAGTTCTGGCTGATCTGCCAACCTAAGCTCTCCCCCTGACAACCCAAGACAGAGAATCGATGAGTATGTTCAGGTAGAAAGTTGTAAACTTGCAAATCTCATAGGTATATTTTCTGTTTTTAAGGGCAGACTGTTCTCCATTTACTTTTGATCAGTTTCTAGTAATAAAAATTGTTTTTTAAAACATTTTGTTCAGGTTTTATAATTATTGCTCATGAGACAGTTAGTCCAACCAAGCTGCTCTACCGTTATTAGAAGTCAAACTTTGCTTTCAAACAATTTTTTTGAAAAGTATACCACTTGCAAAGATCCTAAGATAGGAAAGGGATATATGAAAGATGGATTGTAAGATAGGAAAGGGGTATATGTCAGAAGGATCATGAGAGTGTGGTTTTGAAAAGAATTAAGACTTCCTAAGAATATAAAAATTAAGGAAATGTATGTCTTTATGGGAAAATAACATTCATCTCTCTGAGGTGCTTACATTAGTCTTTAAAAGAGAAAAAAAAAAAACAATGGAAAAAGGAGTAAGTAGTAAACCTATTGTATCAAACTTAAAAATTGGTATTTTTCATAGAGGACTCCAACATTGAAGAGATTGAAGCATGACTGCATGTCATTCAGAGTCTTAAATTTTAAATGTGCTCTGTCGAATTGTGGTCAGTTGCTATGTTGGATGTCTACTAGTTGATCCCATCACACTCAAATTATCTATGGCTGTAAATGACAAGCATTCCTGCAGCTGGGGCTGAAGCAGCTGCCACAGAGCCTGTGAGGCTGAATGCGGTAGGTACAGAGTGATCTCGCAGACTCAAGGCCCTAGCTGCTGGGGGAACAGCAGCTCATCAGGGGCTGGCTTGCTGCATGAGCAGAGGTCATGATAGATTTTATCCCCGTGGAAAAACTCAGGCTCACTCCTTGGCAAGAAAATTTTATAGCAAACATTTCATGCAGACCAAAAATCTTTAAGTTACATAATTGAACCTGGTCTTACAACCAGATAACTGGTTAATGGATTAGCAAGCTGGGCATCACCGATTCAATGGGCGTGAATTTGAGCAAGCTCTGGGAGATAGGGAAAGGACAGAGCCATCTAGGGTGCTGAAGTCCATGGGGTCGCAAAGAGTTGGACATGACTTACTGACTGAACAACAACAAGGTGGGCCAGTTAAAAACTCCATTATTGTAACTGGTTCCCTCAGGTCATGAGTGTTCTCTCAGATTCCTCTTTTAAAAATGAAACTCCTCCTGTTATTTTGGAATGAAAATATCAAAGAACATCTTTCCTCCTCTAGAGCTGTGTTACAGCAACATGAGGACAACTGAATTTAAAGTATATTTTTTGCTGTGAAATAATAGAGCTAGACTCTACTTTAGAGTTTAGACGTTTTTTTAAAGCAAGTTCATGTGATCCAATGAACCATCAGAATTATGGGGGAACCAAAGACAGAAAGACCTGGTTCTAAAGATAAACTGAGATCCTGGCTAAAAGAGATGAGGGTAGACCGTGACAGTAGTAGGAGAGGGAAATAAGAGAGTTAAAAGGAGGCCAAATAAAAATTCAGTATCATTCTGAAGACTCACCAACATTTCAAGTTCAAAACATCTCCATTTCAAGTTTAAAGTCTTTTAACTGGTCAGGTATTGCTAGTATTTTTTATTTTAAATGATTTTAAAATGATTTTTAAAATCATTTTTTGTTTTTAATTGTTTAAAAATTTTTTAATTTAAATTTATACATACACATATAACACAGAATCTATCATCTTAACTATTTTTAAGTGCACAGTTCAGTGGAATTATCTACATTGTTGTGTAACCATTGGTATACCACTACCACCACCTGGGAAACCCTATATTTTAAACATTTCAGCCTTTATGATGGCATTACGATAGCATTTCCTAAAGCCTACTCTCTTCAAGACTAATGGTGTCTCCTTGAGAGGAAAAAAGACTCAGGGAGAAGACCTTGCTGGTGAAAGTTACAGAGAGGAAGAATTTGGCTCAACATGAGAAAGAACTTTCTATGTTTAGATCTGCAACAGAAAAACAGGAGGCCATGGAGCTCCCTTTGAAGGTGAAAAGCATTCACACAGGGGCTCTTTAGGCCATCTGTTGGGTGTGCTTTGGAAGAGATTCCTGTCCTGGGTGGGAGGATGACCTCTGGACTTCCTCTAACTATGAGGTCAATAGTTGAACTGACTTAGAAATCACTGCACACTCAGGTTTCAGATGAGCTTACTGGACTTCAAATACACTAGATTTGGACTTTAAAATAGTTACTTATTAAAACCACTTATTGGCAGGTTTCATACTTCCCTGTACATTGTCCGTTGGTTTTGTACAAGCTGCTGCTGCTGCTAAGTCGCTTCAGTCGTGTCCGACTCTGTGCGACCCCATAGACGGCAGCCCACCAGGCTCCTCTGTCCCTGGGATTCTCTAGGCAAGAATCCTGGAGTGGGTTGCCATTTCCTTCTCCATTGTATAAGCTATGAATAAATAATTAAATGTAGAATACATAGGTTTCACATGTGGCCCAACCTTTTATTTATCAAGGGATATGCTGCAGATGACCTTCATAAAAAGCCAGCTTTCCCTTAAATGGGCTCTGCTGTCTTCAGATTTGCCCCATTCAAATTAATTTTCAAGCTGCTGCCAGACTAATCTTTCAAAGATGCAAATTTCTGCATGTTACCTTTTCTCTTTTAAAAAACTTTAATAGTATCCTTTTGTTTTCAAAAGCATAAAGTTCAAATTTCTAAGCATGGCATTGAAGACCACCCTGCTTATCCCTTAAGACCCATGTCTAGTCATTTCTTCTCTTAAACTCTAATCTGTAGCTGGAAT
Source organism: Muntiacus reevesi (assembly GCF_963930625.1). Taxonomy (NCBI): domain Eukaryota; kingdom Metazoa; phylum Chordata; class Mammalia; order Artiodactyla; family Cervidae; genus Muntiacus; species Muntiacus reevesi. The sequence goes on along the minus strand of NC_089255.1, from coordinate 79,588,904 downwards.
GAATTACTTCAGTTCTCCAGTCCTTGGCTAACTCCTACATATTCCTTAAGACTCAGCTCAGGTATGATCTTTTTCAGGAAGATATCACCATTTTCCCTCGTTGCTTAGCCAGAGCACCTTCATCCTCTGTGACTGTAACTATGAGCATCATAGAATAAGCACCTTGGGGAGACTTTTAGTTGTTTGGGATGAAAATAAAGTTTGATCCCTACCTCAATCCATGCATCATAATAATTTCCCAGTGGATTAAAAGATAGGAGGATGAAAAAATAATCTTGTAGTGGTGAAAAATCTTTGAATATATGACATAAAACATACAGGCCACTTTAAAAGATTATTAATTATAATTACACAAATCTTAAAAACAATTCTTCATGTTAAAAACACTATAAAATATCTAAATACAAGTGATAAAGGGTGAAAATTTGAAATGATGTATGTCATATAGAGTCTCTACACACCAGTAAAGAAAAAATAAACACATTAAGGGCAAAGAACATAAATAGTATGCATTAAACAGTTACTTTTGGCACATGGTTAAGTTCTTAACTAAATATTAGAAATGCAGGCTGGACCAATCCCAGACCTATTGAAAGAAAAAATACTTTTAACAAGATCTTTGGGTAATTTTGCATACACATTAAATTTGAGAAGTACAATCCTAGACATCATCATACCATTGTGATGTTTTCTTTTTATCTCCTGCTAGAAGGTGAGCTACATAGAAACATTTATATATATATATAAAATTCTATCCCTTAAACCTGTAGAGGATTGGTACAGAGTGGATGCCCAATAAATGATTACAGAACGAATAAAATGGAGATAATAACATTCCCACTAAGAGGCTGTTTACTTTTGGTAAGGGCTGCACCTAACGGCTGGATGCTGGGTTTCTTTCCTAAGTTTGTATTTCTATCACCCTCTAGAAAATAAAAGGAACCAATCCACCTTGGGCCTACCAAGTCGATATGTCATCTCATAGCCACAAAGCAAAAGTTCTTTCATCTCTTACTGGAGTTGCTAACTTGGAGATTTAAGAAAGATTTTTTAAAGTCAGAGATCAGAGAGCTGTTTATTTGGTGGCATATGTTAGGTTAGACTATTAGAAACATCCAGAAAAAGTCCTTAAAAAATAGACCCAAGGATAGGAATAGACACACAGACATAGAGAACGGACATGTGGACACAGTGGGGTAAGGGAAGGGTGGGACAATCTGGGGGAATAGCACTGACATGGATACACCACCACGTGTAAAATAACTAGCCAGTGGGAAACTTCTGGACAGCACAGGGCGCTCAGCTAGGTGCTCTGTGATGACCTGGCGGGGTGAGATGGGGGTGGGTGGGAGAGAGGCTCAAGAGGGAGGGGATAAACGTATACATGTAGCCGATTCATTTTGTTGTACAGCAGAAATTAACACAATATCGCAAAGCAATTGTATTCCAATAAAAAAATTTTAAAAAAAAATTTTTTTAAAGGGAGTAAGCCTACAAATATAGGAGAAAGCAATGGCAACCCACTCCAGTACTCTTGCCTGGAAAATCCCAGGGATGGAGGAGCCTGGTAGGCTGCAGTCCATGGGGTCGCGAAGAGTTGGACACGACTGAGCGACTTCACTCTCACTTATCACTTTCCTGCATTGGAGAAGGAAATGGCAACCCACCCCAGTGTTCTTGCCTGGAGAATCCCAGCGGCGGGGGAGCCTGGTGGGCTGCCGTCTACGGGATCGCACAGAGTCAGACACGACTGAAGTGACTCAGCAGCAGCAGCAAGCCTACAAATATACCTCTTTTATTCATTCTCTAAATTTCAGTGTTTGTTAATACAACCTGAAGTTTCGAGCTGCAGTGATGTTTATTTAGTAATTCTTTACACTATATCTTTTCTCTTACAATAATAATTTTTAATGATTCATTCAATTTTGTAATTGGATTTTATAAAACAAATACAAACAGATTAAAAATACTTATCTACACAACTAAAACAATGAGATCTGCTGAATTAAAATATTATTATATTGGGATAAGACTACAACTCCTATTCTCAAAGTTTATAGAAATCATTGAAAATAGTGATGACATGTATCCCATACCTCTTCATTGGTAAATAAAAGTTTAGATGAAAAGAAAAAAATAGGCCCAAGGAGAATAGAATTAGATTTGACTGCAGCCATAGTAGGCTGGAAGGAGACATGAAATTGATCAGAAATAGAGTAAGAAAGAAGAGAAGCAAGGGAAGAATAAGGGTGGTCAAAGAAGACAAGGATAGAAAGAAAAACATAAATGAGAAGAAAGAAATTTTCCATCAGTATTAGGTCCAAGGACAGAAAAGAGAAGGAAAATTTTAGCATCCTATCTAGTACTTAATGCTTAAGTGCCTACTGAATTAAATGCAAATATTCTAGCCTGACATTCAGAAATCTCCACTTAACATCCAGATCTTGCCCTTCAGCCACATTTTCCATTATCCTTCTGTGTGTGCCCTACTTCAGCCAAACTACATCACTTACATTTGTCTTTGTTGATCTGGATCATTACTCACAATGCCCTTTTGATCTGGACTGTCCCCCTTGTTCTGATTTCCTTCTATAAAAATTCTACCAGTCCTTCAAGGCTCCTCCAAAACACCCCTCTTCCTTGAAAGTTTTCTTTTATTTTCTCCAGTGGATGCCCTGCTCTCTCTCTTTGCATAGAATCCTCTTCTGTGACTTTTTTCTGGGTTTCCCTGGTGGCTCAGATGGTAAAGAATCTGCCCACAATGTGGGAGACCCGGGTTTAACCCCCGAGTAGAGAAGATCCCCTGGAGGAGGAAAGGGCAGACCACTCCAGTATTCTTGCCTGGAGAATCCCATGGACAGAGGATCCTGGCAGGTTACAGTCCAGGGGGTCGCAAAGAGTCGGTCACGACTGAGCGACTAACACTAGTTGTTTATGTACTTGCCTGCAAATGTCATGGACCATTTTGTCTCTCAGTCTCCTAGAACACAGTACATGGAAGGTGAAATGATTTCTGCTTATTTGGAGTGAACTGATTAGGACCTTACCTGGAGATGGAGTGACTTCCTTCTCAAAAATTACCCTCATTCTATTTGTAAACTATACACATATTTAAAATTGTATACATAACTTTTTCCTCTTTTTAGTCAGGCAGATCTGTCTTTTTTCTGACTGAGTCACAACTTGGTCCCATGGAGAGTTGTTCTTCCATCTCCTACTGCGGATGGCTCATCTTCAAATAGGCATTTAATATGGATCACTAACATGGCAAACTAGTCTCACCCATAGTTTTGACCACTCATGAGTGGCCTAGAAGGTCAATGACATGTTATAACTTATGATATTCCAGGAAGACAGATTTCTAAGAGCTGCCTCATGTGAAAGAGTAAGTCACTTGAAGGTGGGCATACCTAGCTGACCACCCACCATACTTCAACACGGCTTTGTGGTTTGGTACTCACTTTAGAATTTTGTTGACTCAGGGGGAAAGCCCAGAATCTCAAAGAGGTAACTGGACTTGGATATGTTTGTTTGGCCTACTCACTGTTGGTGTGTATCAAATTTAGAAAGACACACAGCTAACCAACATTTTTAAAAATTCTGATATATTTTTATTAACTGAAGTCCCTGGTGGCTCAGGCAGTGAAGAATCTGCCTGCTATGTGGGAGACCCAGGTTTGCTCCTTGGGTGGGGGAGATCCCTCAGAGAAGGGAATGGCTACCCACTCCAGTATTCTTGCCTGGAGAATTCCATGGACAGAGGAGCCTGGCAGGCTACAGTCCATGGGGTTGCAAAGAGTTGGACATGACTGAACAACTAACACTTTTCACACTCATAGTTTATATTAGGATTCATTCTTTATATTGTGTCGTTCTGTGGGTTTTGACAAATGGATAATGTCCTGTATCCACCACTATAATATCATATAGAGTAGTTTCATCACCCTAAAAATCACCTGTAGTCCTCCTTCTCATCCCTCCCTCTGGTGATCACTGATCTTTTTAAAGTCTCAATAGTTTTGTCTTTTCCAAAATGTTACATGGTTGAAATCATACAATGCATATAGCCTTTTCAGACCAGCTTTTCTCACTTAGCAATGTGCATTTAAGGGTCTGCCATGTCTTTTCTTGGCTTAATAACTCACTTCTCTTTAGTGCTAAATAATATTCCATTGTTTGGATGTATCAAGACTTTTTTATCCATTCACCTCCTGAAGGATATCTTGGTTGGTCTAGGTTTTTAGGAATTATGAGTAAAGCTACTATAAACATTTGTGTGCAGGTTTTTGTATGGACGCAAGTTTTCAACTCTTGTGTAAATAACAAAAGGTACCGTTGATAGATTATATGGTAAGACTTTGTTTAGCTTTGTAAGAAACTGCTAAATTGTCTTCTAAAGCAGTAATGAATGAGATTTTCTGTTGCTCCACATCCCCACCAGCATTTGAGTTGTGTGTGCTTTGCATTTTAGCCATTTGAATAGATATGCAGTGATGTCTCATTATTTTAGTTTGCAGTTCATTTGCAAACTAAATGCACACACATATATAGAGCCTCTTCTCATATCGTATTTGTCACCTGCATTTCTTCTTTGGTGAAGTGTTTGTTCAGGTCTTTTGTCTACTTAAAATTGGGTCATTTGTTTTATTATTGAGTTTTAAGAGCTCTTTGTATATTTTGGATACAACCCTGCAAAATGTATGTTTTGCCAAAATTATCTCTAAGTCTGTGGATTGTCTTTTCATTCTCCTAACAGTATCTTTCACAGAACAAAAAATTTTAATTTTAATGAAACCCAATGTATCAGTTTTTTCTTTCGGGATTTTATCTTTTTGGTGTCTTATCAAAAGATTCATCATCACACCCAAGCTCATCTGAATTTCCTATTATATTTTAAACTTCAGACTATGATCCATTCTGGACTATGATCCAAAAGAAGCAAGGCAAGGACTAGCTGAATTCTGCCAAGAAAATGCACCAGTCATAGCAAACATCCTTTTCAACAAGACATGACTTTACACATGGACATCACCAAATGGTCAATACCAAAATCAAATTGATTACATTCTCTGTAGCCTAAGTTGGAGAAGCTGTATACAGTCAGCAAAAACAAGATCTGGAGCTGACTGTAACTCAGATCATCAGCTTTTCAAAGAAAAATTCAGGCTTAAACTAAAGAAAGCCGAGAAAAACACTAGGCCAGCCAGGTATGACTTAAATCAAATCCTGTATAAATTCACAGTAGAGCTAACAAATAGATTCAAGGGACTAGATCTAGTTAACAGTGTACCTGAAGAACTATGGACAGAGGTCCATAATACTGGAGAGGAGGTGGCAAACAAAACCATCCCCCCAAAAAAGAAAAGCAAGAACGCAGAGTGGTTATCTGAGGAGGCCTTACAAATAGTGGATGAACAAACAGAAGTGAAAAGCAAGGGAGAGAGGGAAAGGAACATGCAATTAAATGCAGAGTTCCAAATAACAGCTAGGGGAGACAAGGAGGTCTTCTTCAATGAACAGTGTTTAATAATAGAAGAAAACAACAAAAGGGGCAAGACTAGAGATCTCTTCAGGAAAATTGGAAACATCAAGGGAGCATTCTGTCCAAAGATGGGCATAATAAAGGATAAAAATGGTAGAGACCCAGTAGATGCTGAATAGATCAAGAAGAGATGGAAAGAATACACAGAAGAACTGTATTAAAAAGATCTTAATGAACCAATTACTATGATGATGTGGTTAGTCACCCAGAGCCAGACTTTCTGGAGTGTGAAGTCAGTGGGCCTTAAGAAGCACTGCTGTTAATAAAGCTAGTAGATGTGATGAAATTCCAGTAGAACTATTCAAATCCCTAAAGAATGATGCCAAAAATGTTTTGCATTCATTATGCCAGCAAATCTGGAAGACCCAGCAGTGGCCACAGGACTGGAAAAGATCAATTCTCATCCCAATTCCCAAGAAGGATATTACCAAAGAATGAGTTAACCACCAGACAGTTGCTTTCATCTTCCATGCTAGTAAGGTCATGCTTTAAATCTTGCATGCTAGAGTTCAGCATTATGCGAACCAAGAAATTCCAGACATACAAGCTAGGTTTAGAAAGGGAAGAGAAACTAGAGATCAAATTGCCAACATTTGCTGGATTATAGATAAAGCAAGGGAATTTCAGAAAAGCATCTATCTGTTTCATTGATTACACTAAAGCCTTTGATGGTGTGGATCATGACAAACTGTGGAAAGCTCTTAGAGAGATGGGAATACCAGACCATCTTACCTGAGAAACCTGTATGCAGGTCAAGAAACAGCAGTTAAAACCCTGTATGGAATAAGTGATAGTTTCAAGATTGAGAAAGGAGGCTGTCTGCGGTCACCCTGTTTGTTTAACCTGCATGCTGAGCACATCATGAGAAATGCCAGGATGGATGAGTTACAAGCTAGTATCAAGATAGACGGAAGAAACATCAACAATCTCAAGATATGTGGATGATACTCTAATGGCAGAAAGCAAAGAGGAACTGAAGAACCTCTTGATGAGGCTGATGCAGGAGAGTGAAAGAGCCAGCTTAAGACTAAATATTAAAAAAAAAAGCTAACATCATGGCATATGACCCCATTACTGTATGGCAAATAGAAGGGGAAAAGGTAGAAGTAATGACAGATTTCCTCTTCTTGGGCTCCAAAATCACTGCGGATGGTGACTGCAGTCATGAAATCAGAAGCTGATTGCTTCTAGGCAGGAAAGTGATGACAAACTGAGTCAGTGTGTTGAAAAGCAGAGACACTACTCTGCCAACAAACTTCTGTATGGTCAAGGTTTTCCCAGTGGTCATGAATGATTGTGAGAGCCAGACCGTTAAGAAGGCAGGACACCAAAGAATTGATTCCTTAGAACTGGATGCTGGAGAAGACTCCTGGAAGTTCCTTGGACAGCAAGGAGATCAAACTAGTCAATCTTAAGGGAGATCAATCCTGAATATTCACTGGAAGGACTGATGCTGAAGCTGAAGCTCCAGTATTTTGGTTATCTGATGCAAACAGATGCTTCACTGGAAAAGTCCCTGATGCTGGGAAAGACTGAGCACAGGAAAAGAGGGCATCAGAGGATGAGGTGGCTGGACGGCATCACCAATGCAATGAACATTAACTTGGGCAAACTCCATGAGATGGTGAGAGACAGCGAGGCCTGGCATGCTGCAGTCCATGGGGTCGCGAAGAGTAGGACACAACTGGGGACTGAAAACAACAACATAATCCACTGTGATTTCATTTTGTGAAAGTCCTCAGGTCCAGACCTGTGTTAATTTGTGTGTGCGTATGTGTGGATGTACAAAAAAGATCTTCATGACCCAGATAATCACAATGGTATGATCACTCACCTAGAGCCAGACATCCTGGAATGTGAAGTCAAGTGGGCCTTAGAAAGCATCACTACGAACAAAGCTAGTGGAAGTGATGAATTCCAGTTGAGCTATTTCAAATCCTGAAAGATGATGCCATAAAAGTACTGTACTCAATATGCCAGCAAATTTGGGAAACTCAGCAGTGGCCACAGGACTGCAAAAGGTCAGTTTTCATTCCAATCCCTAAGAAAGGCAATCCCAAAGAATGCTCAAACTACTGCACAAATGCATTCATCTCATACCTTACTCATGCTAGTAAGGTAATGCTCAAAATTCTCCAAGCCAGGCTTCAAAAATACATGAATCGAGAACTTCCAGATATTCAAGCTGGTTTTAGAAAAGGCAGAGGAACCAGAGATCAAACTGCCAATATCCGCTGGATCATCGAAAAAGCAAGAGAATTCCAAAAAAACATCAAATTTTGCTTTATTGACTACGCCAAAGCCTTTGACTGTGTGGATCACAATAAACTGTGGAAAATTCTGAAGGAGATGGGAATACCAGACCACCTGACCTGTCTCTTGAGAAACCTATATGCAGGTCAGGAAGCAACAGTTAGAACTGGACATGAAACAACAGACTGGTTCCAAACAGGAAAAGGAGTACGTCAAGGCTGTATATTGTCACCCTGCTTATTTAACTTATATGCAGAGTACATCATGAGGAACTGGGCTGGGCTGGAAGAAGCACAAGCTGGAATCAAGATTGCCGGGAGAAATATCAATAACCTCAGATATGCAGCCGACACCACCCTTATGGCAGAAAATGAAGAGGAACTAAAAAGCCTCTTGATGAAAGTGAAAGAGGAGAGTGAAAAAGTTGGCTTAAAGCTCAACATTCAGAAAACTAAGATCACGGCATCTGGTCCCATAACCTCATGGGAAATAGATGGGGAGACAATGGAAACAGTGTCAGACTTTATTTTTGGGGGCTCCAAAATCACTGCAGATGGTGACTGCAGTCATGAAATTAAAAGACGCTTACTCCTTGGAAGGAAAGTTATGACCAACCTAGATAGCATATTAAAAAGCAGAGACATTACTTTGCCAACAAAGGTCTGTCTGGTCAAGGCTATGGTTTTGCCAGTGGTTATGTATGGATGTGAGAGTTGGACTGTGAAGAAAGCTGAGTGCCGAAAAGTTGATGATTTTGAACTATGGTGTTAGAGAAGACTCTTGAGAGTCCCTTGGACTGCAAGGAGATCCAACCAGCCCATCCTGAAGGAGATCAGTCCTGGGTGTTTATTGAAAGGACTGATGCTGAAGCTGAAACTCCAATACTTTGGCCACCTCATGCAAAGAGTTGACTCATTGGAAAAGACCCTGATGCTGGGAGGGACAGGGAGCAGGAGGAGAAGGGGACGACAGAGGATGAGATGGCTGGATGGCATCACTTACTCGATGGGCATGAGTTTGAATAAACTCTGGGAGTTTGTGATGGACAGGGAGGCCTGGTGTGCTGTGATTCATGGGGTTGCAAAGAGTCAGACACAACTGAGCGACTGAACTGAACTAAACTGAATGTGTGGATGTACAGTTGTTCCAGCATCGTTTACTTTTAAAGATTTTTGTTTTGATGTGGACCATTTTTAAAATCTTTATTGAATTTGTTACAATATTTCTTGTTTTATGTTTTCCTTTTTTGGCTACCAGGCATGTGGGATCTTAGCTCCCCGACCAGGAATGGAACTCAAGCCTCCTACATTGAAAGGTGAAGTCTTAAGCAATGGATCGTGAGAGAAGTTCCCCAGCATCATTTATCAAAAAGATTATTCTTTCTCCATTGAATTGCCTTTGGTTGTTAGTCAGAGATCAGTTGGCTATATTTATATGGTTCTATTTCTGTGCTCTTGATTTGTCTCATTGAACTATTGGTCAATTGGTTTGGAACTATTGGTCAACTGTTTTACCGATACCACTCTGCCTTGATTACTGTAGCTTTGTAGTAAGTCTTGAAGTTGGGTTGTGTCAGTCCTCTGACTTTGTTCTTTTTAGTACTGTGTTGGCTATTCTGGGTCTTTGGCCTTTCCTTATAAAATTGAGAATTGGTTTATTGATACCTGAAAAATAACTTGCTGGAATTCTGCCTGGGATTGTGTTGAATCTCTCCCTTAGGTCTCAAAGTTCTGCTCTTGATCTACCCCTTTCCCTGTATCATTACCATTTCATGTCACTATTCCTGCCTCTGTCATTATTCTTTCAGGGAACACCTCAGTATCACAGGAACGAGCAGTGTTGACACATATTGTCAGTGCTCTAAATCCACAATGATTGCCCTAGAATTTTTTGTGCACTTTGGTTCAGATGTATTATGGCTTAACAGGCTATACTGAGCTGACTAAGGAACTTCATCACAGCAATCACACCATTTCTCTGAGAACATGCGTTGGAATTCCAAACTTAGGATGGAATAGAACTTGTCAGTAAGTAAAGGCCACCTGCAGCCCAGAAGAGCAGGAAGAAGATTTTGACAAATAGACATCAGCCGCTTCAGTGCTTCATGCCAAGTTGGCCAAAGCCAGGGTTTTGTGTATAGAGCTACAGTATGTCCCTCTGTGTATTTGCTCATGTGTGTGTTGTATGTGCATGCAAGCATGCAGGCATGTAGGGATGGGCAGGGGGAAGGAGAGACAGAAGCATCACAGTTTACCCAGTATTCAAATTCTAATATTTTAACTTTCCAGAACTTTCTTATCACCTTTATTTTTAAAATTAAATTAAATTATTTATTTTTGGCTGCTCTGGGTCTTCATTGCTGGGTACAGGCTTCCTCTACTTGCTGCGAGCAGAGGCTACTCTCTAGTTGCGATGCATGGGCTTCTCACGGTGGTGGCTTCTCTTGTTGCAGGGCATGGGCTCCAGAGTGAGCAGGCTTCAGTAGTTGTGGTGCAGGGGCTTAGTTGCCCGCAGCATGTGGAATCGTCCCAGACCAAGAATCGAACCTGTGTCCCCTGCATTGGCAGGTGGATTCTTAACCACTGGACCACCAAGAGAGTCCCTCCTATCATCTTTAGGTGTTATACTTCCTCTCCCTTTTGTTGTTGGTAGTTATCACCTGCAAACAGGTAACCAACTTCAAGAATCTCCTTTAGAATTTTAGAAGAAAGTTATCGAATAATTCCTTCTCAAAACTCTGAGCTAGTGGTTCTCCACCTGCAGGCACAGGAGAATCACTAGGGAGCTTTTCAGACCTGCCAATGCCTGGCCCTCAGGCCAATTCAATCGGAGTCTCCAGGGTGAGGCCCAGGAAATCTGTGTGTAGGTGTATGTATACACACACACACACACACACACACACACACACAGAGGTGATTTGAATGTGCAAACTGGATTGAGAAACACTGCTCTATGGGTATGACACTCAAGCCTGTACCCACTCAGATGTGATGCTAAGATCTAATCATCTTATCTGAGCAAGGAGCCTATGTTCACCCCTGCAGAGGGGGCTGCTTACAGACAGTTTTCTTTAGTGACATGACAGGCACCTCATACTTTAGAAAGGAATTGGATCTCCTTTTTAATAAACAATGTCCTCTCTTTCAAGGGAAGAGGAAAAGTTGAAATTGACATCCACCAAGGTAACTTTGCACGTGGTAACTTTGCCAACAAAGGTCCGTCTAGTCAAGGCTATGGTTTTTCCAGTGGTCACGTTAGGATGTGAGAGTTGGACTGTGAGGAAAGCTGAGCACCGAAAAATTGATGCTTTTGAACTGTGGTGTTGGAGAAGACTCTTGAGAGTCCCTTGGACTGCAAGGAGATCCAACCAGTCCATCCTAAAGGAGATCAGTCCTGGGTGTTCATTGGAAGGACTGATGTTGAAGCTGAAACTCCAATACTTTGGCCACCTCATGCAAAGAGTTGACTCATTGGAAAAGACCCTGATGCTGGAAGGGATTGGGGGCAGGAGGAGAAGGGGACAACAGAGGATGAGATGGCTGGATGGCATCACCGACTCGATGGGCATGAGTTTGAGTAAACTCTGGGTGTTTATGATGGACAAGGATGCCTGGCGTGCTGCGATTCATGGGGTAGCAAAGAGTCAGACATGACTGAGCGACTGAACTGAACCGAACTGAAGGTAACTGAAGCAAATAAATCCAGGCACAGATGACAAAAAGTTCTTCCACATATCCGTGAAATACAGGCAATGGCTGCTTTCACAGGAAACATAATTTGTTCTAAATTTCCCCCTCTTTGAAATTATCTATAAATTTCCAAATTAATGTGTAGCTGCTGAGAGAATGTCTTCTCCCCTTGTCTCCCTCCCTGCAGTGTGCTTTTCTTTTATTTATTTTGCTACAAATTGGGAGAGTGGAAGAAGAGGAAGGTTTTTATGTGTTTATTTTAAAGGCAACATGTAAAATCTTATCAAAAGGGGACCCAATTAAAAATTCTTTCTCTTGGGACTTCCCTGCCAGTCTAGTGGTTAAAGCTCAGTGCTTCCAATACGTGCTTAGGAGAAACTAAGATTCCACATGCCGCTCAAGGCCAAAACAAAAAACTTTCTCTTTGGCTCATTCAGCGGTTGAGTAAGGGGTGAGCAGGGGAGGGATTCACATGTTAGTTCCCTGGGAACAAAGTTGGTGAGTTCCTGGCATCCCTATGTGATGAGTCAACCCACCAGATGGTGTAATTTGTGGAATAAACAACGAAGAATGGCACCCAAGGTCATAAATAATCAAAATTGGGGGCCATGTTGATTACTGTCTCAAGGTAACTTAGAGTGAGGAAAACGAATTTACTGTGAAAACTAAGCTGGCTTTCTTCTGTGGCTGGGAAATGTGCTCCACCCTTCTAAGGTAGAGAAGTCTGGTTGGTTGTGTGAATTCATCCTACCCAAATTCACAGACAAGGCGGCACGGAGTAAGGAGGATGAAGAGGGCAAAAATCTGAGGCAGTGGGGAGAAATGAAGAAGGGTGAAGTGGGTGGGAACAGGAGATGTGAGAAGGGCATACCTTTAAATCTCCATACCCATCAGATCCCCCTTGTAATTCATTGACACTGACTCTTCTTTGAGCTAGGAGAAAACTGCATTGGGCTACAGAAGTTTGACCCTTGAGTTTCAAATGGAATAGTGACCTGTCATCACTCACTGGTCACTGATGAGAACAGAGAAGAAAAAGTAGCTGTACCGAATGGTCGGCTGGAATCACCATCACTTCAGGAAAAACTATTCAAGATGCATGCATTATTGACGCTGTCATCACAGCCAAAGACAGATGGCCTTCCTTGTTGTTTTACTACAGCTTCTGTCAGATGTGTTTATCGAGTGTCTGGTTCCGCTGCCAGGTCAGTTTAGTTAGAGGGGAGAAGCTCATTTAGCACAGGGAGACAGCCTGAGAAGGGGAGCCACAGTGCATTTACATGGGCCGAAACTGTCCAAAACACACTTCTCACGACTCCTCAAAGAGCTGAAACTCAGTAGATACTAGTTTTCTTTTAGTGCGCCTTGATTTGTGATGAGAGCAGTGAGGAGTCAGAAGATTGGGAGCCATGGCCCCTAACACACAGTCTAGTATGGTGTTGGTGATACAGGGCTGAGCATAGCTGCCTTCCTAACACACAGTCTAGGGCACCAAGCTCGTTTCTTATACGTGGGAAATTTCACTTTTTCCCAAAACTTGACTTCAAGATTATTAAAATAAAAATAGTAGCTCAGCTGGTAAAGAATCCGCCTGCAATGCAGGACACCCCGGTTTGATCCCTGGGTTGGAAAGATCCCCTGGTGGAGGGCATGGAAACCCACTCCAATATTCTTGCCTGGAGAATCCCCATGGACAAAGGAGCCTGGCAGGCTATAGTCCATGGGATCGCAAAGAGTCAGACACGACTGAGTGACTAAGCACATCCATTTATAGGCACACATTTAGTAGTATGAACCAGGTATGTACAACTGTGCTGGCTAATCTCTTTTGCCCTTCCCCCCTTCTATTGTCCCTTTGGCTTGTTGTTGGGTCTGGCCATGTTGGGGGAAGAGTAACAGAGATCAGAGGATGAGAGGAGAAGAAAATAGGGACATTTCTTTCCCCCTTTTTCTTGTCCACAGCCTTGAGACCAGCATTCTTTTCTAGGGACTTACAAAATGCCTCATTTATTTCCATGGTCTCTCTCACAACATTACTTTCCATGAAATAACTTATATGCCAAAGGAATAGTGGTGATGCAGATGGGTCTAGAGAAACTAAGTAACTGACCAGGGACTTTCAACCAGAAAATGGAGTCAAGAATAAAACTGAGTCTATCTGATTCTCCACCAAAATGGCTATATATCTTTATCATTATGTTGCATATGTCTTCCAATTTCATGGCAAAATCAGTTTTCTCTGACCTGAATAACACTATACAGCAAATGGAACAGACACATACAAAACATTCCATCCAATAGCACCAGAATATACATCTTTCTTAAGTGCACATGGGACATTCTGCAAGAGAGATTATATGTTGGGCCACCAAGCAAGCCTTAACAAACATAAGAAGACTGAAATCATATCTAGTATCTTTTCCAATCACTGTGGTATGAAACTAGTAATCAATGACAGGAATAAAACTGAAAAATTCACAAATACATGGAAATTAAACAACACACTCCTAAACAACAAATGGATTAATAAAGAAGTCTAAAGGGACATCAGAAAGTATCCTAAGATGAACTAAAATGAAAACACAACATATGAAAACTTATGGGTTGCATCAAAAGAAGTTCTAAGAGGGAAGTATACAGCAATAAATGCCTACATTAAAAAAGAAAGATCTCTAAAAAACAACCTAGCTTTACATCTCAAGGAATAAGAAAAAGGAGACCAAACTAAGCCCAAAATTAGCATAAGGAAAGAAATAATAACTACTAGAGCAGACACAAATAAAATAGAGCATATAAAGACAATAGAAAAAGATCATGAAACTAAAAGTTAATTTCTTGAAAAGTTAAAGTTAACAAACCTTTAGTTAGAGTAAGGGGGGGTTATCTCAGGCAAAACTATAAATGAAAAAGGAAGCATTGCAAATGATACCACAAAAATATAAAGAATCATAGAGGTAACTATGAACAATTATATATCAACAAACTAGGTAACTAGAAGAAATTGATAAATTCCTAGAAACATACAACCTACCAAGACTGAATCATAAAGAAACAGACAATCTGAACAGATTAGTAATGACTAAGGATATTGAATCAGTAATCAAAACCTCCCAACAAAGAAAAGCCTTTTACTAGATGATCATTTGTAAATTCTGCCAAACATTTACAGAAGAATTAATGTCAATCTTTCTCAAATTCTTCCAAAAAAATGAAGAGGAAGGAACACTCCTAAATTCATTTTATGAGGCCAGCATTACCTTGATACCAAAAACTGATAAGGATACTATAAGAAAACAAAACTATAGGCCAATATTCTTGATGAATATAGGTGCAGAAATTCTCAACAAAATTCTATCAAACTGAATTCAACAGCACAGTTAAAGGATTCTGTACCATAACCAAGTGGCATTTATCCATGAGATGTGAGGACAGTTCAATATATACAAACCAAAAAGTAAATGTTATACATTACATTAATAGAATAAAAATCACAAGATCCTCTTGATGCAGTAAAAGCATTTGAAAAAATCAACACTCTTTCATGATACAAGCTCTCAACAAATTAGGTATAGAAGTAACATCCTTCAACATAAAGGATTTATATGAAAAATCCTTAGCTAACATCATACTCAACTGTGAAAAACAAACTGTAAAAAAACTGTGTAAGCTTTTCCTCTAAAATCAACAATAAGACAAGGGTGACCACTCTCACTGTTGCTTTTCTCAACATAGTACTGAAAGTCCCAGCCAAAGCAATCAGACAAGAAAGTGAAATAAAAGGCATCCAAACTGGAAAGGATAGCATAAAATTATCTCTATCTGCAGATGACACGATCTTATGTATAAAAAACCCTTAAAGATTCCATCAAAAAACTCTTAGAATAAATAAATTCAGCAAAGGTACAGGATACAATTAGAACAAGGGAATATTTCATGCAAAGATGGGCACAATAAAGGACAGAAATGGTATGGACCTAACAGAAGCAGAAGATATTAAGAAGACGTGGTAAGAATATCCAGAAGAGCTATACAGAAAAGACCTTCATGACCCAAATAACCATGATGGTGTGATACCTCACCTAGGGCCAGACATCCTGGCATGTGAAGTCAAGTGGATCTTAGGAAGCATCACTATGAACAAAGCTAGTGGAGGTGATGGAATTCCAGTTGAGCTATTTCAAATCCTAAAAAATGATGCTGTGAAAGTGCTGCACTCAATATGTCAGCAAATTTGGAAAACTCAGCAGTGGCCACAGGACTGGAAAAGGTCAGTTTTCATTCCAATCCCAAAGAAAGGCAATGCCAAATGTTCAAACTACCACACAATTGCACTCCTTTCACACACTGGCAAAGTAATGCTCAAAATTCTCCAAGTCAGGCTTCAGCAGTACATGAACCAAGAATTTCCAGATGTTCAAGCTGGATTTAGAAAAGGCAGAGCAACCAGAGATCAAATTGCCAATATCTACTGCATCATAGAAAAGGCAAGAGAGTTCCAGAAAACATCTACTTCTGCTTTATTGACTACGCCAAAGCCTTAGATTGTGTGAATCACAACTAGCTGTGGACAATTCTTCAAGAGATGGGAATACTAGACCACCTGACCTGCCTCCAGAGACATCTGTATGCAGGTCAAGGAGCAACAGTTAGAACTGGACATGGAACAATAGACTGGTTCCAAATTGGGAAAGAAGTACATCAAGGCTGTACTGTCACCCTGCTTATTTAACTTATATGCAGAGTACATCACGCAAAATGCCGGGCTAGATGAAGCACAAGCTGGAATCAAGATTGTCGGGAGAAATAACAATAACCTCAGATTTGCAGATGTCATCACCCTCATGGCATAAAGGGAAGAGGAACTAAAGAGCCTTTTGATGAAAGTAAAAGAGGAGAGTGAAAAAGCTGGCTTAAAGCTCAACATTCAAAAAACGAAGATCATGGCATCCAGTCCCATTATTTATGACAAATAGATGGGGAAACAATGGAAACAGTGACAGACTTTATTTTCTTGAGCTCCAAAATCACTGTGGATGGTGACTGCAGCCATGAAATAAAAAAACGCTTGCTCCTTGGAAGAAAAACTATGACCAACCTAGACAGCATATTAAACAGTAGAGACATTACTTTGCCGACAAAGGTATATCTAGTCAAAGCTATGGTTTTTCCAGTAGTTATGTATAGATGTGAGAGTTGCACCATAAAGAAAGCTGAGGACCAAAGAATTGATGCTTTGAACTGTGGTGTTAGAGAAGACTCTAGAGAGTCCCTTGGACAGCAAGGAGATCAAACCAATCTAACCTAAAGGAAATCAGCCCTGAATATTCTTTGGAAAGACTGATGCTGAAGCTGAAACTCCAACACTTTGGCCACCTGATGCAAATAACTGACTCACTGGAAAAGACCCTGATGCTGGGAAAGATTGAAGGCAGGAGAGAAGGGGACAACAGAGGATGAGATGGTTGGATGGCATTACTGATTCGATGGACATGAGTTTGGGCAAGCTCCGGGAGTTGGTGATGGACAGGGAAGCCTGGTGTGCTGCCATCCATG
The DNA here is from genome assembly GCF_963930625.1 of Muntiacus reevesi. Taxonomy (NCBI): domain Eukaryota; kingdom Metazoa; phylum Chordata; class Mammalia; order Artiodactyla; family Cervidae; genus Muntiacus; species Muntiacus reevesi. The sequence goes on along the minus strand of NC_089255.1, from coordinate 79,571,867 downwards.
GGGTCGCAAAGAGCTGGACATGACTGAGCAATTGAACTGAGCAGGATACAAAATCAACATACAAAAATCAGTTGCGTTTCTATACATTAACAATGAAATACCTGAAAGAGAAAGTAAAAAAAAAAAGAAAGAAAGAAAGAAATCCCTTTCAAAGTAGTAAAGGGAAGGCCCCAAAGAATGAATCTTCGTCAGTCTCAGCTAGCCTGTTTATCTAGCTTCGCTTGCCAAAAGATTGCTTTGGCAATTGCATAGGAATGTAATGCAATTATGGTTGAAAAGATGTGAGGAAAAATTGTGAGAGATACTTCTGGGAAGGGATTCCTTGCTCTTAAGAAATGACACAAATTAGGGACTTTCTTTTTTTCTTCTCTTGAACCTTATTATCTACATGGATGCCTAAAGCTGCAGAAACCATGAGAAGAGCCATCCGAAGAGGACACCACTTTGAGGATGGGAGAATAGACAGAATGAATTAGGTTCTTGCAGAAGGCTGGGGGGCCCTGATTGGAAGAACCCTGGAATTGCCATATCTCACCTCATTTCCTGTTTTATCAGATAACAAATGTTCCTTATGGCTAATCTCCCTTTCTGCTGGGTTTTCTGTTACTGTTGGTAGATAGGGTGGGGTGGTCCCCAGAGAAACAGAATCATGCATGGCTTTCTTGACATAAGAGAAGCCATTTTGTGATCTGAGCCTTGCCACAATGCTTGAGCAGGTCTCAGTACTTAATGATCTTTATGGAACAAAGAAATGAAAAGCAGTCAAGAAGCAATAGTTCAGCAATAAAACAGAGTCCAAGCTTCTTCTCAAAGGATATGTATCACAATCTGATACACATCTTTGAGTTCTGCACAAACTCAGGACCCTACTTAGGTGGAGCATGGTAACTACTGACCTAAGACCCCTTAGGGCAGAACCTAAGGAACGATGACAATGACCTTTTCTGACAGTTGTGATTTCAGTCAACTAAAACTTGGACTCTGTCAACCTCTGTCCGAGTTCAATGCTGAATTCTCCTCTGCTCAAGCCCCTTCATCAATATGCACGTGTGCGCCCAGTCACTTCAGTTGTGTCTGACTCTTTGTGACCCTATGGACTATAACCCACCAGGCTCCTCTGTCCATGGGCTTCTCCAGGCAAGAATACAAGAGTGGGTTGCCATGCCCTCCTCCAGGGGCTCTCCCTGATCCAGGGGTTGAACCTGCATGTCCTGTGGCTCCTGCATTGCAGGCAGATTCTTTACCGGTGAGTGCCCGGGAAGCCCCAAACATGCATGTACCCTTAGCTTAAAACTTCCCAGTGTTCTTCTTCCTTGCTGTGAATAATAAATTCTTCCTCCTCCAAATATTTGGCTCTGTTTTGTCTCTTGGCATGACACCCACCAAGAGATGGACCCAGTTTTTGGGTAACATTGCTGTAGCCAAAATAAAACGAAGATAGATACAAACAGTTGTGGTTCTGGTATTAACTTCTAATATTTAAGGACATTGTCTAAAGGAAAGAATTCTGTCATAATCCTGTGTGAATCCTTTTATTTGTCCAAACTTTGATGTAGTTCCTTTAAATGGTCACCCTAGCCATGGATCAAGCATCAGATAAAAGAACTGCAGAAATTTAAGGCTCACTGTCTTTGCTCTGAATCTGCTGCCTTGACCCTTCCCTTTCCTCAATTCTCCCAGGTTGCCTCTAGCTTCTCGTTTCAGTCTCCAGGATTCAACTTCCCCTTGTCCTCAGGCGTGATGGTGAGTCCTGCCTTCTCCATTATCACTTACACTTCTGACTGGTTAAGACTAGGGGGTCTCCCTGCAACTACACAACCGCAGGAGGACTTAGGAAAGTGTCCCTGTGATTTCTCCTCTCATCTCATACCTCACTTGGGTGATCTCAGGACTTTGGCTTCTCATCCTTTTTGGTTTGAGTTTCCCTTCTGGGTTCTACTGCTACCACATCTGCTTACTCAGACCAGATGTTTTAGCTAATTGCTGTAACTCCTCAGTCTGTCTAAACTGACTGAACGATCCCCCCCGTTAAGTCTGAATTGACTTCAACTCTATTTCCATGGAAGGTTGCTTCTCTTCAGCATGCGCTTTGTGGAACCAGGCGGCTGCAGCTGTTCCCTGGGAAGAATTCTCCCTCTGTGCACAGTTACCTCTGCCCCTTCTCTGACAGATGGGAATTGCAATCTTGCTATGAAAGGGAAGCACGCTCAGACTGGATGCAATTCTCGTTGATGCTCCTGACCCTCGCCTCATTCCCAGGTTTAGCAACCAGGCCTCTTCTGTTCTTTTTCAGGCCAAGAATATGAAAGCTATGTTAGGAGGTGAGAGGTATGCAAAAATGCACCCAAAGTTCTCTTCCCTTATTTTAGTAGGTGATGCCTGCCTACCTCGAAGATCCATTCCAGCTCTTAAATTCCATGCTTCCAAATAAGATGGTAAAATATTCAACTTTACGTATTGCTAACAGATTCTTGGACCAAAGTACGAACCACCCCACAACATGCCTGATTGGATAACAATGCAAAGTACAATGGTATAACATGTGCAATGCATTGTCCTTCCTTTTTAAAAACTCGTTTTATGAAACCCCTTAATTGAATCAGGCTTGAACTTCCTATGGCATAAAACCAAATAGAATTACACTGATGCTAAAAATGTAAATGTATCCCAGATACCACTGAATGATGTGTTCATGGGAACATTCAAGCCTGAAGACTTGTATGCACACACTGATAATAAAGCTGAGCCTGAAGATCAGGCATTTGAGATATAAACATTTATGGGAATATTTTTAAATCTCTGCTTTTAAAAAAGCTGTAAAATTCATTTTGACCTTGGGGGCCTAGAGTGTTGGGCCTGGGATGATCCCTAAGAGATCATTGGTTCATCTTCCTGATGGTAAAAAGGATGCCTAGAGTGGGGAAGAGATACACTAAAGGGCACTTAAAGTACAGAGTCTGTGTTTTTGGTTTAACATAGCTGTAGGAAGCTGCTGTCTGGTGTCTATAGCTGCTCTAGGCTTTGGGATGTAGAGGTCAAAAAAAAAAAAAAAGAACCACTGCTCTTGACATGGTCGCATGTGTTCAGATGTCCAGATAAGTCCTTGTTCCATTTTTTCCCCTCATTCTGAATAGACTCTTTGAGAAATAGGAAAGTATATGTAGCAGCACATACTTAAGAGATTAGCAAAAAATAAAGGAATATTTCCCTATGTCCCTAGTCTTGAGCCCTACTCTCAAGCAGAGTCCTACACTGAGTCTCACAGGGTCAATTAGTTCTGCCTCTTTCAGCTTCATCTTCTTGCCTCTCATTCCATCACAGAAGCTCATCTCTTACTATTCATGTATAACATCTGCGTGGACAGCCCCAGCTGGGTGACATTTCAGTTTATCACAGTCTTCCAGTTTGGTGGCAGGTTAGGGAATATCTTTTGGAGAATGCATTCTCCAAAATACCTACTTTTTTTTTTTTTTTTTTTTTAACAGGGTAGTCAGCCCACTAAGGAGGAAAACTGTGCTGTGTGATGTTGCTCCACCAATGTGGAGATGCTAACTCTGGTCCTGGGATCTCTCCTGGTGCTGTTGCCAGGCAGACTTGTTACTGACACACATTTCCTCCCCGATAAGTTGAGTTCTTCCCCCTCCCCACCAACTTCATTATGCTTGCAGCCGGAGCTCGGCTGCAGAGGGAGCCATGCCAGACACTCTGATTCACGCTCCTAAAATATCAGCCTGCCTGGGTATGCGAGTGATGCGATAAATCTGGAAAACATAAATCAGATTGTTGGATGCTATATCTGTTCGTGCACATAGGCTGCTGCAGCAGGCACGGTGACATGCCCTCAAACTCTCTGGGGGGTACAGCCAGAAGCAGGTTAAAGGACAGAGCCTCCAGACCTGGGAAAGGTGGGCAAGGAGGGCAGGATCTGACAAGCAGAAGAGGCCTTAAAACTGTTGACGAACATCGCAGACACCAGACGTGGAGTTCAGGCTCAGGGATTGCTGGGAGTGGCTGGAAAATGACGCCTAAGGAATGGCCCTGATGTTAGCAAATCTTCCATTGTAAAGAGCTCATCAATTCTCTACATTTGGACATCAGAGGGAAGATTGGCTTCAGCTTCACTAGTAACCCAGACAAGATGGAAAATCAGACATAGAGCATCTGGCAGGTTGCAAACTTCCTTCAAGGACACTCTAGAAGAAGCCAACCAACAAGGCCCTTCCTTCAATGAACAAAGAAAAGTGCTTCCGTTGAGCCACTTAATCATTTCAGAGCTCAGAAAAGAAGGACCTTGTCCCTTTAGCAGAGTTCAGGCCATTTGATCCCAGGGGTTCTTGACCGGGGCTTGGGGACAGCTGGCTTGTCACAAATGACAGTACTCCTCTGGGTCAGGCGTGCCAGGATTCCTAGTTCAAAACTAGTTTTAGAATTGTATGGATGTAAGGAGGGTCCCTGGCAGCTCGGCATTAAAGAATCTGCCTGCCAATGCAGGAGACTCAGGTTTGATCCCTGGGTCAGGAAGATCCCCTGGAGAAGGAAATGGCAACCTACTCCAGTATTCTTGCCTGGGAAATCCCATGGACTGAGGAGCCTGGTGGGGTACAGTCCATGAGGTCTCAAAGAGCTGGACATGACTGAGCAACAAAAGGAGGTCCATACTTTAGATTCCCAACCCTCAGTCATTGCTTTGCTAGTGTTAGGTCCTGCTCCATCAGTGGGACTCTGCCCTAAAATCAGATTAGATTCCCTGGGGCTCTGTGCCTGAGGGTGCAGGAGAATGACTAGGAGTGGATAACAGAGAGGGAGCTGGGATGAGATGGGAGGTGCTATATAGGAGCAGCAATGAATGTTAATAACAGGAAATGAAGTAGCCATCAATGGCCCACCCAAAAGCATCCACGAGTTACATCTTGGGGAGTCAACACAGACCTGTGTAACAGACTAACAGGTGGTAGGGCCAATGGCTCCACCTGACTGAGCAACACAGCTCACCTTTCTCCCAGTGTTCAGGCAAGTGAGACCATCCGTGTGAACAAGGTGAGATATTGAGAAGTTAGTTATAACTCATCTTTTGTGCTACTCTGACCTATATCAGCAAAAACAATGGAAAGATAACGTCTCCCTTTCCCTTCCAGGAAAGGCAGCCAGGGATTTATGTTCCCAGACCTGGGTGTCCTGACCCCAGGCAGGGAATTTCCAACTCTGTGAGTCAGGCCCACCTGGGGAATTAAGGAGCCTTCCAAGAAGGGACGGGGGTGGAGGTTTTTATGCTACTTGTGTAAGAGAGTCAAGGTCTGACCCCAGGAAAGTGATAGGATTCTGGGAACTTGGAAAGTGAGATCAGGTGCATTTGTAGGATTCTCCACATGACCTGTCCCCTACACGTTGTGCCCCCACCGTGGCCAGATGAGAGTTGACTGTGAATGTTCATGGATCCTGGACACTCTTGTGGTCTTGGGAGGAGGGTTAAAGTTCCTCTTAGGGGAGTCTGAGGATACGGAGAAGAGACGCGACAACCATCATTATGGTTGCCTAAAATAGAAGTACCCAGCAGAAGGCAGGGACCAACACGTGCAGAGGCTTCAAAGAGCAGAAGCCGCTGCAGTGACAAGAATGACCCACATCGACTGACAATGAACTAGTGAATGAATTGACCTTGACCATCTTTCAGGTCCAAGACATAATTCTGTAAGCCCTCCGTCTCCTTTTCACAAGCAGAGCTCCTCCCCCAAACCCAGCCACATCCCACGACTCAGAATGACTGACATGGCACCCACAGATTTCCAGTTCACAAACATGCTCTGTTCTCCCCCTGCCTGGGCCAGCTGTGCACCATTTGCACACCATCACCCTGCATTGTCCACACACATGGGTACTGGGCGGGGGTGGTGGTGACATGTTGTAGATTGGCCAAGTTCAAGATGCCAACAAGAAACGTTACAGAAGCTTTTGCATTTAATGAAAAGCACTTCTACTCCTTTCCTTGTCAGACTGCAAAACCAACAGTGGCATGCAAACAGGCACCAACACTCGGGGAGGCATTTCTCTGCTCTGGAAGCCCCGGCATGCTCCATGTCCCTCTAGAATCATACCACACAGCCAGAGTCTCAGCTCTGACCCTGACACATGGCTGGCTTGGACTTTGCTTTCTGAATTCAGTCCACATCCTGGGTTATCTCTCCAGGAAGGACAACACTGCCATGTCCAGACCGGAGCTTGCCCCACTGCCAGTGTTCAGCCAGGCATGTTCAGGGTCCCCGATGCCCTAAGACTGGAGTGACTGATTTCCTTCTGTCCCATGCTGTCCCCCACCTCTAGGTCACTTTCCAAAGTGCTTCCTATGTTCACCCCTTCTTCTCCATTAGTAAATTCCTAGGAGTTCTTCAAGGTCCAGTTTAAACACATCTTTCTCTGAAAAACCTCTTTAATTACCCAGGCAGAATTCACTGCCTGTATCTCTATACTGGGGCTTCCCTGGTGGCTCAGTGGTAAGGAAGCTGCCTGCGATGCAGGAGCCACAGGTTCAATCCCTGGGTCAGGAAGGTCCCCTGGAGGAGGGCATGGCAACCCACTCCAGTATTGTTGCCTAGAGAAGCCCATGGACAGAGGAGCTTGGTGGGCTTCAGTCCATAGGGTCACAAAGAGCTGGACACGACTGAAGTGACTTAGCACACACAGCACCTCTCACACTTGGCCACTATTGCATTTCCCTGTGGATTATAGTTAGTTGCTCACCAGTCTTGCCCACTTATTAGATCGCAAAACTTTGGAGAAGTCATTTTATTAATCCCTGAGCCTTATGTAATGTGGGTATAATAAGTATTTCTTCTTCTTTACAAATGCATTTAAAAAAGCATACTGTGTAGGTGGAAAACCCAAACAAGGGAACTATCTGGTTTTCAAAAGAGATCACAAGCCATCCAAGGCAAGAATTCTTGTAAAATTGTCTATGGAAACATAAATCCATCTTTTAAAAAATTATGAAAAATACATGTAACATAAAATTTACCATGTTAATCATTTTTAAGTGTACAGTTCAGTGGCATTAAGTACATTTACACTGTTGTGCAACCATCCCTACCATCCGTCTCCAGAACATTTTCACCTTTCCCATCTAAAACTTTATACCCATTAAACACTAACAACCCACCCCTGATTCCCCCAGTGTCTGGCAACAACCATATTACTTTCTGTTTCTGTGAATTTGACCACTCTAGGTACCTCATGTGGGCTTCCCAGGTGGTGCTAGTGGTGAAGAACCCACCTGCTGATGCAGGAGACATAAGAAATGTGGGTTCAATCCCTGGGTCAGGAAAATCCCCTGGAGGAGGCATGGGGACCCACTCCAGTATTCTTGCCTGGAGAATCCCATGGACAGAGGAGCCTGGCAGGCTACAGTCCACAGGGTCACAAAGAGTCAGACGTGACTGAAGTGACTTAGCACCCACACACAGTTTTTTCAATAAGTGGAATTTTACAGTGTCTTTTTGTGACTTTTTATTCCATTTGGCATAATATCCTCAAGGATCATCTGTGTGCATATGTCAGAATTTCCTTCCTTTTAAAGCTGAATAATGTTTTATCACACATATATGCCATATTTTATTTATTCATTTGTTTATGGACATGTAGGTTGCTTTCATCTCTTGGCTACTGTGAATAGTGCTGCTATGAACATGGATGTACAACTGTCTCTTCAAGACCTTGCTTTCAATTCTTTTGTGTGGGGGGAAGTAGGGTTGCAGGATCATACGGTAATACTATATTTAATTTTTTTTGAGAAACCATCATACTGTTTTTTACAGTGGCTGCACCATTTTACATTCCTATCAACATGTACAAGGGTTCTAATTTCACTGTAGTCTTGCAAACACTTGTTATTTTCTGTTCTGTTTCTTTCTCATGAGTCCCATCCTAATTGGGGTGAAGTGGTATCTCATTGTGCTTTTAATTTGCATTTCCCTCCTGATAAGCAAAACTGAACAAAAGAAAATTTTCTTTATTATTTTTTTCAGCTTAAAGAAATACATCATGTACAACAGAAAATTTGAAAGATAGGGAAACAAAAATTAAAGTATAAGAACACACAAGAGCAATCCAGTTACCCAGAGATAAACATTGTCATCATTTTGGAAATATCCTTCGAGTCTTTCTATGAAAATGAATTTTTACATAGAATTCATTTTCTTATTTGGCAACTCTCCACCCAGCCCTGCCCCAAGAAGAGAACTTTTTTGTTCAGTGAATGATTTGTCAACTTCCCTGGGGGGTATGCTGAAAGAAAAAATATATTGTTTGGTTTTAGGGTTAATATCAGGTTTGTGTTTTGCTGAGTGGACATATAACAAACATGTAACATATAACAAAGGGCAAGAGTAGAATTACTCAGGCAATGAAGACACTTTCAGGGACTGGAGATGGTGAAAAAGAAACCTGTGTCAGAGAAGAGTAGAGTAAGGTGAGCCTACTACCAAGGAAGACAGTTTTGGAGGAAAGAACTGATGTCCATGGAGGAATCTGATTATGTTTCTGTCTGCCTCCAAGAACTTCAGATGACATCCACATCACTTGTCAGGGGATGGTGGGGTGTATTTGCATTTGAGAACATCATGAATGATCCGACCTGCCTGGAAAAGAGCAAGAACAGAGTCTTGCCATAGGGCTGGAACAGAAAGAGACAGAGCTTAAGCATTTAGAGACATGGGACCTTAGAAAACGTGGGCTGACTATGCACAATGCTCTGTTGGCATTTTCCTACGTACTTATTAATCTCCTTGTTGTTTAACCAGTCAGTCATGTCTGACTCTTTTGTGACCCCATGGACTGTAACCTGCCAGGCTCCTCTGTCCACAGGATTTCTGAGGCAAAAATATTGGAGTGGGTTGCCATTGCCTTCTCCAAGGGATCTTCCTGACCCAGGGATCAAACCAGTGTCTCCTATGTCTCCTGCATGGTAGGCAGATTCCTTATCACTGAGTCACCAGGGAAATCCCCTAATATATCCTATCTGGGCCAAGACTAGGAACTAGTTAGCAAAAATCCACTTCCTCTTCCTGGGCTTCTTTGCAGTTAGATGTGCCTGTGTGACCAGTTTTCATCAAGGGATAATGGAAAGAGTTTGTACCATTTCTGGGCCAAGGCTTTAAAGAAGCAGAGTTGTCCTCTTCATCTTCCATTTCCTTCTGCCAGATCCATGAGGATGACGAGAGGCCCTAAGGGATGGGAGATCCAAAAGATGGAAGGAACCTAGGTTCCTAAAAAGCCAATGAAACCATGCAGAACAAAGCTAGCTGTTGAACAGGCACACAATTGTTTCCGATTATTATGTCATTGTTACAACAGCCTCCTCTGTCCTAGCTAACACATCATCATCAGATGCGATTTAATTACCCAGTATTCTATTGTTAGATGGGTAGACTGGGTAAACTGCTTTATTTTTTGCTGTATCATGTGGCACGTTGAACTTCCCTGCTCAGGGATCAAACACATTCTTCCTGCAGTGGAAGCACAGAAGTTCAGCATTTTGAGGTGTAATATAATGTTTCTGGTCAACCCAAAAGTCAGGTATATTAGATAAAAGGTTTTTGGTTGTAAGTAACAGAAAACCTAACTGGAACTCACAAAGAAGAAGAGATTTAATGGCTAAGTGAGAACCCAGAGGTAAAGGGACTATTTTGATGACTACAATGACATGAGGACTCAATTTCTTTCTATCTCTTTTCTTTTTTATACTCAATGTTTGTTGCCTCTTAGGGCTAACTTCCTAGTGATTGTAGGAGGAATTCACACTCTCTTATTCTCATGTAACAGGAAAGCTTGTCTCTCACAACCAACCAACAGCAGCTCAAAGCTTTGCACTATCATCTCTGAGCCAAATCTTGTGACCATGACAATTGGACTTCCAGGAGCCTAGACCAGGCAGGGCTATCTGTTGGAGCTGACAGTAGGTTTGGCCCCACCCAATGAGGGCTAGGTGGCTGCTACTGGTGAAGTTTATGTTTGCATAGAAATAGAGAAACTGAGTTGCCCAGATATACAGGGGAGAAAATCACTTGACTCCAGTTTTCTCTGAAACAGGGAAAGTTTTTGAAGATGCTAAATAAAAATGAAGTAATTTCCCCCTACTATGCATTGAAATGTCTTTGAAAAAATTACTTTCTGCAAAAATGACAAGAAAGATGGAGATGGTGAATGAAGTAGATGATTTAAAGACAAAAACACAGAGTCAACAACCTGGGGAAAATTAAGCGACTTGGAAAAAAAGTCCAGATATTTCAGAAAGAATATTTTGTATGAGGCATTTCCGTGGTGGGATGAAACAAAGCAGGGGAAAAAAAAAAGGACAGTAGTATATCTTGATGTCACATGTGGAAAATTAAAGTTCAAACCTGTTTCTCAGCTGGTTCCTCTCTACTATTGCAATACCTTGCACAGTTATACACATTGAGCATGACTGTCAAGGACACTGTCTCTATGCTGAATTCAGACTAGTTATGCTGATCTCAGCTTTTCCTCCAAACAGTATAAATTCATTTTCCTGGACATCATGGAATGGACTAGAACATAGAGGAGAGGTAGTTAGGTAATTGCTTTCATTCCTCTATTGCATCACTCTACCTCTAAGACAGGAATTAGATAGGTTTTTCTTGGTTCAGAGAGGAATTGGGCCAATTATTTTTATGCATGCAATATAATTCCTTTCAGCACAGATGCTCATTGATTGACTTAAAACCCCTGCGTGTAAAATCTGCACAAACAAAAGGAATGCAAAGAGATCTGTTATAATAAGATTAAGCTCAACTGGCAAGGCAGGTGTTGAATTGAAAATTAATTGGCAATGTCAACCGCAAAATGGTCTAATTCACCCCCTCGACAAAAGCAAGGGAGCTGCTCTGTTTGCTTTTCTGCCTTCCTCCCTCCCCAGTGTAATTCTCATCTTTCTGATGCAATCCTCAAAATCCAACTCATCCTTCACTTCCTCCATGGAATCTTCCTGAATTACTACAGCCCCTATCTCCAGACTCCCTGGCCCTCACTGGAAAGATACTAAAGAATGGAGATTAAAAGCTCAGGCTGTGATGTCAGACCTGCAGTCAACCCTTATCCTTAGTCCACTAGCTGTGTGACCTTGGGCTCATCCACTCCGAGTCTCAGTTTCCTTCTCTGAAAAAAATGGAACCAAGAGGGTGACTGTAAGAATAAAATGAGATAAATGTTTGCAGCAAGATAACTACTGGACCAGGAATTTGAGCAGGTACTTTGAATATCAACACATGGAAAATGGTACCTATGAACCTACCTGCAAGGCAGGAAGAGAGATGCAGTTGAAGAGAATGCATTTATGGACACAGCGAGAGGAGAGGCTTGGACAAATTGAGAGAGTAGCACTGACGTATGTACACTACCATGTGTAAAATAGACAGCTAGTGGGAAGCTGCTATGAAACGCAGGGAGCTCAGTCTGGTGCTCCGTGATGACCTAGAGCGGTGGACGGAGGGGTGGGAGGGAGGTGATTTATGTATACTTACAGCTGATTCACGTTGTTGTATAGCAGAAACCAACACAACACTATAAAGCAATTATCCTCCAATTAAAATTTTTTTTTTTTTAAAGAGTACCACTAGTCAGAACTTCCTGTTTGATGACTGGTCAAATGGAAATTTGGATCTTGAAGCATTTTACAAATGGGCCAAACTCACTGCTGAAAATTGTATTTGAGAGGTTGTAATAAAGTTGGAGGTTGTTAAGTTGTAATAAACTTAACATTTTAAAGAGGAAAAACAGGTTTTCCATCACCTAAAAAAAGTGAATGAACCAATGAGCCACTTAGAAAGGATCATTCTAAGTCGGTTAATTGAAACAAATCTATAAGGCCATGCATTGAGCAACACAGGCTAACCAGCACTTGTACTTGGAGTGGTAAAAATTTTTTCTTTCTTAAACACAAATGTCCACTGCTTGTGTCAGCAGCTTTTGCTCCGAAAGAACTCTTTCCAGGAGTCACTCTTCTGTCTTGTCGCCAACCTTAAACCAGGCACCCCCATGCTCTCCTTATCTCTGGCCCTCACACACCTTTCAAATCTTTTGATCACACAATCAGTGTTAGTCGCTCAGTTGTGTCCAACTCTCTGAGACACCATGGACTGTAGCCCACCAGGCTCTCTGTCCATGGATTCTCCAGGCAAGAATACTGGAGTGGGTTGCCATGCCCTTCTCCAGGGGATCTTCCCAACCCAGGGATCAAACCCAGGTCTCCTGCATTGCAGGCGATTCTTTACCGTCTGAGCCACGAGGGAAGCACCTCAACTAATTTGTTGGTTCTTTCCGTAGATCAAAGAAATAGGAATTAAGAATAAATAATTATCAGGTGAACAGACCTCCTCCCTAGCTTTCCCTTCAGTAATCCCACAAACAAACTGTGTGAACACAATAGCATATGAAGAAAATCACAAGAAGTTGACAAACCTATACAGAAGCCTGCACGCAGTGGGGGATGGCAACAACTCTGACCTCCCATCTCAATGATTCCCTGACATTAGTTCCCCTTTTCCCTTTAAAAACTTTCATAGCCAAGCAGAATCTTCAGAGTTGGGTTTTGGGAGCCACTGAATCCACTATCTCTCCAGGTTGCTGGCATTCTGATTAAAGCAACTTTCCTTTCTACCACAATCTCTCTCTTGCATGTTGATTTTCAAGCTGTGAGCAGCCAGACCTGACTGGGTAACACATATTCATGTCCAGTGGTAACAGCCTGGACCACGGAACGGAACTGTGTAAATCAGAACCAGAGCTCTGGGCCAGTTCCCCACTAGTCATGATCCTGGGAGAGCTACGTATTCCCTCCCAATTATTAATATCAGTTTACTCATCTATGAAGTGGGAATAAAATTCTCCCTCTATCAGATGGTTTTTTCTGTGAGAATTAAATGAGCTGATTCACACAAAGAACCCAGTTTAGTATCTGACATAATATATGTGCAAATAAATGTAAGCAATTATGATAAAAATAACTATCCCACAATTCAGACTTCAGACTGCTTTTCGTTAGCACTGTCTTCAAATGCTGACTCGCTTGTTTAACCACACCTTCACATGAAACTTAGAGCGAGCACTTTGCTGTTTTAAGAACTTATATTTCTTAATCAATAAATCTTTTTAGCAGTGCTCTGTGGATATCAAGAGCAATAAAGATAAGGGTTGTCACAGAAAATCCCTGTGTAAGAGATGGGAGAACTAGATCCATAGGTGAGGAAGGTTGACACAATTTACAATTACTTATTTGAGAAATCAGCTCCTCTCCTAATTGAGGTAATTTTGTACCCTCAGGAAGACACATTTCAAATTCTTCATGGAAATGACTTTTCTAAAAATCAAATGCCTAACCAAGTCATCTATGCCCTTGAAGTAAATCTGGGAAACTCTGAGTTATGATATGTACCTAATACAGCAGGAATGAGCTTAAAGTAATTCTTCAGAGAGAGACTGACAGAATAGGCTGTGTTTTGTATATATTCTGAGATGATGTCATTGTCTCATTGGGAGGGGGCCAGGAATTGTGATCGGGCTGGGCTCCAGCAATGATGGATGGCTCCTCTCACCTGGACCCTTCGAGAACAATAACGCCTTTATGAGGTATCAGGCCTTTCTTCTGGCAAAAGGAAGCAGGAGCTTAATCGCAAGAAGGCTCTAACCACCAAGGCTAAAAGCCACAGACAGGCACTGGCCAGTCCCTGGGAATGCTCCCACCGAGACAGTCACAGCCACTACACTCCTGGAGCTTACACTCTAGTGGGAAAGGCAGCCAATACATGACTGGACACACATCATAAATTAACTACAACCATGATGGGCCCTGTGAAGTACAGAGCAGCACTGAGCTTTATACTGGGACCTGATGGGAAGGGGGAGGGGAGATCAGGCATGAGACTGAAAATGCAATTTTAATATCAAAACAAGCATAGACACATGAGGTAGAAGACACACTTGCTTCAGTGTTAAAGATCAAGGTGGAGACGCCAGAGAAATCACATTGGCCTGGGGTGGGGCTGGCTATGCCTCATCTAGGGATGGTTTAGTAGGAAGAGTGTGAGAAATCCTGGCTGGGGCACTGCAGGCCTGGGCTCCAGGGGTGAAGCCCTCCAGAGGTGAAAGCTCTCTAGAGAAAGGAGAAGGCATTATCTACTGGCTGGCTGGAAGGCAGCCGGGGGCCAGGAGATCCCTGGCCCAGATTGGCAGCCAGCAAATCCTTTACCTGTGGTGGCATTCTCCACATTCTCCACGCAGCTTTCAGTTTTGTCTCCTCAGCCCAGGCAGCTCGCCTTGTTTTAAGCTATCATCTAATCTTCCTTCAGGGTGTAGATGAAGTGGCTCGTCCTGGGACACCAAGGAGCCAGTGCACGTGTAGTGGGCGTTGGGAGGGAGGGGACGGGGCAGACCTCTGACCCACTCCCCTTTCCTACAGAACTCCGTTCCTCTTCTTCTTTAGGCAATTGTCAACTCGGTGGCTACTTATCTGTTCTAAGTCCACCCCCCGGGGCACAGGAGGCTCAAAGCGACTGCCTTCTGAGGTCAGCCATTCTCTGGACACTGCTCGCGCTCCTCTGCCCCACCCCGGCATCTTCAGATGCCTCTGACCAGACCGGCATGAGGCATTTCTGAAATGTGGAGAAGGGCCACTCAGGTTGCCGTTGGCTGAAGAGCTACTGACAGTGAAAAAAATGGATGCACAGAGGGCAGCCTTTTCTTTCACAAAATGTGTGGAATAGGAACACTTGGAAAAATCTCACCCGTTCCTGCCCTCAAGGTGGAATCAGTTGCAGGAGAATCTTGGGCACCAGGAAGGCTCCCAGCACAGTAGAACCCGAATGCTTCTAGGGACTCACCCCAGAACCACTGAATCCTTGAATTCCTGAGGATCACCAAACCCAAACAGATCCTAAGTAAAATGTACTAAAGAATAACTGAAAAATGAAAACGACCCCTTAAAAACTTTAATAATTCTATTCCTTGGCATGCATGCTAATTTCTTCAGTCGTGTCTGACTCTGTGATCCCATGGACTGCAGCCCGCCAGGCTCCTGTGTCCATGGGTTTCTCCAGGCAAGAATACTGGAGTAGGTTGCAATGCCCTCCTCCAGGGGATCTTCCCACCCCAGGGACTGAACCTGTGTCTCCTGCGTATCTTGCATTGGCAGGCAGTTTCTTTATCACTAGCACCATCTGGGAAGCCCATCTATTACTATAAGACTCCAGTTTACTGTAATGGTCCCTCACTTCTTTAGATCCCTTTGAGATAGCCTGGGACCTGGCACCTGAGGCCTTTTACTGGAGTGCCTGCCCCTGGGTCACATCTCCTCCAGCAACAGAACACAAAGAAACTATAAAGGACTAAAAATAACTGCACACATGCGCAGTTGGGACAAATTATGAACAGTAAGGTACAAAAACCCCCACAAACCAACGGCCATTTCTGAGGTGCAGAGAGCAAAAGCAGGGCAGTGCACATGGCACCACGAAGCTGGTGCAGACCACCGAAACCTCCTCTGGGCCCAAGCCACAGATCCACCCCTCCCCTCGTCCCCTTTAAAGAACCAGCCTGCCCTCCACAGAGAGTGAGCAAGGGAAGCTGTTCTTTGTTTTCACTTCTAATGAAGTCTTGCTTGAGTTCCTAGTCTGGCTCTTATCAATTTCTATTGATTAAACAGTTCAGGGACCCGGTCGGTAGTACCTTGACAAGCATCATCAGCAGTTGTCAGGCTATCAGAATTGTTCATTACACATAAAGAAGTTTTTATGTTTGTGAGCATAATTATAATGAGCAGGAAATGCCTGTGTCAGTCCATGGGTACTATAATTAACCTCACACTCCCTGAGGTGTGCACACCTGTACACCAGCTCCACCATAAAATCTGATGCCTTAAGATACAGAATACATTTTTTAAATGCTAAGAATTTAATTCATGGTACATTTCAAACCAGCTGGAGAAGGGAGGAAATATCCAATAAATGATTCAGTTCAGTTGCTCAGTCGTGTCCGACTCTTTGCGACCCCATGAATCACAGCATGCCAGGCCTCCCTGTCAATCACCAACTCCCAGAGTTTACTCCAACTCATGTCCATCGAGTTGGTGATGCCATCCAGCCATCTCATCCTCTATCGTCCCCTTCTCCTCCTGCCTCCAATCCCTCCCAGCATCAGGGGCTTTTCCAATGAGTCAACTCTTCGCATCAGGTGGCCAAAGTATTAGAGTTTCAGCTTCAGCATCTGTCCTTCCAATGAACACCCAGGACTGATCTCCTTTAGGATGGACTGGTTGGATCTCCTTGCAGTCCAAGGGACTCTCAAGAGTCTTCTCCAATACCACAATTCAAAAGCATCAACTTTTCGGTGCTCAGCTTTCCTCACAGTCCAACTCTCACATCCATACATAACCACTGGAAAAACCATAGCCTTGACTAGACGGACCTTTGTTGGCAAAGTAATGTCTCTGCTTTTTAACATGCTATCTAGGTTGGTCATAATTTTCCTTCCAAGGAGTAAATGTCTTTTAATTTCATGGCTGCAATCACCATCTGCAGTGATTTTGGAGCCCAAAAAATAAAGTCTGACACTGCTTCCACTGTTTCCCCATCTATTTCCCATGAAGTGATGGGACCAGATGCCATGATCTTAGTTTTCTGAATGTTGAACTTTAAGCCAACTTTTTCACTCTCCTCTTTCACTTTCATCAAGAAGCTCTTTATTGGGGTGATAAACTACCTGCTTAAGGCAGAGTAAATTTAGCCTCTACTACCCCACCTTACACTTTATCCAATAATAAATTCCTTATGAGTAAAGAGCTAAACATAAAACCATCAACTTTAAAATATCTGTATATAGAGGAAAATTTCTGAGTTAAGAAAAGTCTTAGCAAGACTTCAAACCTGGAAACTCTAAACAAGCAGAGATTCGATTATATGAAAATGGTAAACTTTGCAACAAAGAGATGCCATGAACAAAATTAAAACAATGGCACAGCCAATGTGGAAAGCAATGTAGAGGTCCCCCCCCCCCCAAAGTTAAAAATAGAACTTCCTATAATCTAGCAATTCCATCTCTGGGTATATATTAAGTGAAACGAAATTATCATCTCCAGGAGATGTCTGCACTCCCAGTTACTGCAGCATTATTCACAATAGCCAAGGTATGGAAATAACCTAAGCTTCTTTGAGGGATGGATAGAGAAATGAAATACGGTATATATATTCTTCAGTCACAAAAAAGAAGGAAACCCTGCCATTTGCAAAAACATGGGTGGGCCCTGAGGGCATTATGCTAAGTGAAATAAGTCAGACAGAGAAAGACAAATACTATATGATCTCACTTACATGTAGGATCTTCAAAAGCCAAACTCAGAGAAGCAGAGAGGAGAATGGTGACTGCCAGGGGCAAACAAGGGGGAAATGAGGATACACACTCCAGTTACAAATGAATGGATTAATATTGAGGAAAAGTATAACTCAACTTATTCAAATGTGAAAGAAAAAACAACCACTAGAAGATGGGCAAAGAGTGGAAATAGACAACTCACAAAATACAGTGATATTAGCCAATAAATACAAACACTTGACCTCATTGATAAACAAGGAAACTCATTAAAACAGTGAACTACATTTTAAAAATTCAGCAGATCAACAAAGAAGAAAAAGCTTAATAATAATATTAAGCATTGTTGAGGATTTGGAAAATCAGGCACACTGCTGACGTCTGTGTACCCTGATGAAGGCATTTTTCAAGGTAAATTGGCAGTATCTATCAGAAATTGTACACAAGCTCTGCTTTAGTAGTTAATTTCTAGAAACTTATTATTCAGAAATATACATGTGCACAAAGACATATGCCTAAGGATAAATACCACAACATTAATTGTAATAGAAAAACATTTTGAAGACATTCAAAAATACACCAAGAATTTAAACATATTATGGCATAAAATGCTATATAGTTATTAGAAGGAGTGGGATAGACTTATATATACTGCATGTAAAGGTCTCGGAGGCAAATTAAGAGAGCAGAGCAAGTTGCAGAACAACATGTGAACATTCTACACTTATATGCATATATATTTTCATACACACACACTCACACACACACACACATATGCAGGTAAATATATAAGAGAGGGAACTGAAGTGTTGAGAGCAGTTACCTCTGGGCAGGAAGTCATCCTAGGGGGAGGTAAAAGGAGATGTCTTCTCATTCACCAAACTTTCCACTTTCTTTCCCAGCTGTGCTCCTCTCTTCAGGAGGATATATTCCCACACTGTCGACCTCAGGAATGCCATGTGACTTGCTTTGGCCAAAGAAGTGATGTTGGTCACTTTTGTGCAAAGTTTTAGAAGTCAGGGCCTCATTTGTCTTGTCTTCTTCTTTCTGCCACCAGATTGACAGTGTTCCAGATAGAGGCTAGTTTTTCCCATCAGCTTTGGTTCTGGGGTGAAAAAACAAGAAATAGAGCTTGTAGCCAGCTTGAGAAAAACATGTGCTGTGAATAAGAGATAAACATTTGTTGCAATAAGCCACTGAGATTTTGGGTGGCGGGTGTGTGTGTGTGTGTGTGTGTGTGTGTGTTACTGCAGTGTAACGTGTCCCACTTTGACTGATACAAGTAAAAGACTACTTCTACAGGTTTCCTTTGTGTATTTCTCTACTGTATAAGCAGTTTGCAATATATATACTCATATATTACTCATATAATAGCTAATTTTTGAAAACTGGCTTCTTAGTAAAATTACAAATGACTACATGTCAAGAACTTTCAGGATCGTTGATTATTGATGAATAGAGACTACAGAGCTAAATCCTGGATTCCGAGGGCAATGTTCCATGCTTGCCTGAGATCTGCAGGCCAACACACCATGGCTACAGCCTGTGCAAGCATGTTCAGTCGCCCAGTTGCATCCAATTCTTTGTGACCCCATGGACTATAGCCTGCCAGGCTCCTGTGTCCATGCGATTTTCCAGGAAGAATGGAAATGTGGGTTGCCATTTCCTTACTCCAGGGGATCTTCCCAACCCAGGGATCCAACTGGCATCTCCTGCATTGCAGGTGGATTCTTTACTGCTGAGCCACTGGGGAAACCCCTGCTATAGCCCGTAGTGCTGGGAAAAGGTGCAAGGTATGTTATCAGACTAGTCACCAAGAAATACGGTGGTTAAATGAACATGTGAGAATTCTTCTTGTGTACGTTAGTCAGGGAGGTCAGGGCAGTAAGCATTCTACCCCCAACCACAGTGCCAAAGGGTATCTGAATAAATGGTGGGACCACAGTGGTTACTTTTACAGATACTGGGAGACATGGTTCTTTCATAACAGGGATTGAGTAGAAATTATCACTGACTCATAGTTGCCTGAATATGTCAGTCCCATCAGATGTGTCTGGAACACAAATAATTGAAGAACCACTGACCCAGGAAATAGAGCAGAAAATTGCTCTATTACTTCCTGGTGGCTGCTGCCCCTTGCTCAAATTCCAGACTTATTCATTGATTGCACATCTCTGCCATGCCAAGCACCATCACTGGTATCAACCCTACACACGGTCTTAGTTCTCAAACTCACAGCCCAGATCAGCAACACATACTCTGAGGCAGGGGTAACACTAATAGCAGTAGCAATCCTTTCTTAAGGGGGGGAGTAGTTTCCAAGCACTGTGCCTGGTATACATTACTTCTAATTAAAAACAAAATCCTGCAAACCAAATACAATTACCCCTACTTTTTTGAATGAAGAAACTGAGATGAAGAGAAATGCATGAAACTCCTTTGGTTCTGGCAGCTTCTAGGTAAGGGTCAGTCTCAAGTTCCTTTTGTTGTCTGTATGAGTTACCTTCTCAGCAAAGGGATGATTAATAATATTAAAAGCATCAAGGGGGAGTGACCGAGCCTTGAGTCAGAACTTTAACCTACAGAGCAGGACACAGAGACCCAGCTTGTCCCCAGAGGGTAAGGCTGAGGCTGGCTAGTGGCCAGTCTGCTGATCTGTCTTAGGTTAGCTCTGGTTAGCATTCCTCCCATCTCTGCCCACACCCCCTCCTTCTAGTGCTGGAAGTAAACATCTGCCTTGCTTGGGGCATGAGGGTAGGAGGAAAGAAAGTCCTCACAATAGGTCTGCTGTTGTGCAAGGAATTCTAGAAGATGCAGATCTGGGTTGTGGTGGCACGCGGGGGCCCCAAGATCCAGCCCCTCAAACCCCTTCCATGGCTGAGGTTGAGGAATCAGTCATGCATGTTTGCCATCACCTCAGTACTCTATTTAACCTTCTCTCTAGTTAAGCACTCAGCACAGAGAAACACCCTAGGAAATTAAACTCAGGGCTGTTCTTGGTTCTTTAAGGAAGTTTATCTAAACAAGGACATGGCAAGGCTCCCAGCCCCAAGATTGTAATCATGTGGCTTGTTTTCCCACCCAGCTGGGGAGCAGAGAATAGTGAGTAGAGCATGGTTCACCAGAGTCTGAAAGGTCCTAAGCAAGATGCTTTGAGGGTGTTCTCCTTTCCTGCGCTCTGTTTCAGGGCTGGGGTCATGGGGTTCAGCTGACCTTTGTACCATAGACTGGCCAGGCTCCCAGGGCACTCAGAACAGAGACAGGGGCTTCTCAGTCAGATGAAATTCTGGACAACCTACAGGACGGCAAGTCAGATTCTGATGACTGGCTCAGCAGATGAGTCATTGTGGATGGAAGTAAGGGGAAAAATAGAGGTTCATGCAAGTCTTCCAACAGTTGCTCCATCTGGTGCTGAAATAGCAAATAAGAGAAAGAAAACTTGAACAAGAGGTGAAAAAGATACAAGGATGCTCCCAGGACCCATGGCTTCTCCCCAGGATGTGAGAAAACTGCACATTTTGATGGAGCATCAGGTGGTGGTGGTTTTTCATCAGTTACGATTCAATGAAATGGAGCACTGAATTTACCCTAGTAAAATGTCAGATTTCATCTTGATAGTGTTAGAAATTACTCTGCACCTTTATGGACTCATTAAGGGGCAGAAGGGTTCAATTTTCCAGCTGTATTTAACTGTGGTCTTAAAGGGAAATCTTGTGCCCTTGTGAAGCTAGTCTGCAGAATCTCGGGGGCAGTTACCCTCAGGGCTGTGCAAACGAGCACCCCTTGCATCTTGTCCTCAGGTACCTCACTGGTCTCACCCTGGACACGGCTCTGGGATCAAGCACAGTGCCAAGGTGGGAGAACAGGCCCTCAGTCACTGAATGAATAAAGGCACAGACAAACGAGGTGTAGAAGAAGGAACATCCTTGGAAAGCTCTAGATACCAAATGTTTTCACAGCCTGTGAACACCTTGTTTTCCAGAAGGCTCATGTGGAGGTAAATGAGTGCAACCTTTAGTGTTGTGGTCATCCTAGTCAGCTCGGACTGCTATGACAAAATACTACAGATGGACATCTATTTCTCACAGTCCTGGAGGCTGGACGTTCAAGATTGAGGTGCCGACAAGCTCAGGTGCTGGAGAGGGCCTCTTCCTGGCCTGTAGATGTCTGCCTTCTTACTATATCCTCACATGGCAGAGAGAGTGAGCTCTGGTCTATCCTCCTCTTCTTACAAGGACACCAATCCCATTATGGAGGGCTCCACCTTTGTGACCTCAAATAATCCTAATCGCCTCCCAAAGGCTTCCCTTCTGAACGTCATCATGTTGGGGGGCTAAGCCTTCAACATATGAATTCTGGTGGGATGTAACCATTTAGTCCATGTTAGTAACGTATTAAGATTACACGTGTTGGGGACTTGCCTGGCGTTCCAGTGGTTAAGAATCCACCTTGCAATCCAGGGGACATGGGTTCAATTCCTGGTCAGGAAACGAAGATCCCACGTGCTGGGGAGCAACTGAGGCCATGTGCTGCAACTACTGAGTGTACACTTTTGGAGCATGCCCCAACCACCAAGGCCACCCGCTCGGAATGTGCCACAACTACCGAGCTTGAATGTCTAATTAGTCCCTGCACTGCCAGGAAAGACCCCTCATGGCGCAATGAAGATCTACAATGAAGATGCCACAACTAAGACCCAACACTGCCAAATAAATAATACATTTAAAAAAGAAGAGATCACATGCCTTGGGTCTCTGCTTCTGTATGGAAATTTGATCACTAAGGTAGACAGAATTCACAGATGGTTCCCAAAATTCCCACCCCATAGTGTGCATACTCTGTGTAAACCCCTTCCTTGAGGTGAGTGGGCCTGACCTACTCAGGTGAGCCCTTTAAAGAGGGTCTAGCAGCCACAGCTGGAAGAAGTCAGAGAGATTGGAAATGTGAGAGAGATTTTCCTGGGGTCTTGCAGGAGCTAACAGCTATGTTTCAAGAGGGCCTATGGAGGAGCTTCCCTTGTGGCTCAACTGGTAAAGAATCCCCCTGCAATGCAGGAGACCTGGGTTCAATCCCTAGGTTGGGAAGATCCTCTGGAGGAGGGAAAGGCTACCCACTCCAGTATTTTGGCCTGGAGAATTCCATGGACTGTAGAGTCCATGGGGTCACAGAGAGCTGGACATGACTGAGCAACTTTCATGGAAGGGATTACATGGTGAGGAAATGTAGAAGGCTTCTAAGAGCTAAGAACAGTTCCCAGCAACAGCTGGAAAGAAAAGGGGACCCTTAACCCTACACTGAAAAGTAACTAAGTTCTGCCTAAAGCTATGTGAGCTTGGAAGAGCACCACAAGTACCTCAAGTGAGGTCCCAGCCTAGAGAACACTTTGATTTCACCTAGTGAAACCCTGATCAGAGAACCCAGCCACACCATGATCGAACTTCTGATTTAGAATGCTGGGATAATAAATTCATAGTGTTTTCAGCCACTACATGTATGGTAATCTGTTACAAGGCCTGGAAAACCAATACAATCTCCTTTCTACAAATCAGCCCACATCTCTGAGTCTCTTTATCTTACTAAAAACAGCTTCTATTTGGCTGTTGGTTACATTTTCCCATATATTAATACATAACCTCTTTTCTTTCTTCTGTCTTTTCCCCCCTACTGTTTCCTTTGGGAATTTACATAGCAATTCAAGTCTGCTGTGCACACACATTGTTATTTTAACACCATTTAACGCAGAAACTATATTATCTTCTCCTCAGCCTCTACAAAGCATCTGCTGGGCACACATCATTGTGAGGCTACTGTTCTCCTCCCTCCCAACCCATGTTCCAGGCTTCCAAAGCTTAACATTATGTTTATTACATAACAGCAGGACGTAAGCCCAAACAACCTGCTGCCAGGCTTTCAAATATAGCAACTGCAGAAATCTCCTCGGGGCTTGATGAAGAGCCACTTCAAATGTCTTCTAATTTCAGCAGTTTTCTGGTCGATAGAAAACAAGGTCTAAAAATGGCTCTGCAGGTGAAGGGCACACATGGAAACCTACCATCCCCCTGTGATGTCGTGGAGGGAGGGGTGGGCTTCCCTCAACAATGACGCAGTGGGTGGGAGGTAGGGAAGAAACCGAGGGCCCTTTGGTTTTGGGGATTTGCAGGCAGCCTCTCAAGGAGTATTGCCTTGTGTGAACCGATCTCAGGGGAGAAAATGGGAAAGGCCTGGAAGTGAAGCCCTTCCAGGTTGGCACCTCAGTAATGGTCCCTCCTTTTGTTTCCTTTTCTAATTGATGGGACCCCTGACTGTTGTATTCACCAAGGAGATTATTGATTGCATCAAGAGCTGACTCTATCTGGCTTGAAAAATGAAAGTCGCTCAGTCATATCTGACTCTTTGCAACCCCATGGACTATACAGTCTGTGGAATTCTCCAGGCCAAAATATTGGAGTGGATAGCCATTACCTTCTCCAGGGGTTTAAGAATAGGTAATTTCTTGGCTTGGAAACCTGTTGAATAAGGGTTGGACTGCTCCTTTGACCCTCATCCCCACCATGTTGGTTCTATCCTCAGGCACCAGCTCCCCACACAGCATGTGTCTGTTCTCCACTCACCCTCAAATCTCTGGGCTTGCCCTCATGGAGAAATGGTGCCTCTTTCTCCTACTTCAGCCATCTACCCTGGCCTGACTGGTTGGGGCTGGGTCACACACACTTCTCCTAAATCATTACCACGCCAGGAGACAAAACGCATTGTTTGGCTAGGAAGGGCAGGTGTCCACTTCCAGAACAGGAGTATGAGGCCACAGGGACTTGAGGGGGTGGGGGGAAGAACGGGTTCCCAGAGAAAAATCAAGTGTCACCAGGAGAGGGTGGAATGGACAGTGGGCAGGCCAGAACCACCAGTGTCCTTGCTATCTGACCTACTTTAATGTGGGATATTTGGGACCTGGAGAGGCCGTCGGGAGCACGGTGTCCCCCCCGCATCTCTATGCTTCCCCTGAGCCACCTACAATCTTATAGGGTCACCTGTGAGTGTGTGTGCATTTCACCCAGGTCACCAGCAAGCAGCAGAGTCAAGGCGTAAATTTATAGCACATTCTGCTCTGCCCTGGGCCTTCTAACATCCTCTCTTGGCTGTAAGGCAGTAGAAATTTCTATGCCCTTATACCTCTGTTCCTCTGAGAGTGGACCACCTTCCCTCGATACACAGAGGATCTGAGGGCCACACAAAGACTTCACACTGGAGAGCCATCCGGCCACGTGCAGGAGTCTGGGTGCAGCAAAGAGGAGGCTGGGGGAGCCCTGTGTCCCCGCTCATGACCTTCCAGACCCACCAGGCCTACCACCTTTCTGTAGGACCTTTCTGTGCCCACATCCAATGGGGTCTTCCTTGAGTATCTGTCAGGGGTGCCATGACCCCTGCTTTCTGGATTGGGGAAGGGGGACAGCACTCATCAGTTGCTTCTAACTGAGCCCATGGCAGACAGAGCAAATACTCAATGACAGTTCAAGGTATGCCCCTCACCCCAACCCCACTCCCTTGAACATCTTCCATTTCTGCCTTGCCAGTGAGATTTCCCTGTTCCATCAAAGGGTTAAACAATTTTTGACTGGGAAGACAGGAGATCTTCCTGATACAGGACACATGTTGGAAACTGGTCTCTTAGCAGAGGGGTATGCTATACGTAAAAGGAAAGTGCCAATTAGTTTTAGCCAATTTTATTAATATTGGGTCTATTATAAAATCACTCTAAAATGCACATCAACATTATAATGAGGTACTACCTCACGCCAGTCAGAACACCCATCATTGAAAAGTTTACAAATAACAGGTGCTGGAGAGGGTGTGGAGAAAAAAGAACACACTTATACCATCGGTGGGAATGTAAATTGGTACAGCTACTATGGAAAACAGTAAGGAGTTTCCTCAAAAAACTAAAAATAGAGCCACCATATGATCCAGCAATCCCACTCCTGGGCATATATCCAGTCAAAACTATAATTCAAAAAGATATATGCAGCCCAATGTTCATAGCAGCACTGTTTACAATAGCCAAGACATGGGAAAAAACCTAAATGTCCATCTACCAATAAATAGATTTTTAAATGTGGTAAATATATACAAAGGAGTATTCAGTCAGTTCAGTTGCTCAGTCGTGTCCAACTCTTTGCAACCCCATGAATCGCAGCACGCCACGCCTCCCTGTCCATCACCAACTCCCAGAGTTTACTCAAACTCATGCCCATCGAGTCGGTGATGCCATCCAGCCATCTCATCCTCTGTCGTCCCCTTCTCCTCCTGCCCCCAATCCCTCCCAGCATCAGGGTCCTTTCTAATGAGTCAACTCTTTGCATGAGGTGGCCAAAGTACTGGCCTAGGAGTATCACCTAGTCATAAAAAAGAATGAAATAATGCCATTTTCAGCAACATGGAGAGACCTAGAGATTATCATACTAAATGAAGTAAGTCAGAAAGAAACAGACAAATTCCATATGACATCTTACATGTTGAATCTAAAATATGACACAAATGGGGCTTCCCAGGTGGTGCTAATGGGAAAGAACCTGCCTGCCAATGCAGGAGACAAAAGAGATTAGGGGTGGGCTACAGTCCACAAGGTACTGTTTTACAGCACAGAGAACTATATTCAATATCCTGTAACAAACCAGAACGGAAAAGAATATGAAAAATAATATGTATATATGCTTATATAAATGAATGACTTTGCTGTACACCAGAAACTAATAACATTACAAATCAGCTATTCTTCAACACTGTTGGTGGGAATGCAAACTAGTACAGCCACTATGGAAAACAGTGTGGAGATTTCTTAAAAAACTGGAAATAGAACTGCCATATGACCCAGCAATATCATTTTTGGGCATACACACTGAGGAAACCAGATCTGAAAGAGACATGTGCACCCCAATTTTCATCGCAGCACTGTTTATAATAGCCAGGACATGGAAGCAACCTAGATGCCCATCAGCAGACGAATGGATAAGGAAGCTGTGGTACATATACACCATGGGATATTACTCAGCCGTTAAAAAGAATTCATTTGAATCAGTTCTAATGAGATGGATGAAACTGGAGCCCATTATACAGAGTGAAGTAAGCCAGAAAGATAAAGAACATTACAGCGTACTAACACATATATATGGAATTTAGAAAGATGGTAATGATAACCCTATATGCAAAAAAGAAAAAGAGACACAGAAGTACAGAACAGACTTTTGAACTCTGTGGGAGAAGGTGAGGGTGGGATGTTTCAAAAGAACAGCATGCATATTATCTATGGTGAAACAGATCACCAGCCCAGGTGGGATGCATGAAGACAAGTGCTCGGGCCTGGGGCACTGGGAGGACCCAGAGGAGTCGGGTGGAGAGGGAGGTGGGAGGGGGGATTGGGATGGGGAATACGTGTAACTCTATGGCTGATTCATATCAATGTATGACAAAACCCACTGAAATGTTGTGAAGTAATTAGCCTCCAACTAATAAAAAATAAATTAAAAAAAAATGTTTTTAAAAATCAATAAAAAATAAAAATAAAGCCATTCTAATATATAACAGTATACCTTAAAATGCATCCTACTGGGATTATCTATGTGATTAATGATATTCAAATCATTAATTTTATATTTAACATAAGAAATAAAATCGAACGACTCACTTATGTATTAAACTTGTATTTACTGAATATATAATAAGTGCATGGTTACAAGCCAAGGGACGCAAAAATATTTAACACTTAAGCCTCCTCCAAAAGCTTATAAACTATGAGATGAAATAAGTGCATAGCACAAAAATAACTAAATATGACTCTATTACAGAATCAGTCTGTTTCTTTAAAAAGACAGTTTAAGTTCACCTAACTCCCAACTTGAAGAGTTTGACTGAAATTAGCTAAGGTTTGGCCTAGGTATCTGATATAAAAAGGGCCACTCAGAATCTCTGAGTACCAGAAAAGATTCCAGAGGTTGGCAAGAGAGCCGTGGTTTTGAAAGGAATCATTTAGCTTCAGAATGAAATCAGAATCTTTGACTGCTCTGAAAGAAGCTGTGTGAAACCCATTGAAGAAAATTACTAAATCTCTCTTGATCTTTTGGCTTTAGAGCAAGGTATATGTGGAAAAGAAGCAGGAAAGTCAGATTTTTAAAGGGACTTTAACCATTTGGAGAACGTGCTGGTCAATAGATAGAGAATCCATTATAGGAGATGAGTCATATGAAGTCTGAACAGAGAGAAGGGTGAGGGGACATGTGCTGGGCGCTGACAGGGTCTGCTAGAGTCACCACTGAGAAGGTGTCTCAGTGTGCTGGGTCCCAAGTTTAAACATCCCTGGAAAGGGCCTTGGTCAGAGGTCACACTTGGGCCAGTCAATCAGTGCCATGGGGGGCGAGTTAAGTCACACAGAATAGCTGATGATTTTGTAGTGGCTGTGTGGGGAAGGTAACTGTGTGGATTATGTACTCTCAGGGGGTGGGTGGGAGCGGGGAAGAACAGGACAGACAAAAACATGTGCTCAGTATTTCTGCCTTTAGCTGGAGAGATTTCAGTAGCACAACTTTAGGTCCTGACACTCAGCATTGAGTTACTCTTGCAGTTCCTATGACCTGGGTATTAAGCCCCAGTTCTAAAAAGTAAGCCATGGATGAGAAAACAAATCTCCACCTGGATTGTTGAAACCGAGTATGGTTCTTCACCCTGCACATTATGAGTTCCCACTCTTGTAAGATCAGGGCATCTGGTCCCATCACTTCATGGGAAATAGATGGGGAAACAGTGGATACAGTGTCAGACTTTATTTTTTTTTGGCTACAAAATCACTGCAGATGGTTCCTGTAGCCATGAAATAAAAAGATGCTTACTCCTTGGAAGGAAAGTTATGACCAACGTAGACAGCGTATTAAAAAGCAGAGACATTACTTTGTCAACAAAGGTCCATCTGGTCAAGGCTATGGTTTTTCCAGAGGTCATGTATAGATGTCAGAGTTAGACTGTGAAGAAAGCTGAGCACCAAAGAATTGATGCTTTTGAACTGTGGTGTTGGAGAAGACTCTTGAGAGTCCCTTGGACTGCAAGGAGATCCAACCAGTCCATCCTAAAGGAGATCAGTCCTGGGTGTTCATTGGAAGGACAGATGCTAAAACTGAAACTCCAATACTTTGGCCACCTCATGCAAAGAGTTGACTCATTGGAAAAGACCCTGATGCTGGGAGAGATTGGGGGCAGGAGGAGAAGGGGACGATAGAGGATGAGATGGCTGGATGGCATCACCAACTTGATGCACCTGAGTTTGGATAAACTCCGGGAGTTGGTGATGCACAGGGAGGCCTGGCGTGCTGTGATTCATGGGGTCGCAAAGAGTCGGACACGACTGAGCGACTGAACTGAACTGAACATCCCCAGTAACTCAGTCTTTCTAGAACTGGACTTCTTGGGGGCCCAGGTCCTTATTCTGAACCTGGGCTTATGTCCTAAGGTTCACCATCTTCTGGGAAACTTTCCTGATGTCAACACGTGACCCAGCGTTTTCCTGGATCCCAAGCTGCCATGCCTTAAGCTCCACATCTGTCCTCCTCCTGCTACGGTTAACAGGGTCACAATCACTGCCTCACCAAGGCTGCCTTTGAAACCAAGTTCAGTGGGAGGGCTTTGCAGAGCCTTTGTGGGGAGTGATGTGATAAGAGACTGAGTCACTGTTCCTGGAGACAGTCAGCACCAAAATCGGCTGGGAAAGCAGTGACCCCAAATGACTATTTTGGGAGTGCTTACATTTTTCCTGACTTCCTTGTCTGCCCATACAGAGGCACGGGGAATTTGAGTGGGGAGGTGAGTGGCTTCCATGGTGCCTTCCCTGGCCTTCACTTCCCTGGTGGCTTAGATGGTGAAGAATCTGCCTGCAATGCAGGAAACCTGGGTTTGATCCCTGGGTCGGGAAGATCCTCTGGAGAAGGGAATGGCAACCCACCCTAGTATTCTTGCCTGGAGAATCTCATAGACAGAGGAGCCTGGAAGACTACAGTCCATGGGGTTACAAAGAGTCAGACACGACTGAGCGACTAACACAACACGAAGGTGCAAGAAGAGTTAAGACCTGACAGCTTCAAACATCAGGATAAGAAAATCTTACTGTGGATCCTGCCGTAGATATTTGGCTAGTTTATGAGAACGCTTGAAAAACCACACACAACATGCAGATCACACGACACCCAACAGATGACCCTCCAGGGCTGTCCATTTTCCTGGCTGGGACGCTTTGGAAATCTCCATGGGGGTCTGTGATGTCTCCTGCCCATCCAAGGGGGTCACAGTGAGAGAGGGCTGTGAGTGAAGACTGAAAGTAGAGTGACAACGTGAACCATTTCTTGGACCACTGAACACCCCTCTCCAATGATGTGAAAAGACAGCTTAGCATCCATGCTGTTTCTAAGACTCCCAGAGATGACTTCAGAGACAGAGGTCAGACAACGGTGCTCAAGTGGTGTGTCAGAAGAGGTTTCTACTACCCTCTGGAGAGTGAAAGTCGCTCAGTTGTGTCCTACTCTTTGAAACCCTATGGGCTATACCATCCATGGAAATCTCCAGGTCAGAATACTGGAGTGGGTAGCCTTTCCCTTCTCCAGGGGATCTTCTCAACCCAGGAATTGAACCTGGGTCTCCTGTATTGTAGGTGGATTCTTTACCAACTTGAGCTATCAGGGAAGGCCCCTAGAGAGTGAAGAAATGACCAAAACATCCAGTTTTTAAAACTAAGAATATGAGACAGTGATCTCCAAATCCCCAGACTTAAAACAAAACAACAAACCCTCCCCTGCAACTGTCAAAAGGAAGAGAGGTAGAGAGAGAGCTACAACAGCCCTGGACATTTCTTTGTTCTTTTTGTTTTGATTGTGGATAACCAACTGCCTGAGTTTTGGTGGTTAAAACACAGAAGCGTAGGAAGAAGCTGGGTCTTGAAGGCAGTCCATCTTGGAGGGATCCCAGCTGGCCCTTTCTTGTGTGAGCTTGGACAATTCATATAACCTCTAAAGCTTTCATGTCCTTATCTGGAAAATGGACATAATAGAATCTGCCTGATGTGAAAGCGTAAGTGAAAGAATGCATGGAAATTCTTGCATTCTTGGCACACAGGAGAATCTGAGGAGGACAAGTGTTCTCTGAAAGGAAGAGGGTGCAAGGTGGAACAGGATGAAAGCAGGCATCTGAGGAAGGTGTCACAACTGGACTAAACCCACTGAGAGCAAGCTCCTTAAGTTCTGGCTTTGTCCTGCTCATCCTTGACTCTCCAACACCCGGTGTGGATCTTGCACAGAATGGACGCTCTGAAAACGTTTGTTAGAGTGAATGGAGCCCTAGCTGGACCCACGTTAGGGAGAGGTTTGCAGAAGGAGGAGAGAGGCAGGTGAGAGAGAAAAGGGAGGAGAGGCAGGAGTGAGGCAGCTGGCAGGGATGAAGGGCAGAGTGACAAAGCCCGAGAGTGATGGAGATTCCAGGTGATAAACGGTAACTTCAGCCTGTCTTTACAGTCCCCATAAAACTAACGGACTTGTGATGGAATTGTTTCAAAGTGTTTGGGGAGCCAGATGGGAAGCTTATGTCATTGTGTTCCCTTGCAAGCTCAAAATAATGGGTCCCGTTCCTGCCTGCGGGGGAAGGTAGGCCTCCTCCACCTCTCTGTGTCCATCATTGCTGTAGCGGAGCCTTCCCATCCTCTCTGGAGATGCCTTATGGAAGCGCTACCTGCCCTGCAAGGCAGTCCTGGGGCAGCTGGGTGGGAGAATGTGCTGCGAGGCAGAGCAGGCAGGGAGAACTAGATGCTCCAGCCTCATAACAAAAGATTCATCCCACACCCCCTACTGGAAGTGAACGCAGCACCAGAAGCTAACCAAGTCCTCAGGCTGGGCGCCTGGGGGGCTTTTAGGTCTTAGCCACGCAGGAAAGCTGCTGGAAAACTGCACTGTTGCACAAATACAAAGATTTGTTAGTTAATAGTGTGGGGAGTGGAGAAGGAAATGGCAACCACTCCAGCATTCTTGCCTAGAGAATTCTGTGGACAGAGGAGCCTGGTGGGCTGCTGTCCATGGGGTCGCACAGAATCGAACACGACTGAAGCGACTTAGCATGCATGCATGGATTGGAGAAGGAGATGGCAACTCACTCCAGTATCCTCGCCTGGAGAATCCCAGGGACGGAGGAGCCTGGTTGGCTGCCATCTATGGGGTCACACAGAGTCAGACATGACTGAAGCGACTTAGCAGCAGCAGCAGTGTAGGGAGAAGAAACACACACCAGACCAGGAACTTCAACAGAGTCCTTCAGCTGTTTTGCAGATCACCCCGTGTTTCAGAGAGGTCCATCAACTTTGGATCTGAGTGTTTCCCCGGCAGAACCAGCATAGCTTCCCTGACCCAACTTGGGTCAAAGTGACCTCATGCTTGGGACTTCCCTGGTGATCCAGTGCTTAAGAATCTGCCTTGTAATGCAGGGGACTTGGGTCTGATTCCTGGTCAGGGAACTAGGATCCCACATGCTGTGGAACAACTAAGCCCCAGTGCCACAACTACTGAACCTGCGCACTCCAGAGCCCCTGCACCAAGACTGGAGGGTCCATGTGCCACATGAAAGATTCTGCATAATGCAGCTCAGTCCCTATGTGGCCGAGAACTGAGAGACGGAAGAGGAATGTGCATTGATGAACAAGTATCACCAGTGCCTTTTTCCTCTGCTGGAATTCTTTAGGTCTTAAGAAATGCGCTTAGTGGCCTCTCGTCCCAGGCCACAATGGCTGAATTGTTCATTTCCAATGAGCGGGCTTCCTTTCACCCCCTCAATGCGCTCTGTGTGGTAGGTGGGGTAATGGTGCCCTTTCCACATAGGAAAAGACACGCCAGCTTCTCTCCATTGATGCAAACAATCTGGAGGGAGGGCGTCATTGAGGAAAACTCTGAGCCCCCAGAGCTGGGGCAGCTGGGGTCTTTGTCTAACCCAAGCCCCTCAGTATGGCTCACACAAAACAGAGACGCTTGGACTTCCCTGGTGGCCCGGAGGTTAAGAATCCACCCGCCAATGCAGGGGACACAGGTTCAATCCCTGGTCCGGGAAGATCCCACTCGCCGCGGAGCAACTAAGCCCACGTGCCGCAACTACTGAGCCTGTGCTCCACAACTAAAGAAGCCATCACAATGAGAAGCCTGCACACCGCAATTAGGGAGTGGCCCCAGCTCGTCACAATTAGAGAAAGACCAGTGTGCAGCAATGAAGACCCAGAATGCAGCCAAAAAATTATAATAAAGTAAATTTAAGACAAAACAGAGACACTGGCAGCTGTGCTGTGACCATAGTCAGAGGTGTGGACCAAGACACTCCAACTCCATTGCTGTAGATCCACTTCCTTACACCAGGGTTTTCAAATTCCGGCAGACATCTGAGTCAGCTAGAGGGCTTGTCAAACACAGATGTCAGCCCTCATTCCCAGAGTTTGCGACACAGGGCACTGGGGTGGGGCCTCTGCCTTTTTAACAAGCTCCCCAGTGATGCTGCCGGTCCGAGGATTATATTCTGAGAAACTATTGCCTTAGACAGATGTTCTGCTTCTCAAAGCCAAGGATAAAAAGCAATACCTTTGAGATGAGCCCTTTAACTGCTATTAGCCTTAATGATACAGAATGAACTCGGGTTTATTTTTTGTTTGTGTTTGATTTTTTTTCAGCTTACCCAGATCAGAAAAGGGGAAAGGAGGAAGAAAAGGTAAGTTTCAGGGAGGAGGAGACCTGGGAAAGAATGCAATATGAGGCCTGTTGTTCAGAGGGGAGGCTGATGGGTGTCACAAAGGGAGGTCGTGGGAAGACAGCCAGAAGGAACCTGGGTGCTGAGGTGGGCAGGCGAAGACAAGTTTGAGAGCCGATCACTGGGCAGTGAAAAGACCACTGGACTTGGAGTCCGAACTCCTGCAGGTCTCTCCCATGAGGCCTTGCAGCTGCTGGCAGCAGCCAAGAAAGTATCCACTCTGAAGTCAGTCGGAGCAGATTTAACAGCTCTCATGGGCAGAGCCCGCCAGGTTTCTGGGTGGGTGAGCCTGGTCCAGGGCCCTGTGCCCAGAGCTCTATTTGTCCTGGGCCTGAGACCCAGGGCAGGAAGCCACCAGCCTTGCAGAACGCTCTGGCAACCCCCTGCCGATTTCTCCAGGCTTCCAGCAGGCTTGCGGAGGGTGAGCGTGGGCAGCCGTGACTCACCCAGCATCGCGGGTAGGCAGAGGCTGCCGTTGCAACCCGCGCTGCCACGGAAACAGGCTAAATCAATCCCAGATCCCTGGAGGGGCAGAGAACAAGCCGCCTGCCACCAGGGAGCTGGGAATGCTTCTGGGTTCAGACACCAGGTCGGTGAGCACAGCCTGAGGTCTGCTGGTCACAGAGCCGGCTGGAGATCAGCAGCAAAGAAGCGGGTGCAGCCCCCTGAGCAGGCGACAGGGGGTGACAGACTCCCCACCCCTGCTGCCTGTGTCTGATGGTAGCGGCAAGGTTGGGGGGCGTCGGGGGGCACACAGGGCCCTTGGCACTAGGTGGACCAGTCCACGCAGTTCCTCCTCCTAAACTCCGTGGGAAATCTGTGCTTACTGGTGGGGTGGAGAGAAGAGACGAGAACCTGAGTCTTCACTCTTCTTGCTGTAATTCCTGGAATTACAGTTGCTCCCTCACCACACGATGTGACCGCAAATACACCACAAATACACCCCAAGAAGAGGAGGAAACTGAGGCCAATGACCTAAGCAAAGTCCCACAATTTTCAGAGGCAAGAGTCAGGCTGACTTCCTCATATCCTGAGCACTAATCCCTCATCATTTTTCTACTAGACTCTGCATCTCATGGAAACAATTTGATGAGTCTTGAGCAATTGGCTTTGCCTTCAATATCTGCTCTCTGGGGCAATGGGTGGTGCAATTAATAATATACTCTGGGGCTTCCCTGGTGGTCCAGTGGTTAAAAATCCACTTGCCAATCAGGGAGGGCATGGGTTTGATCCCTGGTCTGGGAAAATCCCACATGTCACAAGGCAACTAAGCCTGTGGGCCAAAACTACTGAAGCCCACACCCTAGAACCGATGCTCTGCAACAAGAGAAGCCACTGCAATGAGAAGCCCGAGCACCCCAACTAGCTTACAGCCCTTGCTCACCAGAACTCAGGAAAGCCTGCACGCAGCAATGAAGCCCCAGGGCAGCCAAAAAAAAAATAAAATAAGACACACTCTGCTCTTCCCAAGAGTCACAGTGAGTCTTTCGCCAATTTTCCCCACCTTCATCAACTCCTGAATCAGGTGATCCACCCATGAGACAGTGGAAACCCCAAGAGTTTCCAATTTCCCCAACACCCATCCCTTATGGCGCCCTGGGAACAGAGCTAGAAGCGGGCCTCTGGGGTCTTCGGGCCAGCACGCCCCCCGCCCCCCCACCCCGGGGTGGTGAACGGCTGCACTCACCGGTGCCCCCTGGTGATTCTTGGGCCGTTTCCCACTGTCCCGTTTTTGGAGTCCCAGCTGAGGCTCACACCTGGCTGGAGTGGCTTTGGCACATCCTCAAGCCCCGAGGTCCCTCCATCCTATGCAGCAACGCCCCCCCCTCCCCCAAGCCCCACTGCGGCCACTTTGGACTTGGCCCTTCCTCGCGCCCCTTGTCTGCAGAGGGCACAGTGAGGGACTTTCCCATTTCATGCATGGGGTGAAGGCTCCTGCGTGGATCTCTACCTCCTTCCTCCTCCCTTGTCCTGTTTCAGGAAAATCCCTTCTGCATTCAAGATCCCTTCCCTCCCCTCATCTGTCTTTGATCCACTAATTACCTCCATTCTCCTAATGGTTCATCTGCTTTTCTGTGAGCTTCTCCCCCTCAGATTATAACCACGTTTCTGTCTCTCCCATATTAAAACAAAAACAAAAACAAAAAACAACTAAACCAAACACGTGTTCCACTCTAGTTACTCTCCTCTCACTGCAAAGCTTCTTCTCAGAGCAGCTTGCACTTTCTCTCTCTCCTTCCTTACTTCCCAAGAGGTCCAGATCCCTCCCTCTGCTGCCCAGCATCTCTACTCTTCCGCTCCACTCAGCGCCCCCCTTGCTGGTGTCCACCGGGGGCACATCAGCACCTGTGACTATCTCAGATGTTCTAACATGTCTACTCCTCGGGGCAGCAGAGGGGGCTGGGCTTCAAGCAGGGGAGTCCCAGCTGCACACCTCTCGAGCCCCAGAGCCGTAGTACTTGTGTTTAAGGTTTCCTCGTCAACTTTTGCCCTCCGTGACATAAGCTGAGACTCAGGACCCTTTGCTGCAGTGCTAGCGCCTGAAACGCCACTCCTCGGGTAACAAAATACAAAGAAACGGTGTGGGACTAAAAATGACTGTGTGCATGCACAGCTGGGGCAAATTCTGGCCCCCAAAGAAACAAAAAGACCCAAAAACTCAACTGCCACTTTTGAGGAGTCCGGAGCAAAAACAGGGTATTAAGCATACCCCTTGCACACACCAACACCTAAACGGTGGACAAAAGCCTCTGCCTGACCCCTGGACACACCCCTACCCTCACCCCATATAAGGAACAAGCTCGCCTTCCCCTCATGGAGTGAGCAAGCAAGGGAATCTGTTGTTTGTTCTCTCTGCCCCCTGCTGCAGCAGGGGCCTCAATAGAGCCTTGCTTGAATATTTGGTCTGGTCTCTCATCAATTTCTATTTACTGGGAAAGGCCAAGAGCCCTGGTTTGTAACATCCCTACCCACCCCCAACTCCCAAATTGGGCTGTATGCCAGTTCACAGGACCAACCAAGAGAAGGGACGTCGGATACCCCTTCATCTTCTCTGAACCTTTCCCTACCAAAAATATTTTATCCTCCCCAAGTTACAGAAGAAAATTTCCATTGCGTGCCAGGTGGGTGAGCAGAGACCAGAGGGTGTGTGTGGTAGGGAAAAGACGATCAGGCTCCTCCAGGGGCACGGATGGCAGGAGCTGTCCACCCAGCCACACTGAGTCAACTCTTGTGCAATGGAAGAGAATCTTCCCTGAAGGACCCTTAGGAGGTGAAAGGAGAGGGTCTAATTCTTAGTGTTGGAGCTGAAGGGTAGGCTTGGAAAGATGGGAAAGATAGTGTTTCCCTCTGATCAAAGTTTATAGCCAAGAACCACCAGGAAGGAAGGGCGGGCTTGTCTCCTGGGGAGGCCCCGCCTGTACCAGCTCTACAGGGTCTGATCTCACAGTGGAGGGTATCAGGCCTCCCTCTCTGGACACTGGCATGTCCTTGAGGGGCCAGTCCTACCATTGGCCTCCTCCCTTTGCCCAGCCGGAGGAGCCTGGGCTCTGTGGGTCCAGAGAGGCGGGTCCCACTGGAGTCAGCCCACGGCGGGGACCCCAGCAGAAAGGGCCTGTGTCCTTGCTCAGCGCACTCGGGAGACGCAGCAGCTCTGGACTCCGGGTGCTGGCGGGAGAGGCAAGGCCGCTCCATGACCCCAGAGCCCAGGCTGTCAGTGGGTTCTCCCCTGGCTTTTGGAGCCCATCCTCCAAGCCTGAATTTGGCCAGGCTTCTGGGAAATGTGCAGAGAAGTCAACATACTTCCAGCCTCATGTGGATTCTTTCTGAAGCCCTTCTACATCCACCGAAAAGTAGCCACTCACATTTCAAAGGGACCTTATAGCCCTGGGGTCAGCCCCCTCATGCAGGACGTCCGTCAGCTGATCCATCTGTCTGGCTTGAGTAGGTCCCACAACAGAAGTTTCTTTGCTCAATTAGGGGGCCTCTAGAGGGGACTTTAGTTAATAGAAATTTCTTCCTGATTTTGACCTAAAACCTGCCCCCTTATGACGTCTGCCCAGCTGGTTCTATTCTTTGGTCCTTGGAAGAAAATGTCTGCCCAATTATCTCATTGGTCTCACAGTAGCCAGAGGAGGTGAGGGTGGAATTACTGACTTCTTTTATAGAAAGTGGATAAGCTGGGGAAGTTAAGGAGTTTTGAAAAAGCTTCAGGTGGAGTCGGAGCTAGAACCCGAGTGTCTTAACTTCCCTGGCCAGTTCTCCTGCCAATCCTCTGCCTTTCTTAATCTTTGCCTGTTATTATCAAGGACCTACTATGTGAAGCTGGAATACCAGGTGGGGGCTGGAGGCATGGGACGCCTGGACCCTCTTTTCAGAGTCACCAATTCTAGCTCAGGACAGACAGACAGACACACACACAGATACACAGGATTCGAAACACTTGCTCAGCCAACAGACTGGGTGACCTCACCTTCACCCCCAAAGGTCAGCCTTCTTCCTTACTTTTAGCTGCTCCCCCAGCACAGGCTGACAGGTAGGAAAGGAAGAATGTAGAAAGATAATTTTAACCACAGAGGAGCCTGAACTTGAAAGGAAGAAGAAAAAAGGCCTGAAGAGGAGTTTGAAAATGATAGCTGTCAACACTGGGCTTGGAAAGACAGAGAGCTGGTGGGTGTGTGGGTGGGAGGGGTGCTCACCGCTGCCAAAGCTCCGTCGTGTGGCGGCAGGGAAGCAGGGAAGCAGGGCTGGTGCTGCCAGAACTGCAAACCAGAACCACCAAGACCTGATCCTAACAAAGGCAGGCCCCAGCAACTTCCCAGCACCTGGATAATTGGGCCGGGCTCCACCCCCCCAGGATGTGTTTTCATCTTTCTTAAAGTCACAGTGCCCCGATTCAGTGTCTGGTTGAGTATCCAGCCAATAACACTGAAGCTCGGTACTCCAGGCTTCACTTTCTCTCCCTTGGACAGCGACACTTACTCCACCGAATCATTTAGGCGCAGAGAGACCCAGGCTCCACCCTCTGCAGCCTGTGCGTGCAGGAGAGGGAAAATCCAGGGTTTTGACTTTAATTGCGCCCATTGCTCAAGTCACTGAGGCCGGGGCAGGGTGGGGGGCAGGGGGGGACAGAGTCACGTCAAAGGACAGCAGCCCCACTCCTTAATTTGACCAAGTGGTGGAAGGAGCCTTCCCCCCTCAAGATGGGCAGAGAAAACAGTCCTTCTCAAACCGTCTTAGCAGGCATCTTACTAAGGTGCAGATTGCTTTCAAAACAACTGTTTCAAAGAGTTCCTGGGGTGAAAGCCAAGTTCCTGTGAGCGAGGGAGGGGGTGGCAGTTGTCAGAGGGAAGGCGAGCAGATGTCAGAAGGTGTGGGACTCCTGAGCGAGCGACAGCCCACCTCCCGTCACCTGCCCACCTCGGGATGACAGAAGGATGTGCTTCTCAGAGGCATGCTCTGGATAAAGAAGCATCAGCGTTCATCCGAGGAGGATGGGAACGGGGGAGCCTGTCCAACCCAGAGGTGCCCGGTCTTGCCTCAGGCTCATCCCAGCGTTGGCCAGGCTTCACCTCCTGGGTCTCGGGGATTGCGGCCTCTCCCCTCTGCCCCCTGGGGCTTCCTGGCATGTTCAGGGCTCTCCTCACTTTCTTCCCCTCTTTCTTCCGCCTCATCCTCCCCTGAACTCAGAAAACACTCTGATACAACACAGAGGACTAGACAGACGTCAGGTCATGTGCCTCCCTGCTCAAGGCCATCCAGTGATCCTCACGTTACTCATATCCTTATGATATGAGCCCAGCACCTCCCTTGACTCACCACCTGTTTCTCTTAGCCTCATCTCCCTCCACCTCTGCCTCCTCGTGGCCTCCTCACTTTCCCTCAAACACACTGAGCAGGCTCCCGACTTAGGGCCTTTACACCGCTGTGTGTGGTTAATGCCTTTGTGACAGGGGTCACATCTTTGCTTAAAAAACATGTTCACACAAGTTCACAGAAGCACTGTCCACAACTGCTGAAAAATGGAAGCAACCTGTGTCCATCACCAGGTGAGTGGATAAAAATGTGATGATTTCACACAATAGAACATTAGGCTACAGAGGCTGCCAACACATGCTACCTGTGGATGCATCTGGAGAACACGGTTACATGAAAGAAGCCAGTCACAAAAGGCCACGTACTGCACCATTTCATTTGTATGAAGTGTTAAGAATGCATCACTTCATGGCAAATAGATGGGGAAACAATGGAAACAGTGACAGACTTTATTTCCGGGGGCTCCAAAATCACTGTAGATAGTGACTGCAGCCATGAAATTAAAAGACGTTTGCTCCTTGCAAGAAAAGCTATGACCAACCTAGACAGCATATTAAAAAGCAGAGACATTACTTTGCCAACAAAGGTCCATCTAGTCAAGGCTATGGTTTTTCCAGTGGTCATGTATGGATGTGTGAGTTGGACTCTAAACAAAGCTAAGTGCCGAAGAATTGATGCTTTTGAACTGTGGTGTTGGAGAAGACTATAGAGAGTTCCTTGGACTGCAAGGAGATCAAACCAGTCAATCCTAAAGGAAATCAGTCCTGAATATTCATTGAAAGAACTGATGCTGAAGTTAAAACTCCAATCCTTTGACCACCTGATGCGAAGAACTGACTGATACTGGGAAAGATTTAAGGTAGGAGAAGAGGACGAAAGAGGATGAGACAGTTGGATGGCATCACTGACGTGATGGATATGAGTTTGAGTAAACTCCGGGAGTTTGTGATGAACAGGGAGGCCTGGTGTGCTGCAGTCCATGGGGTCACAAAGAATCGGACATAACTGAGCAACTGAACTGAGTGGGTACAGAGTTTCAGTTTGGGTGATAAAAGGTTCCAAAGTTGATTGAGGCAGCGGTTGTGCAAATTATGAATACACTAAAAACCATTTAGTTGTCCATTTTAAGTGGGAGTATAACAGGGAAGAACTTTTGACCTCTATTAGAGGTTAATCACTAAAGGGATGTTGCGTATAAGCTTAAATTATACATAACTGCCCATCTCTAGAAACTCTGCCTCCCGGGTAATGAGTGTTAAGCTAAAATACTTTTGTTTAGCTCATAGGAAACATCCTGACCAAGCCCACCTGTGAATGGTTGTACGAAAAACATCTCCTCTGAGTCTGGCCAAAACCAGGACATTATCCCACCCCTTTTTAGTATATCAGAAGCCTGAATTCTAACTTAGGGAAGATGGTTCTTTGGGATGCTAGTCCAACACCTCTCAGTTTGCTGGCTTTCCAAATAAGTTGCTATTCCTTGCCCCACTAACTCATCTCTCAGTTTATTGGCCTGTCATGTGACTAGTGGTGTGAGCTCAGACTCTAGTAACCCTGGGTCATTTAGCTCAACAAAAGATGCCTGCAGGGGACTCCCCTGGTAGTCTGGTGGTAAGAATCCATCTTGCGATGCAGGCAATGCAGGTTTGGTCCCTGGTCTGAGAACTAAGTACGCACATGCTGTGGAGCAACTAAGCCCACATGCCACAGTTCTGTGCACCGCAAACGAAAAGACCTTGCATAAAGCAACAAAATTCCATGTGCCACAACGAAGCCCTGACATGGCCCAAAGAGAGAAAAATGCCTGCAGAAGCTCAGTTTCACACGCCATAGCATCCGCTGGAGGCTAGTCTGAGGTGACGGTGCTGGTCAGTGTCCCTATCAGTGCCCCTTCATCAGAGGATGTGTTTCCACCAATGGCCTCCTGACGGAGGGTGTCAGAGCTGAGTGTCAGAGCTGAGTCCACGCACGCGTGAACAGAGGCAAGGGCACCTCCCAGCTGGGTGTGCAGGCCTGAAGAGAGGGCACTCAGGCACTCTGAGACTTGAAGCGGAGAGGGGATGGGGGGACATGACCCTGTGTCCACCCCCTGCATTCAATGCTCAGTCCTAGTACAGATCACTCTGGGTCTGTCTAAAGCAAAAACATTTTTTTTTAAATGACAGAATTCTTCTTTATATTTGATGTTGCTTTAACTTTCCAGAACTTTAAACTTAGGTTCGTCTTGTCAAAGAAAGCGCCGCTTGGTGATGAATGAAGGTATATGCCTTTCTGTGCAGCAAAATGAGCTCTTTTGGTCAAACTTGGGACCGGAGAGTCTGGCGGGCAGGGTGGGCGCCTTAGGGCTAGCGCCGGCCCTCATCATCCCCTCTGCCCCTTGCCGCTACCGTTGTTTGCATTCTCCGTTTCTGGCTGGAAGATCACAAGGCATTCCTGTCTTTCGGGAAGGCTCTCAGATCCCCTCATTTTCTTCAACCAGGTTAAACCCCCCAAACATCGTTCTATTCAGGTTATTTCCCTATTAATGGCCCTCCATGGCTTGTCACCCAGCGTTCCAGACTCGCATCCAGCTCTGTGCTGTCTCCTCAGCCCAACACTCAGCTACCACCCTGCCTGGGCCTGGGCCGCGGTCAGGCTGCACTTGGGTTCCCACGTTTCCTCTTCTCATGCCAATCCTTCCCACTTAGAGTGGCTTCCTTGTGGCCGCCTCCTTGTAGCACCTCCTCCAGGAAGCTCTCCAGGGCCTCTTGGTTGAAGAGAGTTTATAATCCTGTCTGTCCCCTCAGGAATTTCTTTTGTCTTCCTCATGGCGCTGTGCACCTCCTGCCTGGCTGGAGTCATTCTTATCTACTGTTTCTCCACAAGGCCGGGTTGGTCCTGGAGGCCAGGACTTCTCTCATTCTTCTTTGGAACTTCAAATACTTGGCACACAGAAGACCCTTAACGAGAGTATTCAAAGTGCTCTGACTCTGATCCCACTTCTGATCACCAACTAAAGATTCTAACCCCCAATTTTCAACACGTGTGTTGTTGGGGGAGCGGGGCGGAGTCCCACACATCCTAGCAATTGCCCCACACCAGCTGGGTGTCCTACAGTTGAATTCAATGCTGACATTCAACCCACCAGTGGCATCAGATTCCACAGGTTAAGGGCTCAGTCCTATGAGACTGCCCTCCTCATCACACACACACACACACACACACACACACTTCAGATGCCAATCACAGGTTAAGGGCTCAGTTCTACAAGACTGCCCTCCCCATCTCTCTCTCTCTCTCTCTCTCTCACACACACACACACACACAGTTCAGATGCCAATCACGAGTCCAGGCTGTCACCTGTGTTCCTGACTGACCAGCTATGGATTGGAGGTTGCAATGACCCTCTCTTTGGGTTCAAATAATTTGCTACAGCAGTTCACAGAACTCAGAGAATATTTCACTCACCGTATCACCTGTTCGTTGTAAAGGGATACAACTCAGCAACAATCAGATGGAAGCAGCGAGTAGGGGAGGGGATGGGGAAAGGACTTCCATGTCTTCAAAGCTGGATGGCCTCCCTGTATCTCCAGGTGTTCACTAACCCAGGAAGCTCCCCGAACCTCATCCTTTCAGGGTTCTTTGGAGGCTTCATTACATAGGCACGCTGGATGAAATCATTTGCCAAGATTGCCTGATTCAGCCTCCAGCCTCTCTCCCCTCCCCAGCGGTCAGGGGGATGGGGCTGAAAGTGATCGGTTCTCCCAGCAACCAGCAGCACCATCCTCAGGTGCAGGTCCAAAAATTACCTCATTAACATAACAAGAGACACCTTTACGTCTCTCTTCACAGAAAATTCCAAGGGTTTTAGGAGCTTTGGGCCAGAAGTGGGGATAAACAGCAAACAATACGTACCTTTCTTATAAATCATGTATCACAGTGTTAAACACATGTTAGGTGTGTTGTCTGGTCTCTGTTCTGCTCCCATCCTGCCTGGCAGGAAGGGACGCTGGGGCTCTATTTAATTGCTTTGCAATTAGCTATGACTCACAGCCCAAGCGAGGGTGACTGCTTTGTTAACATCAACTGCGCTGCTGGCCAGCATTAAGGCAGGGGCAGTCTCAGTGCCGCCTGCCCCTCTGGCGGGTACAGTGTGAAAGGGCTCCCCTAGCATCTGTGGAAGCAGCCTTGGGAGCTGCAGCCCTCTGTCTCCATCACCGTAACCCTGCCCTGAACTGCAGCCTTCTGCTCAGCCTGAGAGAACAGGACCCACCCTCCCTCCCTGCCCCCCGGTCCCTGGAGAAGGTCACAGAGACACGCTAGTTCTTCTCTAGATCTTCCGTGGCTTCAGGGAGTCCTTCAGAAATCAGTCTATGACTTCAAGCTGAGGTCAGGGGGCACGACTCCATATTTCAGCCCCCGCCCAGGAAAGTCTGGCTGTTTCCTCAGGTGTGAGGGTTGCCAGAGGCCCCCACTTCCTCTCCAAACTCCAGAGGTAGGGATCAGGCTTTCCAAGGAGGGGTTGAGATCTGGGGCCACCCCAGCTTTCCTTAAAGCCTTGGGGCTGGGAACGGGCTCTGTATGGCACCTCCTTGTCTCCCCTTCCACTTAGGTCATATAAGCGAGATCAGATAAGTACTCTCTAAAATGCATAACAGACAG
Source organism: Muntiacus reevesi (assembly GCF_963930625.1). Lineage (NCBI taxonomy): Eukaryota > Metazoa > Chordata > Mammalia > Artiodactyla > Cervidae > Muntiacus > Muntiacus reevesi. The sequence goes on along the minus strand of NC_089255.1, from coordinate 79,528,253 downwards.
TAAGTGCTCAGAATATGGTATTTCCTTTTTCTTTTGATTCATTCCCATTTTCTGCTACAATAAAAATTTTGATGGACTATGTAAGTAACTGTGTAAGTATAGTCATAAGGGATTTGATTTAGGTCATACGTGAATGGTCTAGTGGTTTTCCCTACTTTGTTCAATTTAAGTCTGAATTTGGCAATAAGGAGTTCATGATCTGAGCCACAGCCAGCTCCCGGTCTTGTTTTTGCTGACTGTATAGAGCTTTTCCATCTTTGGCTGCAAAGAATATAATCAATCTGATTTCAGTGTTGACCATCTGGTGATGTCCATGTGTAGGGTCTTCTCTTGTGTTGTTGGAAGAGGGTGTTTGCTATGACCAGTGCTTTCTCTTGGCAAAACTGTATTAGCCTTTGCCCTGCTTCATTCCGTACTCCAAGGCCAAAATTTGCCTGTTACTCCAGGTATTTCTTGACTTCCTACTTTTGCATTCCAGTCCCCTATAATGAAAAGGACATATTTTTTGGGTGTTAGTTCTAAAAGGTCTTGTAGGTCTTCATAGAACCATTCAACTTCAGCTTCTTCAGCATTACTGGTTGGGGCTTGGATTATTGTGATAATGAATGGTTTGACTTGGAAACGAACAGAGATCATTCTGTCATTTTTGAAATTGCATCCAAGTACTGCATTTTGGACTCTTTTGTTGACTATGATGGCTACTCCATTTCTTCTAAGGGATTCCTGCCCATAGTAGTAGATATAATGGTCAGCTGAGTTAAATTCACCCATTCCAGTCCATTTTAATTCACTGATTCCTAGAATGTTGACATTCACTCTTGTCATCTCCTGTTTGACCACTTCCAATTTGCCTTGATTCATGGACATAACATTCCAGGTTCCTATGCAATATTGCTCTTTACAGCATCGGAGCTTGCTTCCATCACCAGTCCCATCCACAACTGGGTATTGTTTTTGCTTTGGCTCCATCCCTTCATTCTTTCTGGAGTTATTTCTCCACTGATCTCCAGTAGCATAGTGGGTACCTACCGACCTGGGGAGTTCTCTTTCAGTATCCTATCATTTTGCCTTTTTATACTGTTCATGGGGTTCTCAAGGCAAGAATACTGAAGTGGTTTGCCATTTCCTTCTCCAGTGGACCACATTCTGTCAGACCTCTCCGCCATGACCAGTCCGTCTTGGGTGGCCCCACACGGCATGGCTTAGTTTCACTAAGTTAGACAAGGCTGTGGTCCTGTGATCAGATTGGCTAGTTTTCTGTGATTATGGTTTCAGTGTGTCTGCCCTCTGATGCCCTCTCGCAACACCTACCATCTTACTTGGGTTTCTCTCACCTTGGACGTGGGGTATGTCTTCACGGCTGCTCCAGCAAAGCGCAGCCTCTGCTCCTTACCTTGGACGAGGGGTATCTTCTCACGGTTGCCCCTCCTGACCTTGAGCGTGGAGTAGCTCCTCTCGGCCCTCCTGTGCCCGCGCAGCCGCCGCTCCTTGGACGTGGGGTTGGTCCTCTCAGCCCCGCCCCTGACCTCCAGCAGAAGCGCGCCGGCTGTGACGGGCCAATTCAGACTTAAATTGAAGAAAGTAGGGAAAACCACTAGACCATTCAGGTATGACCTAAATCAAATCCCTTATGACTATACATTGGAAATGAGAAATAGATTTAAGGGACTAGATCTGATAGAGTGCCTGAAGAACTATGGACAGAGGTTAGTGACATTGTTCAGGAGACAGGGATCAAGACCATCCCCATGGGAAAAAATGCAAAAAAAAGCAAAATGGCTGTATGAGGAGGCCTAACAAATAGCTGTGAAAAGAAGAGAAGCGAAAAGCAAAGGAGAAAAGGAAAGATATTCCTATTTGAATTCAGAGTTCCAAAGAATAACAAGAAGAGATAAGAAAGCCTTCCTCAGTGATCAATGCAAAGAAATAGAGGAAAACAACAGAATGGGGAAGACTAGAGATCTTTTCAAGAAAATTAAAGATACCAAGGGAACAGTTCATGCACAGGTGGGTTTGATAAAGGACAGAAATGGTATGGACCTAACAGAAGCAGAAGATATTAAGAAGAGGTGGCAAGAATACACAGAAGAACTGTACAAAAAAGATCTTCATGACCCATATCATCACGATGGTGTGATCACTCACCTAGAGTCAGACATCCTGGCATGTGAAGTCAAGTGGGCCTTAGAAAGCATCACTATGAACAAAGCTAGTGGAGGTGATGGAATTCCAGTTGAGCTATCTCAAATCCTGAAAGATGATGCTGTAAAAGTGCTGCACTCAATATGGCAATAAATTTGGAAAACTCAGCAGTGGTCACAGGACCGGAAAAGGTCAGTGTTCATTCCAATCCCAAAGAAAGGCAATGCCAAAGAATGCTCAAACTACCGCACAATTGCACTCATCTCATACGCTAGTAAAGTAATGCTCAAAATTCTCCAAGCCAGGCTTCAGATTAACGTGAATCGTGAAATTCCAGATGTTCAACCTGGTTTTAGAAAAGGCAGAGGAACCAGAGATCAAATTGCCAACATTCGTTGGATCATCGAAAAAGCGAGAGAGTTCCAGAAAAACATCTATTTCTGCTTTATTGACTATGCCAAAGCCTTTGACTGTGTGGATCACAATAAACTGTGGAAAATTCTGAAGGAGATGGGAATACCAGACTACCTGACCTGCCTCTTGAGAAACCTATATGCAGGTCAGGAAGCAACAGTTAGAACTGGACATGGAACAACAGACTGGTTCCAACTAGGAAAAGGAGTACATCAAGGCTATATATTGTCACCCTGCTTATTTAACTTATATGTAGACTACATCATGAGAAACGCTGGGCTGGAAGAAGCACAAGCTGGAATCAATATTGCCAGGAGAAATATCAATAACCTCAGATTTGCAGATGACACCACCCTTATGGAAGAAAGTGAAGAGGAACTAAAAAACCTCTTGATGAAAGTGAAAGAGGAGAGTGAAAAAGTTGGCTTAAAGCTCAACATTCAGAAAACTAAGATCATGGCATCCGGTCCCATCACTTCATGAGAAATAGATGGGGAAACAGTGGAAACAGTGTCAGACTTTATTTTGGGGGGCTCTAAAATCACTGCAGATGGTGACTGCAGCCATGAAATTAAAAGATGCTTACTCCTTGAAAGGAAAGTTATGACCAACCTAGATAGCGTATTAAAAAGCAGAGACATTACTTTGCCAACAAAGGTCCATCTAGTCAAGGCTATGGTTTTTCCAATGGTCATGTATGGATGTGAGAGTTGGACTGTGAAGAAAGCTGAGCACTGAAAAATTTATGCTTTTGAGCTGTGGTGTTGGAGAAGACTCTTGAGAGTTCCTTGGACTGCAAGGAGATCCAACCAGTCCATCCTAAGGGAGATCAGTCCTGAGTGTTCATTGGAAGGACTGATGCTGAAGCTGAAACTCCAATACTTAGGCCACCTGATGTGAAGAGTTGACTCATCGGAAAGACCCTGATGTTGGGAGGGATTGGGGGCAGGAGGAGAAGGGGACGACAGAGGATGAGATGGCTGGATGGTATCACCGACTCGATGAACTTGAGTTTGAATAAACTCTGGGAGTTGGTGATGGACAGGGATGCCTGGTGTGCTGCAGTTCATGGGGTTGCAAAGAGTCAGACATGACTGAGCGACTGAACTGAACTGAACTGTGTAAATAACAAGATCTAGCTGATAGGGCTTAAACAGTATCATTCTCACATAACAAAGAGTATGGAAGGTCACAGTTCTCAGATTATTTTGGTAACTCATGATCCCATATTTGTTTGTTTGTTTTGAGTCTCAACTAAACATGTCTTTTCATCTTCATGCTGTGACCTAATGGTCACAAGAGGGCTGCCACAGCTGCTACTATTGTGTTTATTTTCAAGCAGAAAGAATGGAACCAGTCATTTTTTTTTTTAATCAGAAAAGCAAACGTTTTTGCAGAAACCCCTCAACCGAGTTTCTCTGATGTGTAAGACTTCTGTAAAAAATTACCCCAAATTTAGTAACTTAAAACAACATATTTACTTTCCAGTCCTAGAGACTAGAAATCTGAAATGCCTTTCACTGGGCTAAAACCAAGGTGTCAGCAGAACTGCATTCCTTCAGCAAGCTCTAGGGCAGGATCCATTTCCTTACCTTTTCTAGCTTTTAGGGGCAACTGTGGCCTGTTTCCATCTCCAAATTCAGCAATGCGTGGCTGAGCAATTCTCCCTCTGTGTCACACTGACACTGACTCTTCGGCTTCCTCCTTCCACGTTAAAGGACACTTGTGGTTACACTGGGCCCACCTGGATAATCCAGGATACTTTCCCGATGTAAAGGTCAGCTGATTAGCAAACTTAACTCTCTCTACAACCGTAAGTCCCCTTTATCAAGTATCATATTCTCAATTTCTGAGGATTAGGATGGAGACATCTTTCTGAGGTTGTTATTTTGCCTACCACAGCCTCCTTGGTCAAACCAGATCCCAGGGCTTCACCCGTTGCAAAGGAGATTGATAAATCTATTAGCCTGTGAAAGAGAGCAGGAGATCATGATTGGCTAAGACTAACCACATTTGGTTCAAACGGTAAAGAATCTGCCTGCAGTGGGGGAAGACCTGAGTTCAATTCCCAGCTTGGGAAGATCCCCTGGAGGAGGGCATGGCAACCCACTCCAGTGTTCTTGCCTGGAGAATCCTCATGGACAGAGGCGCCTGGCGGGCTACAGTCCTTGAGTTCACAAAGGGTCGGACACGACCGAGTGACTAAGCACAGCACAAGGGCTGAATCTGGTTTTCAGCATCGGAGTCTGGTCCCTTGGTTAAATCATATCAGGGTTATATTTGCAAGGAAAAGAGGTGAGGAAATAGACATTGGCTTGGCTGCTAGTTGCCTGCCGCAGTATGGAGCCGCCGACTTTGGGCACATTTCCCTGTTTTGTAATGCATCGGGATGCGAATGTTCCTGGGCTGTACCCAACCCCCCTGAGCATTCCAGTGGATCCGAGTTCTGCCCATGAGTTTTTACTCCCTCCCCTGCTCCTGCCCCCAGCTCTCCAAAGAATGAACCTGCCCAGACAAAATGATTGTCTTGGGCAAAGAAACCCATTCTGTAATGGGCAGAGGGGAGCAAATTAGATGGGAGAAGCAAGGAAGACTTTATTGAGAGAATGTGTCAATGTACCTCATAAAAGTCTGAGAGAAGGAAGGGGAAAGAGAACAGAACTAGGAAGGTGGTCAGGAGTTTTCCCAAGGGCTTTAAAGAGAGAGCTGTTGTTCTTGTCATTGGGCTAGAAGAATGTAAGTAAAGATCATGAGGACCTTGGAATAACTTTGCTTGCACAGTTGCAGGACCTAATTCTTATGAACCCTGGAGAGTGCACCCTGAAGAGCTCTGGGGGATGGCTCTGCCCTACACACTTGGCATAGGGGCCTCTGTGCTTGCCACTAACTGCAGCTCATTCAGCCATCGCTCCTGCCTCGGCAGAGGGGGTGGAATGTCTCTACAAGCTCAGACCCCACGTTGGCCCCTTACTCCCTGGGTGACATCAGGAAAGTGATCTCACCTCTCTCGGCCTCGTTTTCTGTACAATGGGGATATAAATACAGATCTTTCTATACTTAGAAATGGGGTTATGGTCAGTAAACCCACTGTAAGTTGAACATATCCTCAAGTTGAAAAAGCATGTAATACCCTTAACCTACTAAACATCATCACTTAGCTCAGCCTACCTTAAACATACTCCAAATGCATTAGCCTACATTTGGGGCAAAATCATCTAACATAAAGCCTACTTGATGGGAAAGTGTTGACTACCTCATGTGATTACCATACTGAAAGTGGAAAGCAGGATGGTTATCTGGGTCCAGAATGGTGGTAGGTTTTGAGTAGTTTACCATCGTGACCTCATGGCTGTTTGGGAGATAGACGCAGCTTGCTGCAACCGCCCAGCATCAAGAGAGGGGATCGAACTTCTGGGCTACTCTTTTCAGTAGCCCAGAAAAAGATCAAAACTTAAAATTCAAAGTATGGTTCCTACTGAATGCGTATCACTTTTGCATCACAGTAAAGCCGAAAAATTGTTAAGTCAAACGATCTTAAGTCAGGGCCATCTGTAGTATATACATCCCCTGCAGTAGCTGTAAGAATTGAGGAAAATAATATACCTGAAATACATATGAAAAATGTCTGGCAAACAGTAAACAATAAATCACAGCTATTGCATTTATCATTCACTGCAACAGCCTGCTTGTTACGGGAAATAGCTTCCTGACTTCGTTCATGCCTATAGTCCTGCCTTTGACATTCAGTTTCCCAGTTCCTGCCATCATCTATTCAACCAAGCGTCTCCCTGCTTGTCTTGGCCTGCCCAGCCCCCATCATGGGCACCTACCTGCCTCCCATGAGATTCAGGATGCCCAGCTTCCCCTGGACATGGCCCAGCTCAATTCTGGATATTGATGTCTTGCTCAGGCTGAGGGCATCTAGTAAATGTTGCCTGGCTGAAATTTGCCCTTAGAAAAACTAGCTCTGGAAGAACATGTTGGGGTGACCTTTGAGCACAGGATTCCATCTCAAATGGGGGTATGTTTCCAGGACAAATGAGTAAGGGGTCAGTAAAATCAAAAGAGTGAGGCATCTGAGAAAATGTCATTAGGAATAATAAAGCAGAAAGTATAAGCTGATTCTAAAAGCTTTCACTAAATGACATTTTGGAAAAAAGAATTTGGGACCCAGCAGACCAACAGTGATCACAAAACAATGATTTACAATGTTGGCAACCCTGCTATTTTATTGCGAGTATTCTCTAAATAATGGGCTTCCAAAAGGTGGAAGTAGCAATACTTAGCAAAATGTCCATATCTTTTGAACCAGAAAGACATTTCTAGAAATACAGTCCAATGATAGAGTGAAAATTTATATATAAGAATATTGGTGGCAGCAATATCTACAAAAAGGAAAATTTGGAAATAGCCTAAATAGCCAGCTATGTTAAAATGCTTTTGCAAGAGTGAAAATCCATCATTTATTCAATGAAGTTCCATAAAACACATTTGTTCTCTTCTGCTGTCCAGAAAACTCTTGGACCTATAGTCTTCTCTTTTGTCTCATTTCAGGACCCTGGCTGGCCAAGTTCTTGGCACTGCAGAAGCAGCACCATGAGCCTTGAACAAAAGCCCAGTTCCTGCCAACCCTACCGGCAGAGTTCCTCTGTGTTGTAGTGTGCAGAGCGACGTTCCACCTGGAGAAACCGGGGCTTTTGCAACTCTGCAGCGTTCCCTAATTATTACAAGTTCTCTGTGTGAGATACATGGTTCCTTCTCCATCGTTTAGACTCTAGCAGGAACAGAGAGAAGGGCAGCTGGACTGACCCACCTCGGGCACGTGGGCAAGCGAGTTTCGATCGGTAGGCAAGGCAGTTTTCTGAGTGGTGAGCCAGGTGGCCAACCACCCCACACTGAGCCAACTCTTTGGTTCCATGGGACCAAACTTCGCCTCCATCAGGTGGGAACTGAGGGGTTCCAAGGAATATTGGGAGAGGAGAGGACGTTACTTGGCATTTGCTACATATTAACTGCACGGGATTTCAAGAGATACTCTGATCCTTACAATAGCCCCATGAAAAGTAGGATTCTTGACCCATTTCAGAGAGAGGAAAACTGAGACTGGTCCAGGATACTGTGTTACTGTTCCCCCAGAGTCTGAAGGTCCTGGGAGAAGCAGCCAATTCATATCCTCACCACTCTCTTCCAAGCCACGTCATACAATTGGCAGTGTGACAGGAGAGCTGGCAGGGCAAGTTGGGAAGCTAGGTCCCAGTCCCTGGGCTCCTCATGGACTTCGGTTCCTAAGATTTCAAAGCTTAGAGCATCCCGCAGGGTGGATGACCCCTCCAGCTGAGCTGTCAGCTAAATCTGGAATGTCCAGGCAGCCCTGGAGGCTAGGAGGGGAGTAGATACATGTGAACTGTTTTATCCTACACCACTATTTTATTCTAATTATTTTTGATTGATTGATTCATTCATTTATTCACTCAATAAAATGTTACTGAATTCTCTCAAGGGCAGATCTAGCTTTTTGCAGATCTAGCTTCTGTAAGAAAAATTACAAATAAAAATCAAGTACAAAACAAATATTTATAATGGGAAATTACAATATATTCTTGGTGTCTTGGACACAGAGCTCCTTTATTCTGAGGCTTCCCTGGGCAATGGCGTGCCATGTTTAAATAGAAATGCTTGCCTCCTTGCAGCCTGCTCCACTAGAACGTTCTGTAACTCCCAGCCTTTACGGGGGGACCGTGCAGCAGAGGGTCCTGAAGTGTGACCTTCATTAACTGCTGAGAAATTCCACTTGTTACATGCAGGGATGAGCAAACACAGAGATATCTGCTCTCTCGGCACTTGCCATCAAATAATGACACTAAACATTTATAATTAAAAATGGATCAGTTCCATGGAGGAGAGGAACACAGAGTTATCTCTGAAGTTGCGTGATGAAAGGAGACAGACCACAGGCTTGAGGACAACTTCTCTGAGAAGGTGACGCCTGGGGACTTAACAGGGTAGATAGAAGAGGGTTCTAGGCAGGGAAACCTTCTGTCCCCAGATGCTTGTTCATTCTTCAGTGCTGTGTGCTGAATGTGTGAGCTCTCCCTGCCAGGCCCCTGTTGCATATGCATGGTTGCCCAGCTCGGACGGGGAGTGCACCTGGCACGTAAGGATGCTATCCTCAGTGTCTAAGAAGACTACCCCCACCCTGACACCTGAGGGACAGACACACCCCTCCCTCCATCCTAGCTCACTCCTCCTCTGGCTTGAATTTCGCCCTGGTCTCCATCCCCAGGACCCCCCTTACTGTCCCAGCTGCACCCCAGTGGTATGCAGTACAGGGTCCTCGGAAGGTGCCAGCTGGTGCCATATGGCGAGCGAGAATGGGACTGCCTGGCTCTTTATTCCCAGTCCCACGGATGCTGGCGGCTGGTCACAGCGGACTCTCCTCTGCCCCTGCTTATACCCTGCAATATGAAAAGTCAGTCCCCGGGGTGATGCCATGAGATGAGGGCTGGGGGACAGGGACCACTACAGAAGCCAAAGCTCAAAGATGAGGAAATCCACACCAAGCACCCTTGAGAACCACCTGTTTTAGTGGCAAGTGGCGCTCCTACGTGAATGGGAAAGGAAGATGCTTTTGCACCTGACTTTGTGCCTGGCACACAGCAGGCTCTTGGCAAATGGTTAGAGAAGGAAGGAACGTGTGGATGAAAGAATACATGTCCCAGAGAAGGAGAGAGAACACAGGGGGCGGGCTGGGCATGTGCCCTGGCTGGGCGCTGGTGCAGTTTCTGCATTCCGATCTCAGGCTTGCAGGAGATGCTCCTCAGGCTGCCCTGAGTCAAGGAGGTGGCTCCATTCCCAAAGTGGGAGGGGAGGAGAGCTGCGCTTCCAACCAGAGCCCTGAGCCCTCCCCCATCTCCTCCTGGGAGCCCCCTCTCAGACCCCGCTGAGCCCAGACGATGCTGACTAGGGTCAGGGTCTCTTGCTGGGAGGGGGTGAACTATCCCACATGGCTTTCTGCCCAGAGGCTTCTGCAGCTGCTGCTTCCGCTGGCCTCCAGCTCCGCATCTTCTTGGCGAAACTTTGCTTGAAAATTGGTCTGTCTCCCCCATGCCTGATGAGTCCCTTACTCACTTTCTGTTGGAGTATCCCCTTGGTATGAAGAGAAAGTGAAAGTTGCTCAGTCATGTCTGACTCTTTGCGACCCCATGGACTATACAGTCCCGGGAATTCTCCAGGCCCCAATACTGTAGTGGGTAGCCTTTCCCTTCTCCAGGGGATCTTCCCAACCCAGGGATCAAACCCAGGTGTCCCACACTGCAGGCCGATTCTTTACCAGCTGAGACCCTAGGGAAGGAAGAGAAAGGTGGTCCCGTACTACACAAGGCTTGGGCCGAGAAAGGACAGCTCTGTGGCGCCACCTGCCTAGTACATGCCCGTCCTGCAGGGGTCTGGTCTCCTTGCTGCTCACCGCAGCCAACCCAGAGCCGCGGGCTCCATCGCTGCCCACCCCCAGGCTGTGTACTGTGGTACTCAGTCCTCTGGCCGCCTTCTGGACCGAGGGCATGGCATGGCTGGGGTGGATGGGGAGAGCTGGTCTGAGTCTGGGGCCCTCTCAAAGACTGCAGGGCTCAGACACGGCCTTTCTTCTACGTACAACAGCAGAAGCCTAGGACAGCACTGGCTGGAAGGGAGTGACTTACTGATGGAGAGGCCGTCCAGCCCCGAGGGGCCCATGGAGGAGTGATGTGCTCAGGGGCTGCAAGGCTGCACTTCGGGGTGTCCAGGCTTCTCTGAGGAGGCAGCCCGCCCTGGGCGGTGTCAACGAGCAGCCCTTCCTGTGGGCCCACAGCTCACCCACTTCCTCTGGCTGGTTAGCTTCTCATTTCTCAAGTCTCCTGTCTTCACTTCATCACGGGGCACAGCCTTCTAGCACTTTCCAGGCGTTAGCCCCACCTCCCACCCTGGCAGGGGGTTGCAGCCCAGGTGGAAGAGGAAGGCCAGATGGCAGGCGGCAGTGCTGACCGGCTGTGACCCCAGGGCTGCTGGTGCCTACTGGAGACTCTCTGAGCACCTTGGGTCTAGCTGGGGATGAACACGGAGGAGGCTGGAAAAAAATCCTCACAGCCCATGGCATGTGCCTGGGGCTCCGGAGCAGGCACACCGAGACTTTCTTTCGTAAAAGAACAATATGAGGCAGTAATAAGAGTAACCACACCCATGTGAGCGCAGCGCTTTACAGTGTACAAGGAGCTGGAACAGCGTGGGTACAACCTCTCTTCTCTTGCAATCCCACTGGATATACTGTGCTTAGGTCGAGATTAATAATTAGGAAGGGAAGGCAGACAGATGCTTTCCAATGAGCGGTAGGAGTCAAGTAGCCATATGACTTCGAGCTAAATATTTCGCTTCACCAAGCTGCAGTTTCTCTCTCTGTAATGTAGGGATAAACTACCTGAGCACACCTGGTCCCTTGATCTTGGTGGCTAGAACTAAGCTGATCCCAGGACTGCAGCAGGAAATTTCCAAGATAAGCCTGAAATACCAGAAAGTAGTGCCACAAAGTAAGGAAGTACTGAAAAAGCAAAATAGAGCAAAAATTACCCAACTCACAATGGTGGGGGTAGGGTGGAGATGGAGGGGTGGGGTCTGTAAAAGGGACAGAGTGGGGAACTGAAAGAACTCCCAATGAGCAAAGTTGGGACAACTTGACAGCAAAAAATATAGTGCTAGATTATAACCCAAGGTATGAAATAAATTTCCATGAGTCCATATTGATGTAAAGAAATGATTAGAGGACAGATTTGTGGTTGCCAGGGGAAGGAGTAGTGGAGGGATTAATTGGGAGTTTAGTATTAGCAGATGCAAGCTATTATATAGAGAATGGATAAACAACAAGGTCCTACTGTATATAGCACAGGGAACTATATTCAATATCCTGTGATAAAACATAATGCAAAAGACTAAGAAAAGGAATATATATATATATGTAACTGAATCACTTTGATGTATACCAGAAACTAACACAACATTATAAATCAACTATACTTCAATAAATTCAAAAAATAGACTGCAAAGTAACACCAAAAAAAGTAAAAGAAATGATTAGAAACATAAATAAGTGGGTGAGGAGAGACAAACCTTTCATACAGAAGAATTTCAAAATAATTTATAGGAATACTCTGCCTTCAAGGAGGCATAGACTGTGCCTGGTAACTTCCTTCCAACCTGGCTAGGTTAGGGGCACGAGAGAAGGGGGTGGAGTTCAGCAGAAAGACACTGAGGTTAGCTCACACAGTCAGGCTTGAGAAGCAGAATCAGGGCCGCTCCATGGATCACCCTTTGGAACTGGGGTTCCAGGATTCAGAGGAGGCATTTTCTGCAGCTTCTCAGATCTGCACCCCTCTGCCCTTGTCGCCAGGTGTGTCCTTTCAGGCCTGCTTTGTCCAGGCTCAGACAGCTCCCAGGCCGACCATCACCCACAGCACCAATAGCGGAAACAACACTCACTCCTTTAGCGAAGCTTCAATTAAACAAAACCACAGGGAAGGACTCTGACTGGTCCACCTGACGGCCACGCTCACCTCTTGATAGACAGGCACCGAGGAGACAGGTGGGTAGCAGAGCTGTTTGTTCCCACTTGGACCTCAGGTTGAAATCACAACAGCTGCAGTTCCATGAATGGGGAGGAATTTGGAGAAAGAGTTTCTATGCATCAGTCAGTTCAGTAGCTCAGTCGTGTCTGACTCTGCAACCCATGGACTGCAGCATGCCAGGCTTTCCTGTCCATCATCAACTTCTGGAGCTTGCTCAAACTCATGTTCACTGCACCGGTGATGCCATCCAACCATCTCATCTTTTGTTGTCCCCTTCTCCTCCCGCCTTCAATCTTTCCCAGCAGCAGGGTCTTTTCAGACGAGTGGGCTCTCCACATAAGGTGGCCAAAGTATTGGAGCTTCAGCTTCAGCACCTGTCCTTCCAATGAATATTCAGGGTTGATTTCCTTTAGGATGGACCAGTTGGATCTCCTTGCTGTCCAAGGGACTCTCAAGAGTCTTGTCCAACACCACAGTTCAAAAGCATCAATTCTTCGGCACTCAGCTTTCTTTAGAATCCAAGTCTCACAAATTTGTTAACTGAAGACCTGGGAAGATAAAAAGAGAACTCTAATGGGTTGTGGAGTTAGCAACTGCCTGAAATAGCCATCAAACCCTAGGAGTGGGGAAGAAAAGGGATGTTGGAATTAAGCTTAGAAATTGAAAGAAGTGATCCTGGGCTTTGGGAACCAGACTTCTGAGGAGGGGGCGTCGCTGGTTGGTATCTCTGTTGTTGGTTAGTCACTCAGTCAGTATCTTTGCGACCCCTACTACTCTTTGTGACCCCACGCACTACAGCACACCAGGCTCCTCTGTCCATGGGATTTCCCAGGGAAGAATACTAGAGTGAGTTGCCATTTCCTTCTCCAGGGGATCGTCCCAACCCAAAGATCAAACTCATCATCTGCTGCACTGCAGGCGAATTCTTTACCACTGAGCCACCTGGGAAGCCCTGGTATCTCTGAGGGGGATACAATACAGCTGGTTCAACTAGGGTTGGAAAAACTGCTAACGGATTCAGCTGCTGCCATAGGGACCATGTTGGTGCTGACAGATAAACAAACGTGGTGTTTCCACCTGGAGTACGTACTATTCAACAGTAAAAAAGGAACAAAGTCCTGATGCCCGCTGATACATGAAACAACATCAGAAATATTACATTAAGTGAAAGAAGCCAGACCCACGAGGACACAGATTATGTGCTTCTATTTTTATGAATGTCCAGAAAAGATAAATCCAGAGACAGAAAGGAGACTGGTGGTTGTCTCGGGTGGGGAGTTTGCTCACCAGCTCTGGTTTCTTTATGGGCAGATGGAAATGCGGTTAAGATAAGATTGTGGCATGGTTGCACAATTGTCAATAATACTAGCAATTATTGAAAGGTACACTTTACATATGTGAATTTTATGGCATGTAAGTTATATCTATAAAGTTTTAAAAAATAATAAACAAGGATGATACTGGTGCTTGCCAACACTATGGTAGTAATTCTTTTGCAAGATATGAGTGTATTAAATCAACACGTCGTACACATTAAACTTACACGATGTTGAATATCAATTATATCTCAATAAAGCTGGCGGGAGGGGGAGCAAGGAGACGGAAAGCCCTAGGCAGGTTTTTACCCTTCTCAGAGTCCCTTTAATGCCTCCTGTCTGCATAGGTGAGCAGGGAAGGTATGGAGTCCCAAGGCATCATAGGAAAGAGTGAGTTTGAAGCAGAAAGGCAATCACTTAATACATGTCACAGGGAGGTGAGTGCTCCCCAAAGGGAGGAGGGGGTGTCTGACTTCTGAATAAAGGGCTAAAGCAGATACCTGACAATCAGAGTAATAAACGTCCACAGCAGAGGGCCCGGGAGGCTGCAGAAACAGGACAGGAGCTCAGTGGTGGAAACAGGGAAACTGCAGAGCCAGAGAGAGGCTGGTGACAGCAGGAGGCCCAGGCAAGGCAGAGCTCCTTCTCTGACCGCCCCCCGCCCCCATCCCCGCCCTGCTCCAGAGTCAGGGTTTGGGAGCTAGCTGGCATGTTTCTAGCTCTGACGGCTTGCTGACGGGCGGCACCCAGTTCGAGAAGGCTCCACGTCCTGGTGAGCAACGAGTTCATCAGCTCTACAACGCTGGATGGTGGTTAGTGGAGGCCACCGGGTCTGAAACATCCCCATTCAAGGGCTCATTCCTTTGAGCTCACCGCTCCCCCTTACAAAAGGCACTTGAAACATTTAATGCACAAAAAAGCACACAAAATGCACAGAAATCACTTAAAAGGCAGATATTTTGTTTTCCTTCTAAAATATGTATGACATGTCTACTCCGTGCCAAGAACTTATAAATTATCTTCAAAATCTAAGTTCCAGGCATTTCTGAATCATTCCTTCCCTGATAGGAGAAAGCATCCAGTGCTGAGATCTGTGGGGGAAATTGGGAAATCTGGGTGAGAAAAGTGACAACCCAGACTGTTGTGGACATTTTGGGAAGGAGATGAGAGAGAAGGAGAGAGAGAAAGGAGTTTAGTGGTGCCAGGGGCCAGGGGCCACAACCCAGACTGTTGTGGACATTTTGGGAAGGAGACGAGAGAGAAGGAGAGAGAGAAAGGAGTTTAGTGGTGCCAGGGGCGGGAAAGGGGAGTGACCGCAATGGGCACCAGCTTCCTCTCTGGGGTAGTGGGGATGTTCTGACATTAGATTGTGGAACGGTGCACAAGCCTGTAAAGATACTGAGAGTCACTGAATTGTACAATTAAAATGGGTGAATTTCATGGCATGTCAATTATACCTCAGTAAAGTAGTTTAGGAAAATTAAAGTATCTCAAAAGAAAGTTTCTATGGACAGTTGGACAAGGACAAGACATCCACAGAGGACGCAGCGCTCTGCCAGCAGGCACCAAGGGACTGCTTGGAGGTGTGGGTGCACTGTTGCTTCTGCCGCGCCCACCCCACCCAGACCCGTGCTCCGAGGGAGGGCTGTGGCTCACCAAATCCAGATCCTCATCAGTTTACTACTGTCCTTGGCGTTCAGCTCTGCCCTCAGCTTTGTCTTCCTGTGCATCTTGAGATGGGGACTCAGGAGTGGGATGAGGGATGGTGGCTGCGAGCTCCTACCAGTTTTCACCCCAGCTCTGCAAAGACGTTACTGGTTACAGCCCAACTATTAATAAAGTGGGGTATTGATTCCTCTTTTCTGCATATAAAAAAGAGAACAGCATTTGAGCATTTCTGGTCTCTTGCCATAAAGTAATCAAAATACCATCCAAGCCCCAGTGTGAAGACCTTAGCCCACTCCCGATTGAACTGTCAGGACCTTCCATGGCAGGTGTTACAAGTTCAGCTCCTGGGCCTGGGCCAGTGGGGCTCATCACTTACTGATGAGCCCAGGGGCTGGCTAGAGCCTGCTTCTCACACTTTCTTGGGCTTTGCACTACTCAGGGATCTCCTCCAATGCAGCTTCTGATTCAGGATGTCTGGTATTGCCCTAGATTCTGCACCTCTCAGCAGCTCTGGGCTATGCTGATGCTGCCGGTCCATGGACCACATGCTGAGTAACTTGTATCTAGGGCTCCTCTGCCGCAAAGCCCTGCTGCTTCCCCTGAAGAAGCCAGCTGCAGGGGAAGGGCAGGCGGGCCTTTGTTGAGCAGAAGCTCACGGGCACCAATGTGTTAAGAGGACACCAAGGGACGCTTTCCTCTGCATCAGGTCCAGGGTCCGTGTCCTGTGGCAGCTGCAGGCTGGCCCCACAGCAAAGGCAGCAGCTGCCTTACCCAACCCGCTCCCCTGACCGAGAAAGAGATGGGCTGCTGACTGAGCAGGAAGGGACCTGCTCCAGCTAAGGTCGACCATTGACCACAGGCCCCCTGTGAGTGCGAGAGAGAACAGACGTCAGGTGCCCCCCCTCCCCCCAGCACCTCCGAGGCCCAACTCCTGCAGGTGACGGATGGACCCTGGAGCACTGCCAACAACAAACCAGGAAGAATTTGCTGCCAAACTCAGGAGCAGCCACCCCTGAACTCACTCGGCTATTCTTTGAGTCCAGGAGCATTTCGCTTAGCATCACTAGTTTTGCAAAGGACTGTGAGGAGCACAGAGGTGATTAAGACCTGGCTCATGTTTCTGGGGGCCCAAGACCCTTGGGCTGGCAGCATGAAGTGTGAATGACCTGTGATACAGTGCAGAAGGAGGGGGAGACCCAGGTACAGAGAAAAATCTGGGAAAGGAAGATGCCTTGTGAGTATGGAGAAGAAACTTCGCTGGAGGATGCAGCATAGGATGGAGTCTCAAAGGCTGCGTGAAGAGCTGCAACAAGGAAGGGCAGTCGAGGAGGGGAGGAAAGGCAGAGAGGGAAGGAAGAACACGTCTGCAGGAGGCACCTGGGGCCTCTGATGATGCACGGAGGTGTGTATTAATCACACCTGCTAATCATTTGCTACATGCTGGGCACTTTGTGGATGCTGTAGAGGCCGCAGGAAATAACAAAAAAAGTTGTTGCTGCTGCTACGTCACTTCAGTCATGTCCAACTCTGTGTGACCCCTTAGACGGCAGCCCACCAGGCTCCAGCAGCCCACCAGGCTCCGCCATCCCGGGGATTCTCCAGGCAAGAACACAGGAGTGGGTTGCCATTTCCTTCTCCAATGTATGAAAGTGAAAAGTGAAAGTGAAGTCGTGTCCAACTCTTCGCGACCCCATGGACTTCAACCCACCAGTCTCCTCCGTCCATGGGATTTTCCAGGCAAGAGTACTGGAGTGGGTTGCCATTGCCTTCTCCAAACAAAAAAAGCAAATACTCAAATGATAGCACATTCATGCATCCTAAATATAGAGAAGTCACTGGCAGAAAGGGCCACGAGGAACATCCAGAGCCATGCAGGGGTTCAGATAAGCCACCCGTTCTTCTGGGCCCTGAGCTGGGAGAACTTTGGGAGCCTGGATAGCAGACTGGCAGGAGGACTGTCCAATTAGAAGGGAAGGGCCTTGTGGTCGGGGCTTCCCTGGTGGCTCGGTGGTAAAGAATCTGCCTGCAATGCGGGAACTGCAAGGGACGCGGGTTCAGTCCCTGGGTCGGGAAGATACCCTGGAGGAGGAAATGGAAACCCAGTCCAGTATTCTTGCCTGGAGAATCCCATGGACAGAGAAGCCTGGCGGGCGACAGTCCGTAGGGTCCCGAAGAGTCAGACACGGCAGAAGTGACTTAGCACGCATGCACGGCCTTGTGGTCAAAGCACTGGACCTTGCGGACAGAACTGGAAAGTTTGACCCTTCTCCTCTGCTGCCCTACCTCCACTTTTGGCACCTTCTCCAGGGCTTGCCTGACAATGGTGGATGTGTTTAAGCATTGCCCCAGGGCAACGAGGCTGGGCCCTTGACCAGGTACTGTGGCTGTAAGGGTACGAAGGCTGATAAGCATTAAGAAAAACTACCCAGAAGCTGAAAACAAGGCCAAGGGGTTATCTGTGTGTCCTTTCGATGTCATGCTGAAATACTGTTTAACAGGTTCACCCAGGGATTATTTAACATTCTAGGAGTACATCCTATTTGTTTGACTACTCTATTTTCTATTAATTAAGGGCCCAAAACCTGAAGCTAAAGTTGTCTTGTAGAGTTGTGTAGCAAATGATTCCTGTCTAGAAGAAAAGATAACCTCAAAGGTGAAAACTAATTGCCTGGAGGATGTTAATGAGTTTTGTATCCAACCTATGTAGCCAATATTCCTTCTTTAGTACAATTATGTAAACCCCTATCACTCCAGAGCTCTGAGAACCAGCCTCATAGTTTTGTTGTTTTCCTCCTTAATGAGTGAATTGAATAAAGTTTTTGACATGGGTTTTTCCTGTATTTGTAAGAAAGTCATGCTTTTAATTTTTGAACATTATCACTCAGCTAAAAAACTGGGACTCTAAGTACTATGGGAGACAAAAACATGTGACTTGATAATGCTTCATAGTATTGAACTTCCCTTGATAAGAATCTGCCTGCAATGCAGGAGATCCCGGTTCAATTCCTGGGTCAGGAAGATCCACTGGAGAAGAGATAGGCTACCCACTCCAGTATTCTTGGGCTTCCCTTGTGATTCAACTGGTAAAGAATCTGTCTGCAATGCAGGAGACCTGGGTTCGACCCCTTGGTTGGGAAGATTCCCTGGAGAAGGGAAAGGCTACCCACTCCAGAACTGGCCTGGAGAATTCCATGGACTGTATAGTCCATAGGGTCACAAAGAGTCAGACAAGACTGAGCTACTTTCACTTCACTTCATTTCACTATAGTATTAGAACTTTCTAATGGGCTAGGGTGGTCATTAGCCAAGTCCCCGGTTGACAAAGGAATCACAGATCCAAGGAGAAGTTCATCAGAGAAAAAGAGCTGATATACACTAATTCAGTATCTTTCTACGTGAGGTCTTGAGACCATTTCTCTCATGTGTGTCTTGGGCTAGAAAATCCCACAGACTTGCAAAAGTTGGCATAACACTCATGCTTAAGAAACAACAGCAAAATACATGAGTGTAACATACAAAGGCTGGGACCTTGGGGACCCCCATTTCCAGACCTGGAGAGGCTGGATATCACCCCAGCGGGGCCTGGGACAGGTCACACGGGGACCTGCTTGTGTCACGATGATGTCACGGTGCAGTCATAGAAGCAGCACCCACACCCCAGTCTCTGCCTGACATTGGGAAGGAGGCTGGCTCTTTGAACTGAATCTCAAGTCCAAAGGACAATTCGAGGCCTCAAGAAGAAGGTGTTGGGCTTCCAGCAGGTGGGTACCTGCACGACACCCTGGAAATGAAAAAATCTAAGTATTTGTACCCCAACTGGTAAACTACTTTATATACACATGGTAAGAACTTTAGTCAGAAGGATGAGAAATGGAGGAACATGAAATTTGCCTGACTGCCCTTTTCATTTTGCTCTGAAATATATACTTGCATTAATTGTGAGCACCTCATTCACATATATATATCTTCACATTTTATTTAATAGTTTTGCAACTCCTTTTTTCAGTTCATATATCTTGGATATCTTTCCTCATTAGTAGATAAATATCTGCCGCTTTCATTTTTAATTGCCGTATAATATTCCACTGAATAAATGTATCATTCTCTAATCAATCTTGGACTTGTAGATGTTATTTAGATTGTTTCTAGGGTTTTTCCAATTATAAAAAATACTGCAATGAATACTCTTATGCCTACATCTAGGCCTATGTATATGAGTGTTGTATTGGAGATTATTCAGTGGTCCCTGTTAACCAAACTCCTCTGCTTTCTTTAGTCATATAGCCCCTGTGTAGCACATGGCTGGCCAGAATAAAGACTACATTTCCCAACATCCCTGCATTTAAGTATGAACATATGATTAAGTTCTAGCTGGTGGGATATAACAGAAGGGATGAATGGGACTCTAGGGCTGTGGCTTAAAGAGAAGGGGTATGTCCCCCATTCCTTTCCCATGTAGTGGCACGCTGCCTTCTGCCATGCAGTTGAGGGCAGCATTCTAAGACAGTAGAGCAAAAAATACAGAACCTAGGCCTCTCAACACCACAGAATCACAACCTCCTGTTCTCCTACACATATCATCCCAGCCTTAGACAGGCTGAGCTGTTACGTTCCAGAAAGAAATATGTCTCTACTGTATTTAAGCCACTGTTATTTTGGGTACTATAACAATCAATCCAGTATCCTAATTAAAATTGATATATTCATAAGCTTAATTCAGAGCAGTGGAATTGCTATATCAAAAAGTATATGCATTAAAAAACTGTTTTTTAATGCCTAGCTGCCTTTTGCAGCTATGGTACTAATTTTACTCCTGCCAACACTATATGAAGGTGCCTGCTTGATCACACCCTTGCCAATATTGTCCATTACTAAGCTTAAAATATTTGCTCAAGAGTTTAAAATTTTCATAATTTAAAAACTTGCATTAATGTTGATGGAATGTCAGCCTTTGCCTATGTTGATTATTCTTTTTATACATTATCTTCAATCTTTATCGATATTCTAGGGATTGGTATCATTGTCTCCATTTAAGTTTCCTCTGAAATGTCAAGTAACTTGCTCAGGATGGCACAGTTGGTAAGTGACGGAGCCAGCCTTGAATTCAGGCTGGACCACTCTAGACAAGAAACCAGACTCTCTTTCCTGCCTCACACCTTAGCTCTTAACAGGGCTTCTTCCTCCCCACCCCCCACCACCTGAACAAGTACTTAGGGGCCCAGGCAGGCAAATCGGCCTCCACAGGCAAGTTTGCCTGGGCCCTCTGGAGCATCCCCACCCACCATCTCATGAGCATCTTCAAAAGAAAGTTACTTTCCCTTTGGTTTGGTTTATTTTATTAAAGCCCAGTAGAGAACATTATTGGAGAAGGAAACGGCAACCTGCTCCAGTATTCTTGCCTAGAGAATCCTGTGGACAGAGGAGCCTGGTGGGCTGCCGTCTATGGGGTCGCACAGAATTGGACACGACTGAAGCGACTT
The DNA here is from genome assembly GCF_963930625.1 of Muntiacus reevesi. Taxonomy (NCBI): domain Eukaryota; kingdom Metazoa; phylum Chordata; class Mammalia; order Artiodactyla; family Cervidae; genus Muntiacus; species Muntiacus reevesi. The sequence goes on along the minus strand of NC_089255.1, from coordinate 79,507,643 downwards.
AGCAGCAGCAGCAGAGAACATTATCTTTCCAAATAACAGTTATAGCATCACCATCAATAGCCAACATTCTAGGCAAAGAGAACAACATCCTGATGGAAAGAAGAGGTATCTTTTGGCTTCAGTTTCCTCATCTTTATGTTGAGAATAATTACACTTTCTTTCTTTCTTTTTTTTTTTTGGCTGCACTGGGTCTTTGTTGCGGCACACAGGCTTTCTCTAGTTGTGGAGAGAACCCTGAACTCCCTTGGGCTCTAGGCTCAGCAGTTGTATACAGGCCTGGTTGCTCCAAGGTGTGCAGGATCCTAGTTCTCTGACCAGGGATCGAACCCGTGTCCCCTGCACTGGCAGGCAAATTCTTAACCACTTCCCTGGGCCACCCCTTCCCTAATTACCACTTAGAATCTTTGAGGGGAGTGTGTGTATGAGAGAGAGGGAGAGAAGAGAAATAATAAATACAAAGTCCTTGGCATATAGGAGAAATTCCATAAATTATACCTATATTTTTATTATTGGGGCTCCACTCCATCCCACACGCTCTTGCAGTTCACAAGCCTGTGACGTATACACCTGCATACTGATCCTGTTTTCCAAGCCTCAGTGACTCGTTCATTCAGAAAATCTGCTGCCTGGGGTTGGTCTCTTTGGGCACACCAGGGAATAACAGTCAGAACACCAGGAATGTGTGCATAATGCTCACTCTGGGCAGGCACTGTTCTGCCCTCTCACTTCCTCTCACAACCACAGCCCTAAGCCAGAGACTCCCCACTGTGCATCTCCTGGGGGGGATCTGAATTCACAGGGGCCAGTAAGCGGCCCCACCCTGAAGGCCGTGAGCAGAGAAGGTGAACCTTGAACCCTGGCAGCTGGATGAATCCCTAGGCCTCCCCTAGGCACAGCAGGCTTCTCACCACCCTAAGCTGCTGTCCCAGGTGCTTCTCACCACGGAGAATGTCCCAGTCACCTTCCCTGCCCTTGGCCTCCAGCATCACCTTCTCCTGATCACCGTCCCTGCGGTCTTCTCAATTCTCAGCTCTATGGCAAGTGTTCCTAAACCCAAACAGGCCCTCCACCAGCCTTGAGAGTTCCTCGAGGACGGGGACGTGTCTGATTCACCTGTGCATCTGGGCCTGGTCTAGCCTAAATTCTAGTTGAGGAGGAACTAAGGATGGGGATGAAAGGGCCCAATGCAGGGGAACAAGGCTACCTTCATGCTCCTGCAGTGAGCCTGCTGCCGAAGGAAAGTGGGGGAATCTATGGGGGAAGGTTTGCAGACCTGAAAGGATGAAATCATTAAAGCTTATTCATCATTAAAGCATCATTTAAGCATGTTTCATTGGAAGGACTGATGCTGAAGCTGAAACTCCAATACTTTGGGCACCTGATGTGAAGAACTGACTTATTAGAAAAGACCCTGATGCTGGGAAGGATTGAAGGCAGCAGGAGAAGGGGACGACAGAGGATGAGATGGTTGGATGGCATCACTGACTTGATAGACATGAGTTTGAGTAAGCTCCGGGAGTTGGTGATGGACAGGGAGGCCTGGCATGCTGCATGCAGTCCATGGGGTCGCAAAGAGTCGGACATCTGAGCGACTGAACTGAACTGACTGAAAGCATGTTTGGGAAAGACGTTCCAAGTCTAAAACCTCAGTTTCCCAATCTGTAAAACGGGAGTAAAAATTATAACCATCTTCTGAATTAAATGAAATGCTTCATATAAACGGCTGAGACTAGTTCTAAGCACCAAGCTTTTCTTTTTTCCTAAGTTCTTAACAAGTGTTTCCATTCTCATTACCCTCAGTACAGGTACCACAAGACATCATTGCAATTGACTTTAATTCCTTCTACTTTCTGTGTTGCGCTATCTAATTTAGAGAACGGAATTTCCTTGCAATGTTATTCCTGCCTGCTGAGCTCAGGTTTTCTATCTTTGAAAAGGATAGACACCTCTCTTTGAAGGACAGAACCCCAGAAAGGTGAGCGGCTGGTGACCGCTGCCTCCGGAATGTGGTCGGCCCAGAGCAGGCTGGACCGTGAGGGACCAAGCAGGCAGCGAGGCCAGGCTTCAGACCCCTGCCTGGGTGTTCACCTGCAGTGCCTCTGGGCTCCCGTGTTACAACCCCCCCACTCCCCCCCACACACACACAGGTACACACACCCTGCAAAGGCACTATTCCGGGCAGAGAAAGTGCCCTCACTCAGACCACCAGACTCCTCTCTGCAGTTAACTCCAGAGTCACAGAGTGGTTTCTCCTCAGGTTGTCAGTGGCATCTGACCCCAACACAGACCCCCTGTCAGGCCGCTGCAGACCTCAGGATGTAAAATGGAACATCGGGGGTCAAGTCATTCAGGCAGACGGGAATTCAGGCCTTAATGGAACAAGAAACAGGTCAAAGCCTGACTTACTACCTTTAACGAGCTGAATTTCCATGTTCCGGGGGAAACACGCCCAGCAGTGTCACATTTTTAACTGCTGAACACAACCTGGGTTGATCTGGCCAGACTCTCACTTTACAGTTGAGGCCACCTCAGAGGCGAGGTCACCCGGCCCAAAGTCACAGAGAGAGTTAGGAACAGAGCCAGGAACAGACCCTAGGTCTCTCCTTGTGACTCGATGACCCGTTTTTAAGATCCAGCTTCAGCAGGAGGGAAAGATCACATTTGTTCAGAAAGCCAGAGACTTGTGGGTGGGTTAGCGCTACCAGCACCCCGTGGGCAGAGATCAGGGATGCTGCTAAATATGCTTTGCTAAATACCAGGCAAAGAGCCGTCACGCCTCAAGTGTCAGTGTGGTTGGCTGTCAGTGGGTGCAGGTAACAGTCTAGGCTGATCACCCAGGCCTCCAGGAAACACCCAACTGCAAGAGGGGAAAACAGGAGGTAGCAGAAACAGATTACAGTTTAATGGGAAACAGTGAGAAGAAACAGGTTTTTTTTCCACACCAACAAGCAAACCTCTGGCACCAGCTGGGCGTCCAGCAGCTCAGTTTCATTCTGACAGTGACTACCTGGTGTTAGCCCACAGGGGAAGGGCTCAGGCCCACGAGACGGCTCCCACATCAGATGCCAATCACACATCCCAGCGACCACTTTGTACTTTCCACCCCCCAGCTCTAAGTTCAGAGGGTCTCATAACTCTCCCCTCAGCTTCGATAATCCACTAGAAAAAGTCACAGAACCCAGGAAAACACTTGACTTATATTTACCAGTTTCTTATAAAGGATACAACCCAGGAACCGCCAAACGTAATGAAAGAGACATACAGGGCAAGAAGGGGGGCTGTGCAGAGTGTCTATGCCCGCCTGGGCGCACCCCCGCCCCCAGCCCATTGATGTGCTCACCAACCTGGAATCTCTCCAAACCCCATCATTTAGGGTTTTTAATGAAGGTGGTGTTACACAGGCATGATTGATGAACTCATTGGCCACTGGTGGTTGAACACAATCTCCAGCTCATTTCCTTTCCCTCGGATTGGGAGTGAGGGGTGGGGCTGAAATTTCTAACCCTCTAATCACATGGTTGACTTTTCCGGTGACCAGACCCTATCCCGAAGCCATCATCCGCCGCCAGCTGCCCCCTCCACTCCGCCCCCCACCCCACCACCATGAATCATCTCATTAGCATATAAGACAGCAAATTCCAAGGGTTTTGAGGATCTGTCAGGCACTGGAGATGAAAACCACATACTTATTCTGTATGTTCCCACAACAGGTTAACTGCAAGCCCTGCACGTCCTGGGCTGAAATGGAAGATATTCTGAGTCAGGAGACAAGAGCCCGGCAGCCCAAGGTGTCCTGTGTGGTTAGGGGGCCCTCACCTACACCTCACAGGATGTAGGTGGTATGGGGGCCTCCATTAACTCATGATGCTGCAACCAGGCTACCAGATTTTCCAGATGCCGGGCTTTTTGTAAGAGTTGCAGAGATGACACAGCAAACTGCAGTTTTTACTTTCTCACCTTGCAACCAGACGATCTGCAGACAGAAAGAACTCTTTGCTTTCTCTCTGCAAACTGCCATATGAACAGAGTGGAGGGAGGGAGGGCTGGAGCCTGCCCTCTCTCATCGTGACATTTGCATCTTCCAGGATCCAGCACAGAAGGCAGGAAGCCAGCCTACTAGGCCAGTCTTCTCAGCCGTGGGCACAAACGAAGGGACTGTGGACCCAGCTCACACGTTTCCTGCTTTTGGTGATTTCACAGGGGTCTTTTCCTGTCTTCACTTAGAATGAAATGTACAGACACTGAGGGAAGTGGTAAAACCATGAGCTGCTCTCTGTTTTAGAAAGTTTGTATCTGGAAACCTGCACACCTGAAGAAGTCAGGGGCTTCTTATGAAGCTCTAATACCCAGGGGCCATTCAGACAAAGAGCTGACTCATCCAGAAGTGTGGTGGACTTCTAGGTAAAGACCCAAACCACAAATGTTTCACTTCTAAATTCTGTAAACTTTGTTAGACAATTTTGTTAAGCACTGGGTGAAACAACGGGATGACTTATTTCTTTCCCCTCCCCACAGTGAACACATGCATCTTTTATAATATGCTCATGCCATGGAATCAACCTGCAAGGAAGAATTTATTAATGAACCTGTTTAGAGACTTTTTTTTTCAAATGGAAGGCCTTATAGGAATGTAGAGTAGGAGTTTTCTTTGTACCTGGAAGTATATGAGCCCCAGTCCTCATCCCCTATCAGGCAACTGAGTGGGAACGGTGTGATTACTGACGGTGGGAGCCTAGAGATGTTGGGAAATTCCTGTATAGGACTCATTACTGAAGAATTCTCTTTACCTCTTGATTTGACCTAAGCTTTACAGGGATAAAGTAAGACTTAAGGTCTGATGCGGAAACCAAAAAAATGATCATTTTCCAACTCCCAACACCCTCCCATCCCTCCAAATTTTCAGCCTGCGTCAGTTCCCAGCAAAGAGTGATGGGTCTGAGCTGATTAGATGACAACGGAAGCAGGTGTGTTTCCCGGTGGCTGCCCACACGCATCGAGCCAGGCTCATCGTGGTCAACAGCACCGTCTCTGAAGCTGACGGCCTGGCTGTGGTCCCAGCTCTGCTACTTACCAGCTGTGGAACTTCTGGCAACTTTCTTCACCCCTTCTGCCTCCATTTTTGCTTCTGTCAAAAGGGGGTAATAACAGCAACATTACTCATCATAGCCAAAAGCTGGAAGCAACCCAAGGGTCTGTTGGTGGTTGCATAAACAAAATGTGACATATCCATCCAATGGATATCATTCAGATTTAAAAAGAAAGGAAATTGCAACACATGCTACAGCATGGATGAACCCTGAAGACATCATCCTGAGTGAAAGGATGAATCCTGTATGATTCCACTTACATGAGGTACTTAGAGCAGTCAGATTCAGAGAGACAGAAAGCCCAGGGGTGGTGGCCAGGGGCTGGGGGGAGAGAGGATGAGGAGTCCGTGTTCAGTGGGTAAAGTCTCAGTTTTGCATGATGGAGGAGGTCTAGAGATGGATGGTGGCGGCTGCTGCATTACAGGGTGAATGTACTTAATGCCACTGAACTGTGCACTGAAAAGTGGCTAAGATGAGAAAGTTTATGTAATGTGTATGCCACCACAATTTTTTTAAAGTAATTTTTTTTTTTTTTAATGAGGAGGGGTAACAGTGCAGGGTGGTGAGGGTGAAATAAGTTAGTATAAATCAATGGTTCTCTACCAGGCTGCTCTCAGCCTTCATCACAACAATATGTAAGCGCTTGGCACAGAGCAGTTCTTGATAAATAGCAGCTGTGGTTTTTATGTAGTTTATATGGAGAGGATTTATCATGCCCTGAATTCCCGACACCTCGCCAAAGAGGCCGGTTACTGACGCAGAAGCACCCAGACAACCACGCATGCAGCAAAGGGCTTGAGGGTGAGGTCCACGTGTTGCGGGCACACGGCAGTGGACGGCCGTCAGTTGAGCCAGAAGGATCTTCCTCCGCAAACCTGGGTTTGTTAACTATTTCATATTACTTTATTTTCCTTCAATCAAACAAATTTGGACCACAAACCCTGATCCCCCAAAGATGAGCATAGAATCTGGGGTCTTACTTGGGCTCAGACGTCCCAGCAGGCTTCTCTGGCTGCAAACAGTCCACGGCTTCCCTGGGAGAGGCCCCCGTCCAGCCTGTGTGAGCCCCGGGAAGCCGTCAGATCTTGGCTCTGGTCAGGAGTGCAGGGTTGGGGCTCCAGCCTCCCCACACCTCCATGAAGACATTCTCTTCTCCCGCACAGCCCTGCTCACTACTGTGAGGAGCCTGCAGATCTCCACCCACCTCTCCTTGTTGGGGGACGCCGCTTTCTCCTGGCATAACGCACCCCGGGCCTACCTTGAGCAATGTGGGGCAGAGCCGGTGGCTGGTGGATCATCTCTGAGCTCCACACCCCCCTCCCTGCTCCACACAAGACCTTTCTCCTCTGTCCTAGGGTCTGACAAGTAGGGCCAGGGGGAGACGGGATGGTAGGAGTTGGGGGAAGGACAGTTCCTGACTTCGAATTCGTTCCTTTGCCAGCTGTTTCTTGGCATCATATGTGTGGTCGTGCCCCGGCAGGGCCACAAAAGCTCCAGGAGGCCAGCCTGAGCTCCAGGTGCAAGGTCTGAGCACCCACTTCTTGCTTGGCTCCCCGCTGGGGTGGGGGTTTCCCCTGACCCCTGGCCCTGTGCCCTGGGCCATGTCCACTCTGTTCCCCTGATTATTGCATCAGTTCCTGACACTGTACTCCGTCCAGTCACTGAGCATGGTTTCCTTCTGGGGTTCTAGATGGCGATGGGGGTGGGGGTGGACCACCAAGGCTCCCCCCTGGCCTAGAGGCTGCTCCTGTGACGTCACCAGGATACCACCCAGGACTTTGAGGTGTAGGAAGCACGCAGCGCTCAGCAGACAGCCACCTGAACTTATCACGGTCACCCATTCCTGCCTGTCAAGGTGGAATCAGGGTGAGGCCCCCCTCTGCTCCCTCCTGAGATGAGAGGCTGAGGGGCTGAGACACAGTGTCCCCGTGGATCCTGGGAGAAGGTCCAACTTCACAGCCGAAGGGACAGCTCCTGTGAGGCTCAGCGAAGAAAGCAAGACTTGGCAAGACCTGCGATGCTCCAAGGGGCAGTCCTGACATTAAGGTCTATGACTACAGGGTCCACACTGAGCCACAGGCAGTGACTAGAGGGGACCGCGCGAAGAGGCACAGACGTCTAGCAGTAAATGTGTGAATCCAGGAGCATGTAGCCAGGGCAACTACCCTCACGTCGACCCCCTGGCGTAACAGACTCCAAGAGCGTTCTCATTAGCTGTTCTTTGTTCCTCCTACCTCTTCTGGCTTGTGTCTCTGGGACCCCAACACACCCCAGTACTCAACCTCTCCCCAGCCTGGGCTGAGCGCCTGCTGCCCTCTGCTGGCAGTTTACATGGGGACACTTCCTGCATTCTGTTTGCAGAGACTGGGGGCTTCCTTAGGCTTCCCAGGTGCCACTGGTGGTAAAGAACCCACCTGCCAATGCAGGAGACATTAGAGACACGGGTTCCATCCCTGGGTCTGGAAGATCCCCTGGAGGAGGGCATGGCAACCCACTCCAGTATTCTTGCCTGGAGAATCCCCATGGACAGAGGAGCCTGGCGGGCTACAGTCCACGGGGTCGCAAAGAGTCAGACACGACTGAAGTGACTTGGCATGCACCGGGGCTTCCCTGGCGTTTCCTTCATGGACAGAAGATGAGGCCTCTCAGCCCTTCACTGTCACTTGGGAGGGCCTTACCTCTGTCGGGACGTACTGTCCCTGCTGTGCACCGCTGAGATGTCCGGTCCCCACATGCAGTGCAATTCAGGGAGACAGGACATCCCGGCCGGGGAGTGGGGACCCTGTGTGTGACCACTGATGGGTCAGGTGCCAGCAGAGAGGCTCTGTCCTTCCCAGTGCTCCAGGAAACCTGTCTCCATTTCTGTCGGGATCTGGGCATCTCTTGAGGGAGGAAAAAATACAAGCTCTGAAGCTCCTGAGAAAGCTCCAACTACACCGCAGGGTTTCTTTACTGCTTAGCCACATTCCTCCACTCAGACTGCAGACTGAAATCCTGGCACGTCCTGACTCCTCCATTGGTGTCTGTTTTCAATCTCAAGGTCGAGGACCTTTCGTGTCCATAATCTGTATCTAGCATGGGCTGAGCACAGAGGCGATGTTGAATGTTTCCTCAATGAAAGCCATCTGTGCTCTCGGGTCAGCGGATCCTGTCAATTCATCTTCCAGGAGCCATTCTCTTGTCTCTATCTCTCGTCTTTATACTCAAGGTCAGTGGATGCCATGTGCTTGTTACCCCTCGATGGCCTAAACCTAAAGCCCTCCCCAGGAACTGCCCTCCTTCTACAGGACGTAACTAACCAAGGTTAAGTCAGCTTCTGGAGGTAACGCACAAGCAATAACGAGTCAGTGCTGGCAGGGGAGGCCCCAGCCTCCGTCCCTCAATTTGAGCTAATTAGGAAGAACCATCGAAGCCCCAGAGTTTCTCGTGGGACGGGCTGAGGCCTTGCTGTGATTGCATCACACTTCCCTCTGTCCAGCATGCACTTTTCATCCCTCCAAGGATGAGAAGTCTCGACAACTGAAGACAACAAGAGGCTGAGGACAATTACTTGCCTATTTAAGGCAAAGAGACATGTTAGAGGGGCCTCCTTGGTAGCACGTAGAGATTCCATCTCCTTCAGCCAGAGGGCAGAGCAGCTGAGGCCTGGCCCAGGGCAGAAGCAGGAGGGAACAGAACGCCAGAGCAGAGCGAATTCTCAACCAGGCAGGTGTGCAAGCCAAGGACAAGGGCCCGGCCGGGAAACGGGCGAGACTTAGAGAGGGATCGTGACGTGTCTGGAGCTCCCCGCGGGGCTGGATGACGGCCCTGCTCTACTGCACTGCAGTTCAACTTGACATCCTTGACAACCTTGAAACCCCGCCAGATCCCCAAATACTGGCCTGCGGGTGTGAGTCTGTCTCTGCTGCTTGAAGACAATCTGTTCCCACCTCCTCCCTTCCTGGGCCCATAACTGGTCAAGTCACAACCCTCCCCTGCCTGCTCAATAACTGGTCAGGTCACAACATCACCTGGCCAGGGATGTGCCCAGGCTGCTAAGGGAAGAAAGGTCTATGGGATGAAGGAGCTGTGAGCCCCGCCTGTGAACTGACAGAAGTTAGGAGAATATGGATGGGACTGGGGCTGGGGGCTGCCGAATCAAGAGAAACCGCATGTGAAGTTGGCAGAGAGAGAAGTTATCAACACGAGAACACTCTTCTTGACAGAAGGTTGATACCCTGGCAAAGCCCCTAAAAGATTATTCAAATTATGTGCTAGGTTGGTTCCCCAAAGCCTGGGAAAAGCAATAATCCATACTAAGTGAAAGAGAAATGCCAGGATTGCCATGGCAAGTGGTAGACAAGGGATCCAAGGCCCAGAGAAGTGAGCTGCTAAAATGGGTATATTACAAAGGGTCAGAGAACACACCAACTACATTCCATGGGAAGGAGGGCCAGGAGGACACTTTGTTTAGCAAAATAGTAAGACATGTTAGAGAGGCCCCAGCAAGACTGAGAAAGTTCAGCGGAGGTGGTTCTCTGAGGCCATGGCTGAGGCTAGGAGACACTGTTATAGAGCAAGATTCCCTGACAGCAGTGGGAGGATAGAGTCTCAGATTAAGAGAGGCCAGAGGGCATAAGGCATCAGAAGCAAGGTGGTTGTGACGATTGTGATAAGGATAAGAGTCAGCATAACGGCTGGGGAGCCTGACCCAGAGGGAACATGGAAATGGTTAGGAGAACATGGCATTCAGAAGGGCAAGACTCACAGACAGGCAGCCAACAAGGTTATCATTCAATCTATACAATCAAAAGAACTTAAGGAGGCTGAGGGAAGTACCCCAATAAGAACTTAGAATCTGTTGTCCAGTTTCTGGACCTGGGTCAGCTTTCAGACCAGGAAAAGCCAGACCCTCAGGAGGAAGCGTCCTACGGTAGCACAAGAGCATATTCAGGATGATTCCCTGTCCTTCCCTGAGGGCCAAGGTGAAAAACCAGAGATTCTAAGGACCAGCTGGACAGAGAAACAGAATCTGAGCTGACACTGATATCGGGCACCCAAAGCATCTTTGTGATCCCTGTCAGAACACAGGTCAGGCCCAGAGTCTGTCACACAGAGGGAAGTAAATCAGAAAGAGAAAGACAAATGTCATGTGTTAACACATATATGTGGAATCTAGGGAGAAGGAAATGGCAACCCACTCCAACATTCTTGCCTAGAGAATCCTATGGACAGAGGAGCCTGGTGGGCTGCTGTCCATAGGGTCACTCAGAGTCAGACATGACTGAAGCGACTTAGCATGCATGCATTGGAGAAGGAAATGGCAACCCACTCCAGTACTCTTGCCTGGAAAATCCCAGGGACAGAGGAGCCTGGTGGGCTGCCGTCTATGGGGTCGCACAGAGTCAGGCATGACCGAAACGACTTAGCAGCAGCAGCAGCAGCAGCAGCAGCAGTGGAATCTAGAAAAATGGTACTGATGAATCTATCTTCAGGGCAGGAATAGAGACAAAGAAATAGAGAGTGGACTTGTGGATACAGCGGGGGAAGGAGAGGGTGGGATGAACTGAGAGAGCAGCACTGACATGTGTACATTACCACATATGTACATTACCGTGGGTAAAATAGCTGGCTAGCAGGAAGCTGCTGTATGGCCATAGAAAGCTCAGCTGGGTGCTGTGTGATGACCCAGAAGGGTGGAACGGGAAGGGAGGTGGGAGAGAGGTTCAAGAGGGAGGGGATATATGTATACTTATAGCTGATTCCCGTTATTGTACGGCAGAAATCAGCACAACACTAAAGTGATTATCCTCCAGTTTAAAACAAAAAAATTAAAGAACGCAGGTCAGGGAGACAAACGGGGACCATGTAAATAAAATACAAATGAAGTCCTAGTGAAGGCCTGACTTACAGTAGGCCCACTGGGTCCTTAGACCTGCCCAGCGCCTTGCCCTTGTACCTGAATGTATAATCAGAGTGGACAGAGTTGGCAGTCAGGCAAACAAACTAGTCAACCACACTGGGAGAGGCCAGCTAGAAACCCATGAAACTCCCGCCAACCCATCCCTCCACCCAAGACACAACTGACCTGTGGGGATGAGAAGAGATAGACAAGAGAGGGTAGCGGCTCTCATATTCCCAACGGAGTCACTAGTCAAGTCCCTACAGAAAACAGACAAATGCGAATACCTGGTATATGGTCACTCTGGCAAGTGTATTCTTATCCATCGCTATTGCAAATGAAGGCCAGAAGTAGTATGCATTCATAGGAGGTGGGTAACACTATACACTTAGAGTCTTCTGTCCTCCATCAAAAGACTGTCTGAAGGAAGCGGTCTGTGTAGACATGCTGCAGAAAATCACATTGGTCCGCATTGATGACAACAGGTCAGTCAGACTGGATGAGCAAGAAGGAGCAAGTATGATAGGAGATAAAGCCTATAAAAAGTCAGGAACCCGCTGGAACACCCCCTTTGACATAAAGAACTCATTTTTCCCATCACTAAACAGGACTCAAAATGCCCATAGATCAATGTGGATTCTAAAGTCCAATTGCGGGAATATGGCTCTGTGAACCAAACTTGGCTTCAAGTCACATGGAAAGCTGTGAGCGGGCCCCAAAGCACAATGACTCCGCAGCCAGGCCAGGATGTGATGTAGGCAGTCTTGCCACTTGGTCCGCACAACTTGGTAGATCTTATGATATTCAAAGTACCTACGGTGGGACAAGATGCTGTATAGGGTTTACGATAGACCTGATTGGAGAGGCAACATGTAGACCCACAGGGTTCTGGAGTAAGGCCATGGCATTGTAGCAGCTCCTGGTTTGCTGCTGGCATTGGTAGAGACTGTTTGGCCATGTGACTTATCAGATCTAAGTCTGAGTAGGTCCAGCAGCAACGCATTTGAAGATGGAAGTGGTACACAGGGCTTTGGACCGGAGCAGGGAGAGAGGGCATAGGTGGGCTACATGAGCAGGGGGTCCAGACTCCCTGCCACATCGTTCACTACTGCGGCATGAGTGCCTTTCCCTCAGTTCATACCAATGGCCAATAGTGTGGGAATGTGTCCCTTTTAACGGACTTACAAAAGGAAAAATAGCCAAGTTTGGGTCATGGTTGGGTTCATTTGGTAGGTAGATGCAAGCCAAAAGCGGACTGTTGCTGCAACAGAGCCCTATTCAGGTGGCCCTTTATCAGGGATGAAGAAAAATCACTGCCAGGCAACAATTAGGCTATCCAATTATATACTTTGTGTGAGAACAGGTCCAAAGCCAGAAAAAAAAATCATGAATTGATGGGAGTAGCAAATGGCTTGACTGATGGGTCAGAAATTTAGGAGAAAGATATAAGTGGTTAGGGACAAGCATGAGGGCACATGGATATCATATGAGGATGGGCACGGAGCATAAAGATCTTTGAACAGTGTTAACAGCCACCAGAGAGCCTCCACTGTGGATGAGGCACTCAACAGACAAGTGGTACAGATGATCTGGCCAGGTGGTATCTACCACCTTCTTCATTAGTCACTCCTGAGCTGGCAAAGGACTGATGCTGAAGCTGAAGCTCCAATACTTTGGCCACCTCATGTGAAGAACTGACTCCTTTGAAAAGATCCTGATGCTGGGAAAGACTGAAGGCAGGAGGAGAAGGGGACGACAGAGGATGAGATGGTTGGATGGCATTACTGACTCAGCGGACATGAGTTTGAGTAAGCTCTGGGAGTTGGTGATGGACAGGGAAGCCTGGCATGCTGCAGTCCATGGGGTCACAAAGAGTCGGACACGACTGAGCGACCGAACTGAACTGAACTGAACTGGGCTGAGCTGGCAAAACGTGTGCATGAAAGGAGCAGCCATGGTAGCAGCAATGGCAGCTACACAACAGGATTCTACTCACCAAGGATGATCTAGCTACTCACGTTGCCAAATGTTTAACCTGAGTGCTATGGAGATCACTGCTGTACATTGTGTATTCACTCAATACCCACCCCTCAAAGAGAACCAGCATCCACCTGATGGCAAGCTGTCTACGTTGGGCCCCTTTACTCTAAATGGGGCAGTTATTACTATTTATCTTGACCAGCACTGACATGTTATGGGCATTGATTTTGCCTCTCCTGCTTGCAGGGCATCAGCATGATGGTTGTGTGAGTGTTTGCAGAGTGTCAGATTCACATGGCACCGAAATAGGACCACGGGACTTTATGGCAAAGAGAGTGAAACAGTGGGCACATCGCCATGGGGTCCACTGGCCCTGTCATGTACTGGGGAAAATGCTGGCCTGATAGATAACTGAGTGACCTTTTGAAGGTGTAGCTGAGGTGCCAGTTTGGAAATGACGTCCTGTGAGGATGGGGCACCACCCTTCAGGATGCAGGGTATATCCTAAGTTCATGACCATTCCAGTGACCCCAGTTGGTGGAATACACCAGACTTGCAACCAACAAATAGAAATGGGAATGGCCCCGCTAACCATCTTTACTGATGACCCACCTGGAGAATTTGTGCTTCCTGCTCCCACAACTTTAGGCTCAATGAATCTAAAGAACCTGGTTTCTGAAGGCGGAAATCTTCCATCAGAGCATTCATCAAGAATCCCATTCAGTTTTAAGCTATGGCTATCACCCAGTCACTCTGGGTCCTTTGTGCTAAAACGTCAATGAGCAAGAAGTCAGCATCATATTCTTTCCTTGGTGGAAAGGAAATCAGGAGAGGCAGGGCTCCTTCCCCATGCAATGGGAGGTGAAAAGACACACCTGGCTCCCAGGTTTTGCACTGGAGTCTCTTGGTAATCCCTTACCCAATTCACATGAAAAATGGTCAGTCGAGTACAGCAGTCACTGCTTGAGAAGCATGGTGACCAGACTCAGGGCTCTCAAGAATGAGGGAGTTGGGGTTATCCTAGACTAGCAGAGGTGCTCATCAGGAGAAATCCCTAGAGCGTGGCAGAGGAGGGAGACACGTGGACAGGAGCAGGACAAGCACTGAGGTGGGTGCTGTGGTGCCCTGCCCGAACTCCACTTCAGGATGGAGATGATGACTCCCTCCACTGTCAGTTTTGCCACCCCAAGACGTATCCTCCTTACATCTCAGAAGGGCCACCCCAGCTCTAGGTCTTCCCATGGATGTTAACAAAAGGCTTGGTTGTAATTACATCAACAGTTCATCAAGCCAGCTTCTGGTTCCCTCACCTGTACTGTCCCTGAAGAGCACTCTCAATAAACTCCCTATGCAAAGACACCAGGCTTGGGTCTGCTTCCGCAAAAGCTACTGCCACAGTCAACACTGCCTCAAGGCTGAATCACTGAGGATTTCCTCAGGGCTTCCCTTGCAATCTGAATGTCCTGGACAACTGCCGCCACTCCCCAGGAATTTTCCCCAATCTTACCTCCATCATGCCACTTATTACATGTACTATCTCGGGTCAATTACTGAAAATCAGGTAGAGAAAACATGAGCATCAATGGAAAACTACGCATCATCTACAGCACATTCTCTCTTAGCAGGCTTTGATTCTGTGGGAGTTATTTTATAACGTTGTAAAATGTAGGTCTTATTTGGTAATAAGATATGTAAATTCTGTCCAGTCTAGTGGAGGTTCAATGAACTCCTTCTCAAAACAACATGTGTACATTTTTATATCTGAGGACCATGATTTAATCTTTTCCTGAAAACTATCTTTTAACCCTCCATTTCCACATTTTACAAGATGGTAAAAACACTCGGTGGGTTTCTTATGAATTTATCTGGCAGGCAGTGGGGGCTCACATGCTTACTTCAATAAACACTTTTCAAAGAAAGTCATTACAGCTTTTATATTGAGTCTTTTTGCTGAAATTTGCAATGGAAATTTACTTTCCAGAACCTTTAATTTGGCAAGAGGATGCCAATATGCCAGCTCTTTGCCACAGACATTTCAGCATCATTTTAATTTTTCACTATTAGATTGTGTCTAATCAGTTTGTGTCATTATCTTCCACCATTCTTGAGCACTGACTATCCAAGATCAACTTACAGCTGTCCCTTTCAAGCTAGACAATCTGAACTTCAATTTTTTAAAAAATTAGGTTTTGCTTTTAATCTCTTAATTGTTCTTAGTCTAAAAGTCATGAGGCAGACATTTTCCCCTTCCCCAAATTAATGGTGTATTTGGAGAAGATAAATAATTCTTAGTTGAATATGTAATGAAGTAGGAGGTGTAGTATATTTATGTCTTCTGAAGTGTAAGGTAAAGGGACCTGCCCACGTTCGAACTAGTAAACTTCACACCAGCGGGTAAGACTAATTATCCGCAATTAAAGCAGGAAGGGCAAGGTGTTGAGTAATCCAGAATGTAAGAAAGCTGGGACCTGGCACAGTTGTGTTAACACATCTGAAGCAAGAATGTGACAACAGAAGAAATGTAGTCTGCTTGGAGCCTAGAAAAAGGAAGCCAAAGACCAAAATTTGACAGTGTTTACTGCAGAGTGAAGACACTAAAACTGATGGACATAAATATTCCATTGTTAGAAAAGTAGAAAAATTATAAAGTGTGCTATCCCAAGCCAGGAAAAAAATTGATGTCCAGAATAATTCCATGTCCATAAACTAACTTCTGATGACCAAAACTTCTGATGCGAGGCTGGGAATGCCCCGATCTCTAGAACTGTAAATCAATACATTGTTGATATAAGTCATCAACATATTGGCCTTCTACTACTTTCATTATCATTAGCTGCTTCTGAGGCTAATTCAGGTTCTGAGAAAAAAAATCAAGTTCCTAAAAAACTTACGTTCTGACAATATCAACTATTAATTCCTAACAAACTCCAAACCCAAGCATATTTGAATAGGCAATCTGCCTCTCTCCAGATCCTCTTCTCCACATTAATTCTAGCTCACAAGCTATCTTACATCTTTATCTAAAACATACTCTGTGCAGTTTTACCTATAAACTGATGCTCATGAAAACTTCCATTATGAAAAACATGCGCCCTAAATTTGACTTTATTCTTCATTCTCTGCAGAAGCACAAGAGCTGAAGATGTTCCATTTTTTAGGCCCAATAGCCAGTTCTATTGTGCTTGCTGTGTTGGCCACGGGCAGATGAGTTAACGCTTGCCTTAGTGGTGACACCTCGCTATCTAATTCCTGGAGACACCAGAGCTTTCCCTGCTTCAGTCCTTACCAGTTTTTTTGGCCCTCTCACCCATGGCCTACATAACCTATAGGTTTTCTTTCTGACCTGCATTCCCAGAGGGTGACCTAATACAGGTTGAGAGAAAGACAGAGATGTTAACTAGGACATGTTAGAACTCGTGGCATTGGATACCTTTCTGGTTTCCAGAAAGGGAAAGAAATTATCCAAGTGAAGTACTTTCTGCCTCCTGTCCTCTGGTCCCATATTTGCCAAAAAAAAAAAAAAAAGAAAGAAAGAAAGAAAAAGGTCATCTAAGGTCTTAGAAAATGAGTCATAAGCCTCTGGACTAGATGGTTCTCAGTTGATAAACCACTTTATTTATCTAAACACTCATCTCACTTAGCTCAGAAGAGAGATTAACCTTTAAGAAATTACCACTTAACACATTTTAGTGAAGCACTGAAACAAAAATATTAACAATTATCTGAAAAGTCTATTCAAATACTCTTTTCCAGCTACATATATGTAAGAAGTCAGATTTTCTTCATGTATTTCAATCAAAATAATGCAATACAACACACCGTATGTAGAAGCAGATAGTTCACATGTTTTATTCAATTTTTAAAATTCGGAAGCACCATTTAAAGTAAAAATGTTGTATTAACATGTAATGAGTTCATTAATTCATTTAGAAATAATATCCTTAGTATTTGCTGCTTCAAGTTCTAATGCAATAAGTATCAATAAGCATTTTTTACAGAAAAAAAAGTTCTTTGGCAGGGGAATTCAATTTTTAAAAAATATCATAGTATTCCAAAACCCCTGCATGGAGCACAGCCTTGTTGTGATGAAGGGGCTTGGGTAATGAATGAAACTCATGAGCCAATGAAACTCAATGAAACTATGAGCCAAGCTGTGCAGGGCCACCCAAGACAGACAGGTCATAGTGGAGAGTTCTGAAAAAAGGGTGATTCACTGGAGGAGGAAACGGCAAACCACCTCAGTCTTCTTGCTGCGAAAAACCCATGAACAGTATGAAAAAGCAAAGAGATATGACACTGGAAGATGAGCCCCTCAGGTCAGGTGTCCAGTATGCTACTGGGGAAGAGTGGAGAGGGTTCCTTGGACTGCAAGGAGATTAAACCAGTCAATCCTAAAGGAAATCAGACTGGAATATTCATTAGAAGGACTGGGGCTGAAGCTCCAATACTTTGGCCACCTGATGCAAAGAGCTGACTTATTGGAACCCTGATGCTGGGAAAGATTGAAAACAGGAGGAGAAGGGGATGACAGAGGACGAGATGGTGGAGGACAGGGAAGCCTGGCATGCTGCAGTTCATGGGGTCATCAAGAGTCAGACATGACTGAGCAACGGAAAAACAATCAGAAAGAATAAAGTGACTGGGCCAAAGTGGAAATGACACTCAGTTATGGATGTGTCTGATGGTGAAAGTAAAGCCCAAATGGAACAATATTGCATAGGAAACTGGTATGTTAGGTCCGTGAATCAAGGTAAATTGCAAGTGGTCAAGCAGAAGATGGCAAGAGTGTACATCAACATCTTAGGAATCAGTGACCTAAAATAGACAGGAATGGGTTCATTTAACTTAGATGACCACTATATCTACTCCTGTGGGCAAGAATCCCTTAGATGGACTGGAGTAGCCCTCATAGTCAATGAGAGTCTGAAATGCAGTACTTGGGTGCAATCTCAAAAATGACAGAATGATCTCAGTTTGTTTCCAAGTCAAACCAGTCAATGTCACAGTAATCCAAGTCTGTGCCCCAATCACTGATGTCAAAGAAACTGAAGTTGAATGGTTCTATGAAGGCCTACAAGACCTTCTAGAACTAACACCAAAAAAGATGTCTTTTTCAACAAAGGGGGCTGGAATGCAAAAGTAGGAAGTCAAGAGATACCTGGAGTAATAGGAAAGTTAGGGCTTGGAGTACAAAATTAAGCAGGGCAAACTCTAGCAGCATTTCATCAAGAGAACACGCTGGTCATAGCAAACAACCTCTTCCAGCAACACAAGAGACTACTCTAGACATGGACATCACCAGATGGTCAACACCGAAATCAGGTTGATTATATTCTTTGTAGCCGAAGATGGAGAAGCTCTATACAGTCAGCAAAAACAAGACCTGGAATTGACTGTGGCTCAGATCATCAGCTCCTTATTGCAAAATTCATGGTTAAATTGAAGAAAGTAGTAAAACCACTAGGCCATTCAGGTATAACCTTTATCAAATCTTTTATGATTATACAATGGAGGTGATTAATAGATTCAAGGGATTAGGTCTGGTAGACAGAATGCCTGAAGAACTATGGATGGAGGTTTATAACACTGTACAGGAGTCAGTGACCAAAACCATCCCAAAGAAAAAGAAATGCAAAAAAGGCAAAGAGGTTGTCTGAGGACACTTTACACATAATGGAGGAATGAAGAGAAACAAAAAGCAAGGAAGAAAGGGAAAGATATACCCAACTGAATGCAGAGTTCCAGAGAACAGCAAGGAGAGACAGAAGTGAAGAAGGGACGTGAAGTGAATTTGCTCAGTCGTGTCCTACTCTGCGATCCCATAGACTGTAGCCTATCAGGCTCTTCTGTCCATGGGACTTTCCAGGCAAGAGTACTGGAGTGGGCTGCTATTTCCTTCTCCAAAGGAGACACAGAAGGCCTTCTTAAATGAACAGTGTAAAGAAGCTGAGAAAACAACAGAATGGGAAAAACTAGAGTTCTCTCCAAGAAAATTGGAGATATCAAGGGAACATTTCATGCAATAAAGCTAGTGGAAGTGATAGAATTCCAGCAGTGCTATTTAAAATTCTAAGTGAAGTGAAGTCACTCAGTCATGTCCAACTCTTTGTGACCCCACAGACTGTAGCCTATCAGGCTCTTCCGTCCACAGGATTTTCCAGGCAAGAGTACTGGAGTGGGTTGCCATTTCCTTCTCCAGGGGATCTACCCAACCCAGGGATCAAACCCAGGTCTCCCACATTATAGGCAAACGCTCTACTATCTGAGCCACTAGGGAAGTCTTAAAATCCTAAAAAATGATGCAATTAAAGTGCTGCAATCACTAAACACAGCAGTGGCCACAGGGATGAAAAAGGTAAATCTTCATCCCAACCTCCAAGAAGGGCAGTACTAAAGAATGTTCAAACCACAGGACAACTGCACTCCTCCTGTGCTAGTAAGGTTATGTTTAAAATTCTCCAAGCTAGGCTTCAGCATTATGTGAACCGGTATCTTCTGGATGTTCAAGCTGGGTTTAGAAAAGGCAGAGGAACCAGAGATCAAATTGTCAACATTCCCTGGATCACAGAAAAAGCAAGGGAATTCCAGAAAAACATCTACCTGTTTCATTGACTATGCTAAAGCCTTTGACTGTGTGGATCATAACAAACTGGAAAACTCTTAAAAGAGACAAGAATACCAGACCATCTTACCTGCCTCCAGAGAAACCTGTATGCGGATCAAGAAGCAACAGTTGGAACCCTGTATGGAACAATTGACTGGTTCAGGATTGAGAAGAGAGTACAAGGCTGTTTATTGTCACCATGTTTATTTAACTTATAAGCAGAGTACATCATGTGAAATACCAGGCTGGAATCAAGATGACTGGGAGAAATATCAACAACCTCAAATATGAAGAGAATACCACTCTTATGGCAGAAAGCGAAGAGGAACTAAAGAGCCTCTTGTTGAGGGTGAAGGAGGAGAATGAAAAAGCTGGCTTAAGTCTCAGAACATGGCATCTGGTCCCACCACTTCATGGTAAAGGGGAAAAGGTGGAAGCAACGACAGATTTCCTCTTCTTGAGATCTAAAATCTACGGAAGGTTGACTGCAGTCATGAAATTTGAAGATGACTGCTTCTTGGAAGGAAAGCTATGACAAACCTGGACAGTGTGTTAAAAAGCAAAGACATTACTTTGCCGACGAAGGTCCGTATGTTCAAGGATATGGTCTTTCCAGGAGTCATGTATGAATGTGAGAGCTGGACAATAAAGAAGGCAGAATTTGAAGAATTGATGCTTTCACACTATGATGCTGGAGGACTCTCGGGAGTCCCTTGGACAGCAAGGAAATCAAACCAGTCAGTCTTAAAGAAAATCAACCCTGAATACTCTTTGAAGGACTGATGCTGAAGCTGAAGCTCCAATACTTTGGCCACCTCATGCAAAGAGCTGTGACTCATTGGAAGAAACCCTGATGCTGGAAAAGACTGAAGGCAGAAGAAGAAGAGGGTGATGGAGGTTGAGATGCTTGGATGGCATCACTGATTCAATGAACATGAACTTGGGCAAACTCTGGGAGATGGTGAGGGACAGGGAAGCCTGGCAGGCTGCAGTTCATGGGATCGAGAAGAGTTGGACATGACCTGCATGAACAACAAATGTCATGCAAGGATGGGCAGGATAAATGACAGCAACAGTAAGGATCTAACAGAAGCAGATTGAAAAAGAGGTGGCAAGAATACACAGAACTATACAGAAAAGGTCTCAATGACCCAGATAACCATGATGGTGTGGTCACTCACCTAGAGTCAGACATCCTGAGGGTGAAGTTGAGTGGGCCTTAGGAAGCGTTACTACAAATAAGGCTAGTAGAGGTGATGCAATTCCAGTAGAGCTATTTAAAATCCTAAAAGATGGTGCTGTTACAGTGCTGCACTCAATATGTCAGCAAATTTGGGAAACTCAGCAGTGGCCACAGGACTGGAAAAGGTCAGTTTTCATTCCAACCCCAAAGAAGGGGAGTGCCAAAGAATATACAAACGACCACACAATTGCATTCATTTCACATGCTAGTAAGTTTATGTTCAAAATCCTTCAAGCTAGGCTTCAACAATATGTGAACTGAGAACTTCCATATGTACAAGCTGGGTTTAGAAAGAGCAGAGGATCCAGAGATCACACTGCTAACATCCACTGGATCATAGAAAAAGCAAGGGAATTACAAACAAAACATCTATTTCTGCTTCGTTAACTATGCTAAAGCCTTTGACTGTGTGGATCACAACAAACTGGAAAATTCTTAACAGAGATAGGAACACCAGACCACCTTACCTGCCTCCTGAGAAACCTGTATGCAGGTTAAGAAGCAACAGTTAGAATCTTACATGGAGCAAATGACTGGTTCAAAATTGGGAAAGGAGTATGACAAGGCTATATATTGTCATCTTGTTTAACTTACATGCAGAGTATATCACGCAAAATGCTGGGCTAAATGAATCACAAACTGGAATCAAGATTGCCAGGAGAAATATCAACAACCTCAGATACGCAGATGATACCACTCTTAGGGCAGAAAGTGAAGAGGAACTAAAGAGCTTCTGATGAGGGTGAAAGAGGAGAGTGAAAACTGGCTTAAAACTCAACATTCAAAAAACTAAGAGCATCGCATCAAGTCCCAAACTAAAAAAAAAAAAAAAAAAAAAAAAAGAAATCTGAATATTCCTCTAGAAACTGAATCCATCATTAAAAGCTTTCTCTAAAGATCATTCTATGCCTAGATGTTTACCATTTTTTCCCCAACAAGGAAGGAAATAATTTACATGGAGAATAGCAGAAGCATGATGAGATGTAAAGAAATCCCTGAGAAAAAGAGAGCAAACATTTGAACCTAATCCACCTCAGTTCCTGACTTTTTATTCTAGGAAAACAATACCCAAGCTCTGAAAAGCTATGTACAGACCTGCTGCAGACCGTCTGGCCAACGCCTCTGCACACAGCATAGCACCTATGCTGTTAGTGCAGCAGTCTGGGTTCTGGGCTAAGCTCTGCTTTGTCTGCGCCAGTCATGGTGCCTGTTCTTGTCAGTGGCTGGTTCAGAAAATCAGGACCCAGGGACAGGTTAAGGACCTTGCATAGATCAAATATTACATTCTTACATTAACGAGATGCAAGGAGACACATACTAAGGCTTGAGAGATTTTCCCACTTAAGGGAGGTAACAGGAAGTATTTTTTTCTGAATGATAATGTGTATGGAATGAGGTCCAGAAATAGACACTTAATTCTAGTCTGAAAAGAAAGCCAGCATACGTATGAAGGCAGAGTTGAGGAAATTACAGATATACAGAGATGGAATAACATGAATTATTAATCAATCCTAAAAGCCCAGACTACCTTTCATTTTATAATGAGCCAATTTCCTGTTTCAGGAACTTTGAATTGGGTTGTTTTCTTTCTTGCAACTGTAGGCTTCTTAAGTAAATATTTTAGAACTATTTAGTTTCATAACGTAATTGTACAAAACGAGTCACCCCTACATTTATAACCAAGACCAATCAGGATTATGTCTAAAGAAAGGTGTACCTCACTTTAGCCATTTGTGCTCCACTGATGAGTTGCCACGAGGACATACCACACTGCTAACTGGTACACAACTGGGAAGTGGTGAGGGATGTGTGACAGCAAACCCACTGACAGTATCAAAAGCACAGAGGCACCGCTTGGTATCTGATTAAATTCCGGGCTGTCCTCGGATGGCGACTATCTGACAAAAACAAGTCAGGATGCTCATGTTTCAGGATAGGACTGACCTGGAGTGTCCTTACAGGGGTCCAGTTATTGTGCATTCATACAGTGTCCTTGGTAGCAAAAAGGAACCCTGGGCTAAAAGATGACCTTTCCCTTGCAGCACAGGTTACTGGGCACTGAAACTGAATGGTTTCTTAAAAAGGCTTTCAGGCAAGACAGATTCATCTTTCATTCAGTTCAGTCATGTCCGATTCCTTGCAACACTGTGGACCGCAGCACAACAGGCCTCCGTGTCCATCACCAACTCCTGGAGTTTGCTCAGACTCATGTCCGTTGAGTTGGTGATGCCATCCAACCATCTCATCCTCTGTCATCCCCTTCTCCTCCTGCCGTCAATCTTTCCCAGCAACAGGGTCTTTTCAAATGAGTCAGCTCTCCGCATCAGGTGGCCAAAGTACTGGAGTTTCAGCTTCAACATCAGTTCTTCCAATGAACATTCAGGCCTGATCTCCTTTAGGATGGACTGGTTGGATCTCCTTGCAGTCCAAGGGACTCTCAAGAGTCTTCTCTAACACCACAGTTCAAAAAGCATCAATTCTTTGGCGCTCAGCTGTCTTTACAGTCTAACTCTCACATCCATTCATGACTCCTGGAAAAACCATAGCCTTGACCTGACAGACCTTTGTTGGCAAAGTAATGTCTCTGCTTTTTAATATGCGGTCTAGGTTCATCATAACTTTCCTCCCAAGGAGTAAGCATCTTTTAATTTCATGGCTGCAGTCACCATCTGCAGTGACTTTGGAGCCCCACAAAATAGTCAGCCACATGCTATTAGTAGATGTCCTGAGAAAATTACAGAGCAATCTAGGGATTCTCTTGTACAAAATTACACTTTTCTAAGTATGAAGTTCAAGAATATTTAGTTTTAATGAACACCTAAATGGAAGAAGAGGGGAATAAAACAAATGTTTTGCACAGTAAGTGCTGAATGAATACCCTAAAAGCCATCATTTGGTCACGCCCCTACTTCACAAGGTGCTTTTTTCCTTCTCCAGAGGAAAACATACCTGCATGGTGAGATTCATTGGTTATAGGCTAGCAAAACATATTTGAATTCTTTAGGGGAGGAAAAAACAACAACAACAACAACAAACCCCTAAGTAAGCTGCACTTTAAGAGGTTAACAACAAAGAGGTTAGGGGACCCAGATTTCAGGTCAACCCCTCTTTGAAACTCTGGGTCTAAGATTAATGTAGATTACACACACGAAAACTCCTTTCTTTGAAGATGTGTTTCATTTAACCAGCATGCTTCCTGTCATTAGAAAAAAAATACTGTCCTAAGACTAACTGCCATTACATCTCCAGGTGAGTTACTGTGATCCTGGGCAGAAAGAGAGCAAACTGTTCGGGGCTCTGATGCCAGTGGACATCACCTGCACCCTGCCGGTTTGGGCTGTTACTTAAAGAGACTCACTAAAGGCTTAATAAAGTGACTCTGTCAAGAGTATATCTACTCTCATTGAAAGTCAGCTTGCTCTTCCTTTAAGTATTCTACATAAAATCAGCAGGTTAGTACACACCCTTATTCAGCATTTGCCTGATTTTGATGATCATAATCTGTATGTTCATTTTCTGTACTGTAATCTAGTTTAACACAGTGAATATTCATACATTTTCATCCCTCATCCTACATGTTCCATCTAATATCATTAACAAGACACATTCAGATAAGTTCATAAGATGTAAACTACAACCTTTCTGCTAAGTGTGAAAAGATATCCTTTTATTATGAAATAGATACATTTCTATTATAGGTTGAATCCCATGTTAGCAAGCCTAAGCATCTGTTTAAAATGATTATCTTCAGAACCAAGTACATGTTTTAAAAATATGTTAGGCAGAGCTTAATATGGTAAACTCTTAATTTTCTTAATTTGACAAAAATGGACAGAAGGCAAAATGAAAAACAATTTATTTCCTCAGTGTTTTATCCACTGTCAATACTGTATCTTTGATGCAATATATTTGCAAAAAAAAAACCAATCTCAGCTTTTAGTTTCCATTTTAAACAACTACAGTATTTACAAGCTGTTCAGAATAACAAACACTCAGACATGCGCACGCACACACACACTCACGGACATACGGGAGTACATATCTCTGGTTTATACTGAATGCTGGTAGAGGCAATGAATACTTCCAGAGCCCATCATCAGAAAAGGGAAACCCACTCTCCTTCCTCCCACCTACTTTCCTGGAATCATTTTCATATTCTTCCTTCCATTTCCTCATGCAGAGCTCATTGCCAGACTTGTATAATGTTAAGGTAATCATTTTTTACAATTTATTTTTAGTTAAATTATAGTAAGCTTTTTTAAAAAAAGCATAAGCAGACACAATTTTCCCATTTCTATTATTTTGGTTGTAGAATCAAGCTTCATATATAAAAAATCATGTTATACTACAATTACACTAAACCCAAGAGTCATCTGGAGCAGCCATCTCATTTTTCCACTACTTCTCTGCTTTAAATTTCAAGGTATCGCCCCATTCTGTGCAAATAACCTGCAGGAATTCATCCTTATTACAATCTTAGGTGACCTTTCTTCCTGCTCCACTGAATCATAAATTCTCAGGTACAGAGCTGAGGCACAGGGAAAAAAGGTATAACCCTATATAATAGGTGTGTCTTAGAACAGAGCGGTCATGTAACCTTATGAGGACAATCAGCTCTGGTGCCCCAAAGAATGTTACGCTGCTTCCATAAAACAGTACATAAGGAAGTTCAGCTCACAAATAGAACTTATTTTCTCTAATTCAGAAAGAACACATTGGCTGATAGGCAATAGAGAGAAATTCTTATCAGAAGTGATTCTTGACAAGATGACTCAGGTGAGGTGATTCAAAGCAGAAAATACACCTCTGTTTCAAGAAAAATTAATACTTCAACTCACATACCTATCAGATCTACTTGTACAATAACGAACTTCTTTCCAATCACAGTTCTCACCTAAATAAAAGGCCTAGGTATATATCAACCAGATTGTTTTTTTTAAAAAAAAAAATAAGAGAAGTGAAGAAAAGAGAGGCTAGTTTTTTAATACCTTATTAAAAAAAAACTATACATATCAACATAATATTAATGTTTATGCTGCACAAATACATCATAATGTCTAATTTTCCTCTTTTTCCAGATTAATAAAACTCAACTTCCATGTAAGACCAAAACAAAGTTCAAAGTCATGGGTTCCAAATATCATCTTCTTAAATGACACTGTTCTCTTCATGTATTTTGGAATTAAAGGAAAAGCTTCTAGAACAAAAATGGATGTTTTACACCTCATCTGAACAAGGTATGCTAACAAAAGTCAAAAATTGACTGGGTCTGTGTCTAAGCAAAGTAATTTTATGTGATTATAATATACTACAGAAAAGAACAAGAATGAATATTGAGAAATTTAAAAAAAAGGGGGGGTGAGGTTTCGTCCATATTCATGAGAAAGTGATGAAAATAAACACAAAAGCAATTCACATTGTGGGCAGCAACTTATAATTCTGCAGCTAGTAAACAAATTCAAATGATTCTCATGGAACACTATTGCCATCTTTTTCTCAAGTCACATATTTACGAAGAAAGATTTTTGCGAGTTAACTAAGAGAAAATGATCACTTTAGCCTCGGGGCAAATCATAAGTTTAAAAGGCTCAGCTCTGGATGAACATGACTCAGTGCAGCAATCGACCAAATGAAGAATTCCTAAGCAGGGGCCCAGGGCTGCTGCTCAGAGGCAAAGGGGAATTCATTAAGGCTAAGCTACCCTTGCTTAAATGTGAGGCTGGTTTTTTATATTTTGATATGAGATGGAAAAGTAAACCAACCCAGGAAGAAAAATACATCTTTTTAATGAGCTGACATTAAAGCTTATATTTTCACTGCCTGACATTTGGTACACAGAGTAATTTTCCATATTTCGCTCAAGAGAGAAATCTTGTCTGACTAATTCTATTTCAAGGATTAGTAGAAGTATCTCAGATATACTTGAAATACTAAGAAAAATACTTCACATATAATGGAAGTTAATCTCCCAGTAATGGAAACTCAAAGAAGGCAGAACACTGATGAAGTCTGTTCAATAATTTCCTGAAAGGTAATTAATCTCTACTTCTCTTAAAAATAGAGAGCCTCACCACCTACACTCTCAGACCTCTTAAATATCAACATATTAATCTAGGCTTCTGGAAAAATTATAGTTCTTTAGAAAAAAGTCAACATATAAAATTGTATCAAGTATTGAAAAATGGTGTAAAAAAAGGGTTTACACCAAGTTATAAACTGGAAGATTAACCAAAAATTTGAGTTATAAAATGATTTTTACCACTAAATAAGAATAACCAAAAAACAAAAAAAAAAGCTAACCATTTATAACATACTCCAGAACTCTAAATAAAAATCAAACAAGAAAAAACCCCAGAAAACTATCAATAAAACTATTTAAAACAATGAAAAAAGTTTAAAGTGTTTTAATTACATATTTTTACTTTCAAATTAAGGAACTCTCAAAGTTTTGGCAACTGTGAACTAAAGATGCCAATACGTGTATATTGGAGTCTTATATGTTGATACTAATGAAAAAGGCTACGCAGGGAATCTTAATGAATAGCTTACTACCCTCCAAGGGAGTGTGGTGTAGTGGGGGACAGGGTTAAATAAGACATGTATAATCGATTTAATTACTGAAAGTGTGTATATTTCTCTATTACAGTTCAGGTCAAATTATTCTTAAGACATGAATCCTTCCTTAATTATCAATACTTCCCCAGATGCAAATATTAGAAAAGTATTATGATTTTAAAAATACTACAAGTTTTAGACTTAAAAAATAAGAACAGGGCTCCTTTTAGGATTCCTAATTAATAAAACTACTAAAAGATAACAAAATTCAATTTGTTTTGAGAAAACAGGGTACCTTTGTATAAAGGTTTAATAAATTAGTTGGCCAAAAGTTTCTCAACAATAAGTTTTGCAGTGTGTGAAGTCTGGAAACATCAACACGAGGCACACTGGCTCCTGAATAATCACAAAAATTTAAAATTGGAAAAAGGAAAAGAAAAAGGTTTTGGAGTGAAAATGCAATCAGACGGTATATATTAGCTGTTTACTTAGTTTTCATTCCTTCTACTGAAGTGTCATGCTATACTGTAAGATCTACATTAGAATGACCAAGAGAAACAGCTTCTCTCTCCTGTCTCAGAAAGATAACTTCAAACCCACACTGGTTGACAGAGTAGCCACTCAGCACATGTGGCCAGCAAGTACCTGAGATACGGCTAGTTCCACAAGCTGAAACTGGAATACTCTGGATGTAACAGATTAAATAAACTGTATGACTGAAATTAACGTCACCTGCTTCTTTTTACTTTTCATTCACGGGGGCAGGCAGATGGCTGCTCCTAATGCTCACACGTACATCTTCTTTGGAGTGTCACACAAAATGCGAAAAGTCTTCTGAAGGATTTAAAAAGTGCCACATGTTGAAAATGAAATCTAAACTGCAGTTCCCACCTAGACCAACTGTAAATTTGAGTTATATATTTCCCTGAATACATACATTAAAAAAAAAAACCAATAAAAGTTATGAGACAACATATGAGTTAATTTCATCACAGATATAAATATTCCAAATTACAGCTACACACTATAAATCACAGGAAATAAAATTCAAGTCACAGAACAAGAAGAGAGGAGGGAAAGAAAAAGCAAGGTTATTAAAGTGGGATATAATGATAAAAACGGCACCATTTGGATAATTTTGTTTGAAAAAATTTTACTTGATTAACTGAACTGCACGTGAATGACTTCAAGAGCTAAGAACTCTTAAAAGGCAATCAATCCTTTCTTTAAATTCCTGGATGTTCATCTTCTTCTTTGAAAAGCAAAAGCGTTTTCTTCCCAGAACTGACCCCAGCAGAACTTGCCCAGGTGGGAGAAGCAGGGTGGCCGGGGTGCTCCTGGTGCTGGAGCCCATCTGAAGTGTGGACACGGAAGCTGGCAGGAGTGTTCACGGGACCGAGTCACTGACTACTGGCTTTGGGAAACACCAGCAATGAAGCCATGTGTATCTTGAGATGGAGTACTCATTTGAAAGGAAACAATTGGTGGACTGGCATGAAGTACAGACTAAAGAAGAGTGAGCAGCACTGTTCCTGCTACGTATATTTATAAGGAAAGGGAAGGGGTTAATCCCAAAGGCAATTTAAATAATGGTATTTTATTTTTATATATAAATAAATGTTCTGAGAAATCTCAGACTTTAGTGCATTGTAAAAAATTAGTGCAGTTTTTTTCATTAAAGTTTTTAGCGCTCAAGGAATAAGATAAATCTGTCTGTTCATAGTCTCTTTCACTGTACATTAAACTTTTATACTGCTATGTGTCAAACTGAAGGTTTCTACACTTGTTTCTAAAAATCAAGGTAAATGGATTTCATGTTTTATGACAAAACATGGCAATTATTTTTGGCAAAGAAATTAGAAAAATATGAGATTGTAGTTTAGAAATCAAGAATTTGTTGATTTAAAGCATAGGCAATGCATAGGAAAAAACTTTTAAGGATCTATTTTAACAGAACTTTATCCTTCATGCAAAATGTTTTCTCAGCAGCTAACTTAAAAAAATATTTCAGCTTTATTTGGGGATGGAGACAGTGATGGGAGTCAGGGTGAAGGAGAGGTGCTTAACCAAGCCCACTCTATGTTCAAGTCTCTCCTACAGGATCAAAGTGATAACTGCAGGCATCTTCTGCTCTCTCCTCTTTTTTTTCTTTCCCAACATCTTGGAATTTTGAGGGAAAAGAAATGAAGTTATAAAACACTGGTTCACACTTCAGCCCCAAGTTCTAGTACCCCAGTTT
The DNA here is from genome assembly GCF_963930625.1 of Muntiacus reevesi. Lineage (NCBI taxonomy): Eukaryota > Metazoa > Chordata > Mammalia > Artiodactyla > Cervidae > Muntiacus > Muntiacus reevesi. Next base: position 79,478,054 of record NC_089255.1, on the reverse strand, counting down.
CAATTACAGTCACATATTTATCTTCAATCTGGACCAGAAGTACTGTCTTGTCGATGTGGGATCTAGTACCTGGATCTCTGCTGCAAGGCACCCATCGGTGAATCACCTGATGATTTAGAACAAAACAAGCAGTTAGTGGCAGAGACCTTGAATACACTCATAGACTCTATCCTTACAATTAGAGGCAGTAATTCAGTTTGATAATTAAGCATAAGTACATAAACCAGCTAAAAACATGCATACAGGCTACAAAAAGTCAGGGCACCAGCTTCAGAAGAACTTACATGGCCTTCCATGCCCTCCTGAGGACTCCAGTCCTTCCAGCTATTCCTCCCAGCTTTTAACCGAATACCCTCATCAGGCCACTGCAGCTCTTTCCTTTTTGACAGGTTGATTCCATCCAGAATTTGACCGGGATCCACAATCTACATTGTAAATAAATATGAATCATTTCCAATTCATTATTTCCTTGAAGATGAATAATTATATAATTTCAAACAGAATTTCTTTCACAGTACTCTTTGTGTCCACATTCTCCACTGCCTATAATGCAATAAAAAACAACCTAAACAGCCATGTGAGTTCCTTTTAGCCTCCCGGGAGACCTTACTGCCATGGCCACGTAACTATGGCTGAAGAGGGAAGAAATATCACCAGTGAAAAACTGCTTGCTTTCAGTTTTTACATTGGCAGAAACTTTTTTTGCAACATTCACAAATGTTCTTCCTTCAGACTAAGTAGTATAAGGTGTGTTTTCACAGGAGTCTTTCACTCAAAACACAAGAAATCAAAACCGGGAAGGAGAAACAGTGGAAGAAGAACGCTGGGCTTACTCACTTGGACTCTGTAAATCACCTCCCCCTTTTTGGCATGGGAGTTATTGGCAGGGCTTGAGGTGCTGCCGGGCTGCAGGTCAGCGGCACAGCTCTGGCCGCCGTCTGTCCCGAGAAAGCCCACGAGGGTGTGATGCTTGCAGGCGGGGATGCTTTGGCTGGAGCTGCTGGAGGAAGGCAAGCCGAGCGGCACGCAGGCCGGGCCGCTCTGACTGGAGGGCTCCATCTGGTTCACCATAGACAGGCGGGACTGGATGGACGACGGCAAGTTGCGAAGCGATATCTGGCTGGTGGAGGAGCGCCGACAAGGCACAAACCCCGTGGTGGACATCCGGAGAGACGAGTGTCGGCTGCTGTAGCAGTAAGAGGACTGGCTGGCCACGGAGGCCCGCGCGGGGGACTGCCGGGCCAGGCCGGACTGCACGGAGTGGGAGCTGTGGCTCATGCCTGGGGAGGGAGAGACAGCAGCAGCGCTCATTCTGGGCGGAAGGACACCAGCACCATCGGCTCTTCTGTAGCTTCTAGGACCGCCTCCCTGAAGCCTCTCACCACAAATTAGCTGGTGAATTTACTGAACTTAACATTTATACCTGAAACTTTTAAAGCTGTTGAAAAGAAATAAATATCTGAGGTCTTTTTTTTCGTGTGGTTCTTATAATTTTCATTTGCTGAAGCTTTTTAAAATCCAAATTCTCGGCCATATGAAAAACACAATTAGGTACTCTATAGGAAATAGCAGGATTTAGGGTTGAGATAAATCCTAAAATTTCTTTCACTCAAATATTTCAGAATAACATGAGTACCTCTTCAATACATCAGAGATGAAATAGTTCATGGAAATGAGACAGAAATATTTATTAAGGATCTACTATGTGGTAAGCTCTGTAACTATTTCTCAAAGTAGAGTATTAATGCCATTTCAATCTACTGCAATGACAAGTTATACTATCTACAGAAGAACAGAGATGCATCACTGCAATATGCATGTGTATTAGGGATCACTACTGAATATGATCAATGATACTGAATAGCAGGTTCTTCTGTGTCCTTTTTCTAATGGCTTGACAGAATTCTTCAGATTTGTGAAGAGTGGTGTGAAGATTACTGGAAAATTATTACTAATTATACTGAAAAATAATTACATGTGCTTTTTATCTGAAAGTTAAGAAGTGCTAATCAGAGTTAAGAGTAGAAGGTACATTTAAAGCAGCACAGTGGCAGTTTTAGGTTTTCACTCGGAAGTTAAAAAAGAACAAACAAAATGTTGATCACACACCTATTTAGAGTCTTAACAACTTCAGTGCTGTAACCTTTTTTTAAATTGAAGTAAATGGTTTAAAATTTAATCTGATTCATGTTCAACATTGGGGAAAAGGACAATGCTGATCAACCAACCAGCCATCTGAGAATGGATGAAATCTGGCCTGCATACCAGGTAAGATTATGGCTCTCATGTAAAAGGCAAATTAGTAAAAGAATACCTTCCTTTGGGATAAGGAAAACTTTCTTAAATAGGATACAAAAAATTGTTAATCATAAAGGGAAAGATTAGTGAATTGCTCTACACAAAAATTAAGAACTTCTCATTAAAAAAAGACAAGCCCACTCTTCACAGGAAGAGAAGAGAGAGCCAAGATACAGAATGGGAAGAGCTATCTTTGGTACAGAAAACTGACAAAAAGCTCAACCCAGAATATACAAAAATAAACAGGAAAAAGATATGGACTTTCCTAGTGGTCCAGGGATTAAGAATCCTCCTACCAGTGCAGGGGACAAGGGTTTGATCCCTGGTCCAGGAAGATCCCACATACCATGGAACAATGAAGCTCTTGAGTCGCAACTATGGAGCCCACGCACCCTAGAGCTCTGCTCTGCAACAAGAGAAGCCACAGCAACGTGAGCTGGTGCACTGCAACTGGAGAGTAGCTACCACTTGCCAAAACTAGAGAAAGCTCACACGGAGAACGAAGATCCAGTGCAGACAAAAATAAATTAATTAAAAAAAAATCTCAAAGATAAATAAGAAAAAGATAACCAAATAGAAAAAAGGGCAAGAGACTTAATATTACTTCAGAAAGAAGAGATGATAAACTCAAAAGTTTCCAACTGCAGGTATTAGCGGAATGCAAATTAAAACAATGGAGCTACAAACAAAGGAGAAGCCACCCCCCTTCTCCTTTCTCTCTGAGAGCAGGGAGCAGAGCTGGGAACATTCCTATGTATGACTGGTCAGAGTACCAACTGGTTTAAAAAAGGAAGTCTAGAAAGATTTTTGGCATTTTGTATCATGAGTCTTAAACATCTTCATAAACTTGTTTTGATTTCATTTCTCAAGTTTCCAGCCCAAGGAAAGAATAAGGGATTATAATGCAAAGATTTATATACAAAGTTATAATATGTAGAAGAAACCAAATCATTGTTCAATAGGCGAGAAATTACATAAATTGTATTAGTTATGTATGATTAGCCTTTAAAAATGGTACTTCCAAAGAAAGGTTATTTTTAAGTACTATATATTTATATACATAAAATGATTAATATAGACAGGATAACGGCCCACTGGGAATCAAACAAAACACTCTGCTTACATATTTCCAAGTAGGTAATGTGGCATCCTCTTTACACACACATACCACCGGAACCCCACAGATGAGGGGCTGACGTCCCACACAGAATTTTGGTTCAGATTACCTAGGGTAGGAGGGTAGGATGTGACAGGAGGATGAAGTCCCGCTCCGGGTGCCTGGCCTGGGTTTCCAGCGCTTCCTTGGGAGGCACTGCTGTGGGGATCGCTGGCAGTTGTCGCACTGTTACTGGTGCTGGAGGGCCCACCTCCGGTATCGGGATCTTCGATGTTGCCACCACTGTTACATCCGGCACCACAACCTTTCCTTAACCTAGGAACAAACACCGGAGGAGGAGGCACTGTCCCGAGGCCACATCAAGATAGATATTTTCTCCTTTTTCTAGCTATTCTAAACATTTAACGCTACTAATGTTCACCTTTGAAAGTCTTCATGGGAGAGTCAACATCAGGAAGCAAAAAACTCATGTTTTCATATTGCCCTCTTAAATTCACTGACTCCATTCTTAACTGACTTCACTTTTATACACTCTATCACCTTTCCTACATCGTAATGAAGAACTGCACATAACAACTTGTTCCATTAAGATCTCAGATGGAAATAGAATTCTTGCCACTGTATACAACCCACGAAAACCTAAGTGATTTAAATTAAATGCTGTAGCAAACTGAAGAGAGCTGCTTGAATAATTTTTCTTCTTCTTTTTTAAAGTGTAAAGTTTAAACTCTCTCAGTTTGGCACTGAAAATCCTGCACCCCAGAAAACCACTCAGTCCTGAGCAAACAAGGCAATTTCAACACAACACCTATTTTTCAAAGAGAAATCTTCTTTGAACACTATCCTGGTTTGTGTCCTTCCTCCTGTTTGAATAGGGGTTGATGTTAAAATGGTGAAATTTTACTTTAATGCTGGAGGAATTTTAAAGCACCTGTTTTAGAGTTCATTGCTCTAATCCTGTTTTTCTTAAGTTCTGATATTTAAAGGTCTGAACAACTCTTGATCTGCAATTTTTCTTTACCACCCATCAAACTATGATGTTCCTATACCACACATCATAACTTATTAGACAAAAGCCAGAGGAAAAAACTCCTGTGCATACTTGAGGACATTACATATTTCAGACTTGAGTGCTACTTGTTCAAATGGCAGCAGGATCTCTGCACTGCACGAGGAGGAGCTTCAACACGGACAGCGTGCTCCCCCTACTGCTTGAATGGAACACGAAAAGAATGCAATCAACCTGCATGAGTTTCTTTCCTTTTTCTCTAGTTTGCCCTGTTAGATGACCCACACATTATAATAGTGACAATATGCTGCAATAGAGTTTAAAAAAATTAAAGAGAGGGAATTATTCAAGATTCTATTAAATGCTAGAGCAGTGGTTCCTGACCAGAGTTGTGCGTTAGATTTATCTAACAAGAGTTTAAAGATACACATACTCAGACTCTACTTCCTAAAGCTCAGCTGTAACAAGCTTTTATTGCACCACGCCAGCTTTTTTCTTCTAAAGCGTTCCAGGTAATGCTAACGCGCAAGGTGTAGGTCAGGCAGGTCAGGACACACCACTGCTGGAAAGGCAGCCCTCTGGCTCACCTGTGCCAAGTAGACACGATGAAGTTTCTGATGTTTCCCAAGCTGATGGGGCCCCCGAGAATTGCTTTAAGCTGTTCATGGCTGTCAGAGTAAGAAGTTGTCAGGGGTGAGACAAAGATCGGGTAGCCAATAGGTTGATCACAGGATGAGTTTATCATGTTTCTCAGGGCTTGCTTGGCATTCTGGATGCTACCTCTCTCTGGGTTACGGTTACGCAGGAAAACAAGCTCCTGCTGCTGCCCTGCCCAAAGGCCTCGGACACACTCCTTATTCACCTGAAAATCAGAACACACAGGAAGTAGGTTAAGGGGCTAAGAATAAAATCTATATAAATAGAAGAGCAGCAATGGGAGGGATATGAAAGACATTACAATAACCAGCTGTGAAAAGCAGGAAACAAATATAAGTAGGTCACATCTGAATGGGAGTTAACCATTTCCCACCATCATTAGGTTGTTAAATAATAAGCACCTACAGAGCTCTTCCCTTTGCTGTCTTGTAAAAATATCGAGTAAAATGTAGTCTATTTAGTTTTCTAAATAGGTGAAGCACTGAATGCTGTAACTGAGATAACAGGTATTTTTGACAGAAATGAGAGGTAACAAGTATTTAGAGTTGAAAGGATATTTGTGATTTCATGGCGGGGGGGGGGGCGGTTGATTCAATGAAGAAACAAGTAAACCATTTCAACTATCAAAATAAAATTTCAGAGATTACGCCTCCTACAGTCTTAAGACGTTTAAAAAAACAACAAAACAAACCAACCAAAAAACAGGTTAGAGCGAACCATTTATAGTGAGCTACTGATCACTATCAAGTACAAGTTATAGTTTTATTTTGTGACCTAGGAATCATATCATATTAGCAATACAGGGCTGACATTTTCAGAAGAGATGCTGCCCAAACAGCACGTATAACAGGCAAGAGACTGCCAAAACAGAAATAAGGAAAGGTTTTAAGTCACATGAGAAAACTTCAGAAGACAGAGTACATGACTAACAAAATAAATTATTAAGTGCTCATAAACAATAAACATCAATGTAGTATGGTTGTATGTTTTTGTTTTCTGTGAAAGAATTTCATGACTTTTTAAGTCTGGATAAGGTTCTCTAAGTTCTACTGTTTTCAGAGGCAGACAAGGGCCTCCAAACCTTACTTTAATGACCCTGAAGCTCAGGTAGCGTCTGTTGAGCATGATGATCTTGTACTCGTTGGTGCCATCGTCCATGACATGCCGCAGAGCGAGCAGGGAGGGCGAATTGGCAAGCACTGCACTCCGCCACGCAGGGTCACCTTCGTGGGCGATGACGAGGTTCTTCTCGTGGGATACAATGGCTTCGTAGAGCACAGTGGGGTCATCATATTCATCCGGAGAAGTGAAATGGTCCTATATACGGAAATAAAGATAGACCTGTATTTCTAGGAAAATTAGAGAATGACTTCCAAGATGATGAAAGCCTCTGTAAAACTAAATCAGTTACTAAATTATGTCTTAAAAACTGGCTTATGTATTTCATTATCAGCATGTGTTAGTATTATCAGAGGTAAATGATTGATTCTTAAATTTATTCAGGTTAGGAATTAGCTCATTACAGCTCTACTACTTCTGCAAATTCCTCAATTCAACCCTACCTGTCCTCTAAGTTTTATTAGCTAAACCATTTTTAGTTCCAATTTATATATATTTTGTTTACCTCATTCAATTTGGTTTGCATATCTTCTTTTTTTTTTCCTGTTAAAGGATTATCTCACCGTTCAGTTCAGTTCAGTCGCTCAGTCGTGTCCGACTCTTTGCGACCCCATGAATCACAGAACACCAGGCCTCCCTGTCCATCACAAAGTCCCGGAGTTTACTCAAACTCATGTCCATCGAGTCGGTGATGCTATCCAGCCATCTCATCCTCTGTCGTCCCCTTCTCCTCCTGCCCCCAATCCCGCCAAGCATCTCACCGTTAAAGCTACATAAAAGGTCTCTAAATTATGTTTCTTTTTAACTAGGTGCTTTTCACTTAAAGTCTCATCTCTAGGATGCTAACGATATACAATTTTTTATCCTGCCTCTCATCTAGTTAAGATAAGGCTCAAAACTATGAGCTCTGAGGACAAATTAAGGGTCCTAAGTCCTAAAGAAGCTAGGTCTTCTTGGTCTTAGCAACTACTCATTTACTTGGTAAGTTGTTATTTAATATTTGTCACATGGGAGACTCTATGGCAGATAGCTTGGATGAAACAATGGAGTATATGAAATGTATTAACACTTCCCATTCAGAAACCCCAAAATTAACAGGGGATACAGGATATAAACCCCAATAATCATAACACAATTTGGAATTTCTGAATTGGTATGTTATTAAGGAAACACAAATACTATATTGGCTGTCTTCATATTTATGGTTAAGAGGCTGATAAATTTTTACATCCAGGTAAAGTAACTCATTGTGCTCAGGCCAACTGACTGGAGTGTGTGCTATCTGGAGGTGAGACGGTGAGAGCAAGAAGACGATATCCCCAAGGATGCACCTCCAGGTCTGGAGGGTCACTGACATGAGAATAACGGAAGTCTTCATTGTACATGTGGGTACATAGTGTACAAAGTTCTCCAACACATGATCTCACCTAACTTGTACAATCTTGTCAAGTAGGTTGAACAGATAATGCCAGCATTTGACAAATTTGGAAACTGAAGCTCAACGAGGCTTAAGCTGGGAAAGATTGAGGGTAGGAGGAGAAGGGGGCAATGGAGGATGAGATGGTTGGATGACATCACTGACTCAATGGACATAAGTTTGAGCAAACTCCAGAAAATAGTGAAGGACAGAGAAGCCTGCAGTCCACAGGTCACAAAGAGTCTGACGTGACTTAGAGGCTGAACAATGAGGTTTAGAAAATTAGTATATGATTGTAGTGCCAGAAGTTGAATACATTTTTTGAGTATTTTTTCATTCTGACATAAGATGCTCTCCTTCAGCAAGATACTCAGGGAAGAAATGACATCCTTGGATTAGTACTATTTGTACAATTATCTGAATAGAAAATAAAAGTGCAGAGACAAGCAATAAACACATTCTTAGTAAAATGGACACAAAGTCTGAAAACATTAGGCATGCCAAAAGTGGAGATTGTTCATTCCTGTCCAAGTATTTATTTTCATTGGGCTTGAAATGGTTGAATGAATATGTAAAGTTCTATGGACATCATTCAGCAGTGTTTTACTGATAAATATTTGAAACAAGCAGAATGTCCATGAATAGAGAAAGAGCTGAATAAACAGAGTAAAAATTACACTCTGGAAAACTACAGAGTCATTAAAAAAAAGTGAAATGCCTCTACAGGTGCTAACTTAGAAGGTGTCCACATTATACTAACTGGGAAAAAAGCTTGCACCCCAGATCAATTTACACAGCACGACTACATTTTTAAAAAGGAAAATATGTATAAATATAGTTGAAAATGTATGAATGAACTTGGGGAAAGCCGAGAAGATAGGCATCCAATTATTGGCAGTAACTGCTTCTTGAAGTATTGTATGATGGTATGGGATGACAGAAGATGCTTATTCTCAGGAGATGTTTACTTTTCATTGTTTTCCATTAGTTTTCCAATAAATAAAAAGAGATAATATTTCCAATTCTAGGAAAAGTTTTCAGAAGCATTTTAGAAATACACTTGAGAAGTTATGAGAAGATGCATAGGAAACACTATTTTTTTAAAACGATGCAACTCATGTAAAACTCACTGGCTGCCAAGTACTGTGCTAATAAGCAATGAGGATATAAAGATTACTAAGACACTATCATTGTCCTCAAGGAGATCACAGGTTAAGATTTTCATTATGTATCTCTTGTAAACCAAGCTAGACTTTAATTGGTGTATTTTAGCTCTAACAACCATGTAAACTCCCTTAAAGACACAAGTGGGAAAAAAAAAATAAGGAAGTAAGCTGTTTTACAAAATGATTAGAGTACAAGAGAGAACACATGAAAAGGGAGATTTACTTAATTTCTCTCAGTTTTGGCTAATCTTCAGCTACAAAACTGTGAGTAAAATAAATCTCTGGGCTATGGGTGATTATGTGGATGAGAACACTGATACATTACAGAACACTGTAAAATTAAATATTATACAGATAACAGTTTTAATTTCTAAAGTAAAAACAGAATTAAAAATTTAAAAGCACCCTATCAGAGACTGTGTCTGAAACAAAGGTTAACAGAAATTTTATATATTTAGCTCTCTGGAAAAAGAATCTTTTTAAAAAGAATCAGTTGAGGTATAATTTACACATAATAAATTGCACCCATTTTAAGAGCTCAGTCAGACGCACTTTGACAAATGTGTAAACCTGTGTTAACCACTGATACAATCTAAATATAGACTATTTCTGTCATTTCAAAGTTCCTTCCTGGCCTCTGGCATTCAATCTCTACATCCCAAGCAACCACTGATCTGCTTTCTGTCACTACAGATTAGTTTGGCCTGTTTTAAATTTTACCTAAATAAAATAATACAATAAGCATTCTTTTTACACCTGACTTCTCTTACTCTGTATAATATTTGATATTCATTCTTCCTGTGGCATCTAACAGTAGATCATGTATATTTATTGCTAAATAATATTCTATCTATTGATGAGCACTGGAATTATCTGCAGCTTTGGGCTCTTGGGACTAGAACTGCTATGCACACGTGGGTAAGTCTTTGGGTGGGCATACGCTTTCATTTTCTTGGGTAAATATGTGGAAGTGGACTTGCTGGGTCACATGCCAAGTAGTATACATGTGTACTAACACTTTAACATAGAAGCCTTTTGTGGATTTTCATGGGTTCAAGGGAACTCTGGAGATGAACAGCACTGATTTACACATCTATCTTTTCCTGGTCCGAGAGTCTCTCACCAGCAACCCACTGTCACAGTGATATTCAGTGAATGGCTGTTGCTTGTTACTTCACAGGTCAATCTCACTCTTCTCCAAGGTGTATGTGGATCACAGAACTTCTCCAGGCTGCCTCTGTGTTCTCATCCTCTCCCCTCCCTCAGCACTCTAGAGCCCTGGGTTCCCAAGTCCACCTCCTTAACCGTTCCCAATCTGTCACTGTTGCTGTCAATCATGGCTAATGATGACAGTGCGCTGGACTCAACTGTGTTGGGCCTGATTATAAGGTAGAGAACCACTGTCACAGGCTAAAAACACATGTAAGGAAATGGATTGGAAGCACCAGGCAAGAGCACTTATAGGGAGGGACAGGGATCAGAAAATACAGAGAGTCTGTGCCCCAGTTTCCTCTCTGCGAGATGGAGATAAAATATCGGTTGTGATGTTTAGAATTAAAGATGTCTGTCAGGAGCTGTTAAATAATTATGCTACATTAAAGAGTATTTCATACGTAGCAGAAACACAATATCTTCTGAGAAATTGTTAAGTTTTAAAAACATTTTAATAAAAATCATTATCTTTTTCTTTAAAATACACTGAATTTTGTCTTGAAACTCTAAAGCCAGTCTGATGATGGACAATTCTGTTGCTGTTGTTCAGTTGCTAAGTAGTATCTGACTCTTTCTGACCCGATGGACTGCAGCACACCAGGCCTCCCCGTCCCTCACTATCTCCTGGAGTTTGCCCAAGTTCATGGCCATTGAGTAGGTCATGTCATCCAACCATCTCATCCTCTGCCGCCCTCTTCTTCTTGATCCCGAATATTTTTTTCCCCATCATCCTCAAAACAGTATACTTTTCACAGAAATTTTCAAATGCTATAGTCTATGTTAGTAATGCTTCTAAATAACACAGGATGTTAACTTCATTCCATTAGGTCATGGTAAAATCCTCTGAAGGGTAATCCAGCTTTTGTTTGGCAGTCAGGGGCGTCCACACTCAAGCACAGCGGTGCATTTAATGAGTACTGTCACGTGCTCTCTTCAGATCTCATCACAGCCGTCATGTGGAACGATAAGGGTAGCAAGTGCCAGTACCTAATTTCAAAATACATTCTTAAAGGGGCCCACGGCTTTAGATTTGCATTGGGGGGGTCTCATTTTCATTTTATTACCTTACTAGGATTATTTAATTAAGGCTGATTCTGTCCTAACCATCATTTATTCTATAAAACATGGTAAATGAAGCTCATAGTTAAGTAATACCAACACGTGTAAGACTCCTGAGATGTTGTTATATTGCACTGGGAATCAACCAACATTTACCCACAGAACAGGCATGAATTACAGTCACCTGAGAACAGGCATGAATTACAATCACCTGAAGTCAAAGCAACCATTACGGGGGCCCAAGGCTTTTATTTTCAATTTGTCACTGCTTGTATTGTTCTTCAAGTTCATGCCCAGGTCACTCTCTCCTATTACTATTCAAATTCACTGTTACACACACCGTTTCAGGCTTCTAAGATTTAATATCATGTCATGAATCACGTTTTTCTTTGTCTCAAATCATTATTTTTCAAAAGGCTATCCTAAGGAACACAATTTGGGAGTCGAGTGAAGAAGCACCACTAAATCCAGCAGTCCATGAGAAATCCCCCCTCTTACCTGATGAAGCTTAATGGACATGCGAATCCCAGGGACTACCACTTTCCTCAGCAATTCCATGTCAGCAAAGATCCACTCGTCCCGAATTGAAGAAATACGGAAATCTCCCTTAAACAGGGCATGCAATCCATAGAGGAATGACTCTAAATTACTGTTAAGATTGGAGATAAAAGTTTACATATTTTGACAAAGGTCTTCCATTACACTGATTCTAACATCTGGTTATGCATCAGAATCATCTGGGAGTGTTTTGAAGATACAGACGCCAAGAACTAACATCAGCACCCCTGAATCAGAATCACAAGGGTCAACGCTCTTTGCCCTGGACCCTTGTTTATGAACTACTGTAACAGTGAGTCCCAGAACATAATCAGAAGGTAAAGACTCTGTAACTTAAAAGTAAGGAGGGCCTAATGGAAAACTTGAAGTAATCAGAAAAGAAGCGTTATGTGGCATTTCTTAATTCTAATTCAACTGGGTGTTCACAACAAGAAATCCAGTTTACATTTAGAATCCCCAAATCTAGCGTACCATTATATGAATATAAATGTTCCAAGCAAAGATTGAAAGGAGAAAAATAAAAATAAAAGGAGGTGAACTGTTAGAAAAATAGATGTATATGGAAGACACCAATCATATGAGTTATTTTTTAAATGTCTTAAATTATTAAATTCTCATTATCTGTAGCTACCCACACGTGTGAATTTTAAAAGTTAGTTCTTTTAACCACTTAGAATTCCACTGTGTTTACTAAAAAGATATATACAATATCTGAAGAAACATTTGTAATAAATTAACATAGAATGTTTCCATTAAAAACCATTTCAGATTTTGGTTATAGAGCTTCCCAGTTTGTTTTTGAAAACAGCAATGCCTTCCTTACCTGGACATATGGTGGGATGCAGTTCCCAAAGCTCTCCGTCCCAGAACACAGAGTCCATAACAAAGAGTCACCAGAGATGAATCTTTGTCCACATCCAGTGGCTTTAAACAAACAAACAAAAAAAAGCAAGAAAGAAAACAAGGAACAGAGTGAAGGGGATCGAAAGTCACAAATTTCTGCTTATAAAATGAGCAAGTCGTGGGAATGTAATGCATAGCATGGTTGATTCCAGCTTATTAATACTCTACTGCATATCTGACAGTTACTAACAGAGTAGATCTTGTAGGTTCTCATCACAAGGAAAACATAATTCTGTAACTGTATGATGAAGGATGTTAACTAGAGCTGTTGTGATCATTTTGCAATATTTACAAACATCAAATCATTATGCTATATACCCAAAACTAATTAATGCTGTATATCAATCACACCTCAATAAAAAAAGAACAAAAGAATGTTACTTATCAGAATGGTATATGAGTATTTGACAAATCAGAAGAATCTATTTAAAAAATCAGACAGGATAAGGAACTCAACTAGTATATACTTACTATCTCCTCAAATATAAGTTCTAATGAAAAGAAACAGCATAAATTGAAGTATGAATGTGTATAAAGAGGTAATTTGGAATCTTTAAATAAACCTAATGCTTTATAATAATACTGGAACTAAAAAAAAAAGGCTGTATTAGACTGTTAGGATCTTAGCTAAACGTCTCAAAGTACTTGCTAATATACATCATTACTGATACTGCCCTCTCCTGAAATATTCTGTTTATTAATTAGTTACTTTTGGACTTAACCTGGCAAGCATCAGTGACAACAGCATTAGCCTATCAGTGACTATAACCACATTAAAGAAAATTAAATTGATGTCTATAAAATATTGCTTTCCTTCAACCTTTTAATTCTTTCAACAATTGCATACCTTTATTACTGACTATTAAATATATATTATCTATAAAAGTGTGTATTAATTATATATATACACACAAACAAAATGGTATACCTTATATAATACTAAAGAGAATCTTGGTAGCATCTCAATTAATGAGAAACAATCGAATGCAGCGGTTCTCAAAGTGTAATCCTGGGATGCAACAGAATTATCACCTGGGAACTTACTAGAAATGCAAATTCTAGAGCCATTTCAGACCTGTGAAGTCAAGTTCTGGAGGTGGGGTCCACCTATCACACTCCCATCACATTCTAATGTACGCTAAAATTGCAGAATCATGGATCTAGGGCTTTAATGAGCTTACTTATTCAGTATTTTTCAATGATATATATATATATATATATATATATATATATATATATATGTATTTATCTGATTTTATAAACCATTAACATAAACAGAAAAGGCCAGCTAAGATACTAGCTTAATTAATTTTTAATTATTACTGGGTTCAGTTCAGTTCAGTTGCTCAGTTATGTCCTACTCTTTGCGACCCCATGAACCGCAGCATACCAGGCCTCCCTGTCCATCACCAACTCCCAGAGTCCACCCAAACCCATGATGCCATCCAACCATCTCATCCTCTGTCGTCCCTCTCTCCTCCTGCCCTCAATCTTTCCCAGCATCAGGGTTTTTTGAAATGAGTCAGCTCTTCACATCAGGTGGCCAAAGTACTGGAGTTTCAGCTTCAACATCTGTCCTTCCAATGAACACCCAGGACTGATCTTCTTTAGGATGGACTGGCTGGATCTCCTTGCAGTCCAAGGGACTCTCAAGAGTCTTCTCCAACACCACAGTTCAAAAGCATCAAATCTTTGGCGCTCAGCTTTCTTTATAGTCCAACTCTCACATCCATACATGACCACTGGAAAAACCATAGCCTTGACTAGATGGACCTTTGTTGACAAAGTAATGTCTGTGCTTTTTAATATGCTATGTCTATGCTGGTCATAACTTTCCTTTCAAGGAGTAAGCGTCTTTTAATTTCATGGCTGCAATCACCATCTGCCGTGATTTTGGAGCCCCCAAAAATAAAGTCAGCCACTGTTTCCCCATCTATTTCCCATGCAGTGATGGGACCGGATGCCATGATCTTAGTTTTCTGAATGTTGAGCTTTAAGCCAACTTTTTGACTCTCCTCTTTCACTTTCATCAAGAGGCTCTTTAGTTCTTCTTCATTTTTTGCCATAAGGGTGATGTCATCTGCATATTTGAGGTTATTGGTTTTTCTCCTGGCAATCTTGATTCCAGCTTGTGCTTCCTCCTGCGTTTCTCATGATGTATTCTGCATAAAGTTAAATAAGCCGGGTGACAATATACAGCCTTGACGTATTCCTTTTCCTATTTGGAACCAGTCTGTTGTTCCATGTCCAGTTCTAACTGTTGCTTCCTGACCTGCATACAGGTTTCTCAAGAGGCAGGTCAAGTGGTATTCCCATCTCTTTAATAATTTTCCACAGTTTGTTGTGATCCACACAGTCAAAGGCTTTGGCATAGTCAATAAAGCAGAAATAGATGTTTTTCTGGAACTCTCTTGCTTTTTCGATGATCCAGCGGATGTTGGCAATTTGACCTCTGGTTCCTCTGCCATTTCTAAAACCAGCTTGAAAATCTGGAAGTTCACGGTTCACATATTGCTGAAGCCTGGCTTGGAGAATTTGGTTAATTTTAACTGTAAAGGAGATCCTATGTCTCTTTCTTTTCTGTCTCCCTCTCCCCCAGACCCAGTCAACTCTATATGCTGAAAATGTACTGCTTCTGTTAAAGGGAAAAAAAATTTTTTTTTAACTTAGCTCAGGCTTCTGCAACTGGTCAAGATAGAGTAATAACCACACTGCTGCTAAAGCTGAAGCTCTAATACTTGGGTCACCTGACGTGAAGAGCCGACTCATTGAAAAAGATCCTGGGAGAACAAGATGGTGGAGGAGTAGGTGGACTTGGAGTAAATCTCTCTCCACAATACATCAGGAATACACCTTCAGACACAGAAGTGCATGCAGAACGCCAGCTGAGAGTGGACAGGGGTACCTGACCAGTGGAAAAGAATGTATAGAACCACGCAAAACTCAGTAAGATGAAGGAACTAGGGGGAAAAACAGGAGTGTTAGTAGGGCTGGACCTGCCCTCAGTGGGTGAGGGAAGTGAAGCAGGGATCCAATCCCCACAATGGGGCAATTCTCTGAGTCAGAGGAGAAACATTCAAGGGTGAGAATAAAACAACTGATCTACAGCAGCCTAAATTGGAATCAGACAGTCCCTGCCGCAGCCATACATATCCCGGACAGGAACGCTGGTCTCCTGGAAGGTGCAGTGGCTGGGAGCTGGAGTTTAGGGATTGTGGAGCGATTCCAGAGCGAGGGCTGCCAAGGGGATGTGAAGGAGGAGGTGGTGGTGGGAAATGTCTGTGGAGAAAAGTCGGGCAACCATGGAAGCAAGGCAATACTGCCGAGTCACGTGTTGGGGGTGGAGCCACCACCACAGTCTCTCTCCCCACACCGCCAGCATCTGCAGCTGAACAGTAGAGAGGCTGGCTCATCAAACACCTGACACGCTGAACTACAGAGCAGGACCCCACCCAGGGGGCCCCTCTATGTGCCTGACCTGCCAATTTACAGAGTAGGACCCAGCCAAGGTGCCCCTTTAAGTGCCTGACCTGCCAATTTACAGAGCAGGACCCCACCCAGGGGTCCCCTCTATGTGCCTGACCTGCCAATTTACAGAGCAGGACCCCAGCCAGGGTGCCCCTTTAAGTGCCTGACCTGCCAATTTACAGAACAGGACCCCACCCAGGGTGCCCCTCTATGTGCCTGACCTGCCAATTTACAGAGTAGGACCCCAGCCAGGGGTCCCCTCTATGTGCCTGACACACCAAAAAACAGAGAAGGACCCCAGGCAAGGGAGTTAAGTGCCTGAATGGGCAGAGCTATGGAGAAAGGCTGGCCAAAGAGGCCTTCTGATCGTCAGCTATAAGAGGCTCCGAAAAAAGACTCTGATAGAGCTATAACTCCTGCAGTGGAGGCAGTCCGTGTCCCTGCACACTTTGGGCCGCCCGGCTCCCCACAAACCAAGCAGCTGCACCACCTTCACACTCAACTCTCACTGGGGCAGAGCTGCCACAGGCAAAAAAAAGTCGTGTACCTATGCTTGCAGGGTCACTTGATCGTGTCCAACTCTTTGCAAGCCTGTAGACTGTGGCCTGCTAGGCTTCTCTGTCAGGGAGAGGGGTTCTCCAGAATATTGGAGCATATTGGCCAATACTGGTTGCCATACCCTCCTGGAGCCCTATATTTCCTGCTGCCCTAGCCACCAACTCCCGAGTATCTGGTGCTGCCAGAACCCCTGTGACCCAAGCAGCTGCACCACCTCCAAACCTGGCCCTCACAGAGGCAGACCCAAGTCCTCCAGGGCAGCATCAGGAGCAAGCCCCAGTGGACGACCCACACGTAGAGGTGCAAATAAAACCACAATTGAAATCCAGGGGCAGTGTGGCTAAGGAAGAAGACCCAAAACCTTCCCACCAGCTGTACAAGCTGCAGATTAAATCCACACGATCAACTAGGCAGACTCTGTTGTCTATGGAATACATTAAAGGGCATTGAGAGCTCCCACAAAAGAAAATGCACTAGCTCTGATAGCTGTGGACACTGGAGGCAAGAACACACAGGAGCAGGACCAGATTAGAATCTGAGCTGCCCACAGCAGGTCCAGAGATCAGCACAGGGTTGGAGGGCACCCTAGGGAGGTGAGCTGGACTGTGACTCCCAGCGAGGGAAAGGACTCTGACAGCAGTGACTCAAGAAAAACATTATTCTTATGTTTTGACTTGTTCTGTAGATTCTTTTGGATTTTTTTCCTTTTTTCCTCCCCCTCTGTTGTAGTTGGTGATTTTACTGGCACTATGAAATCCAATTAGGCTTTTGAGCTTTTTTCCCCCCGCAGTCACATTTTTTATTGTTGTTATAAACCTCTGCCTCTATGTTGGGCTTTTGCAGTTCTGTGGGGTTTTCCTTTTTTTCCTTTCTCTGTTTCTAATTTTAATTTTTTAAACCCATTATTATTTGTTCTACATGTATGCCTTTGTTTGCTTCTCCTACTGTTCTCCTCCCCTTGCAGTTAATCTTTAACATATATAAATCTTTATCTACCTCTTATAACTTTGCATATCTATGCTTTCTTTCTTTGCTATTCTTTCTTCTCAAAATATTTGCTAGTTTTATGTTCATTGCTTTATTCCCCAATTGGCACCTTGCTTTGGTTTTGTTTTCCAGTTTGTGCTTTAGTTAGTTTTGTTCTGGTAGATAAAATTTTTAGTTTCCTTTGTTTGCTGGGTCAATCTATTGTACTTTATTTTTGCTGGACTGTTTTGCTTTTGCTTATGGGTGTATACATATATGTGTATATTCAGTCACACTTTTTATTGTTATAAACCTCTGCCTCTACGTTGGGCTTTTGCAGTTCTGTGGAGTTTTCCTTTTTTCTCCTTCTTTTTTATAATTTTAGTTTTTAATTTTTTAAAACCTATTATATGCTTTCTACATTTATTCCATTGTTTGCCTTTGCTACTGTTCTTTTCCCCTTGTAGTTAATCTTTAATATAAATCTTCTTCATCTACCTCTACTTAACTTTCCATATCTATTCTTTCTTTTTCTTACTTTCCCTTCTTCTCAACATATTTATTAGCTTTGTTTTCATTGCTTTATTCCCCACTTGTCACCTTGATTTAGTTTTGTTTTCCAGTTTGTGCTTTAGTTAGTTTTTTTCTTAACTGGCAAATATAATTTTCGATTTCCTTTGTTCACCAGATCAATCTACTGTACTTTATTTTTATTGGACTGTTTTGACTTTGCTCATGGGTGTCTATGTGTATATTCCATTATTTTAATTATTATTTGCCTGCTTTTGTAACTACCATTTGTCTGGGGTTCATCTCTGGTTTCTCGTTTTTTTGGATATTTAGTTTAATCTCACTTAATGCCATAAAAAATCACTTGTGGAATCCTCCTTCCTGACAAGAGATCAAGCCCTGAGCCTTTGGAGTGTAAGCACTGACTTCAAGACACTAGACTACCAGAGAACTAACCCTAGAGAGTATCAAATAGTGAGAACTCACACAAACAAAACCATCTGAATAAAGACCCAGCATCACCCAACCACCAGTAGCACCCTGTGCAGGACACCTCATCTAAACAACAAACAAAACAAAAACACAAACAAAATCATCAGCAGAGAATATTACCACCTCACTCAGCCTCGCCCATCAGAGGAAAAACAAACAAAAACTCAATACAATCTCACCCTATACGAAGCTTAGACAAACCACTGGACCAACCTTAGGAGGGCAGAAACCAAAAGGAAGAAAGAATTCAACCTTCTTCAAGGAAAGAATTCAACTTTTCTTGACGCCTGGAAAAGGAGACCTCAAATACAGTAAGTAAAAAAAAATAATAATGAAAAGGCAGAGAAATACTACACAAATGAAGGAACAAACTAGAAACACAGAGGTCCAAATAAATGAAGAGGAAATAGGCAAACTACCTGAAAAAGAATTCAGAATAATGACAGTAAAGATGACCAAAAACCTTAAAAACAAAATGGAGAAAATACAAGAATCAATTAACAAAGACCTAGAAGAATTAAAGAATAAACACACAGAGACAAACAACACAATTACTGAAATTAAAAATACTCTAGAAGGAATCAATAGCAGCATATCTGAAGCAGAAGAACGAATCAGTAAGCTGGAAGATAAAATGGTGGAAATAACTTCTGAAGAGCAGAATAAAGTAAAAGAATGAAAAGAACCGAGGATAGTCTCAGAGACCTCTGGGACAATAACAAATGCACCAACATTTGAATTAAAGGAGTCCCAGAAGAGGAAGAGAAAAAGAAAGGTATGAGGAAATTTCTGAAGAGATTATAGTTGAAAAGTTCCCCAAAATGGAAAAGGAAACAGTCAATCAAGTCCAAGAGGCGCAGAGTCCCATACAGGATAAACCCAAGGAGAAACACGCCAAGACACACACTAATCAAACTAACAAAGACTAAACACCAAGGAAGAATTAAAAGCAGCAAGGGAGAAGCAACAAGTAACATACAAGGGAAACCCCATAAGCTGATCTTTCAACAGAAACTCTGCAGGCCAGAGAGAATGGCGGCATATAAAGTACTGAAAGGGGAAAATCTACAACCAAGATTACCGTACTCAGCAAGGATCTCATTCAAAATTGATGGAGAAATAAAAAGCTTTTCAGACAAGCAAAAGTTAAGAGAATTCAGTACCACCAAACTAACTTTACAACAAATGTTAAAGGGACTTATATAGCCAAGAAATACAACAGAAGAAAAAAGATCTACAAAATCAATCCCCAACAATTAAGAAAATGGCAATAGGAACATATATATCAATTATTACTTTAAATGTAAATAGATTAAATGCTCCAACCAAAAAAAAAGAGAGACAATAATCAAATCAACAAAATTAGAAATGAAAAATGAGAGGTTACAACAGACAATGCAGAAATACAAAGGATTATAAGAGACTATTATGAACAACTATATGGCAATAAAATAGATAACCTGGAAGAAATGGACAGATTCTTAGAAAAGTTCAATCTTTCAAGACTGAACCAGGAAGAAATAGAAATTATGAACAACTCAGTTACAAGCACTGAAATTGAAGCTGATCAAAAATCTCCCAAAAAACAAAAGCCCAGGAACAGATAGCTTCACAGGAGAATTCTACCAAACATTTAGAGAAAAGCTAATGCCTATCCTTCTAAAACTCTTTCAAAAAAACACAGAGGAAGGAACACTTCCAAATCCTGAAACCAAAATCAGACAAAGACAACACAAAAAAAGAAAATTACAGGCCAATGTCACTGATGAACACAGATGCAAAAATCCTCAACAAAATTTTAGCAAACAGAATTCAGCAACATTATCAAAAAGCTCATACACCATGATCAAGTTCGGTTTATTCCAGGGATGCAAGGATTCTTCAATATACACAAATCAATCAATGGGTGATACACCATATTAACAAATTGAAAGATAAAAACCATATGATAATCTCAATAGAAGCAGAAAAAGCCTTTGACAAAATTCAGCACCCATTTATGATTAAAACTCTTCAAAAAATGGGCACAGAAGGAACCTACCTCAACATAGTAAAGGCCATATATGATAAGCCTACAGCAAACATTATTCTCAATCGTGAAACACTGAAAGCATTTCCCCTAGGATCAGGAACAAGAGAAGGGTGTCCACTTTTGCCACTATTATTCAACATAGCTCTGGAAGTCCCAGCTATAGGAATCAGAGAAGAAATAAAAGTAATCCAGATCAGAAAAGAAGCAAAACTCTCACTGGTGGCAGATGACATGATACTGTACACAGAAAACCCTAAAGATAGTATCAGAAAATTACCAGAGCTAATCAGTGAATTTAGCAAAGTTGTAGGATACAATATCAATACACAGAAATCACTTGCATTTCTATACACTAACAATGAAAAATCAGAAAGAGAAATTAAGGAATCAATCCCATTCACCATTGCAACAACAAAAAAAATTAAATATCTAGGAATAAACTTACCTAAGAAGACAAAAGAACCGTACACAGAAAATTATAAGACACTAATGAAAGAAATCAAAGATGACATAAATAGATGGAGAGATATTCCATGTTCCTGGGTAGAAAGAATCAATATTGTGAAAATGACTATACTATCAAATGTAATCTACAGATTCAATGTGATCCCTCTCAAATTACCAAAGGCATTTTTCAAAGAACTAGAACAAAAAATTTCACAATTCATATGGAAACACAAAATACCCCAAATAGCCAAAGCAGTCCTGAGAAAGAAGAATGGAGCTGGAGGAATCAACCTTCCTGACCTCAGATTATACTACAAAGCTACAGTCATCAAGACAGTATGGTACTGGCACAAAATCAGAAATACAGACCAATGAAATAAGGTAGAAAGCCCAGAAATAAACCCATGCAACTATGGGTACCTTATTTTTGACAAAGGAGGCAAGAATAAGCAATGGGGCAAAGAGGGCCTCTTCAATAAACGGTGCTAGGAAAACTGAACAGCTACACATAGAAGAATGAAATTAGAACACTTCCTAACATCATGTACAAAGATAAACTTAAAATGGATTAAAGATCTAAATGTAAGGCCAGAAACTATAAAACTCTTAGAGGAAAACAGGCAGAACACTTGATGACATAAATCAAAGCAAGATCCTCTATGACCCACCTCCTAGAGTAACAAATAAAAACAAAAGTAAACAAGTGGGACCTGATTAAACTTATAAGCTTTTGCACAGCAGAGGAAACTGTAAGCAAGGTGAAAAGACAACCCTCAGAATCGGAGAAAA
This sequence comes from Muntiacus reevesi, assembly GCF_963930625.1. Taxonomy (NCBI): domain Eukaryota; kingdom Metazoa; phylum Chordata; class Mammalia; order Artiodactyla; family Cervidae; genus Muntiacus; species Muntiacus reevesi. Next base: position 79,456,277 of record NC_089255.1, on the reverse strand, counting down.
TAATAGCAAATGAAACAATTGAGAAAGGATTCATTTGCGAAATATAAAAGCAGCTCATACAACTCAATACCAGAAAAACAAACAACCCAATCCAAAAGTAGGAAAGACAATAACAGACATTTCTCCAAAGAAGACATACAGATGGCTAACAAACACATGAAATGGCCATCATCAGAAAGTCTACAAACAATAAATGTTGGAGAAAAGGAACGCTCTTGCACTACTGGTGGGAATGTAAACTGATACAGTCACTATGGAAGACGGTATGGAGATTCCTCAAAAAACTAGGAATAAAACCACCATATGACCCAGCAATCCCACTCCTAGGCATATACCCTGAGGAAACCAAAATTGAAAAATACACATGTATACTATTGCTCATTGCAGCACTATTTACAATAGCTAGAGCATGAAAGCAACCTAGAAGTCCATCAACAGATGAATGGATAAAGAAGCTGTGGTACATATACACAATGGAATATTACTCAGCCATAAAAAGGAATGCATTTGAGTCAGTTCTAATGAGGTGGATGAACCTAGAACCTACTATACAGAGTAAAGTAAGTCAGAAAGAGAAAGATAAATATCATATTCTAACACATATATATGGAATCTAGAAAAATGGTATTGAAGAATTTATTTACAGGGCAACAATGGAGAAATAGACATAGAGAATAGATTTATGGATATAAAGAGAGGGGAGGAGAGGGCAAGACATGGAACATGAGCAACATGAAAATGTACATTACCATATGTAAAACAGATAGTCAATAGGAAATTTGCTGTATGTCTCAGGAAACTCAAATAGGGGCTCTGTATCGACCTAGAGGAGTGGGATGGGAAGGGAGATGGGAGGGAGGTTCAAAAGGGAGGGGATATACATATATCTATGGCTGATTCATACTGAGGTTTGACAGAAAACAACAAAATTCTGTAAAGCAATTACCCTTCAATAAAAAAATAAATAACTTCAAAAAAAAAAAAAGATCCCAAAGCTGGGAAAGATAAGCAATAGGAGAAGGGAGCAGCAGAGGATGAGATGGTTAGACAGCATCAACAACTCAATGGACATGAATATTAGCAAACTCCAGGAGATAGTGAAGGACAGAGGAGACTGGTGTGCTGCAGTCCATGGCGTTGCAAAGAGTTGGACAGGACTTAGCAACCGAACAACAACACCCCTGCACCTGAAATGACCAAGAAAAGAATATATTGAGACAGTGGATACTAATCTCTGGAAAACGGGAAACAAATGAGGTAGCCCTATAAGAGTTTCTAGGCCATGGTATAAGGAAGAGGACTGCAGGAGCCCAGTAATCTCCAGGTTGAGAAGACAGCTGGGAGTCTGGGAAAGTCAAGGTGGCTACAGTTTTGCAGGGCACAGTGCCAAGAAGGAGAGAGCTAAACTGAGAGCAAGCTCTGGAGACCAGTAGAAGGCCCCTTGTGAATTCAGCAGATTACTGATCAGCACATGAGCCAAGGCCCAAAGTCAAGAAAAAAGCCCAACAGAAAAAATGCAGAAAGAATGGAAAGTTCTGTAATTGGCTAGTGCTCAAAAGAATACCGTCTCAGTAATGTGAAAAAAATAGCCCCAGATTAAAGGCTGCTTTGGTCCCTCCTAAGAAAGGTTAAAAGTAAACCCTGAAAAGATCAAATTGTCTCCAAAGAATTTAACTGTCACTGGACAAAGTTCAAAAATACTTATACGAGGCTTCCCTGGTGGTCCAATGGTTGAGAATCCACCTGTCAATACAGGGGACATGAATTTGATCCCTGGTCTGGGGAGATCCCACGTGTTGTGGGGCAACTAAGCCCGTGAGACACGACTGAGCCAGCTCACCCTAGAGCTGCAACAACTGAACCTCTGCACCCTAGTCTGTGCTCTGCAACAAAGGAAGGCACTTCAATGAGAAACCTGTGCACTCTTAACTAGAGAGTAGCCTCCACTTGCCACAATTAGAGGAAGCCCATGTGCAGCAATGAAGACCCAGTGCCGCCAAATAAATTTTTAAAGATTAAAAAAATTATATTTAGGGACTTCCCTGGAGGCCCAGTGGTTAAGACCTTGCCTTCTAATGCAGGGGGTCAGGGTTCAATCCCTGGTCAGGGAGTTAAGATCCCACACGCCTCATGGCAAAAAAACTAAAACATAAAACATAAGCAATATTAAACAAGTTCAATAAAGACTTTAAAAATGGTCTACATTAAAAAAAAATTAAGGAAAAAATATTTATAGGAATACAAAAATATCCAGCCTCATCAAGGCAAAATTCACAAAGTCTAGCACTCAATCAAAAATTGTCAGGCAGGCAAGGGTAGCAGGAAGATAGAACCCACAATTAGAAAAATAATCAATCACTCAATCAAAATTGACCCAGAAATGATACAGATGTTAGAATTAGCCAACAAGGACACTGAAAGAGTTATTATAACTGTATTCCATACATTCAAAAAGACAGAGGAATGACAGGATGCTAAGTAGAGACATGGAAAGTCTATATAAGACACAAATTAAACCTCAGGAGATTAAAAAAAAAATGCACTGTCTGAGAATATGAAAAATACACTGGATGAGATTAATGATATTAATGAAGAAGAAAAAAAATAAATGATCTAAAAATATATCAACAGAAATTACACAAAATTAAACACAAAAACTGAAAAAAAAACAACAGAGCATCAGTGAGTCATAGAACAGCTTTAGACAGCCTAATATAAATGTAATTGGAGTTCTCCCACAACCCCACAAAGGCAAGGAGGAAAACAGAAAAACATTTTGAGAAAACAATCACTGAAATATTCCCAAATCTGATGAAAATGATACACACCTAGGGATTCAAGCAGCTCAATGAATTCCAAGAACAAGAAACATGAAGAAAACAGCATAAACTACTTAAAGTAGTGATGAAAGGAAAAATCTTAAAATGAGCCAGTGGGGGAAAAAAAAACACATATTACGTGACGTATACCAGTATATGTTGTTTTACTGCATTTTGCTTTACTGTGCTTTGCAGATACTTTTTTTTTTTTTAATCTGAAGGTTTGTGGCAACCTTGTTTCAAGCTAGTCTATTGGCACCATTTTTTCTAATAGCACTTGCTCACTTTATGTCCCTAGGTCACATTTTGGTAATTCTCAAAATATTTCAAAATGTCCATCAGCAAAAAGATCATGACTTGCTGAAGGCTCAGATGATGACTAGCATTTTTTAAGCAATAAAGTATTTTTAAATTAAGTAATGTACATCATCATGTTTTTTACATAAGGTTATCAAACACTTGATAGGTTGTTGTTCAGTCTCCCAGTCGTGTCCAACTCTCTGTGAACCCATGGACTGAAGCATGCCAGGCCTCCCTGTCCCTCACCACCTCCTGAAGTTTGCCCAAGTTCACGTCCACTGCACTGGTGATGCCATCCAGTCATCTCGTCCTCTGACCACCCCCTTCTTCTTCCGCTCTCAGTCTTTCCCAGCCTCAGGGACTTTTCCAGTGAGTTGGCCGTTTGCATTACATATCCAAGATACTGGTCATCTGATGCAAATAGCCTAAAAGGGTACTTAGTAAAATGTAAACATAATATTTACAACGGTTTAGGAAAGCAAACAATTCGTGTGACTTGCTTTACTGTGATATTTGCTTTATTGTGGTTGTCTGGAATGAAACCTGCCATATCTCTGAGGTGTGCCTTTATTATTTGTACAGAACAGCAAAGATAAGAATGACTACAGATGTCACATCAGAAGCAATGCAAGCCAGAGGAAGTGTAGCTGTGTTGCTAACGTACTCAAAGAAAAAAAATTGGTTCAACCATAGTAGCTCTATTTTGTTATGGTTGGAGAAGGCATGTGTCTTATATCCTCAACTGAATTAGAAATTCTCAGACTGGTTGCTAACACTAACAAAGGTGAAAGAAAAGTACAGTCATTTAAGAAGCAGGAAGCAAAGTCAAGTTGAGAAGAATCCTTGCAGTCTAGTGTTCCAGGTAGTTTTAATGCAATTAATCCAGGGCCACACTTACAAAAAACATTATTTCAAGCTCTTTAGAAGACAGGTACAGCTATTGTATGAAAGATTATTTCCTCCAAGAATACATATAATGAGAGAAGGTGGAGAGAATGAGTTTTTATTTTTGTACAACATGCAACTTGGAAAACTATCTTGGAAGGAAACTATGGGGGGAAAACATCTGAAGGCAACTTTATTAACATTCAGGTGAGGGTACAACAATCTAGAGTCAGCAAACCTTTCTGCTGTAATTAACTTCCCTGGGAAGAGGCTCTTCCGGGAGTGGTGATTCAGAAAACAGAATGCATGGATCTAAGGAGGTAGGGATAATATTGTTCAACTTAAAAAAACTGGAGCACGAAGGAATTATCTTTCCTGACAATTTTCTTCTAAAAGGGGACTACAAGAGTAGACTATAAGCCATAATGATCTAGGGATAGAAAGCTCTCAGAAGAGACTGGGGATACCCAAGTTTGGAGGTAAACCTTTTGAATATGACTTATTAGCAACTAAGAGAATGACTTCCTTGAGCTACTGTATGTCCACGACCTCAGCAATAATGTCTAAGAGATTATGTATTCCTTAAATTTAGAAAGAATGGAGCCTGTTTCTGAGTGGGAAGACAATGAACTCCTAGCCCAGACGACCACAGTTAAAATAAAACGAAAGTAACCAAAACAGTCCAAGCCAGAGAAAGGCTATTTGAATAATATGATCACTCCCTGTCCCCTGTTGCCCCAAGAAATAACTCCAAGGATTTGAGAGTAGCATGCAAAGCATTTTAAGTATATTTCATTTATGAAAAAACAAACAAACAAACTGCGAGTTATGTGTTTGAAAGAAGAGATGGTAAGCTTTGAGGTCCTCTATTTCCAGACATTGTCCACTGACGCTTTTCCTGAGCTCTTATGAGGTTACTTTATTCTGCTCCTTAGTCCTTTAAACATATGCTGCTCTGCTGAGTACCTACTGTGCCCCCAATATAAATGCTCAAAGGTCACTGTTTGGAGGGGAATTATAGGATGCTCCCTTTCTTACTGATGAAGTAAAGAGAAACGGGCTGATATGATGGGGTGCCTTACTCTAATTGAGTAGCTGTAAAAGAATGACTAAACATGGTATTACACTTAAAGTCCGTCAGCGTGTACATCCCAGACCACAATAAAGGCACTGGTTGTCAAGCTGGCTCCCTATGCTCCATGATACAGAATAATCCTGTACATAGGATACCAATGGTTCAACTATGCAAGACTTTTGCTTGGGAAGCAACAGTGATACAGGAGTTAGCTTTTGGAATCACAGGCCTTGGTACTGTGGTTATGGTACATGGGGTCTAATCAGAAGGAGCGACACTGCCACAAGAGCCATGAGACCCAGCAGGAAAACAGTAGTTGGAGAAGTTTACAACTCACCTTTCCTTTAGGATAAGACAAGGTGTTCTGAAGTGTGGATTAGGAACCACCTGAATTACAGTCACCCAGCATGATACAGAATTGGGGTTCCCAGCCTAGACTTACAGTATTAGAATCTCACAGGCAAGGCCCAGGAACCTGTGTTTTTACTCATTCCCACATCATTTTTATCTACGTTAACATTTTAAAGTCAATAATCTAGATGACAGTAGTCATTACCCTATATGAGAAATCAATTAAAATTAAATAAAACTTAAAAATTCATTTCCTTAGTCATACTGACTACATTTCAAGTGTCTCATAATCCACCGGATATAGGGGGTTAGTAGTTACGATACTGGAACAACAAAGAATGTTCCCATCACTGCAGAAGATTCTATTAGCACTGGTCTAGACTTTGAATTTGGGACAAAGATATTAAATTATCCATAAGTCTGGTACGTGTGTTTGGGTACTTGGGGCTGGAGGTGCTCCAAAATGCAGTCTTTAAGAAGGTTCTACATGTAATCTACAACCTATATGTATGTGCATGCACAGGTAGAGGCGGTGCTCTTTAGATAGCGAGACCGTGACACTGCAGGTCAAACAATGAGGAAGGCTTCTCTTTCTAAACTGCTTTGATAAGAGTTGGTTTGGCCCAACCGTTATGAACCACACAGGTCTTCTTATGCAGACTGTTTGAAAGAAGAAAATCTAGAAAAACTGACATAATAACAAATAGAGGTATTCTTTCCTCTGGAAAAACACACTCAGAGAGTTATAAACGAAACAAACAAACCCCTACCTCTGCTCTTTGGGAAGAGCTATACTCTATCCAGCTGAGGTAAAACATCCACCTTTGCTCTTCAGGAAGACCAGTACTCTATCCAGCTGAGGCAAAACACCCACCTTTGCTCTTCGGAAGAGCAATACTCTATCCAGCTGAGGTAAATCACCCACCTTTGCTCTTCGGGAAGAGCAGTACTCTATCCAGCTGAGGTAAATCACACAGAAACTCTCCCTGGATATGCCTGCCAGTCGATGGTCATAGTCTTCATCAATGTTTGGATTAAATGTTGGATCCACATCAACATAGTTTCGATCTGCACACAAACGCAGTCCTTCCTGCATTGTCTCATTAGCTAGCCATTCCTCTAGTTTAGAAGAGGTTGTAACATAATAAATGATACCCTAATGAGAAAAAAGATTAAAAAACACCTCAGGCTAAATCACAATCTGAATTAACACCAATATCTCATTAAATTAATTGTTTATACTGATAATATGAATCAAAGTGACATTAGTTTACTAACTTTAAAATAGTCTAAAAACAATTCCAATCTATTGAATTTACGATCTTTTAAGAGGTGAAAAACCTTTATTGTAGTGCATTTATTTTGAGAAATTTCTCACAGAACTATTAAGCTATCTTGTGATCCTATGTCAAGTTATAAAAATATAACCAATAAATAAAGCAACAGAAACACATATTTAGAGATAGGAAATGCCACACACACATACACGTTACTAATAAAAAATGTTGTAAAGTCAATGTCTTTAGCTTCCTGAGGTTGGGTTTAACCAAACGTTAATTAAACAGAAGACTCAGGCTTCAACCCAATCAACACAAATAAGGTGGTACACAGAAGTAATAACACATGAATTATGAAGATTTAGCATATGCTTTCCTCTTGAAAATGCTGGCTTTGCCTATAAACCTCTAGCAATAACCATGTTGTGTATCTGCAAAATCTCTAGCAAAAAACAGAATACCTGTGCAGTAAAAAACTGCTGCTGCTGCTGCTAAGTAGCCTCAGTCGTGTCCGACTCTGTGCAACCCTGTAGATGGCAGCCCACCAGGCTCCCCCGTCCCTGGGATTCTCCAGGCAAGAACACTGGAGTGGGTTGCCATTTCCTTCTCCAGCAGTAAAAAACTAACCTTGCTCAAAGAGAGGTTTGGCCTTTGCACTTGGGTTCTGGGAGTTCAGCTCTAATCCCTTGCAATGTCCTGCCTGATAAGAGAGTCTTTATTTACCTGGAGGCTTAGAACCATGAACTCTAGAGGATCTGGAGAGTAAGACTGGTCACGTGGATGGTCAAGCAAGTCCAAATGGTGTGTGTCGATAAAAACTCTGCACACCAAGGCTCAGGCACGCATCCTTGGCTGGCAACACTCTTGAAGGTACTGCTGTAGGTGTTTTGGGGAGGAATGAACACACTGCAAAGTCCACTGGGAGAGGACAACTGCACATTCACGCCTTAGGGTCTCTAGACTTTGCCCTATGCTTCTTTCCTGGGCAGACTTTACTCTGTATCCTTCCAGTGTAATATGTTCTAACCACGAGGATGATGGCTTTGCTGAGTTCTGAGGGTCCTTCTAGCAAATTAATGAACCTGACTGTGGTCTCGGAGACCCTGAAATTGCAGTTGGTGTCAAATGTGATGGTGTTTCGGGGGACCTCTCAAATCATACAATACTTTCATTCAGATTTCTGAAAGCAGTTGTTAACAGCAAGGGCTAAGGAGTCAGTCAAACCTGGGTTTTAAGTACCTGATTTCACTTGCTAGTTAGAGGATTGTGACCAAGTTAACTTTTGATCCTTGTTTATTTGTAGAACAGGAATGTAATATTCCTTTAGAGAATTAGCTAAGATATACATAGGCGTATGTATACATGCAAGCATGTGTGCGTGTATTCTTTAATACAGTGCCTAAAAGAGATGTGCTACAGATAATAGTATTAATAATATTAATGAACAAATGTAGTAAGTTCCACTAAAGAAAGAAATGGCAAGATCTTCACAGGTATAATTTACTAACTGTATTGGATACTAGAAAATTTCTATCGCTATGAAAAAGCAAAGCACAAGTTAAAACAACTATATATATATATATATATATATTTTTTTTTTTTTTTTTTAAAAAGAAGAGCCTCTGACACCAGAAGCTCTAAAGAGGTACGTACCCTTACCTTGACATAGTAAGTGGTGAGTACTTTCCGAAGATCAAAGACTTGAAGCATAGAAGCAGCACTGTTGTCAGTGATGCTATAACCCTCCAGAATGTACTTGGTGACTATCACTTCCCAAGCTAGCCAGCGCTGGCTAAATGCAGCATTAAATGAAAGCACATGAGGAATATGGCCAGGTTCACAACAGCAAAATCCTTCATCTTCCTCAACACCTTCGGTAATGGCCTCCACTTCCCGTTGTTGACAGTAAGTACCTTAGAGAGACAGAGAGAGAGAGAAAGTTCTTACAGCAAACAGGTAAAACATGAAGTGGAAAAAAGAATGCTTCAAAGATACGAGAAACTTTGAAATAAAAACACATTTAGTTTATAGCAATTGAGAATATGTGTTGGATCTGCTTTAGACTGTCCATTAACAAACTGCAGGACACTCCTGAAGAGACACATAGTATGCATTCATCTTCTGCAGAATCAGAATGTGTACCAGCACAATCGGGTCTGAGAATTTGTGAAATAAAAACAGAAAGTCAGATTAAAGAAAGAATTAGAGTCACAGCTATCTATGCCAACAAAATATCATCCATCACATTAATGTTAATTTTTATTTTGTTCTGTGATCTTGCTTTCATTTAACCTGTAAATTCCTTACATTATACAAGGACTACAGAGTGATTATAGCTAATTTTAAAGCTATATATTAAAGTTGAGAAGTGAGTGAAGTCGCTCAGTTGTGTCCGACTCTTTGGGACCCCATGAACTGTAGCCTACCAGGTTGCTCCGTCCATGGGATTTTCCAAGCAAGAAGGAAATGGCAACCTACTGGACTGGGTTGCCATTTCCTTCTCCAGGATATATTAAAGTTACATTATAACAAAAATAAGTGGGATGTTATAATAAATTTTTTATTTTAAACAGAACACATACAACATGCATATTTCAAAAACTACTCTGAGAGAAAAAGATGTCATGACACTTAGCCCCACTCGGTGATGGTGGTGATGGTGTATGATGAATGATAAGACTGAAGAGGTAAGCTTGGCCAAGCTAATGAGCTATACTGTTTAGCACTCCAGAGCCTTTGACAATTTTACTATTTCATTTCTTGCTTAATTACGTTAAAGAGCACTTCCAAAAAAGTGCTACACAGTGGTGACAAGAAAAACTATCTTGAAGCTGACACTGACACAAACAGAAATTCATGCTGTGGCTTATCATTACCCATGACTATAGACACACATATACATTTTTTAAAGAATAAGGATGTATGTAATCTTATAAAGTATTTTTTAAACCAATAATGAAAATGAAATTTAATCAAT